>NW_025422145.1:14381373-15007284 GCF_011764305.1 Mustela putorius furo | reverse complement strand
CCGCTCACGTGCGGGGAGTCCGCCTTG
The DNA here is from genome assembly GCF_011764305.1 of Mustela putorius furo. Taxonomy (NCBI): domain Eukaryota; kingdom Metazoa; phylum Chordata; class Mammalia; order Carnivora; family Mustelidae; genus Mustela; species Mustela putorius. Next base: position 15,007,257 of record NW_025422145.1, on the reverse strand, counting down.
TCCTGTAGGTGCTCCGGGCCCGGGGGCGTGTCCACAATCTCGTGGCGCAGGGGGAAGGCTTCCTGAGGCAGCACATATTCTGGTTCCTCCGCTGTGAGGCAGGGACGGGGAGGGCAAGGTCTGAGCCTCTGGCCCCACCAGCCAGCGCCACTCCCCGAGCCCCGACTCACTGTGTGCATGTTCCGGGTCCAGCAGGTACAGCTCGTCCTCCTCGCCCTCCACGTCACCCAGCAGGTAGTCTGCAGGCACATCGCTGCCCTCTGTCTCTTCGTTATCTGCCCACGATGGAGGCGGGATGCGTTGCACGAGAGCGGATTCTGGGACGCCCTAGCTCCACTCCCCTCAGTGCCCTGTCCGCCCCCCCTGCCTACCCTCATTGGTGATGAGTGTGGTTGAGGAGTCAAGCAGCACTGTGTCGCTCCGTGTGTCTCCCTTGCTACGGTCCAGCCTGGTCTCACTGCCCAACCCTGGGGCCATATCCTTCAGGTTGAAACTGGGGGCAGGGAAGGCCAGTGGGTCGACGGGCTCCAACAGTCCCCACCCTGAGGAGAGCCACCCCCAAACATGTACCTGTTCATAAGTGGCAAGCCGTAAGAGCTGCCCTTGCCCACACTGTGGTTGAGGCTGGCGGCAGACGCCAGGCCAGGGCTAGAGTAGATGATCCGCAGCATGGTCCAGGTCTGCGCTACCTAGGGGCAGGCGCCGGGCACTCACAAAGGGTCTCGGTTCCCGGCACCCCATGCAGACTGCCCCCCTGACTCCTGGACAGAGCCAGACTCAGACTCAGTGTTCAGCTGCCCCAGGCACCCAATGTCCTGGTCCACCCCAGCTGCAGAAATGGACGCCTATGCCAAAGATGCAAATCTGGTCTCTGTCCTACGAGGGCACAGGAAGGATCAGAAATTGGAGGCAGCGAACAAGGAGTGAGCCCGTGGGCTCAGGAAGACAGTGAGAAGCAATGTGGTCCCCTGTGGAGTCAGACACTTTGGGAAATCCAAAAGCAAAGTGAGCCATGAGAGGGGGCTGGGACACCACAACACGCCAGGCCTGCACCCCAGCGGTGGCACTGGCATCTGGCCCACTTCAGGGCACAGGGTACCCTCAGTTACTAAGGGTGGTGGCTGGTGGTGGCCACCACCAGAGCTGAGCGCTGAAACCAGAGTAGGGTCCGAGTATACCAGATGGGGGCACCCCCAAGGCCATGGTCCCTGGACTGCCCCACCTACCTGGTTTCGGCCAAGCTCCCGAGCCACTTTGGCATTGTGGTCACAGAGCTCGGCAAGAGGCCGACCGGCCAGGGCATAACGCTCAGCGGTGTCCACGAACCAGCTCATGCTGCCGCTGCTGGGCTCCATCTCAAAGACACTGAGGGCACTAGACGCAAGGCCCACAAAAGGCTCGGCAGGGTCCAGCTTGCGCTTGAAGAAGATGGGGTGGCGCCGATCACCGGCACAGGGCTTGCGCCCAGACTCGGCAGACACCAGGCTCTCCTTAGCAGCAAAGGCCAGGTCTCCAAAGAGGCCATAGCAGAGGCCCTCAGGGTTGGCACGCTCGACAGGCTGGCTGGCATCGCGGAACAGGTGCTGGCACAGTGTGCTGTCCTTAGAGCCGGAGAGCAGGAAGGAGGGATCGTGTGGGTGGCGCCAGGCAATGCCCGTTGTGACGTCGCGGTGCTCCTCAAACATGGCAGCCGGGACAAAAGGCCGGCGCACGTCCCACACGTAGATGTTATGGTCCACCATCATGGAGCAGGTAGCCAGGTGGTGACGGCACTCAGGCCGCCACTTGACTCGGGCCACCGAGGCGATGGTTTGCACGCAGTGCACCTCCTTGGCGCGGTGCGTTGTCATGTCCCAGACCTTCACCATCTTGTCACGCCCACCCGTGGCCAGCCAGCCCCTATAACAGATCCACGAAGCCCTCAGTGTCCTCGCCAGGGCTGGAAGGGCTCCCCACTCTGTCTCGCAGGTCTGGAGGCAGCCCTCCATAAGCCCACCTGTCCCACCCTGCTGCCTGTGCCCGCACACCACCCCGCCCCACACCTGTCCTCAGGGTGCCAGTCGCAGCAGAAGACAGGACCGTTGTGGGCGGTGAACATCCTCTCGCAGCGGTCGGGCCGCCGGATGTCCCAGAGCTGCACGTTGCCATTCTCGAAGGTGGAGGCGAAGGTGAAGTAGTCCCGGATGCTGAACTGGACGTCCCGCACGCTCTCTGACTGGCCTGTGGGCAGGACATCATTAGAAAAGGTGAGGCTCCAGGACAGAGAGCAGCCAACGCTGGAGCCCTCAGAGAGGCCGTGGACTGCGGCCACGTGCCTGTCTGCAGCCAAAGCGGGGAGGCCTAGAAGAAGGAGTCAACAGCCCTAAGCCTGCCTGGGGCAGACGGTGGCAAGAGAGGCTTCCCACAGAAGAAACGGTAGAGCAAGCCAGGGAGTGGGATGCCAGGCGCCATGTAGTTTTTGAACCAAACCGGCGCACCCCGATTCTCCCCTGGATTGTGCTGACGCCGTCCCTGCACAGAGCTGTGGCGCAGCTCCAGGACTGGCTGTCAGAGCACTGAGCTAACGGGAGCCTTGCCGTGCTGTCAGTATGCGCTCCCCCGAGAGAGGTCCAAGGCGGCCTGCATGAGGGTCCCCCAGTGTCTGCTGCATCCCTTCACCTTGAGCTGGAGCTGCTGGGTCCGCCCTAGGGGACTGGGACCTTAAAGGTCTGTGTCCACCCCCACGGACCACGACCCCAAGAGCCTTCAAGGATGCTCGCGTTTCCACACTGCAGGTAGGTCAGGGTCTTAGGAGGCCCCCAATACTCTGAGGCTACTGAGGATTCTGCCCCATGCTTCGTGTGGTTTCTTCAGGGTGGACATGACCTCGATGGCACAAGGCCAGCTGTCAAGAAGCTGGGCCTGCTGGGAAAAGAACTGGATGGGAGGGCGGGCAGCATACCCCACCCTCTCTCTGTCCGGGAGGGGAGGCCCCAGTGGGCTTCCTGCCATGAAGCGGCCTGGAGCTCGGAAGCAGCAAGACAGACCCTCAGCTCGGCGGCCCAGCTTGGCTGCAGTCCACTCAGGCTGGCCCTCTCCCTGGTCCCATACCCGGCCCCTCCCAGGCTGACCCACACCCACTCTTCTAGTGCTCTCTGGGAGCAGGTGTAAAGACCTCTGATGCCCACCATGCACTTCTCCACCTGCCCTACCCGCCTCCAGGGCCTCACCCGAGAAGGTGCTGACGGAGTCCTTCCTGCGGAGGTCGAAGCACTTCATGAAGCCGTCCTGGGAGCCACTGAGCAGCACGTGGGCCTCGGTGGGGTGGAAGCAGACTTTGTTCACCGTGCGTTTGTGCTCTGTGAACAGCTGGTCCTGCTTGTTGCGGGATGGCCGTCCCAGGTTCCAGGTGACCACCACGCCATTGGTGGCCGCCGTGGCCAGCAGGTTCTCATCCATCTGGTGCCAGACCACATCCGCGCAGCTCAGGTTGAGGGAGGGCTTGCGGCCCACACGGAGGTTCAGCTTCTCCACAAACTGCTCGTCCTCAATGGCGTAGATCTTGAAGATGCTGCGGCCGGCCACAACCACCTGGGCTGCGTCCCGGCACACGCTGATGGCATTGGCCGGCGCGTCCAGGTGGCAGTGCATGGTACGGCCAGTCAGCGCGCTGCCACCCAGGGCTGTGGTCACTCGGGACATCTTCTCCATGTCTGTGCCGGTTGGGGGAACAGGAGGTTGGTGACGAGAGCTGGGCTTATCAGCCCGGTGGGGCCTGTCAGTTCCGACCCTTCACCCTGGTTGGGTCCCCCCAGATGGCTTTGTCCTGGACGGGTCAGTCTTGGCGAGCCCGTCCAGAACAGCGGGCTGCCCCTCAATGAGGAGACATCGCTGTCCCGCAGCTCGGCCGTCCCGTCTGCCTTCCGGGGAGCCCCTACCTGGTCCCTCCCAGCCCGGGCCAGCGCTCCATGCCCCCAGCAGTCGGATCGGGCGATCTCTGGTCTTTCGGTCCGTCAGTCCCCGCAAGGAAGCGAGGGAGTTCCCGTGGTCCACACGGTGCGTCCGGGAGCCTCCGGGGAGGGACAGAGGGGCGCGGGGGACGCACACGGACGCCAAGGACTGAGCCGTTCAGGGAGCCTGAGGGCACTGGCCGGAGGCCGGCGGCGCGCGCGGGGGAGCGGAGGCAGCGGGACGGCGGCCAGGGGGCTTGGAGAAGCCTCTCCCTCCGCGACCACCACGACCCTCTCCTAAACTTGCCGGGCCGGGCCTGGCCGGAACCACCGTGCCGGAAGCAGCCCTTCGCTTTTCTGTCCCCCAGCGCCCGGCTCGCCGGAAGTGTCCCCGTCTTGCCCGCCTCTCACCGGAAGCGGGCCCCCGCGCCGCAAACGTTCCGGGTCAGGGAGCCGAGCTAGTGGAGGCGGAGGCATAGACCTGAACGGAGGTAGAGGCGCTGCCCTGGGCTCCCCCGGTCCCGCCTCAGCGGCCGGTCTCTTTGCCACAGAGTTTGCATGCTAGTGCCCGACTGCGCCGACAAGCCCAGCCCCCCTAACGAGCCTCGCATCCCTCCAGCCGTCTACCCGGGACGCCCGCCTCAGCTGCCGCTCCGGGGCCCGCCCCGCGCCCGGCGAGCTCCGAGGCGCTGCCGCCGCTGCGCGCTGTGCGCTCAGCGCTGCAGGCCTTGGCCTCTCTGGGCCCTCGCATCCAGCAGGGGGTCTCCGCGGCGCTCGGCCGCTGGGTCCTGCTCGTCCGTCCCACGCACGCGGCTGGCCCCTTGCTCAGGCGGGGCTCGCGGCTGCCCGGGTCTCCGCAGACTCCAGGGCCCGGTAGGACCCGCTGCTCCGCGCAGCCGGCGCCACCCCGAGAGCATTTCGGGGCCTCCCTGCCTGGCGTGGAGTCTGTCTGCCCTGCTGCGCTGCGGGCTCCGCGGCGTCCCCGCCCTCTCCGGAGTGAGCTCAGGTCCCCGACGCACGAAGCAGGGCGCATTTTTGTCCATCTGGCGGCCTGGGCTAGGTTTATGGACGTGTTTGAGCGAGAGCGCGCGGGCGTGAGTGGGGCGAGGGGCGTCCATCTCGGGACCCAGAGGCCACGACCCGAGCCAAAGTCAGAAGCTTCACCGACTGAGCCAGCCGGGCGTTTGGAGGTTAATATTACGTGCGATGACTGCAGCATCATTCACTTCCCCCAGAAGCCCTGAAAGGTTAGAGACCTTCTCTTCTGACCACTGCTGTGTTTCCTGTCTGTGGCCCCGGGCCTGTGCGTGTTGAAAGACCCATTAAGTCTGACGAGCAGAGAGGTGCACAAGAGTCCCGAGCCTTGGGGCGCCCCGCGCGGACACACCCTCCCTCGCTGTGGTCTGATGACCTCCAAACTCAAGACACGTGTTTTTACAACTTTTTTAATATATATTTTTATAAACAGGTCACGTGATAAAATAGCACAAGAAACACTTACCAAATATAAGGTTATATCTTCCGCATATACAGGAGAATGAGGTCGTTATGTACAATAAGAAAATGATTTTCGGGGTTGGTTGGTTTTGTTTGTTTTCCTCTCTCCCCTTAATTTTTCCTCCTACAGTCGTTGCAGTTGCAATAATACTTTGGACAAACGGACAGCTGCCTCCTCCCCACTAGGGAGCTGTGCGGAGGAGGGGCTGAAGAAACTGGCTCCTGACCACCTCGGCCCCGGAGCCTCCCGAGGGCACTCCAGGACTGGGAAATCTTTGGGCTGTTGAACTCTTCCTCTGCTTCAACAGCATCTCTCGCTCGCACGCTCTCGCTCTCTCTCGCTCTCTCTCTCTCACTCTCTGGCTCTCTGGAAACTGGTTACTTTCTTCCAACCAGATGGGGGGGGTGTCCCAAGATTGGGTGTGGGCACCGTACTTCCTGGGGCTCAATGTTGGGATGGGTAGGGGTCCCAGCCCCCTCCTCAGCAATTGCCAAGATGTGCCAGCGTCTCCCCAGGGCTTGCATATGTCTTGGGACTGGACAGAACATGGCCAGAGCCCACCCAGGCAGGCAGAGGTTTGGGAAGCTGGGGAGGGGAGGCAGGCAGCTAGAAAGGAGCCCTCCCTCCGCTGGGTGCTGGGGGTGTGTTGGCCACTTGTAAGACTGGACCTGCTGGCTGGGCCTTGGCTGGGGCCCATTTGTCTAGCCTCCACTTGACAGAGACCCACGCAGGATACAGTGTGGCATTGAGGAGGCTGGGCCTGGCTGGCTATAGGGGCTGTGGTTGGGGTCCATCAGGACTGCGTGCAAGGCCTGCCGGGCCTGAGGGTCGCTCAAGGTGGTTGTATCCCCCCACGTCCCCCACCCCTCCGGTTGAGGTAAGCTACAGCCAGCTTGGTTAACGTTGATTATAGCAAGATCAGCTAGTCTGTCCCTCCCTCAAACACAGTTCTTCCCTAGCCTGGCCCAAGGACCTGTAGGCCTGCAGGTGGGGGGTGGGGCAAGCAGGGGGCTGCCTCCTACAGCAGCAAGGAAAAGGGGAGGTCTCTTGGGTCAGGCTGGCATGTCGTGGGGCAAGGGCAGGGGGGACTTGGGCTCCTTGGCGGGCCATGGCTTTGGCGGTGGCCTGTTCCCCCTCGCACCCCTCCGAGGGCTCCAGGCGCGGTGCAGTGGAAGATGCGGGAAGCCCTTGGGGCTCTTCTGGCCCCTGTGTCCTGGGGGACCCAGCTCCCCTCAATCCCTCTGGGCCCTGCCCAAGATGGGGGGGACAGCGGGGGAGACAGAGCAGGGTGTGGTGGGGAAGGCAGTAAGGGGGGCCGTCAGGAGAGCTAAAAGCGCCCCCCAGGACGGAGCCGGCCCCTGCCTATCCCCCAGAGGGTCAACGAAAGATGGAGGCGGCTGTGGTGCGGTGGAGGGCGGGCGTGCAGTGCGGGCACGAGGGGCATGCACAGAGTCCCCGAGTGTGCGTGCGTGCGTGGGACTGGGCCCACCCGCCGCCCCCCCCTTGCCCGGGCGGGGCCAGGAGGGGCGCGGGCGGGGGGCGCTTTCACTGGGTTCGCCCTGCCTCCCGCGCCGGGCCGGGGACGCGAGGGCCGGGAAAAGGCGTCCCCGCCCGGAGCGTGGCGGCTTCCTGCTCCGGGGGTGGGGAGGCCCGCGCTACTCGATGACGAGACAGCGGGGCAGGTGCTGCGAGAAGTACTTGAAGAGCTCGGGGGTGGCCCCGGGGCAGTTGGTCAGCTCCAGCTCCTCCAGCTCCTGCAGCTGCACCAGACCCGACAGGCCCGTGGTGGTCAGCAGCGGGCAGCCTGCAGCGGGCGGGAGGCGGGGCGGCGTCTGAGCGCGCGGGCCCCCCCCCACCACGAGCGCACCGCGGGGGGCGGGGTTCGCCGGGCGTCTCCGTCCGGACCTGGCCATGGGACCCTGGGACAGAGCTCCAGGTGGGATTCACCGCGAGGGGCCCGGCAGGGCTGGCGGAGTCGAGTAAGTTGGGGACGGGGTAGTGGGCTGGTGGGGGTCTCACCTGCCAGAGACAAGAGACGCAAACTCCTCATGGCCAGGAGGTGCTTCAGCCCGAAGTCCTGTACCTGGGCGGGAGGGCGGGGCGCGTTAAGGAGCTCCGCTCGCGCCTGCGGGGGAGCCCACTGCTGGGGACAGGCCTTGGGCCTTGAGGCCGGGAGCTGCTGGAGGGGCAGGTGGCGGGGCTCAAAACGGGGGTTTCTCGGCTTCCGGAGGAGCCAGGAGGCTGCTGGGGAGTGGTGGTGAGGTCTGCGGGGAGTCCGTAAGCCCCGCCTACGTCGCCCGCTGGGTGGGGAGGGATCCTACGCTTCCTCGCAGGATCCGAGGGGGCCGGGAGTAGGTCGGTGGGTTGCCTGGGCGGGGGCTTTGCCCGGGTCTCCCACCTCCCCTTGCCTACTCCCCAGTCTTCGGAGGCGGGGAAGGCCGGTACCTGGCAGCACCATCGCAGGTAGAGGCTGCGGAGGGACGACATGGTGGACAAGTAGCTGAGGCCAGTGTCCGTGATGCGCACACACCTGTGGGGGCGACAGAGGGGCGCTGCCCGCTTTCAGATCACCTTGCGCCGCCCGTCATTTCCGAGCCCTTCCTCCTTTCCCGGGCGTCCCCCCCCCCGCAGGGCTTATGATAGCCTCTCCCTTGCCACGGCCTTGCCCCCGCCAGGCCCCGGCCCCTACCCTGGCGCCTGGTAGTTACAGCGCACTCTGGGCCCCGGGCTTGGGAGGGCCTGCCCCTCAACCCACGCCTCATGGCTCTGCAGCGCCGCTCCCGCTACAGCTCTGCCCATTAATCTAGGCTCCCTGCTTAGACGCTCTCGCCGGCCTTGCCCCGCCCCGCCCCAGTCGTGCCCTCCACCTGTCCCGTGGGTGGGGCACGCGCGCACCTGTCCAGCACCAGCTCCTCCAGGCGGTGCAGGTCGCAGGCCACGTACTCCAGCGCCATGTCGGTGATGCGCGGGCACCACGAAAGGTCAAGGCTGCGCAGCTTGCGCAGGTTTTCGGCCACGAGCTCCACGCCGTCGTCGGTGACCTTGGAGCAGCCAGAGAGGCTGAGCGCAGTGAGATTGGGCAGGCTGTGCACCACGTTGACCACGCCGTGGTTGGTGATCTCCCAGCAGGAGAGCAGGCGCAGCGTGTGCGTGCTGTGGCCCTGGCGTGCTGTGAAGTAGGCCAGCGCCGTGTCCGTCACGTGGTAGGCCTGCAAGCTCAGCTCGGCCAGGTTGGGCAGCAGCTGTGAGATGGCCGCAATGGCGTCGTCGGCCACGTTGATGCAGTCGCTGACGCTCAGTGAGGTGATGCGCGCGCTCAGGCTGGACCACAGCCCTGCCTCAGTGAAATCGTTGCAGCCTGACAGCTCAAGACGCACGACGCCCTGCATCTGCTCCAGCATCACCTGCAGGCAGGCAGGCGGCAGGGTGTGGTGAGGGGGCGGGGCCGCTGGGGGCGGGAAGCAGGGCTCCCGGATGTAGACGTGTGGAACACATCCATCAAGCTGATGTGTGACAGGTGCCCCTTACGGTGGGTTTGTCCCACCACAGCCCCGTTCTAAGAGGCAGAGCACAGGGGACCTGGGAGCTCAGGGCCGCACCAGAGCAGGTGCTGGGGAGCAGCTGGTGTTACTGATTTGAAGCTTAGAATCCTGGCCCTGGGGCAGGGGCTGCCTATGCAGCTGGTGCTCTGACCTGTGCACCTGCTCCCCTGCAGCGTCCCCCTAACCCAAGGGTTTCACAGGCACATAGGCCCTGAGCTTAGAAGAGCCTCCCACTGGATCGACTGATTGCTTTGGTGTGGCTGTCTTGAAATTCTTAATCATCTTTGAACAAGGGTCTTGAAATTTTCATTTTGGACTAGGTCCCCCAAATCACATAACTAGTCTTGCTTCCCCTCCCCCCAGAGCCACAATCTTCAGAGCACCGGTGCTTCCCTCAGCCACTTTGCTCCTCATATGCCCAAGTTCCCTCTGCCCCCCCCCATGCACACACATGCCAGCTCAGTGGCAGCCGCTGGGCCCTGCCCACACCATCCCTGTCCCTTCCAGGCCAACAGTGGGGCGCACCTCCAGGCCGGCATCTGTGATGGTGGAGCGCTTGAGGCTCATGGCCTTGACACCCTTCTTAGAGAGGGCATAGTTGTCGATGAACTCACAGATGTCCAGGTCGGAGACGCCAACCAGGCAGAAACCCTCAAAGCCACGCGCAGCGAAGCCCTGCAGGTTCACAAACTCCTTCTCGCCACTAGGCAGCACGTTGTAGAGCTCCTTGGCATGCAGCACAGGTGTGAGGCCTGCCCAGAATTTGGGCTGGTAGAGCACACGCCGCCAGGCCTTGCACACTTGGGCCAGCACACACTTCTCACAGGCTGAGAAATACCAGAAGAGGCCATTGAGGATCTTTTCATCTGTGGCCAGTGGTGGCCGCTCCACTGGGGGCCCGGGAACAGGGGCTGAGGCTGGTCCACCAAGGGGGAGCCCCGGTGGGGGGCACAGGCCCCCAGCCAGGGCAGCCCGTGGCAGTGGGGAAGCCAGGCTGGGTGGTGGGAGGGTAGGTGGGGGAGGGGGCTGGCAGGGGCGGTTCTTGGCAGCTGGTGTGCCTTTGGTGATACTGGCTGCACCCAGGCCGTTGGGCTGGCCTGGCAGCTTCACCAGGCCATTGCGAGGCAAGCATGGAGGCTTGGGGTCGCCGTCCACACCTGGGCTCGACATCTTCCTCGCTCAATCTGTGGACAAAGGCCGGGAGGCGGTAATGAGTCACTGTGGGAAGAGAGCTGGGCTCCCCATCCCCGGGCATGTCCTCCCATGGCACTCCAAGAACCACCCAACAGGAAGGATCTGAATCCAAGTCACTCTTTCCCTGACCGTGAGCAGCGACAGGAAGTCAGAGCTGTTCATGACCATGACATTCCCTGAGCACCTACTGTGTGCGCTGAGCTCCACCTGTACTCATAGACTTTTTTGACCACATAGGCCCTACAGTTCCAATTTTAGAGATGAGAAAAGAGAGGCAGGCAGAGACAGATGTAGAAAGACACTTGCTCATGACTGCCCCCTTCACCTTTACTACTCCGGTGCCCACTCTTAGTGCCTGCCATGCTGACCTCTACTGGGCAGGGACTGCAAAACTGAAGGAGATGGTTTGGGGTGGTCTCGGGCTCCTCCACTATGGGGTACCATCATGGCTGTCTGGAGTGGTTCTGGTACTTGTCGAAGACTCAGATACCAGACCCTGAGAATCTCGATGGCTATTGGATCTACCCAATAATCTGCCCAAAGAAAGGGCAGACTTTACCATGACGCTAGCACAGTGAGCCTTGGACACGTACTGTCTCTTTAATACTCCATCCAACCCATTGATGGTGATGCTATGATGACTGTGCCCATTGTACAGATGAAGAAAACAAAGCAGCATGAACTATTTGCCCAAGGTCACCATAAGTGGCGGAGCCAAGGCTTGAACCAGAGCTGGCTGTGGAAGCCCATTTGTAGAGAGTTCCTCACAAGGTGGGACTGGACACCCCCCACCACTCTCCTCTCAGGCCTCTGAGAGGGTGGCAGACGGCTTGGAGCACAGACAGCCCTGGAGAGGGGGACAGCCAGACCCTCACCGTGCCACCATCTGCTCCACATTCCAGATCATCTCCTGCCCACCCCAACTCCAGACATTCAGCAAAAAGGCACTGCACCCAGGGGCTCAGGGGCAGTCTCCGGGGTCACACAGCCAGGTTCTGTGGCCTCAGTGAGCCACTTCCTTGCTCCAAGCCTCGTTTTTCCTTACTTTGCAGCCTGAGAAGGGATGATCCACCCCCACAGCACAACATGTGAAAAGAGCTAGGCATAGTGCATGGCTCATAGTGAGTGTTTGGAAAGTGGCACAGAGGCTGCTTCTGAGCCCCATGGCCCACCTTAGGGGAAGGGGTCAGGAGCCACTGGGAGGGAGGGAAACAGGCTGCCCTGCCCTGCTCTACCCAGCACCATGTCCCCCACTGGCTTCAAGCCCTGGACTCAACCCTTGCTGGCATCCGACATCTGGGGAGGGGTGCAGATCTAGGCTGGGACCAGGAATCTACTGGAACAAGGGGCCCTCATGGCTGCCAACCCAGCTTTGGGTCCAAAGGCCTTCCTTCCCTGGCAATCATGAGCCCCCAAGCTGGCAATCTACATCAGGCCAGCCCTCCTTAGGGGAGGCCCCCCCACTCTGACTGTCCCTTTACTGCAGGAGAGTAGCAGCCTCACGCTGGCTGAAACATGACATTCGTAACAACGTTTGCTGAATACCCATTGGGATAATCATGTGTTCCAGCCTCATGGCAGGGGTGTGCGTGCGTGCGCACGCGCGTGTGTGTGTGTATGTTGGGGGCACCACTGTTAACCTCACTTTCAGATTGGGAGCCTGAGGCTCCAAGGAGTTACAGGTGACCCTCAGTGACAGATGGGGTGCAGCTTGACATGAGGGGTGCCCCAGATCTCTTAAAACTAGTACGTGAGGAGGAGACCATGGTGGAATAGCAGTGCCTCCTGGAGGGATGGGAGGAAGCCCACGACAGGTCCCCACTCCAGGGAGCAGGGGAGAGGCTGTCCTGTGGACTCCTTCCTGTCGGCTGAGCTGGGCTCAGGGAGGCAGCCCCAGCGTGAATACCTTCTGCTTCTCGGGATCGGGGTGCCACGATTTCAGGGCTCGGGGCGCGCCGCCCACCCAGCCTCTGCCGCTTCCTGCTAGCTCGGCCGCGGAGCGCAGCACCATGGACAGCGCCCCTCCAGCCGCCGTGCGCGGGCCCGGAGGCCAGGCCCAGGCGCGCTCCACCGCGGACAACGGCTGGTGGGGGCGGGGTGGGGGCCGGGCTCGGCAAACCCAGCTCAGCAGGGAGAGGCCCTGCGGGCGACGGGGCGGGGCGAGAAGCCGCCCGCTCCGCCAGGATCCGGAGGAGGCGGCGGAGGTGGCACCAGGGGAGAAATAACTCCGGAGCAGTGCCGATTTAGGTTAAAGATGCTCCCAGCCACGGGTGTGCACGTGGAGTGCCCGCGTCGGTGGGGGGGGGGCGGGATGCACGTGGATGCCCCGGGCGTCTGCGGGGCTTTTTACCCGCACCCCACCGGAGCTCACATTTGCACACGCCCACAGTCCCATCCCCACTCTTCAGGCCTCAGGGTGGAGCTGGTGAAAACAAGCCAGCCCGCGGAGAGAGCCCGCGGGAGGGAGGGGCCAGGCGGGGGACGGCCTCAGCCCGGGGAAGGGAGGGAGGTGTCCGAGGCCTGGCTGCCCTTTATCCCACACCCACATCCTGGCCGCCAGGCCCTGCCCTGCCAGCCCATCAGCCCTTCTGCTGTGCCCCGGATTGGAACTGCCTCTTCCTGGAGGCAGCCCTGCTTCTCCCTGACCTTGTCCATGGTGCTGCCGGGCTCCCGCGGCACAACCCAGCCTCACTGACCCAGCCTGAGAATCCCTTGCTCCGTGGTTCAAAACTGGCAACAGCCACATCTTGGTCCAGGGGTCAGAGCTTTAGGAGAGAACTGAGCTTGTGGTCAGCGATGGGTCCTCCTGTCAGACAAGAGGTCCCTTGGCAGGGGGTGGGGGGGTGCTGGGACATGTGCTCCTCTGTCTAGTCCCACCCACCCAGGCAGATGGGCTGTGAGACCCCAACCCTTTTGGTACCTGCTACTGCACGCAGTGAGGCTCAGAAGACCTGCCTGGAGTTTCTCGTTAGGATGGGGTAGGGTCAGCTGCCAATCTGATGTGGACTGCCTCCTCCTTTAGAAATAAGCACCAGGAGCTAACGCTAGGAAAAGAGGCGTTTTAAAAAGATGGCCAAACTTGCACTATTCTCAGCCTCAGCCCCGGGTGTTGTGCCTCCGTGTGGAGCGGAATTCTGGAGGAGGTCCTCCTGGGATAGGCTGCGGGGGCTCAAGTCTCCTGGGAGGACTCCAGAACTTGGTGGCTTCCAAGCTGACAGTCTGCAGATGTCCATGCTGAGGCTCTGAAAGGAGCTGCCTCTTTTGCCATCGAGTCACAGGGCCCCGAGCCCTAGCATGTCGACGTTACAGCTTCCTTCACCTCTGGCTCCTCCCCAGCCTTGAACCTACAGCCCAGCCAGACCCCCTGTTCTGTATTCCTGCTCCCCTCTCCCTCTTTGCCTGGGCACATGCTGGTCCCCCTGTTTGCTCAGGAGGCCTCCCTGCTTCTTCACCCTACCAGCTCCTTATCCTCCACCTCAGTGTGATTGCCACCCCTGTCTCCCACTGGGGGACTCCCCAGCACTGAAAAAGCATCTCCAGGGTCTCAGTCATTACTGTCAACCCATCTGTCTCTTCCCTTGGCTGGGGACTTCTTGAAGACAGGCAGTACCACGGCTGAATGGCTTCTTAATGCTTGCCGAATGAATGAATGAATGAATGAATGAATGAGGAATGGCAGTCGCCAGGATCATGCAGAAAGGGGTGTGGCGGCCAGGTGCCCAGGAGGCTTGGTGGAGGACAGGCCAGATTCAGAAGAGGGCAGGTGGATGGTGGTGGTAGTGGGGGGTGTAGCTCAGTTTGTTAATCCTGGTTGTGACAGAGGCCAGTGTCCACAGTGAGTGTGGTCGCTGGGATCTGTGGTAGGCCTTGCAAGTAGTCAGACTCTTGGGAAGAGGATGGCTTACACCTCCTTTCCGGCTGAGTCCCCACTTTGGGAGTTGCACGGTAGGGAGGCTGGCTGCCCATCCACCACAATCTGGCCATATCCAAAGAGGGCACAGGAGCCACCAGAGGAGAGGGAGGAGCTGCCCTGCTTTTTCCAATGCCGCTCTGCTATTGCTGGTCCCCTCACACACGTCCTGATCACAAGTGGGGAAAGGGAGAGTTGGGGACAATTCCAGAGGTCACATAGAGTTGGAATTTGATCCTAGGACCCCCAGTCAGACTCCCAAAGATCAGACTAGGCACTGAGGTGCAGAGGGCAACGCTGGGCCCTTCCCTCCTTTCTGTGCCCTGTTCTACTTGTTTGGTCCCCTGGGTCCTCCCAGCCTGGGACCTTGGGCTGCTGGTCTCTCCCAACACTGTCTCTGCTGTGCCCCTGCTCTCACTCCAGAGGCTGCAAGCTGCATGCCCACCCCCAGAACACCCTCTTTTTGGACTCCTCATGCCTTGGAAACCCCCAAGTCCTCATGGCTTCCAACTCAGAGATCTCTGCCTTCATCTCTGATGCTCTGTCTGACACAGGCTTCCTGGAGTGCTGGAGGGGTTTGGCCCCCGCAGGACCTGCCCTGACCATTTCTCCCTGCCCACTGAGGGCCGTGCGGCTGGGCAGAGCATGGGCAGCCTGAGACATTCACATCAGGTTGATGTGTGGTGACAGCTCCAGGGACGGGGGTGACAACCAAGGTAGCTTGGGACTAGGGACACAGTGCGGGCTGACGAACTCCATGACAAGCCCCATGACTCAGGCACACTCACATCCCTGCCACTTTGCACATGAGCCAGCAAAATGCTCCCTTCCTGCCCCCAGCACAGAGATGTTTCTGGGGTGCAGGCTGCCCCACCCGTGCACCAGGGGCTCCAGGAAGTGAGCACATGGCCTCCAAAGAGACCAGGATTGGCGCTTCATCAGACAGAGTCCTGTGGTCATGCTCAGGACAGTTCAGCCACGTGGAACTGGGCATTTTGGGGAATGGGCTTGGGCTCTAAGCCTCATCTTGGCTCTTCTCCTCTGAAGGATCTGAGCCCCCCCACCCAGTGCCTAGGCTAGGGGCATCTAGTGCCTGCTTCTTTGGGTCACTGCCTTGAACCCTCCCCCTCTTCCCAGCCAAGTGTGGCTGTGTGGCCCAAGCCCACCCTCTGGCTGGTCTGGCCAGGGCTCCTCCTTGTCAGTGGTGGGGAAGGGGCTGCACCACCCACTTAGCCCATGGAGCCTTCCTTCACTGCCACCTCCACTCTTCCCCCTGAGACAAAGCAATGAGAACCCACATGTGACAAGATGGGGCTGCAGGCCACCGAGCAGTGCCCCACCTTGAGGTGAAAGTCTCCCTGGGTGTCAGCGGCACAGGCTTCCCAGGCCCAGGCTGGTAGCCTTGAGGGCCCCAGGTCCCCCGCCCTCAGGGCTGCTTGTTTTCTCAGTGCACTGGGAGAGAGGACTCACTGCAGTGCTCCAGAAGTGGACAGGAGCTGGAGGGGAGCGCCCGTCCAGTGGGCCTGCCTAGCACGACAGGTGCTGAGAGGCCTGCCTGGCCCAAGGAAGAGTGGCAGAGGATGAGTGGAGATGGTGGGCAGCTGAGTCCCGGGGTCCCCTGGGATCCGAACAGGCCACCTGCACTGTCCAGGTTTGTGACAGGGATTTGGATCTCCCTCCTCCCCACAGCTCCTGGTCCAGCCCTAGGGCCACCTCCTACCAGGTCAGCAAGTCTCCATCAGGCCTTGGCCCTCCCAGGGTCCCACCCAGGCCTCTGCTCAAAGGGGTTGGCTGAAAGAAGGGGCCTGGGAGGTGGCGGGTAGCGGTAGGGGACTGACCAAGTGGGCAGGTGAAGCGGCATCCACCATCTGCTCTCTCTTTGGAGGGAAGGGTTCCTGTGCAGAGGCCGGGAGGGGCTAGAGGATTGGCCACTGGGCCCTGGGCTCCCTGAGGCTCCACAGCTAGGCCTTCTTCCCTCTTGGGGCGATGGGTGGGGGCTCTCTTCCCCCCAAATCCCAGGAGGCCAGACCCCTCCCCAGCAAGCCTCAGGGTGCCCAGTTCCCCTCTAACCTTGGCCAAGGCCCGACCCCTCCAGAACCAGGCACATAGCCAGCTCCCACCGGCCCAGGTGTCCAGGGCAGAGAGCCCCCAGCCACGCATCCACATGGCTTGTCCTGGAGTGTAACTGTATCTAACACCTGTCTCACAGGTCCAGGGGCTCATGGTGCTGGGGAGAGGAGCTCAGAGCACGAAGGAAGTCCAGGACCTCAGCCAGCCTGGTGGGCTGGGGGCCTGCAATGCTGCTGCACCAGGGCTGTGGTCAGGGGGCGCCGGGCCCCTGGTCCAGTTACTGGGAGCACCATGCTTCGACCAGGCGGCGCTGGGATCGGGTTCTGTGGGAGGGCCTGTTAGGGCCAGAGGCCCAGTGGCCTCGGCCTGGGAAGGGGCTGCACCGATGTGAGGCCCCCGGGGGTGGTGGCAGCCCTCTCCGAAGCCCCCGCCCCAATCCTCATTGTGGCCGCCGCGATGGCGTGGCCTGGCCCCTTCCCCGCCCCGCCGCCTGGCCCGGTGCACACACCTTACCTCGGCCCGGGTACCTGGCTCATGCCACGCCGTCCGCCGGGCGTCTTCTCGTCATGGGGAGCCCGGCATGGGCGCTGGCGAAGCGGGGAGGCGGCCGAGGTGCTGGCCTGGCCGGCAGGGCCCAGCCGCGCCCCGCGCCCCGGCCTGGCCGGCCCCCTCGGCCGCGCCCGGAGAGGAGCTCCCCGGTGGGAGAGGATCGGCTGCCCCGAGCCTCCCACCGGGGAGGCTGAGGCAGTGCCCAGATAAATAAGGCCGCTTTGCAGGGAGCCGGGGCGGGCGCCTCCTCCCTCCCCTCGCCCTCCTCCCTGCGCTCCTCCGCGGCCGCCGGCGGCGCCGCGCGCGCCCCCCGCCCGGCTCTACGCGCCGCGCCCTCGCGCGCTCCCGACGCCGGGAGCCAATCCGGTTGGCGAGCCCAGGCCGGGGGAGCCGAGGATGCCGAGCCCCGCCCCGCCCGCCGCGCCCTGCCGCGCGCACCGCGCGCTCCCGCCGCGGCGCCCACGGGCACGCTCCGGCCGGGCAGCACCCCCACCCCTTCGCCGCGGGCGCTCGCACAACAACAAACCCGCGCGCACGGCGGGGCGGGGCGGGGCGGGCAGGGCGCGCGGCCGGAGGGCTGGCCGGCGGAGAGCCCTGCCTGTGCGGAGAAGTGGGGTCCCGGAATCCTGCGGGGGGAGAGGACTCGAGCTCTTTGGCGCCGGCGATTGGCCCGGGGGGTGCGCGGTCTTGTGGGGCCGGCGCCGCGCGTCCCGACCCTTGGATGCCACCTGCGGGGGCGAGGGTGGTCCAATCCTCACCCTCCCAGCCCTCCTGCTTAGCGGAGGGGAGCAGCGCCGGCGGCCTTCAGGGCCCTAAAATCTCGGCGCACCTGCTGGCTGCCGGGCCCAGAAACCCCTCAGTGCCCAGGCCCCCGCCAACCCCCAAAACAAGCCAACACCAGACCATCTCAGAGAGTGACAAGTGCTATGAAAGTTCAAGAGGGCCACGTGATGGTGACCTCGGGAGGGTGGTGGTGGTGTGGCTGGACCGGGGAGACTCCTCCGTGTCCAGGCACCAGGCCAAGGAATGCTCCCGGGGAGGGGTGCTTCTGGGGAGGCTATGCCTGTCCTGAGGACAGGACCCTTGACAGGAGACCCCAAGGATGAGAGGATGGGTGAGGTTATCCAGGAAGGAGTGTGCACAGGTCTTTAGGTTTGGAGGTCTTGAGCTGGCGAGTTCCTTCTGGAACCCCTTAGAGGCGGTGGTGGCGGCCACTTTGGAGGGACCAGGCTGGGGGAGAGGTGCTGGGGTTGGGTGTGGAGAAAGGGTGTGCAGGGCTTCCTCCTGGCCCCTGGAGATGCCAGGCTTCCCACAGGCTCAGAGTGGAGAATGGAAGCTAATGGTACCCATCACAGGGTCTCCTGGGAGCAGAGACCGTGGCGGGATCAGGTGTGGGAGAGCAGAGAGGGGTCTTTGCACTAGGGAAAGAGCCTTAAGGAAGGCCCTTGAGAGTGTCTGAGAGAAATGAAAACAGCTGGTGTTGGCAGCATTCTGGTGGGAAACAGGACCCAGTGGGGCTGGCACAAGGCGGGGGCAGCTGCAGGGTGGAGCCTGTTTGGGAGCTGGGGGGCCGGCCTGGCTGCGTGCGGGGCGCTGGATCCAGCTCGTCAAGGCTGGGGTGAAGCTGGCTCTCCGGTAGTGGCTAGGGCTGATTCACAGTCTGGCCCTCGTGCGGACTCCGGTCAAAGCAGGGGTCGGGGCAGTCAGCATGGGAGGCATGAAGACCTTTGGGGTGCCTGGGACAGTGTTGTCCGACCCATACAGTTCCTTCTGGTGTGTGGGTCTAGCAGGCCGGCCTCCACTTCAGCTTCCACACCTGTGGACCAGGGCGTGGACGGTGCGTGACGCTCAGGGCGAGGTTTCACCTCCTGCTTCCGGGGGCTTCCTCCTCTGAACAGGAGCCCGGGCCTCACGTGCTGCCCTCGGTGAGGCTGGAGGAGACCCCACGCCTTGGAAGAATCCAAACAGAGGAAAGCCTTGTTTCAGAGGCGCATGTGGAGCCCTGCCTCCCACGTACCTGGGGCTCTGCTCCCTTCCCCACCTCCTTCACCTGGCCCTGAACCCACGGGCTTCTTTCTCTGCCATGCTGAAGGGCAGCTCACCTCCTCCCCACGGTGCACGGTGTCCGTGCTCCCGGGCTCAGTCCGCTATCAAAGCCTGAGTCTCCTGCACGGCTGGCTGCAGCTTTGCTGACGCCGGGTCCCTTGCTGGAACTTTAGCAACACTGGCTTTCCTCCAGGGCCACGTTCCTCCCTGGAGCACCCCTCCCCGGAAGCACTCCTCATCCTGGTGCCTGGACACAGAGGAGTCTCCCCGGTCCAGACTGCTGGAGGTTTCCAGCTCTTTAGTTACAGGAGGGTGAGAGAGGGAGCTGCTGACACCTCAGGGGCTGCACTGCCCATGATGGGGTCAGGCCTCCTGGCACCTCAGGACCAGGGCAGCGGATCTGGACTTCCTGAGCCTCTTTGCAGGAGGGTCCTGAAGCCGCTGCCCAGGGTACAGGCTGGAGCCACCTGCTTGGCTCAAATCCTCCTTTCTGTGGGGGCGAGGGGTGGGGCTCAGGCAAGTACTTCCCCTCCTGGCAAATAGGTTTGGGGTCCAAGGTGGGGGCCCTGAAGGTCAGCGTGACACTGAGGACAGCACAGGTGCTGAGAGCCTCATGCCTGATTGTAAGCGGCCCACCATGCCCCATCCTGCTAAGGAGGCGCAGGGCCAGAAGAACACGGCAACTCTCCCTGGTGGGGGTTCAGGGAGGACCAGGGTGGGGGGCAGTCAGCTGTCCTCACCGCTCAGCTGCCAGAACGAACAGGCGCCCACAGGAGTGAGAACAGGGAAGCCCGGGCGGCCATGGGGACCACCAGGGGGTGAACCCCTTTGCTGCCTGCCTGCTGCTGGCTCCTGCTCCCAGCCTTTCCTCCTCCCCGACCCAGGCCCGACCTGCCAGGGGCAGAAGGGCAGAGTGGCCAGGATTGAGCAGGACTTGGGCCCAGCTGTCACCACGGCAACCCGGTCGCCTAGCAATCGCGGTCTCCCAGGAGCGGCGGTCTCCTAGCAATGAGATGTTTTCCTGGGCCCTGGCTGGAGCCCACAGTTATTTTTAGCTCAGCTGCAAGTCAGTGTGCAGCTGCGTTTCTGGCTCCTCCAGAAGATGCCAGGTGTGTTGGGGGCGGATCTCTTGTCAAAGGGAAAAACACATCCCCACGACAGGAACCTGGCTGCCACGTGTCTCCAGATACAGCCTCCATAGGTGGGCAAGGCCGGGTTCCATGGAGGGTGAAGGTCAGGGGAACGGGGCACAGCTGAAGGGGAGCCAGAGGGTTCGGCAGACGCAGCCATGGCCCTAATGGGGTCTCTGGGCAGGCTGGTCACTCTGGCCCCTGGGACTCCATGGGTCAAGCTGCGTAGGGACACCCCAGGCCAGTGTTTATGGCCCATCACTGGGCTCCCCTGGGGCTGGCAGGCTCTTGGCACCTCCTGGCATTCAGCTGGGGAGCTATCGCTGCTGTCTGCAGCCCGCAGCCCTGCCCTGGGGGTGCGGCACTCTGGTCTGGGCCAGCTGGAGCGGCACATTCAGGTGGTCCTGGCTGCAAGGGTCTGGGTGGCCACAGGCTCAGCTGGGACCTTGGGCAGGGCTAGCCTCTGTCCAGGCCACACCTTTCCTTCTCCCCTGCTGTTGCTGAAATGAGAGCCCAGGTAGGTCCCGTGCAAGTCAAGAAAAACCGTGACTTCTTTCCCTAGGCTTTCTCACCCTTTCGGCCTTGTTCACTGTCCCTTCCAGGGCAAGTCCAAGCTCTCCCATGGCTGATGGGCCTGGGGCTGGCTCTGCACTCCTCCCACAGGCCATCTCCTGGTTCCTGGTCTGTCCTGGGCTCCATACTGTCCTTGGGACTCTTGCTCTGTTTCTTGGACCTGGAACGTCTTCCTGCCCTCCTCACCCATCAGATCTGCCCCGCTTCCCTGTTGCTCCCCCAGGTCCTTGACCAGCCTGGCACCTGCCTTGGTCATGAGTGCTCCTTCCTTGCGCCCCCAGTACTGCGGGCTTCCTGTCAGGTGCCCTTTGCCGTGTGGGGTCACACCCTGCTGGAGGATGGGGCCAGCTGAGATGATGCTTTCTGTCCCAGCAGCAGCGGTGGCCCCTGCCAAGAACTGGGTTTTGGGTGAGAATGGAGAGAGTCCCCTTTGGAGGGTCAGGACCCTGAAGGGTCTGGAGCTGGGGGCCTGTGAAGGAGCCCCGTAATGAGCATAGACACTGGGGGAGCTGCCGAGATTTGGGATGTCATCCATGCCCCCCTTCACTCACGGGTGCACACACTCCTTGCCCGTGTGTTTGCTGAGCACCTGCAGTGCATCTGGTCACTGCCGACCCAGGGCAGGCGTGGCCTTCTTGGCTCCCTTTCCCATGGCTTTGCTGGTGGGGGGCAGCACCTGTGAAGACAGGGGACCCCGTCCAGGTTTTCTGCAGCTGACAGTTGGGCCCCGGGCAGTAGGCCTGGGCAGGGGAAGCCTAGTGTTGAGGAGATGGGTTGGGGCAGTGTGTGTGCTCCTTCCGGACCACGCCACTGGCCAGGAACCCTTCCCTTGCACGTCAGGCACCGACGCATTCTCGGGGTGGGGGGTTGCTGGAGCTGGCAGGTGGGGAGCCAGGGGCCCCAGGCCCGCCTGCTGGGTCGGCAGCTGAGTCCTCGCACTGCCACCAGAGGGCGCCTGGAACCCACCATCTGCCTCAGAGACCGGGGCAAGGCCTGGGGCCCCAGAGCCTGCACAGAGGTGGGAAAGGGACAGTGTGCCTCTCAGCCCAGGCAGCTGTGGTGCCCACCGAGTGCCCTCTTTCCTCCTCCTGCCACCTCTTTGACCTTGTGCCCCGCACAGTCCCTGTCTACCTCTTGCATTTTTACTTGAGTAAAATGGGTATCCTCACCATTTTAAAAAATATATATATTTCTTTCTTTTTTTTTTTTAAGATTTTACTTATTTGACAGAGAGAGATCACAAGTGGGCAGAGAGGCAGGCAGAGAGAGGGGAAGGGAAGCAGGCTCCCCGCTGAGCAGAGAGCCCGATGCGGGGCTGGATCCCAGGACCCTGAGATCATGACCTGAGCCAAAGGCAGAGGCTTTAACCCACTGAGCCACCCAGGCGCCCCCCCATTTTTTTAAAAGATGTTATTTATTTGACAGACAGAGATCACAAGTAGGCAGAAAGGCAGGCAGAGAGAGAGAGGAGGAAGCAGGCTCCCCGTTGAGCAGAGAGCCGGATGCGGGGCACCCACCACCTACCTTCTGTCTCTGTGAACTTGACGACTCCAGGAACCTTGCAGAAGTGGAATCATATGGTGTTTGTCCTTTTGTGTCTGGCTGATGGTACTCAGCATAACGCCCTCAAAGTTCATCTGGGTTGTACCAGGAGTCTGAATCTTTTTTTAATAGTTTTTTTTTCTTTTTTAGATTTTATTTACACACAAGGGAAAGCACGAGTTAGGGAGAGACACAGAAGGAGAGGGAGAAGCAGACTGCCCACTGAGTGGGGAGCCTGGGATGTGGGGCTCGATCCCAGGACCCTGAGATCACAACCTGAGCTAAAGGAAGACCCTTAACCAACTGAGCCACCCAGGTGCCCCCAGATTTTTTATTTTTATTTCTTTAAAATATTTTATTTATTGGGGTGCCTGGGTGGCTCAGCAGGTTAAGCCTCTGCCTTCGGCTCAGGTCATGATCTCAGGGTCCTGGGATCGAGCCCCGCATTGGGCTCTCTGCTCAGCGGGGAGCCTGCTTCCTCCCTCTCTCTCTGCCTGCCTCTCTGCCTACTTGTGATCTCTCTATATATATATCAAATAAATAAATAAATAAAATCTTTAAAAAATATGCATTGATTTGCCAGAGAGAGAGAGAAAAAGAGGGGACAAGTGGGGGAGTAGCAGGAAGAGGGAGAAGCAGGCTCCCTGCTGAGCCAGGAACACAACATGGGGCTAGACCAGCACCCTGGGCAGATGCTTAACGGACTGAGCCAGCCAGATGTCCCCAGAGCTCCTCCCTCTTTAAGGCAGATTCATAGTCCTCTGTTGGACAGACCACATTTTGTTTCTCCATCTGTTGACAGACACCGAGGCTGCACTTGGCGTTTTGGCTTCTTCTCATTCTCCTTGCCCATAACAAGGGGTCTCTTGTAGCCTGCGGGTGTCTCCCGCTTCCCTCTGGGGCCACCTCCCGCATCTGTCAGCCATGCCCTCAGGCTCAGGAGTAGCTGGAGGGCTGGGGTAGGGCGATGGTGGCACCCATAGGAGGGTTCGCACAAGTCTGTGCTGTTTCCTGCAGACCTTGGTTAAAGCTCTCAGTGACCCCAAGGGTTCCAGTATGTGGTTGGACTCTGGGCTTTGTGCCTAGGGCCTCCGTGATCTGGCCCAGGGTTTTCGCCCTGTTCCTGGCCTTTGCCAAGGCAGTCTGTTCCTCTCCCCTGCCTAGATTCTCCCTAGTCCCTACCTGGCTATCTGTTCCCCACACCCTCCCCCCAGGGAAGTCCTTGCTACTGGGAGATCTTGGGGCTGCAAGCCCACTCAGCTTGTCTGGACCTGCTGGGCGCCTCCTTCTGGGGCTTGGGGAGGTCCTCTGGCTCCCGCCTTTCCATGCTGCCCACGGGGGCCCAGTCTCTGCACACACACACACACACACACACACACCCCGGTCCCTAGGGTATGGTGCCATCTCTTGGGAGGAGCCGGCAGAGCCCGACCGGGGCAGGCTGGGGGCTGGAAGCCCGGGCCCACTCTTGAAAAGGGCCACCCAAGAGGAGCCTCTCTTCCTCCTACCCCGCAGCGAGGTCCCAGTGGGCGTTACTCCTGCCCCAGCCGACGGAGGTCTGAAGGACGAGGGCGCGTACGGCGGCAGGAGGGGGCGGACAGGGCGACGCGGCGCCCGCAGCTCTGACCTCCGCGCCCCGCCGGTGGAGGCTCGGCCGCGCGCCCCCACGAGCGCCTCTGCGATTAGCGGGAAGTTCCTGCGCCGCGCCGCCATTGGCCGCCTCGGCCGCTGCCCCGCCCCCAGGGCCACGGGCCGCGCCGACGTGGGCCGCGGGCCGACGTGGGCCGCGGGCCGACGTGCGCCCCGAGCTCCCGGGCACCGGTGCCCGCTCCTGGGAGGACCGCTGCAGCTGGGACAGCAGGTACGAAGCCCCGCGAGGCTGCCTCTGCCCCTCTGGCGCCCCGGGGTCCGAGAACCAGGTGGACGCGGCCGCCGCTGGCTTCGGGGGAGGGTGGGAGCAAGGGGGCCGCGCCGGGGGAGGATGCGAGCCGCTGCCTCAGCGCCTCCTGCCCTGCCCTGGGCCCAGCGGCCTGACCCAGGCGCCGGGCAGCGTGTGGCCGCCGTCCGTCGCCCGTTCAGAGGTCGTGACTCAGGGGCTGTACCCGGCCGGGGCGCTGCGCCCGACCATGGCCAGCCCTCTTCCTCCAGGCCACCCCGCACCCAGACGGCAGCCGCGCGGCCTCCTCCCGCTCTCTAAGTGCGCCAGAGCGGGTGTCCAGGACCGCCTCCGCATGCCCTCGGGCTTGGTGCTGATGGTGAGGGATGGTGGGGGTGGGGACGCGCCGTCTTCCGCACTGGACAGAGGGAGAAACTGAGGCACGAGAGTGAAGCGGGCTGCTAGTGGTGACACAGGCAGTGAGGACAGGTTGGACAGACAGACAGAGAGAGGCCGGCAGTCCCTCAGGACTCCGCTTAGGAAAGGGCTGGCCAGACTCTAGGTCTTCGAGGGCTGGGAAGAGGGAATGAGGGGACAGAATCAAAGCGTCCAGCTGGAGCTGTCGGGGGCTCCTCGGTCCAGCCAGTCCACACAACAGAAGTCCAGCGGGTGCCTGGTCACCATGGAGACACTGCCTGGCCTCCCTGTAGGGCACCAGGCCCAGCTCTTTACTTTCCTGTAGAACGTGGAGCCTGACCCCACAGGGGATGGGGGTCTTTCTTTTCTGCCTTAGGCCCCAGACCAGAGACCCCAAGGTTCACGATAGCATCCTGCCACCCACCCAGGTTGGGCTGGTGTCTTTGGGCCCAAGGAGGCAGCTCTGGGAAGCCACAGGGGTTTCCGCACGCTGGTGCACACGTGTTAAGGTGGGTGTGTCAGAGCGTGCCTCTGGACACCCTCGGCCTGTGCGTAAGTCGTGCCTGCATGTGGGGCACGGCCCCTAGACCCATGTTTGTGGATGCGTGAACGTGCACGTGTCGGGTGCCCACATGCTCTCTTGGGTCCCCAGGTGCCATTGAGCACCGAGGGGAGGGTCTGGTGGCCTGTCTTGTCCTTCCTGCCTCCAGTGGGGGGAGGACTAGGGTGGTCTAGGAGAGGGCAGGACCTACCCTCACCATGTCCCCTTCATGCCAGGTGCCTACAGGCCCTGCAGTGACCTTGAGCTCCTGCTCGCTGGCCGCCTGCCCCAGCGAATCTTAGCTGTGGGGGCAGTCTGGGGCCCACCCTCCCCTGCATGCCGCTGGCCAGCGTGTCTCCCCACAGTGATCAGTGGAACCACCCGCGGGGTTGCCCACAACACAGAGCTGCAGGAGTCTGTTACGAAGGACAGACCCTACCACTGTTCCCAGTGGGGGAGTCCAGGGGCCGGGTGCAAGCCTCCATTCACACCCTGCTGCACAACGGGGTCTGGGCCCCTTCCTCTCCATGGGCCGGAGCCACCTTGGTGAGGCCTGGCTGGGCTGTGCGCCTCATTTCCAGGAATTCAGCCGTGCCTATGGGGCTGCCCACACCAGCCATCTCCACCCGGGAGGTGGCCCTGGACGGAGGGGCCTGGAAGCAGGGCACTGAGGTGGTGGCTGTTGAAGGAGGGCTGGGGGGCTGCCTCCCGGTGGCACCAGCTGCTTGGGAGGCGAGAGTGATGAGAGTAAGAACCCAGATTTCCTTAGCCAGTGTGGGTGGTGTCCCGTGCCTGAGCTGGCCCTCGGCGGAGTCCCCACCGCACTGTGGGCTGCTCCGATTCCGGCTTCAGAGTAGGACACTGAGGCTCAGGGAAGGGTGCCTTGTCTAAGGCTAACCAGCTAGTGAGTGGGAGAGTGGCCCAGGCCTGTGCCTTGGGGAGGAGCTGCTGCTGCTTGGCTTGGGGGGGAAGCAGGGACCCTCCTCTCCACATGAGCCTCCGCTCGGCCGCTCCTACCTTCATCGCCAGGTGCTGCTGTTGTGCAGAGTAGGAGTGGGAAAAGTAACCACCAAGGTCTAAGGCGGCGGGGTCCCTTGGCGGGGCAGGTGGGCAGACACCACTCCTGGCCTGTGAGGGAAGGGGGTGCAGCCTGGCCGCGGGCTGGACTTCTCGTTGCAGTCCGCTGTTCCTGGCCCTGGCCCGTCCCACTCTCAGGGAAAGATGGGCCCCTCCAGTCGTCCATGCAGAGCATCTCTGTAGAGTTAGGCTTGTTGCTCTTTGCTGGAGCGCAGGGGCATACAGTGGGGTCTCTAAGGACCGTTTTGCCACTGGTCCTATTGTTGCTGGCTCCACCTTCCTCAGCCTCAGCCACACAAAAGGCCAGTGCAGTTTGAGACAAAGCCCAGGGCCCTGAGGCTGAGTGCCCCTTGGGTTGGGGTGTGTGCAGGAGCTCCTGGACTGGAGACAAGTGGACTCTGTTCACCCCAACCCCACAGTTCCCAAGAGAGCCAAAGCTCAGGTTGTGGGTGTGTGTGTTTGTGTAGGCTGATGGGCTGAGTCCAGGAAGCAGCTTCCCGTCCTTCCCTGCCAGTCTACACTGAGGAAGGGTCTGACGGTGAAGGTGGAGGCCAGAGGCTGTGTCATCTTTTGGGCAGAAACTGAGGCAGGGCCCCTTCCTCCAGATTCGGCTGATGATTATGGGTGGGGGAGGTAGGCTCCTGTGGGTTTTTGCCCATCTGACCCTCCTGAGGTTCTCTGCTGCTCCCTTCTTCCCAAACCCCCAACCAGGGGTGCTCCATGCTCTGTGCTCAGGCACTGGACCTCTCCTCCTGGTACTATTCCCGCACTGGAGAGCTGGACCTGACTTGTGCCTTTAAAAACTGACAGGATGCTGATGATCCCACATGTTAATCTCCAGCTTGGACCTCCTTCTTGGACTGCAGATGGTTACCTCCCTGTATGCTCCTGGTCCTCCTCCTCCTGTTGGGAGGTTTTTGCACTGTCCAGATAGGCGCCAAGGATGGCTTCCTCTCTAGGGCTAAGCAGCCCCTCACCGTTGGCCTCTGTCCCTTCTGGTCAGCTCTGCACAACCTTTCACTGGAAGGAGGCTCCTGGCCACACCAGGGGCCACTGTGGACCGCCCTTTGGACCACGTGTCTAAGAAATCGAGGGGCAGCTGCTATGGGGTAAGTTCTTGGTTGGACCGCGGTCTCTATGCACCTGCCCTAGGAAGTGCCTGAGCCTTGCATGCAGTCAGCCTCCTCGAAAGTGCGGAAATGCAGCAAGGGCAGTTGAGGGTGTGGCTAACAGAGCCAGAGGAGCACCAAATCCTGGGTAAGGGGCTTTGTTCCTGCCTGAGGGAAGAGGTCAGAGGGAAACGGTGTGGGTGAGCATGTGTGTGGGGGCCATGGGCTATGGGACCTGGCCTGTGGGGAACCCCCGGGCACGTGCACTCACATGGATACATAACCAGCTGCCCAGTTCCCCTAAGGCAGAGGAGCAGAGTGCGGGACGGTAACACTGGTGTTATGGGGTGTGTACGGAGGAGTCGGGTTAGGTGTGTTCGTTTGGCCAACAAGCTTTTATTTGGTGCTGGCTCTAGGCACCGGCAATAATGCAAGGAATGAAAGACCCAAAGGAGACAGGATGCTGTGAGCCAGGTGCCCCCCCCCCACAGTGCCCAGGTCTTGGGAGCAGGGCACTGGGGTTCCCTGCCACCCAGGGACACCTGTCTTTTGGTAGCTGGGGCCAAGTACAGGCAGGCCTGTGGGGCCGTGTGTAGTTGGGGGTAGGGGCTGACAGTCAGGCCCCTGACCAGGACCCTGGATGGGTACAAGCCCCTCACAGTCCTGAGACGCCCAGCCTCCCAGCCTCGGGTGGGATGAGGGAGTCCAGCCCTACCACCCCACCCAGGCTCTGTCCCCCGCACCTCCCTCTCCCACCGCGGGTTTTGCCAGGTCACCTCTCGAATCTGATTTTGGGTCACTGTTTGGAGAAGGAAGGTGGATTCCCCCTCTTGGGGCCCTTTCTGGCACCCCTGTGTGTGGGCCAGCTCCCCTGCCACCACACACACAGAGAGCCGGCCTCGGTCACCGCGCTCCGGCCCCAGTTGGCCCCGCGTCTCGGCAGAGTGCCCCCTCCACGCCCCGCGCGCGGACCCAGTCTTCGGCTGCGGGGAGGGGGAGCCGGGGGACTGGCCTTTGGGCTGTCCCAGTGGGCAGACACGCGCCGCCCCGAGCTCCACGGCCGCCGGCGCAGGGCCCGCGGGAACCCTTCAGCTGCAGCCGTCCCGTTTCCCTGGCGCGTGTAGCTCTGAGTTCGGCGGCCGTGATGCGTCTCCCTGCGCGGGGACGCGTGGTCCACGGGGTCGCCCCGGGCGTCGGTGGGCTGGCGGCCGCAGGCTTCGAGCGGGACCAGGGCTGGGAAAGGGTGGGGGTAGCAGGCTCCGCGGCCCGGAACGCGCGGGAATGGCCCCGGGCCCCGGCCGGAGCGCCCGTGCACGGCCGCTTCCGGCTCCCGCCGAAGCCTCCGCCCGGCCACTTCCGGCGTGGCCTTCTGGGGCCGAGTGGGCGCGGCGGGGCGTGCTGTGAGCTCCGGGCCGGCGCGGTGGGACGCCCTGGAGCCGCGCGCCAGCGGCCATGGAGCAGGATGACCCGGGCGAGGCGCTGGCGGAGCTGCGCGGGCGGCGGCTGGGCGCGCGGGAGCTGCTGCAGGCGGCGGCGGGCTCGGGCCTGGCCGCCTACGCCGTGTGGGCGCTGCTGCTACAGCCCGGCTTCCGGCGCGTGCCGCTGCGGCTGCAGGTGCGGCGCGGGCGGGGGCGGGGCCGGCGGCGCGGGGGGCGGGTTTCGCGCTAGGGGACCAGCTCCTGCCTACCTGCGCAGGTGCCGTACGTGGGCGCGAGCGCGCGGCAGATGGAGCACGTGCTGTCACTGCTGCGAGGCCGCCCCGGGAAGACGGTCGACTTGGGCTCCGGGGACGGCAGGATTGTAAGCACTGCGTGCGGGGTGGGGGGCCCCTCGCCGGCGCCTGGCCTGCCTTCGCGTCCCCACAGCCTCCTGTGCCCACAGGTGCTGGCCGCCCACAGGTGCGGCCTCCGCCCGGCCGTGGGCTACGAGCTGAACCCCTGGCTGGTGGGGCTGGCCCGGCTGCACGCGTGGAGAGCGGGCTGTGCCGGCAGCGTCTGCTACCGCCGTGAGGACCTCTGGAAGGTAATGCAGGGAGTTCGGAGCCCAAGACCCCACACCCGGACTCCACACTCCGGTGCTGGGTTGGCTGGGGATCTGGCAACCCAACCGCAGGTTCTCTGGCCACCTGCGTGGGCTGGGGCCAGGACTTGGAAGCCGCAGTGGCCCCACGCCCACCAGACCTCCTCCTGGCTGGGGCCCTACTCCCTGCTGGGGTGACTTCTTCTTGCAGGTGGACCTGAGGGACTGCCGCAATGTGTCCGTGTTCCTGGCGCCTAGTGTGGTAGGTCTGGGGCTGCCAGTGGCAGGGGAGGCACAGGACGTCCTCCTGGAACATGTCAGGCCTGGAGGAGCTGGGCAGGGCGGCCGTATTCCATCCTGCACCCCAACCCTCCTGCTCTCTTCCACAGCTCGCACAGCTGGAAGACAAGCTGCAGGCAGAGCTGCCCGAAGGGGCCCGAGTGGTGTCGGGGCGCTTTCCCCTCCCCACATGGCAGCCTGTGGCTGTGATGGGTGAGGGTGTGGACCGTGTCTGGGCGTATGATTTCCCGAGGGGCGGGTTGGCTGGTCAGGCGTCCCCAGGACCCAGTTGTGCCTCAGCCCCTGGGCCCTCCAGTTCTCAGGCTGGCTGACCATTTGCACACAATAAAGACTCGTGGACTCATTCGGACTCTTGTTGGGTGGAGGCTGGGTGGAGTGACACTCCCCAACCCCGCTCCCACCCGAGGGGGTGCTGTGAGGAGGGCTCCATGCTGGCTGTGAAAAAGAGTTCTGCCCTGAATTTGACAGCTGGCTAGCGGCTTCAGGTCCTTGGGTGCCGCTGCTTGATAGGCGGTGTGGTCCCCACTCCCCCAGCGTCCTGTGTACCCATGAGCTTCCTCAGCCTCAGGATCTCCTGTTTGTACCTGCTAGGAGGAGTCTGGGTCAGGCACCGGCCTGGTGGTGCTGTTACCTGGGACTGAGGCCTGCAGGTCACACCCAGCCCACCTGCCGAGGTGCTGGTCCACATACTCCTGTAGCTCAGAAAGTTGCTCCTCAGCCATTGTGGCCCGGACTAGCAACTGTGCCCGCTCACGCTCCAGCTCCACCTGGCATGGGGAGGGCATAAGCCACAGGGCCAGACACAGTGTGAGAAGGGCCCCAGCCAGCCTTGCCTCTTACCTGGGTGCCACAGGAGAAGTCCTGGAGCTTCTGGTGGACCTGGGCCCAGGAGGCAGCTTCCTGGCCCCTGTGAGGAGAGAGAGGCACAGGCAGGAGGGCCAGTGTCCTCTCAGGTGTTGACCGATGACCTTGCTCAAGTTGGGACACTTAGATCCCTGACTTGCCTGCTGGGAGCAAGGTCAGGATAGCATGCGCCCGCCTGTCCACTCAGCCCTGGGCCTTTGAGCCATCCATCGGTACATGGGGGCAGGGCAACCCGGGCCCAGAGGGCCCACCGGCTGCTCACAGAGGGCTAAGCCACATTCTAGGGGTTTATTTCTCAAAATTCTGGGAGATAGGCTGATACAAGTGCTTGCGCATTGCACAGGAACATGGAGGCCCAGAGGCAAGGGCTGTGAAAGTCATCAGGCAACCTGCTTCTGTCCTGTCCCCCCCATCCCGGGCCAGAGCCTCTACTGGCCACCCCCCACACCTCTTCATCCTTAGGTCACCTGGGTCTCACTGAAAGGTCCCTTTCTCCGGGGAGCTCCCTGGCCCTCTGTTCAAGGTTAGCCCTTTTCCTGTTGGGGCCCCCCTTCACCCAGTTATTTGGCTGTCTCCCATACAGACCAAAACCCAAGGGCACAGGTGGGCCACCTGTTCACCACTGCCACCAAAACCCCACCCAGGGCTTAGAGTTGGGGAATAAATGAATGACCCCCTGAAGGTCCCCCCACTACCCACCCCAGGGTACTCACTGCGGGTCTCTGACCCCCAGGGAGGCTTCACTGGGCCCCTTCTGTAGGAACAAGGGTGGCAGCATGAGCCTGGTGAGCTGTGCTAGGTACTCCCAGTCGGCTGAACGAGGCAGGCTCCTCAGGAATTGGGGTCTTTGCTGAGCCTGTGATGGGCCTGGGGTGTGCTCTGGGGTGCTTGCTCCAAGGGCAGTATAGGGCAGCAGGGAACACTCACCTGGGCCTCCAGCTTCCAGAGCTTTGTCTCCTGCCTGGCCTGGTCTTCTGGGTGGCTGAGTTCAGTGACCAGGTGCAGAGACCGGGGCTCCAGGTGTAAGGTGGCTGCATCAAAAGTAGCTTTGGGGGTCCCAGATGCCTCACTGGAGTCTGCCAGCACCTGCTGCACACTAAGCCACATGCCAAGTCACATAGGGCCACCCCACCCCGGTGCCCGGCTCAGGGAGAGGCCCACCTGCGGGTCGCCAGCAGCTCCTCGTGTCTACGGCTCAGATCTGACAGGCGCTTGCGGTAGGCACGAGCAGCCCGGGCCAGCTGCTGCTCACGGCTGCGGTGAGCTGCCCGGATATGCTCCAGCGTGGTCTCCAGGAACGTGCGGAGGGCTGCGGCTGCCGGCTCTTGGCTGGTGCGGTTCGCGTACTCCTGGAGGGGAGGCGGTGGCGCGGGGGTGGGGCCAGGCCTGGGGAGGGCGGGGCTTGCTGGGCACACCCCGCTTCCCATAGCCCCCTCTCGGGAGCTGCCGAGGCAGTGCAGCAGGCAGGGACCCCGAGGTCTCCCGGAAGCAGTCTGGCACGCCCAGGCTAGGCTTGGTCTCCCCAGGACGCGAGGCCTCCCTCACCACAGGGCCACCCCACCCGGTGCTCACAGCCACGGCCCGGGCACATCGCTGCAAGTGGAGGGCATACTCTTCGTTCAGCTTCTTGAGCTGCAGCTGCAGCTGGGCGTTCTCTGCCTCCGCCTGGCGCAGCTGGCCTTGGCAGGCAGACAACACCTGGGGGTGGAGGCGGCCTTGAACCCACACTGCACGAGGTAGGCCTTTGCTGACTGTAGGACGCCATCTGCTAGACATCAACGTGCGGAGGGCCGGGCCTCACCATGGCTTGTATCGCTAGTTGCTGCCCCGCCGTCCGGGCCTCATCTCGGGCTTCCTGCAGCCGCCGGCCCAGGTCTGCCCTGCGGACATGTGTGTGAAGCTTAGCGGGACCCAGGTGCGGGAGCCTGGTGCGGTACTGCGTCCTCCCTGTCTCTCGTGAGGCAGCCACTCACACACGGGTCTCCAGTGCCTGCCTCTGGGCCTTCTGCTCCTCCAGCGTGCGCGTCCATTCTCCCTGCAGGTGCACGGGCTCTGGGTTCCTGGCAAGGCCCAACACCACCCTGGGCTAGGACAGATCCGGACAGGTCCCCAGGCTAGGGGGCTGCGTACTCACGCTGTTTCCCAGCTTCTGCTCTTCATCCTTAGGGCTCAGGAAGTCCTCAGGCTGTGCCTGTAGGAGAGAGCTGGTCCCAACCTCACTCTCTCTGCTGCACCTCTGCTTGGCTCCCACCCAGCCAGGCACTCACGGCGACCTGGGGTCTGTGGTGGATGGAGTGTCCCTGCTCCCAGGCCTTGTGTTGGAGCCCCCGTGCCAGCTCGTGGCGGTGCCCCAAGGCAGCCTCTTGGGGGGCTATGCGATCTCCATGCAGCTCCAGCTCCAGCACCCGGCTCTCCAGCCGTAGGACCTGTAGGGTGACCGGGGTGAGCAGGTGCACTTTCCTGTCAGGCCACCCAGGGTAAGTCAACATCACCAGGGAACATACAGGCACACACAGCACACACGGGAGATGTGAATATCTCAGACACTGCATGAGCGTGTACGATCCTATGAGCATACCTGGACCCCTCACAGCACGGGTCCCAGGTATGCACCCTCCCACCGTGTTCCCCGGGCCGGCCCCTGCCGGCACCCACCTCACTCTTCAGCTCAAAGAGTTCAGCCTCATGCTGCTCCTGCACGTGGTGAGCTGAGATCTGCAGGTCGACCAACTCCTTGGAGATCTGTGGGTGGTCAGGGTAAGAGGCGGTGCCCGGGGGACCTCCCTCCTGCTAGCTGGCCCCCTGGGGCCTCACGCGCACCTGCAGGCGCCGCTGCTCGCTCAGCTCCGGATCCGAGGGAAGCTCTGTCTTGAGGCAGGCTGCCCAGTCCTCTGCTTGGGGCAGAACCTGGGGAGGCATCACCCCCCCATCGTCCACTTGTGTCTTAAGCTTGAGCAGTGGCCTCCACTCCCAAGGAGAGCTCCAGCCATGCATTGCCCTCTCCCCAGTAGCCGCTCCACACGCAGACTGAGGGCAGTTTCTCCTGGCCTCTGAGGGGTTAGGGAGGAACCCCGGCGCATGGCAGAAACAGAAGTGTCCTGGAGAGACTCACATTCTCAGTGGTCCCAGGTGGGGGTCTCGGCCTGGGGGCTGTGGCTGCTGTGTGCTCCATAGGCAGAAAGGACTCTGGCCTCCCCAAGGGCGGTGCCGCCTTGCCAACCCGCCTGTTGCAGCAACACAGTGGCTTGTGTTGCCAAGGCCTCTGCTGGCCCCCTGCTGGTCCCGGGGGTGTCTGGGGCCCCACCCACCAGGGGAGCCAGGGAGGGGCACTCTCGGCTCCTTCCGTATATGGCTACCCATCCTTCACCTGGGAAAGGCAGACCTGCGCCGCAGCGTTGACCCTGGGTCCTGACGGAAGCAGGAGTTCATGAGAAGGCCCAGCACAGAATGGAACGACCATCGCCGTCACTGCTGTCCTCGCGCAAGGTGCCCTGCCTTGCGGTGGGCGTTCGCACGGTAG
This sequence comes from Mustela putorius furo, assembly GCF_011764305.1. Lineage (NCBI taxonomy): Eukaryota > Metazoa > Chordata > Mammalia > Carnivora > Mustelidae > Mustela > Mustela putorius. The sequence goes on along the minus strand of NW_025422145.1, from coordinate 14,973,551 downwards.
GCGCCTTCTGTGTGCCCACTGCTGCTGGCTGGGCGCTGGGATGGGCAGGTGAACAAACGACAGATTCCCCGGCCCCCAGCCTGAGGGAAGGGGCCGCGGACGTTTCAGTCGAGGGACTGGGGGACTCAGGAGGACGGGGTCAGCCCCGGCGCCCGGAGGGATCCCTGGAGGCGGCGCCCGAGCGCCGGGCGCTGCGGCCTCTGACGTGCGTCCGGCCCCCATCGGGCACGCGCGCGCACGCGCTCTTCCTACGCCGGGGCACGGGCCATGGCGGTGACCGGGCCGAGCGCCGCGCTTCGTTAAGGCGCCGCGGTCAAAGCCCGAGGCCCGTCTCTGACCAGAAGTCTTTGAGGCGGTCCGCGCAGTCAGCCGGTGCAGCGCCGCTGCGGGAGGGGGGCGGGGCGGGCCCGGGGGCGGGGCTTAGGCGCTACGCGCGGCGCGGCGAAGGGGGCGTGGTTGGAGGGGGCGCGCCGGGCGGTTGCGCCGTCGCGAGGGGCGGGGCCTTCGCGGCTGCGGGCGGCGGTGGCGGCAGTGGTGGCTGCGGTGGCGGCGCTGTCGTTGTGGTCGCTGCCGCTGGCGGGCTGGCGTGCGTACTGGCCGGCCCGGCCTGAGCCTGGGGCGTGGGCTTCCGCACCGGAGTTCCGGGAAGTCCCCGGAGCAGCGAGTGGGCTCCCTCTCCGGCCGCCGATGTGTGTGAGGAGCTGACCCCTCCCTCGCGCAGCCCTGCCTTGGTCTGGAGAGGGGAACCCCCGCCCTGAGGAAGGGGTTCGGAAGCCTGGGGGCCCCTCGACGAGAAGACGCGGGGTGCCAGAGCTCTGCGACCATGAAGGTCAAAGTCATCCCGGTGCTCGAGGATAACTACATGTACCTGGTCATCGAGGAGCACACGCGGGAGGCTGTGGCCGTGGACGTGGCCGTGCCCAAGAGGGTGAGGGCAGCCTGTGGGCGGCGGGGAGCGCCGCTGGGGTCCCCCGACCACCGTGGCTGGAACAGGCCCTTCCCCTGCTCTCTGATCTCTGGGCACAGGGCGATTACGGTTCCCGGATTATCTCGGGGCTGCCCTGAAGTTAGGACCGTCTCCGACCCCCGTTTTTCCCCTCCCTGGTGCCTCACCGTAGTCCTAAACCCTGGACGTTCAGTCATTCATTGTCTGCTGGGTCTCCTGTACCTCCACGCCCCCGGGTCCCCCGGGGCTCTTGTGTACATCACACTTGGCGCCCTAATTGGGGGGCAGAGGGGTGGGGCGGCCACCGGGCTCTTCCAAGCCTCCCTAACTCCCGTCCCTTTCAGCTGCTGGAGATCGTGGGCCGGGAGGGGGTATCACTGACCACCGTGCTGACCACCCACTACCACTGGTGAGCGCGGTCGGGGCGGGCCGAGGCGCGAGGGCGTCGCCCCTGCCCCACCCCGACCCAGGCGTGATCCTGCTCTCACCCGTCCGCAGGGACCACGCGCGGGGCAACGCGGAGCTGGCGCGGCTGCGGCCGGGACTGGCCGTGCTGGGTGCGGATGAGCGCATTTGCGCGCTGACCCGCAAGCTGGTGCACGGCGAGGAGCTGCGGGTGAGCGCGCGCCCGGGAGGGCGGGGAATCGCCTTGGGCCCTCCCGCCTCACCAGCAGCCCGCCCCTCTGCTGCAGTTTGGGGCCATCCACGTGCGCTGTCTCCTGACGCCAGGCCACACCTCCGGCCACATGAGCTACTTTCTGTGGGAAGAAGAGTGTCCGGACCCACCCGCGGTGTTCTCGGGTACTGGCTGCCCCGCCCCACCACCCCCGCCTGCCCGTGACCCTCCTCCACCTTCTCTGACCTGCTGTCCTCCCCAGGGGATGCCCTGTCGGTGGCGGGTTGCGGCTTGCGCCTGGAGAGCACAGCTCAGCAGATGTATGAGAGCCTGACTGTGACCTTGGGCAGCCTGCCCCCCGAGACGGTGAGTGGCCATCCCTTCCCCTCCTGCAGGGTCCTGCCATCCTGCATGCACAACCTGCACACTCTGACCCTGCCGCGGGGGTGCAGAAGGAGCACTCCAGCCAAGGAGAGACCACGCCTGGGGTGAGAGAGTGCGGGGAGGGGCCAGGCAAGCCCAGGTGAGCGCCTCCCCCCATCTCTGCCTGTGGCAGCTCTGTGCACCCCCTGAGTGCCTCCTTTCTTCAGAAGGTGTTCTGTGGCCATGAACACACACTTGGCAACCTTGAGTTTGCACAGAAAGTGGAGCCTGGCAATGACCACGTGAGAGCAAAGCTGTCATGGGCCAAGGTGCGGCCACCCCAGCCTCTCTCCTCCTAGAGGTTTGGAGGGTGGATGGAGGTTGGGGCAGAGGGGGTCTACAGAAGAGTCAGACATGACCAGACCTGGCTTAGCCCGGGATCCACCATTGACTGAGGCTCCTACTGGGTAGGGGGGGGAGTGGATGGCTTTGGAAGGGGACCTGTGCAGGTTGTGGGGTGGCCGTCCTCGAGGACCAGATGAGGCGAGGAAGCCCTTCTTCTGCTCCCGCTCCCAGAGAGGGGCAGGGCTGAGTGAAGCCAAGTTGTTTGGGGCTCTCAAGATAGGGCTGTGACAGGGGCCCATGGTCATTCCAGAAGAGGGACGAGGACGACCTTCCCACAGTGCCATCCACCCTGAGCGAGGAGCTCCTCTACAACCCCTTCCTAAGAGTGGCGTGAGTACTGGTTGGCGTCCCCAGCCTTCTTGTGGGGCCCTGTGCCCACCCCAGGGGCTGTACCCCAGAGCAGGGTATCCCATGGCTGGCCTGCTGTCCTCTGGTCCCCCTTAGCTTCATCTGGGTACTCTAGGAGGTGCCAGGGGAATGGTTATTGGACTGACTGGCACCAGGGAGCAGCTGTTCTTTAAGTGTTTCCTGCCAACACCCCCTGGCAGTTACCCAATAGTCTCTCCATGGCGTCCCCTCTCCCTACAGAGAGGAGCCTGTGCGCAAGTTCACGGGGAAGGCGGCCCCAGCCGAGGTCCTGGAGGCACTCTGCAAGGAGCGGGCAAGCTTCCAGCGGGCGGCTGAGCCACTGCAGCCACAGGCCCGGGCTCTCCTGGCCCTGCAGTGGGGGCTCTTGGGCACACCTCGACAGAAGTGAGCCCCAGGAGGACCGGCTGTGGCGCCAGGCAGCACATCTCTCTTCCTTCACCCCTTGGCCAACTGAGCCCACGGGAGGATTGCCTCTGGCACCTTCCATGGCCCTGCCCAGCTGGCTGTCCAGACTTGGAGAGTGGGCACCCTGGCACTGGACATGTGAGGCTCCTCTCTGGGGTGCATGTGAGCCCTGAGGCCTGGGTGTTTGGGATGCGTGCTGGGGTGCACAGGGCTTCTGAACTTTGAATAAAGCTGTGGAAGGGTTCATTTTTGACGCTGGTGGATGCTCTTGGACTTGGAAGTGTTTTCAGAGATCCCTTTATTAGATGGGGAGCTCTGTGACAACACGCTGGGCGGTCTCACCCCACTCTACCTTCTCCCCCACCCCTGTAAGTGGAGACCCAGCTGTGCAGATGGGACTCAGCACCTGATCTCACGGGGTCTCTCTAACAGAGCCTGCTTCCTGCCCGGAACTGCGCAGAAATGCAAGCTGTCAGGTCCCAGAGACCACGGCGTCTTCAGCGCCCAGTTCCAGGTGGGGCAGGTACGCCACCCCCAGCGTGGGGTGCTGTGGGCTGCACACTCCTCTCTGGCCAGCGTTCCCTGCCGTCCAGGGCCAGAGGGCTCTCCACCAGTCTGGCATGGATGACTCCAGGAATGGGGAGGAGGAATCCCACTTTCGCTCTGCCTTAAGCTGCCCACAGGCCTGGGCCTTACCTGGGTCTCCAGGCAGTAGAGAGAACACTGATCGCAGACCTGGGCCCATGGGGAGGTTCTGGGACCTCGTGGAACCTCTGGCCTCCTACGATGGGGAGTGTGGGTGAGGGCGGGCTGGAGGTCCCCTTGACTGGCTCTGGGTTCAGAGTCCCATTTTTGTGTGGGTTCCAGCCCATCCCTGCAGCTCAGACAGGGTTTTGGGCTGGGGTGTCAGGACACGAGCTTCGTGGGAGTCCCAGTACCGGCTGGGCGGGACCGGCAACCCCGTGACAAGGCAGCCTACCATCTGATGCTGAGGCCAGAGCTGGCCATCTCCACCGCACGGTAGCTGGTGTGCAGCAGGCGGCCAGCCCGCTCTGAGCCCTCGCCCTGCAGCCAGTGCTCGTACAGTTCCTGGACACCAGGCGCATCCTCTGGCACCTGCACCGTCACCGTGTCGTACAGCATCTGCACGTGCTGGAGCAGCTCCTTGCTAGTTGTGCTGGGACCCTTGAGCTGGCCTCCGCCGTTCAAGCAGCCTGTTGCAGAGCCAGGCAGGCGAGAACACGGTCACGGGAGGATGCCTGCACACAGGGTGTACAGCCTAGCCCCTTCCCACACTGGCTCTCCTGAGCCTCCAGTCCGCCCAGACCGGGGAAGAGACAGAGCTCCCCTGCCACCCCTCCAGCTACCTGCGGGGCAGGCCATGACCTCCACGTAATGGTACGGGCAGCGCCCTCGCTTCAGCTTCTGCACCAGGTTCTGGATGTTGCGGAAGCCGTAGGCGGCAGCAAAGTGCAGCAGGATGCGGCCCTCTTTCTCCAGGGTCACCTCCTGGAAGTCCTTGTTCCTGAGGGGAGCACAGGCTGGGCTCCCTCCTACCTCCCACCCCTGCGGGCACATGGGCCACCCCGAACGGCTCCTCCGTGAAGGACGGTGACGGAAGGAAAGGGTGGGAAGCTCACTTCGCTTGGAGTCCCAAACCTCAGGATGGGAACCCCCTCCCTCCTGATGATGGCCACCAACCTGGCGAGGTCAGACAGCCCCGAGCCCCCGGCTATGAAAGAGGGCATTATGTCGGGACAGACCCTGCCAACCATGGTCTCTGGGGGTTCTCGACCGCTGCGACAGGGAGGCAGAGCCCTGGAGAGCACTGGCTGGAGAGGAGGTCTCGCCTCCTGCCTGGTGCCCTGGGTCTTTGCCAAACCCACCCTGCTGTCCTCCAAGCCCACCTCAGCCAGGAGACCTAGGCCGATACCCCAACTGGGCTAACCCGTTCCCAAGCTCCAGCTCTCCTCACTGACCTCAGGGGTCTGTAGGTGACTTCATCCACATGGATCCCAAAGAGCTCCCGGGCTGCATGCCGGAACACATGCTCCAGGTAGCCGCCGGAGCCCCCGCCTCGATGGCTGGTGGGCTCTTGGGCAGATGCACCGTTGCACCTAGGGAGCAGAGCATGGCCTCAGGGGGCAGCAGCAGCTGTTGCCCACAGGGCTCTTGATAGCTTCTGTCTCTTGAGTTTGGAGGAGTTGCTCTCTAAACGGGAAAGGAGTCTGAAACCTGGGGGCTCTGTGTGTCAGGTGGTAGCTCAGGTGGGAGAAAGATTATCTGTCTGTGAGTAACCTGTTTCGGGAGCTCAGGCCTGGGTTGGGTTGGGGTCGGCTGTCCATTGGCTGTCTCGTGAACCTGACCACCTCTGTGCACCCCAAGACAGACCACAGGGCAGACATGGGGCCGACCAGAAGGAAGCTGCGTGGGGAGGAGCAAGGGAGGGGACGCAGACCACCTCCATGCGCTCACTCCTGCTTGTCAAGACATCGGCAGCCCCCAGACCCACAGCATGGCACCGTGACCCCTCTCCACACTAGGAGGCAACTTACAGACTGTCCAAGGGGGCTGGCTCCAGCTCCGAGAGGGAGACCCCTTCTTCCTCTAGCAACTTGAAGACTTCTCCTACAAGAAGACGCCAGCACAGATGCTCTTCAGCTGAGATCGCAGTAAAAACGGTGAGGAAGCCCATGGCACCCGTGCCCCTGGCGAATGGACACCCCGACACCCACCTCCCGGCTTGTGGGTGGATGAGAACCCAGCCACAGGGCAGAAGGAGGACCCACTTCTGAAGCCCTTCAGAAGAGCCAGCCTGCGCCCCAGACCTGCAGCCCGCCCTTGCGCCGACAGAGCTGGGGGGGGGCACACCCATTCCTGGGGCACGCCTGCCGCGGTGTGCTCCCAGCTCCCCACCAGGTGGACCAAGGCGTGTGTTCGTGCAGGGGGACCTTCCCCGCACTGGCTGGGCTCCCAAGCGTTCACCCTTCTGTATTTGAAGCCCTCGGGAGACTCTGAGAGGCTGTTCAACTCAGAAATGGGGTGAGCCACGAAGAGTCAGAGCAGCTGACGGGAATCTCCGCCCACCTCCCCACACAGACAGCCCAGTAGGACAGGGTGGCCCGTTGGCCACAGTTCTCCAGGACAGCGGAAAAGGGTGAAGTATGGCCTGGCTCCCGGGGAGGACTGGGGCTGCCTCGTCCACAGGGGACGGCAGCTCCAGCCATAGCCGACGGGCAGGACTCAGGCAATGCCATCCATGCCCTGCGGTCAGGGCAGCGGGAACCGACCTGTGGTGACCACGCAATCCACATCACGAGTCTGGTGCTCCTGGCTGAAGAAGTCTGGTCTGGAAGCTTCCAACTTTTTGTCATAGCAAGGCATCACCGTCACATGGTAGATCCTGTCAGGGGTCAAATGCTGCCGAGAAATGTGGAAATGTGGAGTCGTGGCCTGACCCAACAGGAAAGGGGCCCATCAGGTAAGGTGGGGGTGACACCAGCCAGCAGCCAGGATGTGACCGTGGTTCTTTGTGTGGGTCTTGGCTTATCTTTCAGGATGATGGCAGTGACTGGTTCATAGCTGGAACGTTCCTGTTACCTGCTGCTGGGCAAAGAAGTCCTTGACCAGGGAGCCCATGACCTGCTGCGGGGACCGCGCTGTGCTAAGGTGAGGGACAAGGAAGCTCCCGTGCGTCTTCTCCGCATAGCAGATCCAGCCTGAGGCCAACACCAGGAAGAAAAGGAGCATCTCACCGGCTGGGCAGCAAGTGACAGGACATTCTGCAGGGGACCGACTCGTGCAAGGAGTTACAGTCCCATTATGGAACATCCCTCGCTCTGCTGTCACTGTCGAGTGCTGCTAGCATCAGTGAGGTCACGGTCACGGTCTCGGGGAACTGAGTGACTCTCAGGGCGCCTTCTTCCACCAAGGAGGCCATCCTGCCAGAAACCTGCGTTGCTCCCCCCACCCCAGCGTTCCTGTTCCCCATGTCGAGCAGTGTGGACACACCTGGACAGGCGGACGTGAGCACAGGCAAGGTCTGTGTGGAGCTGGCCTGTCCTCGGAACCGCTGCACAAATTCTCGCTGGCTCTCGAGGAGACTGAAGTTCCTCGAGAAGGCGGTGTCAAACACGTAGTGCACCCCTGAAAAGCAAGCACCCATCTCACTGCCACAAAGGGCGGCTGAATCACGAGGCACTGCTGGCCACGCCCCAGGAAGCTGTTGCCACCTGGCTTGTCCGGGATCGGCCACGTCCTGGTGGCACCCAGCCCACAGCCTCCCAGCCCAGCTCCTGGCTCACAGAGGCTGACCAAAGTTGATCTGAGCCAGAACCTGGGAAATGGGCCTTGATGACGCTCACTTAAACACAACACGAGAAGCAGGTAAGCTCCAGGCCGGGAGAGCACGGAGACGATTCAGAAGGTCTCTCTTAAAAGGCACAGCTCTTGTGTGTCAAACCAAAACTCTGGCCTGAAGTCAACTTGGAAGGTTCTGGTGTGTTTTGAGTTCAGTGACTCAGAAGCCCGAGGCGCCCTGTCATGGGACCTCCCCCATGCGGAGCTGGAGCACTCGCACGATGTTTGGTACCTACCGATTTTCTTGAAGAATGCAGTCAGCTTCTTGGCAGTGTCTGTAGGAGTCAGCTGAAATCTTGCGGCCAGTGACGCTCTGGATTGGGGTGACACAGAAACCACAACCAGCCTCTGCTGACTGGGGGCTGCCGTCTGCAAAGCAAGGGACACGTGCTCACTCGGCATGTTTCCATACTCATCCCCAGGGGTCCGGTGCTGGTGAGAGCACGCCCTGTCTCCGGGGCATGTCATTTCTATGTGTAGGTGGGGCCCAACACTTCAGTGTTGGAGTAGGACAGGTCACTGACATCCCACTGACACCACTTTGAAAATGAGGGAGTCACCTGGAGATCGGCCCTTGACAGCAAGAGCAAAGGATGCTGCAGTCGATGTCAGGCTAAAAAAATCTCCAAGACCGCCCACCACTTACCTTATTGGCATCTAGAATTTTCCGCAGTTCCTCATGGCTTTGCTGCGTGATGAGGACGGTCTCCGCGGAGGTGACACAGCCACTGCACGCCAGGCAGTCACCTAGCGAGATCTTGGCCTTCTCTAGCTTCTGAGTCCCTCCGTCCTGGAAGCACAGCACACGGTGTTCAACAGGGGCCCCTGCACAAGGACAGGAGCCCTTGGGATAACGGGACCCATGAAACCTTGATTCTCTGGCGACACTGACTACCAGCGTGGTAGCTGGCTGGCTTTGAATGCCACTAAACGTCTAAAAATTAAATATTTGCTGGAGAAGTACATACATTCTATATATAGTCTAGCTTCACGGAATTCTAATCTGGGCACCAGCTCAGCTGGCGCATCACAGGCGCATTAACGAGGCCTGCAGCCTATCATGGGTGGAGCGTGGATGTGCGGTCTGCAGAGCCGCAGGTGACTTGTCAGAGGCTCCTAGTCTACACTCGTGGGGCTGTGCAGAGGGGAAAATGTCAATGGCCAGGCTCCAATGGGAGGATGAGAAAGGCAAGGCTGAGACGAAGAGGGAGAGGGCAGAGTGAGACGGTGGTCTGCTGAGCGAGCTCAACACATGGGCAGCAACAGCTGGACCGCCAAATGGGTGCAGAGCTTGGTGTGGGACGTGGGCCTCCAGGCTGACGTTCTGCAACTTTCCCGAAATGGAAGAGACTCCAGCTGAGCACCTTTACTCCCTCTGTAAACTAAGGAAGGGTCGGGGCCTGTGACCAGCGGGTTGAGGAGACGGGGACCCCCTTCCAGCCCAGCTCATCAGGACGGCGCTTCACAGCGAAGCTGCGATTTGAGCTTAGTGTGTATTTTTAGAGTTGGATGGGCCTAAAGGCCCAGGCTTTGATTTTGTGCCAAGAGACCTATTCCCAACCTCCCTCCACATCAGTCACTGTTGCTTGGTAAGGCAGGGCCCACTGATGCCCCCACCTCTCCTGGATCTCTTCACTTGTGGGATCACCCCCCGCCCCCAACCCTGAGGTGGTGTTTCCTTGTGCTTGGCTAGGCTTGGGCAGGAGCTGTGGTGTGCTGCCGGGTCACACTCCTGGCCTGAGCAAACGTCCAGTTCTCTCCCTGTGAGCGCTTGATCCCCGGTCCAGCCCTGCCCTGTGCCCTCTGAGGCTCCTCCCCTGCCTGGGAGAAGTTCCTGGGCCAGGTACGCCCATGCCCGTGGCCCACGGGACGGCAAAGACACTCTTGAGGGTCCAAACGGCAGATGGTCCTTAAACCACCATCTCGTTATTGCGCGATTATACAGGAAGCAGGGGTTCACTGACAACAAGCTGTCTGAACTGGAAAATCCCACACAGTGAGAACCCACGGAGAGAGGGAAAGGGGAGACAGAGACCACCAGCTCCGCAAGAGGAGCCCCTCTGCAGACCAAGTGAAGCTCCAGGCTCAGCCTCTGTGCCCCTCCACCCCAGCCCCCCGCCCTATCCCCGCTCTCGTGGCCTTGACAGTGAATCTGACCACAGTGAGAGGTCTCCTGGTCACCGTATTTGTGACTGGGAAGAGCGGCATGCACATGCTTCTGGTCATCTGGGCTGGAACTCACCTGCCTGACCTGGAAGTAACTCCCATCTTCTTCAATGTGGATCTTGGCCATGCCACTTCCTGTACTCTTATCCACTTTCATGGGCTTGACGCAGTCCTATACAAGGAAGAGACCCCAAATGGGGGCCTGAGTGCACGCAAGTTCCCCAAGAAGAGGAGCGACCTGGTGGTCACGCCATCACACCTGACTTTCGTCCAGCCACGGAAGCAGTCTTAGCAGAAAGGCGGCTTGCACACGGGGTACATGTTCGAACAGCCAGCCAGCACCAGCGGTCACCCTGCGGCTCACAGCCAGATGAAGGCCCGCGCTGCCAGCCGCACGCTCACGCCCTGCAAGCCTGCCCGCTCTGACCTTGACTCTTGTTCTCAGTACGCGAACTGGACACTGAGAGGACACCCAGGAGCCACCATTTCTGCACCTGGGCAGGAATGCTTTGCTCGGAGGTCACCGCCCTGCCCAGGCCCCAATGAAAGGAGTTTCTTCTTCTCCCCAACTCCCCAAGTTCCTGGGAGTTTCCCTGTCAAAAGAACCTCTCTGGCGGTTGCTTTCCCAGGGATGGTGTGCCCCAGAAAGCCCTGCCCAAGGTGCTGTGGCCAGCCCCGCGCCCAACCCCCCCAACCCCCGGGGCCTGTCCCGCACAGCCGGTGCGCTTGATAGGGAGGGACACCTGATGAGGACGACACTCCCTTGCCAGCGTAGCTGTCCTGCCTCCCTTAGGGGCAAGCTCCGCCAGCGACGACCACACACCCCGACGGACACCGGGTAGTCACAGCAGGTGACGCAATGGGACCAGCTCCTCGGACAGGACAGTCCCACCTCTACCAGAGGGAGTGGATAGGGTCGCCCCGGCCCCAAGCCCAACATTGCCCGGGGGGTGACGCCGGCGGCCCTGCCCGGCTTCCCCCCCCGGCTTCCGGGTGCGCACGGTGACGGGCCACTCGGCACGCCCCCCACCCGCGGCCTTGGCCAAGCTGCGCTCCTCGAAGCCTCGCGGTGCCGTAGCCCTGCTCAGGCCACTGGCATCCCCGGCCGCGGCTTCCCATCGGGAGGAAGCTGGCCAGGGCGCCGGAGGCCCGGCGGGCGCGGGCGGATCCCGTTTCTCAGGGGAAGAAACTGAGCAAGTAGCGGGGCCCCACCCCACACACGGCCGCCGCCCCCGCGGGCCGGCCCACCTGAGAGGGCCCAATGAAGTCATCCAGGTCCGTCAGCTGCAGCGCCCCGCTGAAGGGCGACGCCATGGCTGCCGTACTGTCGCGGGGCTCCCGGCGCAGAAGTCGCCAAAAGGCGCGAAACGGCAAGCGCTTTCCGCCACGCTGCCGGAAAGCGCCCCGCGCGGCGCATGCGCATCTGTCCCCCCCGCCGGGCGCCTGGAAGGCGCACGCCCCCTGCTGGCTGGCCCAATTCCGCCGAGGAACCTGTCGCCTTCCCTGCCTCTTGGGCCGCAACGGAGGGAGCCGAGAGCACCAGAATGACGTCTCCCTCCCCCAGGGCTCCCCTGCCGGCCAGTGTGCGGCCCCACAGTCCTTGACCTGGGAATTTGCAGCGGCAGCGGCTTCGCTGTACTGGGTCCCACAGACGCTCGAGACCCCAGAGGGCGCCCGGCCCTCGTGGGCCCCCAGTCTGGGCGGCGGGGTGAGGAACATGCGGGTGACAGGGACATGGGCGGCTGCTGACCAGGCCGCGACGGGGCGCGGAGCCGCGGGGCTCTGGAGGGCGCTCGCGCGCTGCTGGCCCGGCCTCCGACGCCGCCCTCTGTTACTTGGGGGACCCCATGGAGAAGACTCCGCTCCCCCATGAGATTTCGCAGCGTGTAGCAGGGCTGCTGCCGGCCAGACGCCGATCTCCAGCCGCCGTGAATCGCGTCGAGTCCAGCTCCACGTCAGTGACCCCCTTTTATTAGAGCTCTCCGGAGGACTCCCGGAGCTGGGTCTGGCGTGCGGCGCGAGCAGGGCTGGGCTCAGCTCAGGATGTCCCGGGGAACCTCAGGCTTCAGGGCCCAGCCTCGCCTGGGCTCCCGCTCTTGGGAGTTCCTGCCCCAGTGTGGGCTTGTCCTGGAGATTCCCACACCTGCCTGTGGAGTTTCTTGGCGGTGCAGAGCCCCCCCCCCCCCCGCTGGGGCAGCCTTCCCGTGGGGGCGGGGGTGTAGCGGCTCCTCTTGGCTGCGAGGACAGGAATTTCCGATCCAGCGGCTGGGCCTGGGGCTGGGGGGAGATGGGGAGATGTTTCCCAGCAGCTAACCCAGGTGGACTTCCAGGCCCCACCCATCCCTGTCCAGACAACACCTGACCAGGTCTGCGATAGGATGCCTGAAACTCCACAGTCCCAAGTGGTTCTTAGGAGTAGGGAGCCCCAAACAACCTTGGCTTCCCTGAAATCCCCCAGAGGAGGTTCACAGAAAATACGGAAGCGTAACAGGCAGCGGTGGGCTGGGGCAGGATTGGGATCAGTCAGAAGGAGAGGGCTTCCATGGGAGGGGCTCCGACTCAGGCTGGGGTGCAGGGAGGGTTTTCCCAGCGCAGGAGTGGGGAGCGCACCACGGGGATGCCAGAACCCACGTGGGTGCAGGGCCGGCCTCCACCTCCCTGCCCCCCTGGAACCCAGGTCTGCAGTCTCAAACCAAGTGGAGCAAAGGGTGGGGGGATAAAAGGCGGGAACAGCCCAACTGCCCTTCAGCAGAAGAGTGGTGAAAGGAACTGTGGTCCCTCTCTGCCGCGGAGGAGTACTCAGCTGTAAGGCAGGGCAAGCCAGGGACGCCCACTGCCGTGTGATTGACCCCCCGAGGACACGAGGCTCGGGGAGAGGAGCCCCACAGAACGCCCCGCATCGCTGGACTCCATTTCCAGGACACGCCATGGAGACAGCAAGTAGCTTGGGCCTGGGGCCCTGGGGCCTGGGGAGGAGGTTTCCTGTGTGGTGATGAGAAGCGTTGGAGGAGGAGGTGTGGTTACACCTCCCTGTGAACGCAGCTGAGGCCTGGACTGCGGCACGTGCACGGGGTTCCTGGGGCAAATTCTGTCGCGTACCTGTTGCTACAACTTAAAAATAATGTCACGTATCAAAAACCCCATTGAATTGCACAGTTTAAGTGGGCGGGTTGTATGATATGTGAGTCTGTATCTCGTTGAAAGCAGGGCATCAAGGTGCCTCCAAGAGCGGGACCGTGAGTGAACCTGGGTCCTCCTGGCTTCCAGCCCCCAGCCCCGAACCAGAAGCTGGCCAAAACAGCTTCTGGCTCGGAAACTCCACCTGGGGGTCTCTGATACCACATGCGCATGCACACGCAGGCACACGTGATGAGGGCCCCTGGAGACCCTGAGGCCCCTGAGCCAACACCATGCCTGCCTCCTCTGTGCACCTGCTCTCACACCTGCAGATTGTTTCATCATCATTACTGAGTACTGGCCGTACGCTACCCATGTGCAATGCCAGGGTTTACACACGTGGGGGAAACGGAGGGCCCTGCAGCCAGCCCGGGCCACGGGGTGTGGGCACCCCATTCCCTGAGCTGGGACAGATGCAGAGCTTGGCTTCTGCTCCAGGTGTGCCTGCAGGACCCCCTTTGCCCAAAGCCAGCCAGCAGATCTTTGGGTGGGAACAGGCACGGTTTTCACCAAGATTCATGGAGCTGCCAACCCCTCCTGCAGTCTGGGGGACTGGTCGCAGGGACTGGGCCTGTGTTAGTGTCCAGTGCTCCTGCAACAGGGGTCACACGATGGGGGGTTTATAATAACAAAAGTTTTTTTCTTGGTTCTTGAGGCCACAAGTCTAAGGCCAAGGTGTTGTCAGGACCTTAAAAAGGTTCCCTCCTGCCTGGCACCGCTCCTGGTGGGCCTGGGCAGCCCTGGGCACATGGCTGTGTTCCTCCAGCCCCCACGGCTCCATCGCAGAGCTCCTGTGTGTCTCCCCTGCTGTTCTAAGGACACCCGTCATTGGACTCAGGGCCCAGCCCACTACCCAGCATGATCTCTTCTCAAAACCCTCAACTTACTTACATCTGCGACGACCCTATTTCCAAGTGAGGTCCCATTCACAGGTTTGGGGGACATGTTATTTGAGGGGCACCGTTCAACCCACCATAGCCCTCATGTCGAAGTTCTTTTGGGACTCTCAGGGGTCAGACGACAATTGCATAATGGGATGTGTCTCCCCAGATCAGAGCCCCCCTCCCAAACGGACTGCCCTGAGGGGTGGGCTGGGACGGACCACCCGTGCTTGGCTGTCCCCACAGCCAGGCTTGAGCCACAGGTGTGTCTGGGCGGGCAGAGAGCCCGTGTGCAGTAGGAATACTACAGTCCAGGGTCAGGAAAAGTAAAAGGTGTTTTGTCTTTTCCAAGAAATGTTTAGGGGCTCCTGCCTGGATTAGTCAGAAGGAAGAGCGTGCAGCAACTCTTGATCTTGGGGCAGTGAATTCTAGTCCCATGCTGGGCGTGGAAATTGTTAAGTAAAACACTTTAAAAATGTTTTTAAGTTTTTCTTACACGTGTGGTTTCAAAACATTTGTTACATTTTCCCATGTTACTGTATCATGAGATGCTAGAAAAGTAGAAATGGGCTTTGCTCCCCACCCCCCCTTCCGCATTGGTGTAGGGGGAAGGACAAGTGCTCGGGTGTGGCCCATGTGCTTGTGGTGTCCATCTGCCCTGTGGACCTGCCCAGACACTTGGAGCCCGTGTGGAGGCCCTGGCCCCCACGTTGGACACGGGGTCGGGGTTGGGGGGACAACCAGGATCCACAAGTGGGGGCTTCCTGCTGCATCACAAGCCCCTGTTGGTAGGTCAGTCCGGGTCAGTCACTTAGAACAAGGCTGGCCTCACACCCAAACAAGGACTTGTGGCCGTATGAATGTGTCCCCATGCTTTCTGTAGACCGGGGACTGTCCTGTTCATGAGGGTGACCAGTTAGGGGTCTCCTCACCATGTGAGGGTCTTCAGGCTCAGGGGTTTCTGGGGCAATCAGCCCAGATCCCCGTGGGTGCTGGGTGTCCTTCCCTTTCTACATGGGTGTGGGGCCACAGCCTTCTAGGCCACTCTCTGCAGACTCTTCCACGGCCTGCAGGGACCGTGGGCTGGGGGTGGGGGGTGGAGGGTGAGGGGAGGCCCACACAGGGTGGGTCTATGTCAGGGCGCTCCTGGCATGCCCATTCTCAGAGCCAAGAGAGAAAGCAGCCACTCTTAGGAGGACACACAGGCGCGGGTGGCTGCTGGTCGTGGCCAGAGGTGTCCCCGTCTGAGCCCCCTGGGCCTCCCAAACCCCAGGTGCACCCTGGGCTCCTCGTGAAGCCAGACTCGTCCCTGGGCTCAACAGACACAGCGTTTGATTAGTTGCAGGAAGTCACTGCGGGCAGTGAGCACATCATTAGCAGTCTAATCAGCATGGGGTGCCTTCCCGCGGGGTGCCGCCACAGCTTGTCAACAGGTGTAATCTGGCCACAGCTCTGGGAGGCCTGGCGCAGGCAGCAATTAGCCGCTAATGAGGAGGCCTGCGGTGACCTGCCCCGCCCAGAGAGAGAGCAGCGTGGGCCCCGACTGAGGGAGGTCGGTGGGGTCAGAGCCAGGGCCAGGGCACGGGGGCTTCTGGGGGCTTCTTCCGCCCCCAGCAGTGCAAGAAGCGGCAGAAGGAGCCGGTGGCCAGGAGGCCCTCACCGCGCTGCACACACGTTCACAGGCACGGAAGCCGAGCAGGGCCCGGGGCTGCGTCTGCGGGGGCACGCCAGCAGGTAGGCCAGGAGGAAGGGAGGCAGCCCCCGACTCGTTCGCCTGACTCAGTGCTGAAGGAGAGAGCCGGGAGGGCCCGGGTGCCTGGCAGCACCGGTCTGTCACGGGGTCTGCAGGCCGTGGCCTGGGGAGCATCGGGAGCACACGGAGCGCTCACACGAAGGGCGCCCCACAAGGCTGGTCAGCCCCCCACTCCACAGCACAGGGCAGGGGGCTCTTTAGGCCTGCGTGAGCCCCGTGGTCCTGCCGTGAGGCATGCCAAGGCTAGGCCGGCAGCCCCGTGGTGCCCACACTTTGGATTCAGCCCCCGGGTCGTTCAGGGGGACCCTCTAGGGCATCTGGGAAGGCAAGTGCGGGTGGTGGGACCCTGGGGCTGCTGGCTGGGGCGGGGACCTGTTGGGAGATCCCAGGCTGGACGCCTACTGTTTGCATGCACTGGTGCAGGGCGCTCACCCAGCATGGCGGGGGCTTGGCTTCTGGAGGAACAGTCCCCCTCCACCATCCTTGCCCCCCACCCCGGGTTCAGGGCCAGCTGGGGCTGGGAATCCCTGGTGGGGGCATGGGGGGGCCCCAGTGCGGCTCCCCTGGCAGATGACAGGCTCAGAGACTGGAAGGGCCGCCCATGCAGACCTCCGTGGGGCTGAGGGAGGGTCACACACATGTCCACGTTCACGTCTGGCCCCTTGGCAGCCAGCAGCACCAGGTGGGCCTCTGGAGCACCTGCTTTTTGGGGACATGGGCATTACCCTTGCTCTGCTGCCATGTCTGAGCCGCCTCCTGACTCCCCATCCCTGTGGTTACCCACCTCTGTGGACCCCCCGCTGGCCCTGGGCAGCCCCTCCAATGTGGTCCTGCCTGCCACCTGCCACCTCACCCCCAGCCCCCATGCCTCTGCTCCATGGAGCTCGGGTGGGGCTGGGTCAGCACCCCCGGGAGAGCTCGGGGGGCCTGACTGGCACAGTGACTGGACGGCCATCAGGGCCCACTTGGGGTTCTCTGCATGGTGCTTTCATTGGTTGGCGAAGGTCAAGGCTGGCCTGTTCCCTGCGGCGGGGAGGGTCACCCTATGCACTGGGCCCCAGAGCCGAGCCTGGAAAGATCCCCGCTCAGGAGGTCATGGGTCCTCCTCAGAAGACCCCCACCCAGGCTCCCTTCCCTCCTGCCCTGAACATCTCCTTGGAGGACACTCTCCAGCTCACCTACTTGGTCTGTGGCCGTTGGGAGTAGGCAGGCCCGGGGGGTTTCCCACACTCCGTAGATGAGGTCTCTCTTACGCTGGGGTACTGGGAGGAGGGAGCCAGCTACCTGGGTGCAGACAGGGCTAGGAGCCGCTCAGCAGACTGAAAACCCCATGGCCAGGTTCATGCCACCAGGCCCGAGGAGCAGGTTCAGCTGGGCAAAGGGCCGTTTCATGTCCCCTCAGGACAGCTCCTCATAGACGCCGGTGCACCGGGTCTGGCCCGCCCTCATCTCAGCCAGTGCAGCCAGCTGCGGCAGGGTCAGCAGGGCCCAAGTAGAAACCTGGGGTCTGCTCCGGGATTGCCTCTTCTCCCCGCTATCACTGTGCACAGCTGGGTGTGCTGCCCCCTCCCCCCCGTCTAGCTGAGTGTGAGCCTGCTCTGCTGCTCGGAGAGGGTGTGAAGGCTGCATCTGGGATAGTCATGCTGGGGGAGGAATGATGGCCACGGGGAGGGTCTGAGAACCCAGCAGGCTGCCCAGCACCAGGGGGCCAGGGGGGACACACGTAGGCTCCGAGACATAGCCCAGGCCTTGAAAGGCAGCGGCAGCAGGCCGAAGGGCGCCCAGGTCAACCCTGATCCTGGCCCAAGCCCCACCCAACCCTAGAACCTGGCCCACATGCACCTCCTACTCTGGGTCCTGGCCCACACTCCTCCCCCCAACCCTGGGCCCTGGCCCACACCCCCCACACCGCTGGGCTCTGGCATGGGTTCCTCACCCCAGAAGAAACCATCCTGTCCCTATTGAGGGTGTGGGTTGGGGACGCACAGAGGCCTCTAGCTGGGTGCAGGGAGTGAGCGAGGACAGGAGTCCCTGAGGCCAGGAGGAGAGTCAGTGGCCCTCAGAAGCAGCCCTTGAGGTCAGTGATGGCCATGGTGAGAGCTCTGGCCCCAGTGGAATGTAGCCTCCAAGATGATGGCATAGACCCCTGGGAGGTGGTGGTAGAAAGGCTGGGCAGGGCCCAACCGCGACAGACCCTCTGGTGAGGTCACTCCAGCCCCCCTGCAGCCCTGGGGGTCCACGGCGTACAAGAAGCCCACAGGGCTGGCAGCCTCAGCCATGGCCTCTGCAGACATTCCCAGAATGTCCAAGAAGGCCAGCATGTCTGTCACTGTGGGCAGAAGTCAGGCTAAGCAGGGCATGGGATGTGTCCTGCACCTGGTGATTAGCTGCAGCCACACCAGCCCTCGGATGGGCTCTGCCCGCAGGTCAGCCTCTGGCCAGCCTATTTCACTGATGGCTGCAGTCCCGCAGCCTGGGAACAGAGCAACCTGCCCACCAACCGCACCTAGCCACTTCTGGGGGCCAGGAGGGGGCCCGTCTGACACCCTTGAAGCTGGGGTTTGGTCGCAGGCATTTGCTGAAGTCGGCAAAGCTCTGAAGAAGTGAAGCTGTCCAGCATCCAAAGCCCACTGACAACAGACACCCCACCCTGCACGCTGGTGCCCATTTTACAGAGCTGGAAACCCAGGCTCTAGAACCCGCTCGCAGGGCAGCAGCTGAGCAAGAACATGGCCCCAGGGGCACCTGACACCAGAGCTGTCCCCATGCTCCTCCACCAAAACCAGGGGCCCAGATTCTTGGGTGGGCTCTGGTCAGTCACTGGATCTCTCTGGGCCTCCTTTTTCTTCTCTGTAAAATGGGGATAAAAAGCCATCCCTAGTGGTTCTTCATTTGCAGAATGAATGTCGTGCTCTGGTCTGGCATCATGGAGGAAACCATGGCTCACAGGAGAGGAGCTGACCTCCCAGAGTCAGGAAGGCCGGGCCAGCCAAGGAAGGCTTCCAGGAAGAGGAAAGACCCATGGGTGGCAAAGGGTGCAAAGACCCATGACAGGTCTGCCCCAGGCCAGCAGACTCTGGTCCCCTTTTCTCTTTTTTTCCACTTGGGGACAGATGTTTTAGGAAATCAGGCAGGAGACAGCCTATGGAATTCAGGCAATGGACGCTAGCCCCCACCCCCGAGAACCTGGGTCCTGCTGGGTCTGCTGGCTGGTCATCCCTGGAGTCGGGATGATGAGATTACAGTGAACTATGTCCACACCAACACTCAAACCAGGCGTGACTGGACACCTCCCCTGCCGAGGAACAGGTTTAGCCATGTCAACATGAAAGAAAAAAGGCTTTTTCTTCTTGTGCAGAATAAACAGTCCCAAATTCGTTTTGTTCACCCGGAGAGTGACAGGGCCAGCAACAGCCTGGAGGCAGATACTCCCAGCCCAGGCCTGACGGCAAGCAAGGGCAAACAGAGGTCATGCACCAGGAAGGAGAAGCTGGTGTGCACCTGCGTGCCACCTGTAACAGCCAAGGCGGCGCTGAGGACCGACCCTGGGAGGGAACGCGCCTCCATGTTGCAAAGTTGCCTGGGAGGCCCGTGGGAGCCAGGCGAGGGCTCTGCTCCATGTGTCCACGCCTCTGCTGCTGCTCTGGCCCTCCGAGGGTCATCAGTACCCGCTACCACCCACTCTTCTGATTTCGTGAACCCTCCGTTTGCACCGGGATTTCTGCGGCTGCCGGGCTCCTGATGTCTGCGAGTTCTGGGTGCCCACCGAGCCGGGGGCGCCGTGACGTGTCGCGTTTCACATCTCCCTGTCAGCCACCAAGTGTCTGTTGAACGGGAATCCTGAATTCTGATGAAGCCAAGGTTACCCGCCAATGCCACGTCGTTTCAGTTTGGGTCTGGGCCTTGTTCCTGGGTCAGCTCCTATCCACATGTTCTGCCGTGTGGAAGTCTCTAATGCACTTTGTGTCGGTCTGTCTGATGGAAGCCTGGAAGCCTCAGTCACTGCTGGCAGGCCATGTGACTCTTGATCTTGGGGTCATGAGTTCGAGCCCCATGTTGGGTGTGGACAGGACTTTAAAAAAATAAAATCTTAAGAAAAAACTTTGTGTGATAATTCTAGTAACTGACTCATCGTGGCATTGGCCTCAGTGGTTTCCTTCCCTCTGAGAATGAGTCACAGTTTCCTGGCTCTTCCTCTGCTAAGTAGTTTGGATTTTTTTCTTAAGGGATGTGTAGTGGACACAGTGTTGGATTTTATCATGAACGCTGTGACCATCAGGTTGTGGAGACACTGCATTTTGTTATCTTCCTGTGAAGACACTGGATGCTTTTGTTTTGCGGCAATGAACATACTTAGGCTTGCGCTATGAGGTCTGCACACCCTGAGGGGTTAGAGTTCCATCTCAGTATCCCCTGCATATGCATGACTCAGGGGGCAGCAGGAGTCTTTGGTAGAGTTCAATCACAGAATCTGGGTCCCCTTCTCTGGCACTTTCCCTTCCAGAGTTCTCCACTCATTCTCTGGTGTCTGCTTATCCTGGGTTCTTTCCTCCTTTGCCTGGAAAAATGGGGGGTTGGGAGATTCTCCAGGAGCCTGAGAGCTGGGACCAGTGCCACCTCGCCTCTGGCTGTTTTCAGGGTAAAGCTACACACATGGAAATCTCCTCCTCCAGGCGTCAATTCCCCTTCAAAATCTACTGACTTTTGTTCATTTCCCTGAACCTTCGGGGATTTGTTTATTTTTACGTTTTGTCCAGAATGTTTTAGTCGTTATCTAAGGGTGAGACTTTTTTTTTTTTTAAAGATTTTATTTATTTATCAGAGAGAGAGAGGGGGAGAGAGCGAGCACAGGCAGACAGAATGGCAGGCAGAGGCAGAGGGAGAAGCAGGCTCCCTGCTGAGCAAGGAGCCCGATGTGGGACTCGATCCCAGCATCCTGGGATCATGACCTGAGCCGAAGGCAGCTGCTTAACCAACTGAGCCACCCAGGCGTCCCGGGTGAGACTTTTTTTTAAGGCATATACTCCCCTGCTGACTTCTCAGGGGAGATTTGATTGATAAATTGATTGATAAATTGATTTCTCGTACCAGTCAGCTTTTGAATTCTGTTTGAATTGCCATTTGGCTGGGCTGCGTATAATAGGAAGCCCGGCCCACAGAAGAAGATGAGACCCAGGCATCTGTCTCTGAACGACTTAGCAAACAGAAGCCTTTATAGATATGTAATGCAGAGACAGGCTCTCCACAGGGAATTCTGGTGACAAAATTATTGCAGGAGCTGGAGGGAGAGCAGGGAGCCACGGGGGGACATTGGCTTCAAGGGTGTACTACGAGACTGTGGTCCACCGCTGGCACCCAGTGTGCAGATGCCAGCATCTGGCCAGATCAGAGGCTCATGTTTTCTGTCCTCACTGGCCAGTGCCATGGCCACAAGAAGGTGGCTTCTACCTCCCATCAATACCAGTGTTGGGGGCTGGCAGGTTCCCACTGGCCCCACCACCATGGAGGGCAGTGCTGGGTGCCTGCTGGAGCTCACTCTGATGCGGATTTGCCTTCTGTGACCCCCTGGGCTCACATCCAAGACCCTCCCACTACCAGCGATGTCTGGGTCACGTTGCTGTGAGCCTAGAACTCGCTCCAAGAGCTCCCACTCTGGCCAATGCCCCGGGGAGTCACGCCCTGGCTGGGCAGCCACCACCCAATCTGCTGACCTCGGGCTGGTGGGGTGGCCTGCAGACACCCTGCCCCAGCCCCAGCTGGGACGCCACACCCTTGCTCTGCCTCATGGTCCCGGCCACTCTGCTCCACTGAGTCTCTTTTCTTGGGGGGAGAAATGGGAGTATGCACGCTGGTGAAGGGAGGCCTCGGCTCGCAACGTGTGCCCGGTCCAGGCCCGGCGGGAGCTGCCACCCTAACCGTAGAAAGGCTGGGCTGGGGCAACGCTCAGCCCTGGGCACCCCACCTCCGGGGGCTCCTCGCAGGGTCTCCACCGGCACATTCCTGCAGCCTGGCAAGGCCTCATTGGTCTCCCATACAGACCTGGGGGGCTGCCAGCTTTTGACCACCTCACTTCCAAGCTGAGGCCAAGGCAGGGAGGCTCAGGGTCGGCCCATCACCCTGAAACAGTCACTGACCTGGGGGTACTGGGGGATTGTCCCAGGGGCCTCCGGGGACCCACCCCAGTGTTCAGCATCACGAGGAGCTTACCACGGCTGCCTCCATGTGGGGCAGGGACAACGGCTCATTCGGGGTCTGGCATTCCTGGGGAGGTGAGGGGGTCGTGTCCATCAGCACTCCTGGCACCTCCAACCAAGAAGGTCTGCATGGGAGCAGGGATTAGCCAAGGTTCATCCAGGGACCTACATGGGAGGGACTGGGTCACCCCCCCAGAAGCGGCCCAGGGGGCAACTGTGCCCCGTGCCACCTTAGATGCCCCTCCCTTGGTCCTCATGGACCTTGGGGAGTGCCGAAGACAGCCCCCACCACCCCCTGCCAGCTCTGCTCCCACAGCAGTGCCCTCAGGTCGCCTCTGCCCCAGCCCGGAACGCTTGGCCGTGCTTCGTGACCCTGGGCCGGCTGCAGAGCCTCTCTGTGCTTAGGGCTGACCATATGACCAGGAGGCCAGCACCCTAAGCCAGTCATCTGCTCCCTGCCCACTCTTGCCAGAGGGTCCTGAGCTTGGGAGCGTGGCCTGACTTCCGTCCCTTGAGGGCCAGACCTCAGGGGGTCGGGCTGGGCTGGGCGATTCTGCAGGGGGAGGCCTGCCAGCCTTAGGAGCTCAGGACTCCTGGCTGGGGAAGGAGCCGGCATGACTATCACAGACACAGCCACCTCCACTGCACGCTGCATGCAAGGTAGGCGCAGGCAGGCGGGGGCAGGGCCTGAACCCTTCCAGCACCAGCGCATCCCCCGGGTCTGAGTGATGCCAGCATGCCGCGGGCCCTCAGGAGACCAGGTGGGTGCCAGCCACGGAGGACTTGGGGTGAGAGATGGGACCATCCCTGATGCCTTCTCTATACTGCCCCTGCTGTGATCCACGAACCTGGCTTTTATTTTTTTTTTTACTTACTTATTTGACAGACTGAGAGACCAGAAGCTGGGGAGGGGGTTAGAGGCAGGGGGAGAGGCAAGCTGTCCCCCGAGCAGGGAGCCGATCGAGGGGACTCGATCCCAGAACCCTGAGATCACGACCCGGGTCGAAGGCAGAAGCCCAACCCACAGAGCCCTCCAGGCGCCCCTAAGCTGGCCTTTTTAAGAACCGACACAGGACAGAGAAGGACACCTCCCCGCAGCCGTGACCAATGAGACACAGCGTGGGTTAGTGGCTGTTTCCAGGTCACACGCAAGCGCGGGCTCTCCAGGCTGGTAGAAACAGACTTGAAACGGCAGGTCAGCTGCAGGCCACTTGGGAAGCTGGAGCTGCAGGACAGCTGACCTGCCTCTGTGGCGCCCGCTGGCCCTCCCGGGGGTGGGGAGGTGAAGGATGCAGATTCCATGGCCCACAGTGGCCTGCAGACGCTCCCAGGACGCCCCCACCCGTGGTGCTGGGGGTTCCCTGGTGACATGCGGCTGGGGAGAGGGCTGTGGGGGACCGCAGGGGGAGGCACAGTTCTTGCCTGGCCTCCTCCATCCAGGGGCTGGGGCCTCACCCCGCTGACCCTTCTCTGGTCTGGGGGTCTGGCTTCCTCCCACCTCCTTGGGAGCCTGGTGGGGGAGGGGAGAGGGCTCCTCTGGGGCCACTCCCCTGGACATTCCCTGAGGGCTAGGCTCTCTGCCCAACTGAAAGGAGCTGCCTCCTCGCTTTCTGAGCTGGGTGGAGCTGATACAGGCTTGGGAGGAGGCCTGCAGGGAGGGGATGTCTCCGCTCTACCCAGCCAGGGGCAGCCTCCCAGTCTGGGCCTCCCTGGTAGGGGGGAGTGCAGGGCTGCTGAGGTCTCCTGCAGGCCCCTGCTCTTCCCCGCCCTGCCCTGGGACCATACTCCCTGGAGAGCGGCCCCCTCTGACCACCCCCCCCCCAGCAGCCAGCGAGGCCTCCTAAACTCCACTCCAGAAACGCATGGTGGGAGGGTCTTCCCAGAATGCCTTTCCACCCACTGCCCCGCTCAAGGGACTGACCCGTAGGAAGGGGCGTCCCACTCACGGAGGCCTCTGTTTTGGGAGTGACGTCAGAAGGGAAACCAGGAATGCAGGGGGCCCCACCAGCCTCGTCCACCTGGGCCATGGGAGGGGCAGGATGGGAAGGAGACAATGGCTGTGTCCCAGGGAGTGAGGAGGAGTCACTCAGCCCTGTGCCCAGCCCTGGTGTAAATGGGGAGACTGAGGCCAGCCTAAACCAGAAGTGGCCCTACCTTCTTGCGCCAAACTCTCCCTCCTCGCCCTGCCCTGTGGGCAGAGGGGACAGACACCAGCCACCAGCGGCCCTCCTGGGCTCTCACAGCTGGGGGCCTGGCTGACTCAGTCTCAACACCCGGGCAGGAGGGGCCGGTTTCCCGGAGGCGGCAGGGCGGGCCAGGTAGATTGGTTGGTCTTGAGAGCAGGGCTGGAGGCCCTGTAGACGCCGCCCACAGGGGCCTGAGAAGGTTCCATCCGGGAATCTGACACCCTCTAGCCCCATAAGGCCCTGCACTGGCCCAGGGCAAGTGGGGGCAGGGCGTGGGGTGGGTGCCCCGTCCAAGAGGTAAGGATATCAGACTGGTTCTTCTCCACAGACTATGGCCATGCGAACCGCCCAGCCCGCCTGGGGGTCCTGGGGCACCTCCGCCGGCGGCAGCCTCCTGCTCCTGCTTCTCAGCCTCGGTGAGTAACACGGGTGGGCTGTGGTAAAGTGTTGGGGGCCAGAGAGCATCAGACAGCACCCAAGGGGCCTTAAGGCTCTGCCTGCCCCACACCTCCTCCCTGGAGGCTGGCAGTGCCCACATGCCCACCCCACTCCCAGAAGGCTATTGTTCCAAATCTGGGCAGGTGCCCCGAGTCCCAGGTAGGCTGTCAGCCGTGTCTCTGCTCCCAGAGGTGGCTGCGTTCCTCCCTACCGCACAGCACTGGAAGCTGGGGGGGTGGGGTGGGAGGGTGAGGGGGGCTCAGGCCAAAGGGACAGTGTCCGTGACCTGGGTGTCTGATTGCCCTGAGCAGCGAGGTCTTAGGAGGAGGATGTGAAAAGGATGTAGGAGGCCTGAGCTCCCTGGGGTGGGGAAGGCTGTGACATCATGGGGTGCCGAGTCTGTGAGGGCCAGCTTTGCCTCCTTCCTACCCAGGGTGGGGCACACCCAGGAGTCCCCCATCACCCCGTCAAACTTTGTGCCCCCTCCCCTGCAGGGTGGGCGTTTCCTTCCAGGGCCCAGGCTGCAGACTTGAGACTGGTAAGGTCCCTCCATGAAAAGGGAGGGCGGTGTCTGGTCCCGGGTGGGGGGAGGGGTCCTCGAACCCTGAGCCAGCACGACTCAGCCGCAACCCTGCTCTGTCCTCAGGGTGTCATGACCCCATGGCTGCAGGGTACCTCCCGGGTCTTGTCCTGGTGGCGACCTGAGCTATCTGTCGTCCTCTCGCGGGACCGGAGGGACACAGACAGTAAGCAGGACACCCTGCCCTGCTGGCTGTTGGGAGACGTGGGGCTGGGGGTAGTGTAGTGGGGTCACACTTGCCCACACATCTGGGGCCCTTCCTGGCTGCACGGCTTGCTTGGAGAGTGGACAGAATGACTCCATTTTGCTGATGTGTAAACTGAGGCCTGGAGGGGGTCCTGCGTTCCTCAGGGTCTCGGCGAGGTTTGGGAGGAGGAGGTTGACTAGAGAAGTTCAGCCCCTGATCCCTGGCCTGCTCCTGCAGGCAAGGTCTGCCCGCCCTCGAGGAAGGCCCACGTGATAGATGAAAACCTTGTCTTCTACGAGGAGTGGGAGCTGGAGGCCTGTGTGGATGGGGCCCTGGTGGCCGCTCAGATGGACCGCGTGAACATGGTGCCCTTCACCTACCAGCAGCTGGACGTTTTTAAGCGCAAGCTGGACGAGGTAGCTCAGGCCTGCCCGCCGTGCTGCACTTTCTCGGGCAGTCAGGGCGCAGCCGTGGCCCTCACAGCCGCCGCCCTGGGTAGTTCTACCCACAGGGCTACCCCGAGTCCCTGACCCAGAACCTGAGCTACTTCTTCCTCGAGCTCAGCCCCGCGGACATCCGCAAGTGGAACGTGACATCGTTGGAAACCGTGAAATCTCTTCTTCAAGTCAGCAAAGGGCAGAAGAGGGACGCTCAGGTAGCGGACAGCTGCCCGGGAGGGAGCAGGTGGGGGGATGGGGTGCAGGCCCCTGGGGGACGTCTTTCTCCCAGCCCCGAGACTCCTCCGTGGCCTCCTTCCGCAGGTGGCTGCCCTGATCGCCCGCTATGTGGCGGGAGGGGGCAAGCTGGACCAGGCCACCCTGGACATGCTGGCCACCTTCAGGCCCGCATACCTGTGTTTCCTCAGTCTGGAGCAGCTGCGCTCCGTGCAGCACAGCGTCCTTTGGTGAGTCCCAGGGGCCTGCCGGGAGGGGTGGGCATGCGCTCCCGGCTCACCACCCGGTCCCATGCTGCCTCCCCAGGGCAGCCGGGCCCCAGGACCTGGATGCATGCCACCCTCTGCAGATGGCCGTCCTCTATCCCCGGGCCCGCACTGCCTTCCAGACTGTGAGTGGGCCTGAGTACTTCTCGAGGATCAAGCCCTTCCTGGGTGAGCCAGGGAGAGCCCCTGGGGGGCGAGAGGGCCCAAGCTGCCCACACAGGTACTGCCGGGGTCTTGCCTCACGAGGCTGCTGCTGTTGGTGTGACTGGTGATCAGCATGGCCCCTGCCCTCACACGCATGTGTCGGTTGAGGCCCTGTGAGTCCGAGCCCCCTCCAGCCTCTGCACCCACCCCAGGGAACCTGGGGCCTAGGAATTCCTTAGGGTTGGAGGATAAGACTGGGGGCTGTTGTGAGGTCTCACGCTTGGGGCCCCACTCCCCGTGAGCAGGTGGGGCCTCCACAGAGGACCTGAGGGCTCTCAGTAGTCAGAAGGTGAACATGGACGTGGCCACATTCCAGAAGCTGCAGACAGAAGCTGTGCTGGTACAGCGGGGGGGGGGGGGGGGGGGGGGGGGGGGGGGGGGGGGGGCCCAGGGGCTGGAGGTGGAGCCAAGGTGGGGGTGGGGCACTGCTGCCAGAGTGCCGGGGCTCAACTCGAAGTCTGGAGGGGCCAGGTTGGGTGTTCAAGCCCGGGGAAGTACTGGGAGGTCTGGACACAGCAGAGGTTGGCAGCCTTCTGGGGAAGAGGCCGGGCGACTCTGATGGCCCTCTGGGGACTCTTGCAGCCGCTGACCATTGCCGAGGTGCAAAACCTTCTGGGTCCAAACCTGGTGGGCCTGAAGGCGGAGCAGGAGAGGAGCCCCGTGCGGGACTGGATAGTCCGGCAGCAGCAGGATGACCTGGACAGTCTGGGCTTGGGGCTGCACGGTGGCCTCCCCAATGGCTACCTGGTCATGGACCTCAGGCTCCGAGGTGGGCTGGGGTGCTCCGCTGGGTGGGGCTGGGGCAGAGCCATGCAGGGCGCCTGAGTCACTCTCTCTGCAGAGGCCCTCTCAGGGGGCGCCCGCCTTGTGGGACCCAGAACAGTGCTCACTGCGATCCCCACTCTGCTCCTGGCTCTGATCCCCAAGTGAGGCCACCGTCCTGGATGCAGAACATCCCCCACACCGTGACGGCCTGCCTGGTCCACCCTGCCTGATCCACCCCAAGGGGACTGGAGTTCAATAAAAGGCCCCTGTCCTTCCCTGCAGAGCTGGCCTGTGTTGTTCTGAGGACCAGGAGGGGAGGCCCAGCCCGGAGTTGGAGTTCCTCCTGTTTGCACTTGGGAATGGGGAGGGGAGTGGCCCTCAGGGCCCTCCTACCACTGTTTCCATTCCCAGGGCCTTCCTTCCAAGGCCAGGCGGACACTGAGGGTGGCTTCTGGGGACAGAGGCCAGGAGGTGCAGGTGGAAGTCCTATTCCCTGCTAGGAGGGTCTCTGCCCCTCCTGGGGCTCAGGGCAAAGGGATGCAGGCAGGATTGTCACCTTGTCTTTTATTCAAATCAGTCATCAAGGCCCCCTCCCCCGTACCAGTTCTTCATCCTGAGGGAGGCCAGAGGATTGGGGCAGCATCTCTGCCACCTGTATGGGGCTGGCCACAGCATGGGCCCAGGTCGTCATTCCAGCTCCATGTCCTGGAAGCTGGGTATGAGTGGGGACCAGCCCTGTTGGCCCCTAGGAAGTGGGACATGGCCAGGTCCTCTGGCCCTGGAGCCTGGGTGGGGGCCTGAGCAGGTGTCTAGCTCCACCTTCCAGCCCCAGTTTCTCTGCCTGTGGCGCTGGGCCAGCGCTGTCTTTGGAGGCCTTGGTGCAGGTGCCCTGGGAGCAGTCCTGGCTGGGCCCCGGGATGCCCCAGTACAGCAGCCACAGGAGGCCTGAGGGCAGGGCTGCAGCGAGTAGCCAGTATTGCAGGTGGGCTGGTGCGCTGCCTGTAGGTGGGACGTGGATGAGCACCATCAGGCCCAGCTGGGAGCCCCCCTGGCCTGGGCTGCCTTCCCTGTGTGCTTCCACGGGCAGGAAGGCCAGTGGGGACTGCTCCGAGGCTGCTGCTGCAGGCCCTGAAAGGCATCTCAAAGCTTGTCCCACCCCCACTTTCTGGTGCTCAGCAGGTGTTGGAAGAGGGGACTTGGTCCTTCAGTAACTCAGCAGCCAGTGAGGGCTGAAGCGAGGGTCACCCAGATGTCACCCAAGGAGGCAAAGGGAGGAGAGCTGGCCAACAGAGTAGGAGGTTGGGTGCAAGATGCGGAACTGGGGGCAGTCGGGGGTCTGCAGAGACCCTGGGCAGACGGGGCCAGGCAGAGACAGGGGAGCCCACGATGGGGAGGCCGGGTCTGGGGCATACCGGAAGTGGGGGCGTTGTTCCCCCGCTGGCCCGAGGTGGGGGCTAGATGGGACACCCAGGGAGTGGTGTCCGGGATTCCCGTGGTGGAGCGGGCCGGGCCGGTGGGGCCGGCAGTGTCTGTGTCCAGGCCCAGCTCTCCTAGGGCCGAGGTGTTGAGGCTGCGGAGCCAGGAGCTGATGGTGGGGTGGCTGCGGGCCTTCTGCAGGTCCCCCACATTCTGGCCCAGCAGGGTGGTCACATTGCCGACACTCAGGCTCTGCAGGGGGAGGGGGGGCTGTGGGGGCAGGGCCGGAGGGTCCCTCGGCAGCCGGCTTGGGGGCAGAACCCGGCAGGGCACTACTTAACTGAGGAGCGAGCACAGGGGTGAGGCTTGGCAGAGCAACCTGGGGTTCACCACACACCTCTGACTTTGGGATACTTGGGGCCTGCAGATTGTGACAGCGGCCTCCCCTAGTTTGGCAGCCCCCTGCCCCCATGCCCCAGACAGGCCACCCCGGGGGCACACCTGCAGCACTCGGGGGTTCAGGTTGGTGAAGGTGTCGATATCCATGGAGACGTTGGCCTGGGCCAGGTGCCGCAGCTCCTCCACGGGGGCCCCTCCTGGGGGCAGGCAGCGGTCAGAGGACGGGGCAGGGGGCCTCTGGGACAGGGGGGCCTGCACACAGGGGAGGGTCTCACCGAGGTAGGGGCGCATGAAGCGGTAGTAGCTAGCTGTGTTCCTGGTGCTGCCAAAGGCCTCGCGGGCTTTGGTGTAGAGTGCGTCCTTCCGGCTCTGCGGGCAGGAGGAGATATCCAGGGCCCCAGCCCGCCTGGGGGAGGGGGAGGCTGGTGGGCGGACTGGGCGCCCCTCGTGCTCCTGGCCTGTCCCCACCACAACTTTCCTCTTGCCCTCTGTACCACGCGGAACAGGGTACCCCCAAAACTCACACCTGCCCGAAACCTCAACACAGAGCCTCTCCTATTTGTAGATTTTGTGATGAAGTCGACATTGCAGTGAATTAGTGCGGCCCGAAGTCCAGGAACTGGAGCAGAGAAGGGACTCTGCACCCAGGCACCGAGGGGAAGGCTGTGTGGCCGTGGAGGCCGAGGCTGGGGCGTGCGTCCCCCGGCCCCGGGCAAGGCCGAGGAGTTCCGGCAGCACCCCACGCAGGATGCACCTCCCCTGCAGGTTTCAGAGGGAGCCTGCCCTAGGACCCCTCCATTTCAGGTTCCTGGTGTCTAGAGCGCGGGAGAATTTCTCTTGTTTTAAATCTCTCGGATTGTGGTACCTGGTTGTGCAGCGCTGGGAACCTACCACACCTCAGGCCGAGCCCCTCCCTCCTTGGCTGAGCCGACGATGGGCGCATCCCCGGCTGGCTCACCGGAACTCCACTGGCCTGATGGCCTGGATCTGCCGGGCACTCATCCAGCAGAGACGGGAGCCCCCGATGGCCATGAGCAGGGCGCTGGTGATGGTGCCATTGTGGTCCAGGTATTTCTGTAGGACAGCCTGCAGGCAGGGCCCAGGTCAGCGGGGCCAGGGGCGGCGCACCCCCACTGCCCCCTGTGCTGCCCTCACCTCGGTCTGGTTCTCCAGGGCCACGTCTGAGGCCAGCAGGGCCACGACCGTGTCCCTGGACGTGATGTTCCACTGGCTGATCTCTGAGCGGGAGTAGAGGTAGACCAGCGAGGTGATGAGTCGTAGCTGCTCCTCGGGGACACCGTGTGGGTATACCTGGGTGGGCGGGAGGGTCAGGCCGGGCTGGGCACCTGCCTGCCGCCCCCCGCAGCCGGTCTGTAGCGCACCCGAGCCAGCTTGGCCTTGACGACGCGCTGGCACTCTGCCGGGAGCGGGTGCTGTAGGAGCGGGTCCAGGTTGGCCTGGAGCACGTGGCTCCCCAGGCAGGACTCGAGCTGCATGCAGTCGTAGCGCACCAGGAAGAGGTCGTCGAGGAGTGTGGCCGCCGTGATGTCCCCACGGACGCAGGGTCTCCTTGCATCTGGGGGAGGGGTGTGGGTTTTGAGCTGACCTTTGCTGACTTTGGGCCCGGCCTCACTCCTAACCTCAGCCTGCCCTTGACTCCCTCCTGAGCTTGACCTCTAGCTGAGAACCTGGCTCAGACCAGAGAGTCAAGCCTGCCCTTGACCCTGACCTTGACCCACCCCAGGCTGGATGCAGACCCCCCCGGCCTGCCCAGGAGGTCCAGCAGCAGGTGGGACAGTCTTTTGAGTGCCCACCCCCCAGGGTTAGGAGTCCAGGGCAGGGGAGGGACAGCATTCCCTGGCGCTGGTGGCCACACTGACCTGTGCCCCGCTTGGGTCGAGAGGACACTGACATGGCCTTGGCCTTGAGAAAGCCTGTGACGAAGCGCCTGGCATTGCCCTGGCTGAGCTGCCCAGCTCGGTACGTGGCCACCATGCTGCTGAAGAAGGCCAGGCCCACGGCCTGGCCAGGGGGGCATAGAGACTCCATGCCCAGGGAGGGGCTGCCAGGCGCCGCCTGGTGCCTCGTCCCGTCCCACAGATGGAAACCCTGGGGCAGGGAGGGACTGGGGACACTGGACAGGCTGGCGGAAGGTCGGCTGGATGCCCCTGTCCTTGTGCACAGCCACCTGACACTCCTCCCCCACCCCCACTGCAGAGCTTCCTACCTCCTGCACCTGCACCCACAGGCTGGAGCTGATGTAGCTGGCCAGGGCTCCCAGGGCCTGCAGCCCCTCCAGGTTCCAGGAACCGGGAGGCCTGGTGTGTGGTAAGGGAGCACCGGGTTAGGGTCAGGAGCAGAGCCCAGACCCCTGGAGGCAGCCAGCCCCTCCCTGAGCACCCAGTTTTCAGGGCCTGCCTACTGGGGACACCTCCTACCCCAGGCATGGGGGCAGGGGAACAGGGGGGTCTAGAGGGTGGTGGGACCCTGAGGCTGTGCAAGGTCAGCAGGATGGTAGACATTAGGGGTCTCTAGGTCGTCTCGAGGAGGGGCGGCCTGGGTGGAGGCACCGGACCCAGCCTACCCCAGCACGGTCTTGCCACCGGCCAGCAGCGAGTTGAGGGCAGCTTGCTGGGGGGCTGTCAGCTGGTGGCAGCGCTGCAAGTTCTCCAGCACATGCGGGTCTGCGGTTTCAATGCGGGACGCGTGCATGTCACACACCAGGGCCCCAAGGAGCAGCAGGTCCAAGGCATTGAGCCGTCGGTGGGGTGCTCCCTGCCACACAGCGGGTCAGCATGAGCCGGCCCTGTGCCTGTCTGCCCTCCCCCGTCCCGTCCCAGCCTGCCCGTCATGCCTACCAGACAGGCCAAGGCCGTGTGCTGTAGGGCGGACCTCTGGTCTGGCAGGTTGGCAAGCAGCTCCGTGTCCCCCTGGGCGGCGCGGCGGGTGAAGGCCCGGCAGGTGGCTTCCCTTACCTGTGTCAGGCTGTGGGCAGGTTGGGGGGCTGTTGGGACGGTGGGGGCCACCCAAGGGTCATCCTCCGGGGTGGCCCAGATGTCCCTGGGGAGCTGGGGACCCTGGGACTCCGAAGGAGGCACTCTTAGCCTGTTACACTGGAATGCTGGGGGCTGGGGGGCAGCACTCACTTGTAGAAGAGCAGCAGGTTGGGGGGGTGGAGCTCGAAGTTGTCCTGGAGGCCGTGCCGTGTGGCCAGGTTGGCCAGGCAGCTGAGCTGGGCAAGGCAGTGGCATGTCACAGGCTTGGCCAGACCAGGGCCCACAGCCCCCATCTTTCTGCCGTCTTATCCTCGCCCTTGGCGTGGGGCCCTCCCTGTCTGCCTGGGCTCTGTCCCTGGACGCCCTGTGGTCTGCCCTTCTCAGGAGGCATCAGGGCCAGCCTGAAAGCCCCCCACCCCCCACGGCTCTCCATGGCTCAGTAATTTACCCCAGTGCTACCTCTTGCTTAGACTTTTTGTCTCATTGGACTTACTTTGGGGTTTTCAGATGTATTGCTAATTTCATACTAATTTTAGGACGAGGCAAAATAGTAGCTTTTCTTCCTTTTATTTCTTTAAACTCAGGGGCAGGTCGAGGTGGGCTCAGACCACATGGGAGAGGCCAGGAGGCTGGAAGATCCCCACAGGGCTCCAGAGGACCTGTCCCAGTGTGGGCACCATGTGCCACTAAAGGCAGGAAGCAGCCAGTGCAGGCCTGCTGGACAAGTCCTCATCCGAGCCAAGAATAGAAGTCAGGGGGTCTGCAGGTAATGGGCTGAGAAGTCCTGGAAATGGTCCCAAGTGGGCAGCATCATAGAGTCACCCAAGGGAGGACAAAACCAACCTCTGACAGCCACACTTGTCAGGGTCTATCCAGCAGCTGTGTCTCAGGTGCCCGGGAGGCTGGCCGGGTCTTGCGCCCCATCCCAGTCCCGTGGGCCCCCGCTGACCCCGTGTCCTTTGCTGGGCACGCCCTTCCTCCCCACCTGTCTCCGGCAAGTGTGCCCTCTCCCTCAGCACCCTGGCCCGCTCCCACCAGCCCCAGCTATTTACCTGCCAGGCCCTGAGGGGGACCTGCTGGGACGCCATCCCCTGGATGAGAGTGGAAAGCTGGTCCCGGGACAGCTGGCTGGCCGGCTGGCACCAGAAGCCGTGCAGGAGGGAGGTATTGGTGCTGGGCAGAAAGGGGACAGGCGGTGAGGGGTGGCATCGAGGTCAGCACCGCCAGCTCTGAGGGAGTGAGACACGGGAAGCGTGGCCCGTGGCCCCTGGGCACGTGCAGGACCACAGCTTCATTCTGTGCTCGCCCAGCAGGCACCAGGCTCCCCGTTGTGAGCAGGGCTTGGATGTGGCCTTGGCCTGGACTCGGGGTCCTGGCAGTCTCTGAGCTCAGGCGGGCCCCACTGTCCCTGTGATGGCTGAGGGCATGGAGGAGATGGGGCCTGAGCACCAGCTGGGGCACCGCAGCGGGCCTGGCCTCTGGGTCAGTGCCGCTCTCGGTGTGCCTCTATCTAACAGAGTCTGTGTGTGGGGAGGGCGTCCTCTGGGATGTCAGCCTGGGCCTCTGACTCTGCCTCATCAGTATCCAGATCAATCCATCCCTCGATGCCTCATCAGTGATCTCTAACCCTCCAGGAAAGTGAAGCGTGGCTGAGCCCACATGCGAGGCCCCAGCATAGTGGTTGGGAATGATAGAGTCTCTGGGACCTGGGAGAGCCACCCAGTCTTGGGGCAGAGGAAGAAACTGGAGAGGACTCGGCACAAGAAGTAACCACCCACCGGGCCAGAGAGCAGCAGAAGCTGTGAGGGGCTCGGGGACCCCGTCCAGCACGATGCCTGGGGACCCACTCCTGGCCACTCCTGGCCCACGTGGGTAGGTCTGATGCAGGACTCTGGAAGCTCCCAGCCGTCTCGGGGCAAGGTTGGTGAGTGATGGGGGCCCTGCCTCAGCTGTGCCCAGGCCGTTGGGTGTGGACCCCCCCCCAGAGGATCAGCTGCAGAAGCGTGACCTGGCACTCACCTGCCCCACAGGTCATCCCCGCTGGCCTCCAGCCCTCCCTGGGAGGAGCCCTGGGCCTGGGGACAAGAGCAGTGGGCTGTGAGCCACACGAGGAGGGCGAGGCCTGGGTTCACCTGACCACCTGGAACAAAATGGGCCGTGAGCAGCGTCCGGCCCCCCAGCACAGCTGGGCACCACCTGCTGGGGGCGTCCTTCAAGGGTCGGCCGGGGGCTCCCTGGGTCCTAGGAGAGGCCTAGGATCACAGATGGTCCTGATACCTCCGGGGAGCCTGGCTGTGGGACCCACCCCCCAAGGGTCTAAGATGCCCCTTGGTGAGGGCTGCCTCACCTGCTCGGAGACCCATGGCCGTGCGGTGTGCACTGCTTGTCCTGGCAGAAAGATGTGGGGTCACAGGCGGTGGGTACAGGACAAGCTGGAGAGGAGACAGGAGGTGAGGCCCACCCATCACCATCCCCTATCCTCTGTGGCACAGGGCACAGAGAGGGAGGTGCCGTCCAGGGTCATAGAGGAAGGGCTCCCTGCAGCCCTGTCTCTTGTCTTTGGGGAGGGGCACAAACCCCACAAACAATGCCTCTTCGGAACTAAAGGGAGTGGCAAGAGGAGGGGCTGGGCCAAACCCCGGGGCCTTTCTTATCACGGGTCGGGGCCCCTGGGACCCGTAGCTTCGGTGTCTCCAGTAAACAGATCTCTTGACAGCTACTGGGGGGTGGTGGTGGTCCCAGGAAGTCCCTGCAGGCAGCTGCTGGTGGAGGCCTGGGGGCTCTCCAACCTGCCACCATTCCTGGGTGGCCTGGAAAGTCCTCTTCCCCTCTCAGGGCCTCAGACGCCCAGGCAGACCTGGCCTCCGGCCACAGCCCACACCACAGCCCCGCAGGCGGCCCAGCACAGTCTCCAGCTGGAGGCCTGAACTGTGAGGTGGTGTCCAGGTGCCTGAGGGGCTCTAGACTCTGCATGGGCCAGGATAGTTACTTTCCTCTGCAGGGGACAGAATGGAAGCCCCCCACCCAGGTTCACACCGAGATTGCCCCCTGGGTCCAGGTGGCAGCGGCCCCCCCCCCCGGCCCTCACTTCTCACCGGAGTGTGGAGACCATCTGCTGTGGAGGGAGGCTTCTCCTGTGCCCCGCAGTGGCTGTCCGATGGAGGGGGTGTGGGGGCCTAGGCCAGGTGCCAGGTGCTCCTGAAGACCCCAGTCCGCTGAGTATGTCAGCTGCCGCGGCCATGCAGGGTGGGGGCACCGGCCTTCCTGCTCCCCTCCATGGCTCACTGACACCCGGCCTGCCTGGCAGCCTGCTCCTGCAGCGACTCCTGCAGGGGAGGGTCCAGGTGTCAGGTGAGGCTGTCGTGCCCACCCCTGGGGGCCCCGAGCCCAGCAGACACCTGCTCTCCAGCCCTGGGGGAGCGGGAGGCTGAGCTCACGGTTGGCAGCCGCCCAGTGCACGCCCCTTCCCGCGGGGATGGGTCTGTGCCCCAAGGATCGGATGTGCCTTCGTATGCGTGTGTGTCTGCATCTGTCATGAGTGTTGGTGGTTTCGTGCACACACGTGTGCATCTGGGAGCACCTACTATGTGCATGCCTGATGCATGGTTTCCCTGCGGGATGCCAGTCACACGCGGCTCCAGCGTGGTACCTGGGTTCCGTGCCGCGTGTCCCGGTATCTGCCCTGTGAGCATGCGTGTCCCTACTCGTGTTTGCCAGGGGCTAAGAGGGGTGCAGGCTCCAGGCAGGTGGCCTCAGTGGCAAAGAGCTGTGCTGCACATGCCCTGGGGCCCAGGATGGGGGCAGCTCCAGCAGCGGGGGGTGGGGAGCCCTCTGAGGTCTTGTGGGAGGTGCCCGTCTACGCCAGGCAGGGCCAGGGGCTGGACGGGGCCAGGGGCAGGGCACTGAGTCCTGACTCTCCTCATCTCCTGGGAGGCGCGCAACTGGAGGAACCGAGCCTTGAGCCCAGGGACCCTGGTTTAGCTGCCAGCACCCCAAGTAGGGCTGCACGTGGCCCACAGCCCAGCAGACATGCTGACCAACAGCTGAGGACGGCTCCCCAGCCCTGGATGCCCCCACGGAAGTCCAGCTGGGTGGTACCCCACGAGCACACCTAACCCCCAGAGCTTGCCTGTCACCAGTCAGCCCCACACTGCCACCTGCAGTGTCCGTCTGGCCACACTTGCCTGAGGAAACTCGCCTTGCTGTCCTTGTCCAGGAGACCCTGCTCAGTTCCCACACCTTCCAAACCTTGCTCGCTCACAGCTAGGGTGTGTTTGGGGGCAGACAGGCCCGTGCGCACCCCATGTCTGTCTGGGCTCCACGGTCTCAGCCTAGAGGGCCCCAGGGCACTGGGAGACAGCCAATTGTAGGAAGCAAGAGCTGGGTCCGGCCTGCAGGTGGCTCTCTGGGTCCTGGGGGGCTCAAGGGTCTAAGCAGACATTTCAGGGGGGAGCAACAGGGCTGGGGGAGGGGCACATTCCCCAGCGGGACCTACCCCTATGCACTTTCCTGTCCTGCCTCCCTACCTTGGGGCCACCCATCTGTCCAGTCCTCCAGCTTCCCTGGGGTTTGCTCTGTGGGCCCCACCAGGCCAAGGTATCCAGACCCGTGTCCCCAGCTGGCCACGCCTCCCTCTGCTCTCTCCCAGGGCCACCCCCAGCCAGGAGTGCCCACCCTGCAGGGTAGCTGGTGTTCTCATGGTGGAGGAGCCTAAAGGGATGTGGGACAACAGCTCTAGGGAGGGACCCTGGTGAGAAGATGGGCGCTCCGCTGCTTTTGGCTTAGAGAGCTGGGATTTCTAGGAATGGGGCTGACCAGCTTCTGTCCTCTACCCAGAGCCCAGCGTCCGCACAGGCTGCACGTGCTCGCTGCACGGCGGGGGACGGACACACTAGCCAGGACCACGAGGTTCATCCCGGCTCCTGCTGGGAGGCCTAGGGCAGACACCCGTCCAGTGCAGGAAAGAAGACAGGGGTCTGGGGCCCCCAAAACCTCCCCATCGGATGGATTCACGGTCACTCATGAGGTCAGTCACTGAGTATTTATTCTGAGGCTCTGCAGCTCAGCTACAACTAGGCCGACACGGACATGACATTCGGAATGGAAAAGATGGGTGCTGGCCACCTCTGCCTGCTCCCAGCTGAAGCCTGAGGGCCCGGGAGAGGACCGAGGTGCGTGGCTCAGACCCTCCCCCAGGTGCCGCGTGGGTGGGGAGGCAGGGGCCCACAAGCAGAGTCTTCTAAGAGCAAAGGCATGAGGCAGCAGTGGCTGGGCAGGTGAGTCAGGGCTGCAGGTGGGGAGGACCCAGCCGGGAGCGGCCGACCGACACAGGAGGTCACAGTGGAGTAGAGCGGGGTGCTCAGAGGCCCGGGGCCAGGAGGAGGCGAGGCCCGACTGTGGGCTCTGTCTCTGAGACAGCGACCCTGGGCAGATCCATAAAACAAGAAGAGCGAAGCTTGGAGCCCGGAAGGCAGGCCTCGGTTTCCCCTCCCGGGGAGGGCAGGTGCTTGGGAAGAGCCCACCTCCGAACTCCTGGCGGCCTGGCACCCCCTGCTGGCCCTGCCCGTCTCTCCGGGTCTAGTTGCTGCAGCCAAGGCCTCAGGCTCCATCCACAGCAGCTGCACACAGGGACAGCCCCTACCCAGGATGGGCCCCGCAACCCCGATCGCCCTGGTGGGCCCGGCCTGCCACTCCCAGCTGCTCTCAGTTGTCCGGCTCCAGAGTCCACTCTGACAGCCACTGAAGGCAGGAGGCCCGCTGTGCCTCTGTCTCGGGGGGCTTGCTGGGGGGCATGGGAGGGCTGCAGGGCGCAGGGCTCCCTTCTGTGGGACCAGGGTCAGGAGCAGTCCTCAGGACCTGGACGAGCTGGTCCAGGGACTGCACCAGGGTGTGGGGGCTCCAGCAGGCGTCGAGGGCCGGCACGAAGGGGTCCGGTGTGCAGGCCTCCACGCACTCCGTGTGCGTGGGGATACGCAGATAAAAAGCGTGCAGCATCATGCGAAAGGGCTGGTCTTCTTGGTCCAATGCCTGCCCGTAGGTCAGGTCCCCCACGACGGGATGGCTGAGGGCACTGCAGTGTACACGAAGCTGGTGCGTCCGGCCTGGGTGGGGGGGGGGCAAGGGGATTGGTAGGGTGGGGGTGCCATGCTGGGCCTGTCCCTCACCCACTCACGTCACCCCTAATGCTATCCCCCGTTGCCCTCTTCAAGCCCCACAAAACTCCTAGAAATGGCAGACCCTGATTCCCGTTACAGATAAGAAAGTCCAGAGCTCAGAAGAGGAGTCAGCCTCCAGATCGCTGCCTGTCGGGGAAAAGCCAGGTATGCTACAGACCCCCTGCAGCCTTCTAGGACAGCAAGCCGCAGGACGGGGTGGGGGCGGGTAGAGGGAAGTGGAAATGGTGGAGTGGCCCCAGGCAGGCTGCTGTGCCCCTGCGCCACCGCTTCCCCGAAGTCCCCAGGGGGAAGAGCACGTGGTGGGGTGGGGGAGCAGCCATTAGCAGCCTCAGAGCATCCTGCCTCCCTCGGCCCGGACACACCTGTGAGGGGCCGCAGCAGCACTTTGGAAACAGGGGCGCCGGCGTACAGCCCGTGCTCCAGGACCTCCAGCTCTGTCAGGCTCGGTTTCGGGTTCTCACAGCCTGTGGAAAGCAAGACGAGCTGTGAGGGCGGGCTGGACCTGCGCAGAGCCCAGCCCGCCCCAGCCCAGCTCACTCAGGGCCCCCACTGGGTGACAAGCCCCACCCTGCGTACCCTGAGTGCCCTCAATGCACATGGTGTGAGCACGACCCTCGGTGCTGTTCCTGCCGATGGCGTAGCTGATGGTCATCTGGTTCTCCTGCACGTGTCCCCGCACCTGCTGGGCAGAGACTCTCGATCTGCTCTCAGGGCTACCCACCACCTCCGGTGAGCCCACCTGGCACGGATGGCCTGCCGGAGAGGCTGAGGGTCAGAACTCCCGTCCCAGGGGGGCCAGTCAGGCCTTACCAGAGCTAGATAGGCCTTGGTGACGCGCCGCTCCTTGAAGCACTTGTAAGCGCGGCCGGCTGCCGCTTTGTTCAGGGCCACGCAGAGCGCCCCGCTGGTGGAGAAGTCCAGCTGGTGGCAGAATCTGACATGGGGCAGGGGGTCAGGCTGGCCAGACTGGGGGCGGCCGCTTCCTCCTGCCGCAGCGGCTGGGGGCTGTCGGGGCCCGCCCCCGCGTACCTGAACCCGTAGCAGGTGTCAGGATCCGCGAGCTCGGGGAAGCGGTGGCGTAGCTGCTTCTGGAGGGTGGGCGTCTCGCGCCACATCCGGCTGTCGATGCGCAGGTCCCAGTGCTTGTTCACCACAAGGAAGTCCCGGCTCTGGTACACCACCGACAAGCTCTCCGTGCGGCCCGCATCCATGGCGGTGGCCTGTGGCGCGGGGTCAGCGTGTGCAGTGGGGGCGCGCGGGGAGCCCGGCACCGACTCCTCAGAGTCCCAGGGTCGCGGCCGGCCGGGCACATGGCCCCGCTGTGCGTGCACCGCCAGACCCCGCTGCACGGCCGCCTCCGAGCGGGGACTGTGGCGCTGCCCCCGCCCCCCAGTCGCAGAGGCCGGGCCAGCCGTCCTGCGTCCGCGCCCCCGCTGCGGACCCCCGGGGACAGCGCGCCAACGTGCCGCGGGAGCCTGCGTCGCAGCGGGGAGGGGCAAGACCTTCCGCGCCCCCAGGGCCCGGGTGGGTCAGGTCAGCCGAGTGTGGGGACCCCCCCCGCCCCCTCCCCGAATCCCCGCCCCCGCGTTTGATGGCCACAGGCCGCCTGCCAGGGCCTCCCGCGGCCCCTCCCACTCCGAGACCCACCTACACGCTGGCCGCGCCGCCCGGGCCGCGCGAGGCCGCTGCCGGGCCCTGGCTCCAGCACTCGGTCCCCGCGCCTGGCGACCCGGCGACCCTGGAGCCGCGCCTCACAGGACCCTGCCGGGGCCTGCAGCCCCGCCCACGCCGCGCCCACACCACGGACGGGCGGCCATGTGGGCCAATGGCGAGCGTCTGGGGCCGCCGCACTGGCTCGGCCCCGCCCCGCCTGCGCGCGCAGTTCCGCCCCCGCCCCGCTCTCCCCGTTGGCCAATGGCGAGCGCCGCCGGGCACGCCGGCCAGGGATTGGCGGCGCCGGGACGCAGGGGGCGGGCACGGCGCGGGACTGCGGCGCGGGAGGTTCGGAGCGGGCGGCGGGTCGGCCGGGAGCGAGCGCCATGGGCGACCCGGAGCTCGAGCTGGCTGGTGCCCAGGACGACTTCCACAGCCAGTTCGCCGACGAGCTGGAGGTGCTGGCCGAGCTGGAAGGTGGGCGCGGGCTCTGCCGCAGCCTCATCCCCCGTAGAACGCGAGGACTGCCTGGAGGAGGGGAGGGGAGCGGGGGGCGCGAGGCTGGAACGGCGCCGCGGCGGGAGCCTTGGCCTACAGTGGGGGCGCGCTCATCTGGCGCAGCTGCTGTCAACCTTGTCTCTTGCAGGGACGGCGGCCCTGTCGCCCTCCAGGGACCCCTGGCCCACGGTGGGCCGGGCCCGCCTGCCATTCGAGGAGGCCGCCGCTGGAGGGGGCGCCGCCACTCCCTGCTCTCCGGGGGGACCGCCAGAGAACCGCGGAGGCAGTGCTAGGAAGCGACAGCTGGCCGGCCGCGTCGCGAGGGACAGGGCCTTGCCCCCCAGTATGTCCTCCGGGGCCCCGGGCTCAGGGGTGGGGTGTAAGGCTGGGGAAGAGCCTTCGTTCCTCCCGTCTGCCTCCCCAGCCCCCAGGGTCAAACGGCTTAGGCTGGAAGTTGTCAAGAAGCTGAACTTCAGGCCCGAGGAAATGGAGGAGCCCCCCCTTCCTGACTCCCCTGCGGGGGACATCACTCCCCCACCGAGTCCCGAGGTCCCCAGTGAACCGCGGAGCAAGGGGTGTGTGGCTTGGGGCGCTGGTTTCCAGAGGCCTGCCGCCGAGGGTGGGTGGGTGGGTGGGAGCGATGTGTGGTTGTGCGGATCTGGGTTCCTCTGATGGTGGCAGGAGCTGAGAGGCCCCAAGACAGCCCCTGTCCCTTCCCAGGGCCTTGGACGCCGGTGTCGATGTGGGTCTTCTGCAGGCCTCGCCAGCAGCCCGAAATCCTGTCCTGAGGCGACCCCCTGTCCTGGAGGACTATGTCAGTGTGACCTCCACGGGGGGTAGCCGGGCTTTTCTGGTCCTGCGGGCTGATCCAGTGGGCACAGGGGTGCAGGTGGGTGCTGTGTGGCCATGAGAGAGGTGGGGGGCTCTGTGCTGCCCAGGAGAGTCCTAGACCTCACACCCTCGCTGGGACCCTGGGGACACCTCTGGAAGTTCAGCAGGCCTGTTTCCCTTCCCCTCTCTCCCTCGTACCTCCTTCACCTTTTGTGTGTGTGTCTTCCCTAGAGTCGTGCCCATCCTGGTGTCTTATTCCGTTGGCGTTCTTGGTTAGAGAGGGTTCTTGTCCTGTTGTTGGTCTGTTCGTGCTGCAAAACGCCACCTGCGTCCCTAGCACTGTTGGTAGGGGGTCTGGGGTGGTTATGTCGCGGAAGGGGATGAAGGCTGCCCTCGCTTTCCTGCAGACCCCTTTCCTTGATATCTGGCGGCGAGGCCATGGCCGGCTGGATCTGTTGGGCGTGCCCTTTGCGTCCCTGAAGGAGCAGGTCGACAATGAGGTGGGGCTTGCTGGGAAGAGAAGGGCGGTTCTGGGGGGACTGCATGTCGGAGCCATTCAGATCCCAACCTCTGGTGTTCGCACAGCGGAGGCAGCAGCTGCTTGAGGAGGCCCATCAACTCTCAGACACGCTTCGCAGGTGACACGGTGGGCCCTTCCAGCTCTGACCTCCCTCCCACTTGTAGTCAGTGCCGCGCAGTCCCTCCAAAGGCATGATGTTCTCCAGCCTCAGGTCGGAGGAGGTCCAGCACTTGGCGGCTCCTGAGGAAGAGCTGGCCAGCAACCAAGACGAGTCCCGGCACTGCCTCTGGGTGGACGAATTTGCCCCTCGGTCCTACACGGAGCTGCTCAGTGATGACGTGAGACACTATTCTTGTTCAAGCATGACTGGCTTTTTTGTTGCAAGAAACAGAAGGTGCAGGATTCAGCTAAACCTCATGTTGTCTGCAATGGGAGAGATGCTTTTTGGTTTTTATTTTTTTTTTTTATTTTATTTTTTTTTTTTAAAGATTTTATTTATTTACTTGAGAGAGAGACAGTGAGATAGAGCATTAACGAGGAGAAGGTCAGAGAGAGAAGCAGACTCCCCATGGAGCTGGGAGCCTGATGCGGGACTTGATCCCAGGACTCCAGGATCATGACCTGAGCCGAAGGCAGTCGTCCAACCAACTGAGCCACCCAGGTGTCCCTGCTTTTTGGTTTTTAAAGATTCTGGTTATTTGAGAGAGGGAGCGAGCATGAGGGGGGGATGGGCAGAGGGAGAGAGGAGAAGCAGACGCCCTGCTGAGCAGGGAGCCTGATGCTGGCCTGGATCCCAGAGCTCTGAGATCATGACCTAAGCTAAAGGCAGACGCTTCACTGCCTGGGCACCCCAGGTGCCCCAGAAGAGGTGGTTTTGGTTTGTACGTTTGAGTTGTAGATGGGGACACTGAGGCCCTCATGGGGCTGGCACACTCTGTGTCACTTGTGATCTGCGTTGGGATCTATACCTGCCCCCTGCCCCTGCCACCCGGAATTTGTTTCCTGTTTCCTTTCTTGCTCTCATAAAAGCTGATGTGGGGATGCTCCTGGGGAAGGTGGTGGTGGTGGGGGGCCCTGAACGGGCCAGGGTCGTAGGGATGGAGAGTCTGGAATGAGCCTCCCTCTGTTGCTCACTGGTCACTTGTCGTTTAGTTTCAGCCTCCTTGGGTGTTTCCAGGGCTCACGGCAGCAGGTTGATTCAAGGGCAGGCACAGGGGGTCCTCCGTGCTGGCCGTTCCTCCAGGCCATGCCTCTCTTTCTGCAGTTCACTAATCGCTGCCTCCTCAAGTGGTTAAAGCTGTGGGACCTGGTGGTGTTCGGACGAGAGAGGCCTGCCAGGAGGCCGAGGCCCGGCGTGGAGCTGGCCCGGGGTGGCAAAGAGGCCGCGAGCTCCAGCAAGTGGAGGAGCCATGAGCAAGTGCTGGAGGACATGCTAGAGGCTGAGCTGGACCCAAGCCGGCGGCCCCGGCAGAAGGTGAGGCCCTCCCCTGCACCTCATGGCTGTGCTTTTGGGCATCCGGTGCCTTCACAGCCTCGTGGGGTCCTGAGGCACATTTAGTGCTTCCAGAGTTGGGGCGTTGAGAACACCAGTGTGTCGGCGTGGAATACTAGTGCCGGGAGTCGGACTCTGAGTCTCTTTTCACGGCTCAGTTAAAGCGTGTGCTCTCTGGAGGATCCTGGCCCTTCCCAGGACGCTCATGGTGATGGGGGTTTCTCGGGGTCAGACATGCCAGCAGTGGCTGTGCCTCTTGTGGCACATCCTCGTTCCTCTTCTCACGTGTGACTTTTGCTCTAACGCGTTGTGTGTGAGGCATCAGTATGCTGGGGTCCTTTCTTGGTTAGTCACCACAGAGGGGCTGAGTGTGCATCTCTTTGTAGCACGTCTCCCGTTTCAGGGTTTTCGAGGTGGGTGTGGGGGGTCCCCTCGAGTGGTGACAGGTTGTAGCAGGTGGGCATGTGTGTTGTCTTGGCCTCAGGTGGCGCTGCTCTGTGGGCCCCCGGGGCTTGGCAAGACCACCCTGGCCCACGTGATCGCACGGCATGCTGGGTATTGCGTGGTGGAAATGAACGCCAGGTGAGTGGCAGGGAGGCCAGCCTCCATGGTGACATGGCCCTGAGGCCC
The DNA here is from genome assembly GCF_011764305.1 of Mustela putorius furo. Taxonomy (NCBI): domain Eukaryota; kingdom Metazoa; phylum Chordata; class Mammalia; order Carnivora; family Mustelidae; genus Mustela; species Mustela putorius. The sequence goes on along the minus strand of NW_025422145.1, from coordinate 14,930,006 downwards.
CAGTGGGTTGGAGGCAGAGAGGAGCTCTTGCTGCATCAGGGCTCGTTGCGGGGGGGGGTTTGCCTTGAGATGTAGGTGTGGTGGTTCCGCCCTGGGAGGTTGTCTGGTCAGGGACCTTGGTCGCTGTCTTGGCCGAGGCCGTGCCATCCTGACGGCTTTGCCCCGGCCTCATGGTTCCAGTGACGACCGCAGCCCTGAGGCCTTCCGCACGTGCATTGAAGCGGCCACGCAGATGGAGTCAGTGCTGGGTGCCGGCGGGAAGCCCAACTGCCTGGTCATCGACGAGATCGACGGGGCCCCTGTGGTGGGCCTCCTGGGAGCCCCAGTTCAGGGGAGAGGTGGGTGGGCAACGGGCTGGGGCTCACTGCGTCCTTTTCGCATCCCTTAGGCTGCCATCAACGTTCTCCTGAACATTCTGGACCGCAAGGGCCCACAGGACACAGAGTCTGGGGGTCCGGTTCCCCCGAGTGGGGGTCGGCGGCGCCGGGCTGAGGGGGTGCTCCTGATGAGGCCTATCATCTGCATCTGCAATGACCAGTGAGTGCAGTGGGGCAGGGCTTTGGGCGGGGGAGGGGTGTCGGGGGGCCCCTGGCAGGAGGGTAGCAGCCCGGGGAGAGCGCACACCCAGCCCCCCTGGCTGCCTCTGCCCGCTGGGCTGTGGCACACCCGCCACGCCCCTGCCTAGGCAGTGAGCTGCGTGTGGCTATGCCCTGCAGGTTTGTGCCGGCGCTGCGGCAGCTGAGACAGCAGGCCTTCCTGCTGCACTTCCCGCCCATACTGTCATCCAGGCTTGCGCAGCGGCTGCAGGAGGTTGGTGATGGTTGGGGTGGGGGCACGTGAGTAGGGGGCCGTGTGCCTGACTACGGGGTGCGGGGATGTGCCTCCTGTTCAGACCCCCGTTTTCTTCTTCCTTGCCATCCTCTCTCGTATCTAGGGCCCCAAGCCCCAGGTGGCCTCAGGATGTGTTGGGGGAGATGGTTTGAAGCAGGGATATGTGGTGGTCGTTCTGTGTTCTGGGGAAGTGGGGGCCTCGGGGTGGGTTTCTGGGGCGCGGCCGCCCACTCTCCTGCCCCCTGCAGATCTCCCTGCGGCAGGGCATGAGGGCCGACCCGGGCGCGCTGGCCGCTCTGTGTGAGAAGACAGATAACGACATCCGTGCCTGCGTCAACACGCTGCAGGTGGGTGGGGGCGTGGGGGCGGCTGCTCTGGGCGGCCAGGAGGGAGGCCTCTCACCAGCCTGCCTTTGTCCAGTTCCTCCATGGGCGGGGCCGGCGGGAGCTGAGTGTGCACGCTGTGTGGACCACGCGGGTTGGCCTTAAGGACCAACGCAAGGGGCTGTTCTCCGTGTGGCAGGAGGTGTTCCAGCTGCCCAGGGTGCAGAGGTAAGCGGGAGGGCCGCCTCCACCACCACCCTGGGTGCCACACAGGCCCTGAGTGCTCCCGGGTCCCGCAGACCGTCGTCTGTGTGCAGATGCCTGGGCCGCTTCAGGGAGCGCGGCACCATGGCGGGGGACGAGGTGGGGGGCCCCATTCCAGCCTTGACCCCCCCCCTGCAGGCAACGCTGGGGCCGGGACCCGGCCCTGCCCCCACACACGCTCCTGCTCAGTGATGAGCACCTGGGTCTGGGGCCCCGTGCTGCCGAGGTGCCTTTGACCACGGCTTCCCAGCGGTTCTACCACATCCTGCACTTGGCTGCCTCCGCAGGCGAGCATGAGAAGGTGGTCCAGGTAATCTTGCTCTGCCAGTTTGCTAGCACCCGGCCGCGCCTCTGTCCCTGCGACAGGCGATGCTTCAGACAGCGTCATGCTCGTGGAGAAATGGGATGGGAGCGAGGGGTGGCAGAGACAGGGCCTCGGGAAGCTCTCAGAGGTGATGGTGAGCAGGGACAGAGGCCTGGGAGGAGGGACTCGTTGGTGGCAGGGGCGGGGGGGTGGGTGGTGGCAGGCGTGGGCTGACAGGGAGGGGAGGTGGGCTGGGTGCGCAGTGGGGCAGTCATCTGACTGCCGGGGTCACTTCAGTTGCTGGTTGGGACACGTGAGTGGGGCGGGAGAGTCCCCACTCTGGATGTGAGCTGTGGTAATGGACATGTGCGGTAGGGCGGGCGGGGTGAAGTTGGGGCTGGAGCAGGTGGCAGGGGTACCCCCGCCCCCGGGAAGCCTGGTCTAAGCTGTCTGCTTGAGTAAGCTTTGGATTAGCGGCTGTGGATCTGACTAAATCCGGAATCTGCGCCCCGAGAGCATGGGGGTCTCATGGGGAGCGAGAGTGGGGGATCTGTGCCCTCCGTCCTGGCCGCAGAGCTTCCTTCAGGAAGGGGTGGGTCCTGGAGGCTGGGCTCCTTGAGGCAGTCATAGGCCAGGGGTTCTTCTCCTGCAGCTCTCGGGGCTCTGGTCAGAACAGCGGGGGCGGCAGGCTGGGCCTTCCTGGCTCCTCCTTTGGGGCTTCAGGGCCACTTGCTGGTGCTAGTTGCTGTCCCAGAGTCCTTGGACTTGGCAGGGCAGGTGGGAGGTGCAGGGTCCCGGCGGAGGGGGGTGCCTGTATGTGGGCTGGGGACCACAGCTGGGGGTGCTCAGTGGTCCGCCCACCTGCCCGCTTACCCCCAGGGCCTGTTTGAGAACTTCCTGCGCCTGCGGCTGCGGGATTCCAGCCTGGGCACTGTGTGTGCAGCCCTCGACTGGCTGGCCTTCGACGACCTGCTGAGCTGTGCTGCGTACCACGGCCAGAGCTTCCAGCTGCTGCGCTACCTGCCCTTCCTGCTGGTGGCCTTCCACCTGCTCTTTGCGTCCAGCCACGTGCCAAGGATCGCTTTCCCCAGCAGCCAGCAGGAGGTGTGTCTCCCGCACCCTGCCTGGGCCTAGGGTCTGGCCCAGAGATCCTAGATCACCTAGACCCGCTTTATTCTCTACCCCAGGCCCAGAACCGGACGAGCCGGACACAGAACCTTATCCAGACGCTGGTGGCGGGCATTGCACCGGCCACCCGCAGCCGAGCTGCGCCTCAGGCTCTCATCCTAGATGCCCTCTGTCTGATTCTGGACATCCTTGCGCCCAAGTTGCGCCCTGTGAGTGCCTTGTTTGGAGTGCAGAGTGGGGTTGTGGCGGCTGCTGGGGGCGGGCCTTGGCCATGCTCAGCGTCCATGCCCACAGGTGAGCACGCAGTTGTACAGCACTCGTGAGAAGCAGCAGCTGGCCAGCCTCGTGGGCACCATGCTTGCCTACAGCCTAACCTACCGCCAGGAGCGCCTGCCCGACGGGCATTATGTCTACAGGCTAGAGCCGTGAGTCTGCAGCACTTGGGGGGGTTGCCGGGGGCAGGCTGGGCTCTGGGTGCTATGGCAGGCAGGCCAGGAATCTTGGCTGGTGTGAATCACACTTTCCCATCAGTGGGGCAGTGGCAGAGGCTCAGTCCCAGCTCGGGGCTTGCGCAGGTGTGATTGTGGGGGGGGTTGTCCCCCTTATGGGGGGTGATTGCAGAGGGTCTGCCTGCCTCAGTGTCCCTCAGGCACTGCTTCCAGAGGGCCCCAGGCTGAGATGTTCCCCAGGGTCCCACTGCCCAACAAGGGGACCATTGCCATCCCTCTTTGGTCCATTTGCAAGGAGCTGGTAATGGTGACAGTTCTCAGTGCTCAGCCCCGGCTTGAGCCTAGGCCCTGCCCTGTGGTCTCAGTTCTTCATTCTGCAGCCCTGGGACCGTTCCCTTCTCATGCCCACAAGCACTTGGGGAAACAGGCTTGGGGTGGGTAATCCCCTGCTGCTGTGGGTTACGGGCCTTGTATTACCAGGACTGAATCCCACACTGCAGCTCCTGCTTCATGCCGTTTGGGACCGGTGTGGTAGGAAGCACCTGCCTGTCCCTGCTGATGGTCTACGCCTCTTGACCCACCCCGAGAGCAGGAACGTGGAGGAGGTGTGTCGCTTTCCTGAGCTGCCCGCCCGCAAACCTCTCACCTATCAGGCCAAGCAGCTCATCGCTCGAGAGATCGAAATGGAGAAGATGCGGCGGGCGGAGGCCTTGGCCCGGGTTGGGGACAGCCCCCAGGTAAGCCTGCCCTGGGCTCTGGGCGGGGCTGTCGGAAGGGACAGCGTCCCCCGAATGGCCCTGCCCGGTCAGCCCTCACCACACCTTCGGTCTGCAGGTAGACGGGGTTCCCTTAGGGGCCAAGGCTCTGCCAGGGGCTGCTGGGGACAAAAGGGGACGCGGCCGTGAGGAGCAGCAGCTGCAGCAGCGGCTAGAGCGCATCCTGGAGAGAGCTGCCCTGGAGGAGAAGGTATGGGGTGGGGGCGGTTCTTGGCCCCGGGGGGCCTGTTTCTTGTCTGCTGCTTAGCCTGGAGGGTTCCCTGTGGCCTCAGCTTCCCCTGTGGGCAAGAGGGGGCTCTGCTGGTTGTGGTAGGAGGGAGCTGCTGGGTGGGTGATGAGGGACCGGAGGGACACAAGCTGGGTGAGTCTGCTTCAGGGGGCCTGGGGAGGGGAGGTGGGCCTCTATTTCCACAGCCTGGGGCCACTGGCTCCTCCTCCAGGGCAGGGGGTGACCGCCACAGGTCTTTCCTGAGAGCCTGACCAGCTTGCCCCTTTCAGCCCGAGAGGGACTTCTTTGGTCGTGTGGTCATCAAGAGAGCAGCAACCCCGAGTGCAGGTGCTTAGGGTGCGGGAGGGGTGGGAGGGGCTGGAGGGCGGGGGGGGGTAGGAGGGGGAGGCAGGGGAGCAACCATGTGGCCTTCACAGGAGATGCGGCCCCAGAGATGGATGCGGCTGAGCGGCGCATAGGCACGGCGGTGGGCAGGAGTGACGTCTGGTTTCGATTCAAGGAGGGTGTCTCTAATGCTGTGCGGCGCAGTGTCCACATCAGGGACCTGCTGTAGCAGGGGCTGCCCCCGCTGCCAGGAACCCAGGCCGGGTACCTCCACCCGTGCTGGACGCCCCAGGGACCATGCTTGATGCTATCGAATTGAGTTTTCTCCGTTAGGAAATGTATAAAAGCACGGACACTCTCAGAAAGTCCTTATAAAAGTCACACCTTTATTGAGTTGTCCTCCCTACACGAGCAAGAGCCTAGGGGCGGGGCGGGGGCCTCACAGGATGGCACACTTGCCCTTTTCCACCCATGGGTTGTTCTTCATGAGGTCGGGGTTCAGGAACGGGTCCTTGGGGATCCCGTCCTCGATCCACTTGAGGAGCCTGTGGGTGGGCAAGGTGGGGAGGGTGAGGCTGAGCAGGTGGGTGAAGGGCTCCTTAGAAGTGCGCCCAGTGGCTCGGTGCAGGGCCGTGGTTCTGGCTCATGCAAAGGAGTGCAGGGCAGGGAAATGACATGCAGATTGGAGCCAGCCTGGGCTTACTCAGGGACGGACTTACTCAGGGATGGGGACTTACTCAGGGATGGTCTTGGATGACATCTCCCTCTTGAAGGCCAGCTGGTACTTGAGACTCTCCACCTCTTTCTTCATCTGGGGCACATCCCACTCCTCCATGGCGTCGGGGGCTTCGGAAGTGGCCAGCCTGGGGCTGGAGAGCCCAGGAGGGAAAGACAGCCAGGGGGCTGCCAGCCTGCAGTCACCGCCCAGCGGCTCCCTCCCCACCAGACCGATGCCCAGTCTGCTGCTGGGGAGGCCCCCAGGGGCTGTACCACCCCTATCCTGGGGGCCTCAGAGGCACCCACATGGTCCACAGGGTGCTGGGCCTGGAGCTGAGGCCCCACTGATGAGGCCCCGTGTGCCCGCCCCTCCCCCATGGGGTTAATTAACTGCAGAGGAAAGTTTTTGCTCAGCGCTGCGTCCTCCCCTCACACCCCTGTCAGCCTGTCCACAGCCTGGTTTCTTGGAGAGCGAAGGTGCAGTGTTTCGCCAAGAGCAGGACCAGGCACACAGCACAGGGTTCCCAGAAGCCCACCCTCCAACTGCAAGGCCCACTTCCCACTCCCTGTTGCAGAGGGGCACCCCAGACTATCAGGTGAGGGGTGGGGCCGCGCCTGGCCTCCCTGGACCATGGGCTGTCCCTCCGCTTTGCATGGGGAAGCCTACCCAAGGGAAGTTAATCTTGGGGCCTGGAGGATTTGGCTGCAATTTGCATCTCTAGCCAAGGGGATTGGGGGCGGAGTAGGTGCTCAGGGTTATGGGGACACTGGCTGCACAGCTGGTCTGGGACTTGGAGTGCCTACAGCCTTCTGCTGCCCCGTGTTGGCCCCCCACACTAACAAACTGCCTGGCCCAGTTTCTGCCTGTGCACCAGCCTGGCAGAGCGGGCTGCCTCCTGCCTCCCCCACTAAAGCCCATTTCAGCGGCCCAGGGAGTTCCCCACTGGCCCCCAGGCCCTGCTCCCATCATGGGAGGCTGAGAGCCAGGGGACTAGGTTTCTGGATCTTGGGAGGGTGGGCAGGGGGTGGCAGGAGTTTGACCCTGTCTGCACCAGCCTGTGGAGGGGACTCCACGCTGGAAGATCTCCATCTTGGCGGGTGGGGGGGGGTGGGTCCTGCAGGTTGGGGACAGAGCAGCCACACTAGGAGTCCTGGAAGGGTCAGAGCCACAGGAGAGCAGAACCTGCCTTTTGTGGGGAGGCAGCCCATGGGGGGCATGCGGTTGCTCCCCTCCCAGAAACCCCCAGTCCAGCATCCCCACCCCTGGCAGGGACAGTCACGTTGTGGTGGGCTCTCCGCGGCGGGGGCGGGGGCGGCTGCCTCGCCCGCAGCCCCCACCGCCTGCCCTGCCTGCCCTACCTGCGCGCCGCGCCGCCGGAGCCGGCCGCCCGTCCCGCGCGCCCCGCGACGCCCCCGGCCACGGCGCTCGGCGGGCACTGCGGGCGGCGCGCACGGCGCAGGACGCGGCTTCCCTCCCCTTCGGCCGCCCCGCCCCCGCCCCGCCCGCCGGAACACCGAGGGGGTCTTCCCCGCCGGCTGGGTCCGGCCTGTTGGGCCGCGCAGGACTGCTGTCCTCGACTCCAAGACCAACAGGCAGGGGCATCTGGGGGTTAGGATGGTCCAGGTCAGCCCGGTGGGACCCGGGAAAGTCCCACAAGCCCCCGCCTCGGTTTCCTGCTCTGCACGGGGACCCGCTCATTGGACCTACCTTGGACGGTGCCGGCAAGGGCCAAATGACAAGAACCAAGTGATGGTGAGTGACAGCGAGGGCCAAGTGAATGAGTGAGCGAGCTCACAGGCAGCCAGAGCCCAGGCAGGGGCCCCGCCCACTACTGCCACCTGGGGCCAGGCCCCAGCACCACCCCCATCCCCTCTGCCCTCCTCCTCTGGGCCGGGTCTACCCTGGGGACTTGGCCTTACCCAGCAAGCTCCTCAGCCCCCGCGTGTGGGAGAGGCGGGGATGGCAGTGAGGAGTCAGCTCTGGCCGTGGACAGTGGTCTCCCACGGAGGGCTGGCATGGAAGACTTGGAGCCATTAGACTGTACCGTAGCCGTCCGTGCCCTGAGAAGCTAGAGTTGCAGTCCGGGTGGGAGTAACAGGGATGGGGCCAGGACACCATACTCCCAGGGGCCTCAGCAGTGTGTACTGATGGGCTATGGGGCCCTTGACAGGATCCTGCCCTGGAGCTGAGCCACCCGTAGGTGGGAGCCTGTGTCCCCCATTTCCAGGCTGGTGGTGGGCTGATGGGGTAGCTGCCTTGAGGGCTGGGTGTATGTCCATGCTTCCGCTGACCCTGGGCTGGGAATAGCCAGACTTATTCCGTGCCGGCCCCGGGGTACGCTGGGAATGTGCTGCCTCTGGAGGGTGTGTCTGCCTCAGGGGTGCCTGAGGCCAGGCTGAGCAGCATTGGGGGCTCTGGGGAGGGAGGGGGCCTTCCTCCCTGCAGGCCGGTCCCCTCTCTGCCTGCTCCTCAGCTGGCCCATGCTGGGACCCAAGCAGACGCTCACTCTGCCTTCCATCGCTCCAGGACGGACCACATCCTGGTCTCCTCAGCCTGATGCCCCAGGTGTGTCTGGCAGGTCCTGCTGCCCGGCTCTCCGGGGAGTGCTGCCCTTGGGGCCACTGTGTGACGCAGGCACCGGGCTGCCTGCTGGGTGGGGGGCCCCCAAGCAACAACGGCAGCTGCAGAATGCCGGAAGGGCCCTGCTCCCCAACCTCCACCCTGCAGAGGCCGGGACTAGGCCTTCCGCAGGAGTGCTGGTAGCCCCCTCTGGGCTGGCGGCTTGTGACTGGTCGCTGTGTCCTCATCTAGGAGGCAGGATGGGGTGCCACCTGCCTCTTTGGGTTCCTGAGTCCTCCCTGATGTGATTCTTTGAAAGGGGGTCAGCTGGGCCTCCCTGGCCCCTCACGCAGCCACACGGTGATGCCTCTGGAGGCCCTTCTGGAACTGGGGCATGTTAGAAAAATGAGGGATTAATTTTATTATGGATTTATGGGGCGTGGGGGGCTTAGAGCCAGGATCACAGCCTCTGCAGGGCAGATGGCCGGCCGTGCTGGTCTCACTCCGCCTTGCACACCCCTGTGGCCTGGGGGGCTGCTCACACGGGCGGGCGGGCAGCCCAGGGGAGGGCATCATGGTCCTCCAGACTGGAACAGGTTTGGGCTGAGACCTGGGCCAGCTCGACCCTGCCACCCCGTCATGCCTTCTTTTCAGACTGCACAGAACAGGACACCCAGGGCCAAGCTTCGGCTTGACAGCGTCTGGAGGGCCCCGTGGGAGAAGGCCGGGGGTCTGCTCCAGGTCCTGCTTTGTGGGTGCTGTCTGAACACTCTACACCCAGGGGCACCTGAGCACATCGGGGCAGCAGGGCGCGTCGGCAGGATGGCAGGAGCCAGGCCTGCATCCATGAGCTGCGTGGGGCATGGGGTCCTGCACATCTCCAGCTCTGTGCTCTTTCCAGCCTCTGGGCGGCAGCCATGTCTGCTACTGTGTGGACTCTCCAGGCTCCAGGTTCAGACGTGGTCCTCGTGCTGATCGCAGCCCTGAATAACAGAGTCCCCCAATCTGTGTGGTGGGCCCGCTGGTGCATGCCTGCTCTCTGCGACGAGCCAGGATTCTCGGCTTCTTGGGATGCTGGACAGGGGAAGCAGGGACAGCTTGTCCTCCAGCAGACTGCCACCTTGCAGACACCCAGAGTGGCTCCAGAGAGACCAGACTCTGTGCTGAAATTAGCTCCGCTAACTGGGCTGCTGGTGAGACCCAACGTGCTCCCTGTGGCCTAGAAACAGCCGGGCTTCCGACTCATGGGTGGATGGGCACTGTGGGCTGGGCCTCTGCTCTGCAGGAGTAAAGAAATGGTATGTGTTGCCGTGCCCTGATCCCTTCTGGGTGGGGCGCCAAAGAGGGCTCAGGGACGAGGGGGAGGAAAGGTTCCCACCAGACAGGGACCCGCAGTCTAGTGCCATCCCTGACACCACTCTGAGCTGTGGGTTCTCCCCTGGTAGAGGCTAGAGCTGGGGTGTCTGTCACTGGCTCATGAACCTTGGGGCATGCTGGCAACCAGGGCCGCCCCAGCTGCTGTTGGCGCCGTGTGAGGACACGGGCCCACTCGGCTGCTGCTGAGACCAGACTCAGAGAGCAAGACAGCCTGGGGCAGACGGCCAGCCTGTGCACAGGCACAGTGAGGCCCGAGGTGACACCGGCTCTGCTTCAGACTGCCCGGGGAAGAGAGTCAGCCCCCCTAACCCTCCCTGGGCCACCGCCTCATCTGGAGGTGGTGAAGCCTGAGTACATGCGGTCAGTGCTGAGGGCCCGGGCTGGCGGGGCAGGGGTGTCTGCTTGCCATGGCAGGCTTATGACAGGCCCAGTGACCGTGGCCCTAACAGCCCCACGGGAACGTGTCCACTTGTTTCTGCCCCTGCCATGACTGGCAGAGCCAAATACTAGGACAGCAAAATCGGCAAAGAAGCCGTTTATTTACCTTGTTAAACAGAGCTCGTGAAAAAAAGAAGATTGCTCTCACATAATCTTGGAAAGCTTGTGAACGACAGTCAGGGGTAACTGGAGCTCCCTTTGGTGTTACGTCCAAGAAACATAAGACATGACTCCGGGGAGGCCTGGTCCGGCGGGTGGCCGCGGCCAGCAGGACAGCTCGAGTCGGTGTCCAAGAGGCCACTTCGGCGGACTTGGTTGCTTCCAGCAGCCCTGTGGCTAGGGAGCAAGGCCAGGGTGCCCCGGGCAGCGGGCCTGGGGCCTCAAGTTCTCCGCCCCCAGGTGAGAGTGCCCTCAGGCAGCTCCTGAACACCAACCAAAGGGACCTGTGCTTTCCGAAACAGACATGAATGTGCGAAGTTACAGGTGTCCCCGTCTTGTGAAGGTCTGGAGGGGTGTCCCATGATACGCAGCAGGGCGCAAGTGAGGCCAGCTGTTACTGGCTCGCGGAGACTCCTGTCTGCAGGTTCACTGCCCCCTTTTCTACCAGCCCCAGCAGGCCTGGCTGGCAGAGCTACCTCTTCTTGGGGGGATGCTTACTTTGAGATAAGGAAGATGAGCCACTTTGCCCCATCACCTGTGGAGTGAAGAAGAGACAGCTCAGAGCTGCCCCCCTTCCCCCAGGGCCAGCAGCCAAGGCCAGACCCAGGGGACCAGTCCTTGCGAAGGGGTCCTGCTGGGCTGAGACCCTCACACAAGGTTCACATCGTCTCATCTCTGCTGGGAGACAGAACCAGGGGCAGATACCACTTAGTGCCCTAGCCATCCTACCAGACGGGACTGGAGGCTCCCAACGGCCTGTGTGTGGCCTCCAAGTGCAGGGACAGGTGCAGCGGCTTGCACCCAGGCAGGCCTAGGTCTGTCACCTGTGCAGGCTCAGCACGCAGCTGGTTCTGGTCTGGCGGCACCCACAGGCATGTGGGTCACTGGCCGATGAGGCTCATGCAGCTCAGGGGTCCCAGCACATCACTAGTGAGTCTACCGATCTGCACCCCCAAAGACACATACACCACAAAGCAGGGTGGATGTATGCTGTCTGGGCCTCTGGCTCGTAGGGGCCCAGGCTGCTCTGACGGCTCAGCACTCTGCAATGACTAACCAGCTGACCCCCACTGCACTCAGCAGGGGTGGGGGACCCACAGCTGTGGTGTGGATGAGGAACGCAGCCGGGGCTGGGGGTGGACAGAAGGCCCCTTGCTTTCTGTGCTTGGCAGCTGACCACACGCACACCAGGCCCCTGACCAGGCGGAGCAAGGCAGGCCCAGTGTAGAGCTCAGTGAGCTGTTTGTTCGCTGGTTTGGGGAGCAGCTCATTCTCCGCTGCTTCCCCGGAGGAAGCCGGTGCAGGACCACTGTCACTGCATCAGGAGCTGGGGCTGGGAGTGGCCACACATGGTGACAGTGGTCTGATGGCCAAGTCAGCAGGGAGAGCCTTTGGTACCCCAGGTCACGCCCACCGCTGAAGGCAGTTTTATGCCGGAGGCCTTTTAAAAAACAACTTCAGGGCCTACAAGTTCTCCCTACCAGAGCAAACAGAGGAGTCATCTCAGGGGACATCATTCTGTGAGTCTTCCCCCAAAGGCCAGGAAAATGTCTAACAGCTGGGGCAGCATGTGGACAGCAGCCTGCACACAGAGGAGAGGGGCCTCAAGGCCCAGCTGGCAAACAGATGGGAAGAGGTAAGAGGGGGCAGAATGAGTGAGACTGTGTGGAGGGGAGGGGAGCCCTACACAGACTGCCCATCCGGGAGATGAGTCGGGGCAGGGAGGGCTGCCCTTGTATTCCTGCGAGATGTTCTGGCTGTGCACACCGCACGTGTCCAGGCTGCCATGTGTCAGGGAGCCGTTCAGAGATAAGCTGGCCCGCAGCGATGGGGCTGGAATCCAGATGGGCTGTCTGCTGCCCTGGGGCCATGTGTGGGGAAGGGTGGTCCACAGGGCAGGTGGGCAGCTGCACCTGAGGCTGCACCGCTGGGAGTCCAGGAGCACGTGGGTGGTAGCAGCTCACAGGCAAGTTCCCAGCAGATGCAGAGTGGCAGGGTGGACACGGGCTCTCCAGGATGGGGAAGAGCCAGCACAGGCACCTGGTGTTCTGGGACACACAGGATGCTGTTCGGCCCCCCATCTGCAGGGAGCCCTGGCACCCAGGAAGCTGCCTGTTCTGAGGACTCCCCTGTGCACGCCCCATGGCCAAGGCCCCACGTAGCTGCCTGGGGAGGAGACCTCAGACCCGGGGTGGATGTGATGCTGGCTATTTACCGGTGTCGCGACCGAGACAGCCCTCGGCCCCAGGGACGTGGTGGAAGGCGGGCGGAGGCACAGCCCTCGGCGTGACAGTGGCTGCCTGACACCAGCATCCGGGCCTGTCTTGCCCGGGGAACGTGTAGCACTGTTTTATGAACGTGCTCGGGCCCACCCAGCGCTCCAGCGCGGCTGGGGGCCCAGGCAGAGCCCCTGGGGTAACGCCGTCCCGGCGATCCGCTGCAAAACCCTCAGCAGGAGCCCAAACAGAAAAGGCCAAGGCTTGCACCACGTACGGGGAGGCTCCGCCAGGGCGGGTTCCGATCCAAACCGGAGACTCGTCCCCAGCTCCCCGGCTTCCCGGCGTCAGGCCCAAACCGGAGCACACACAGGGGGCACATTCCTGCCCAGGCTGGAGGCCGCTGCAAGTGTAAAGACCGTTCTCAGCGCGAAGGCCGGACAAGACGGGGCGGCCCCGGCTCGGACTGCGGGAGCTGAGAGGGGGGCAGAAGCCGGAGGACGAGGGCGGGAAGGACCCGCTCCTCCGGGGCTGCCCTGGAAGGCCGGCCGGCCCCCATCCCCGCCGTGCGGGGGCGCTTTCAGGCAGTCCGGGGGCCGCGCGGTATCGCGGTCCCGACTTCCCGGCAAACTCCGGACCCACCGAGCCGAGGCCAGCCGCCGCCAGCTCTCCAAGCGCCCGCTTACTTCCGCCTTGGAAGACCACTTCCGGGTAAGCGCCGGAAGGGGCGGGGAAGCCGGAGAGGGAGGGGGCTCGCGTTACGTCACGCATGACGTTGCTGTCCTGGAACACGGCGGCGTGGGAGCGGCGTGGGAGCGGCGTGGGCGCGGCGGCGGGAGTCGTGCGGCGGAGGGAGGAGGGGTGTCGCACGCCGACTTTCCGTTTATTTTCTCGGAGCTCCCTTCCCGGCGTGGGATTCCTCCGCCGGAGGTGCTTTGCAGGCTGTGTTGGGTTTTGGAAGATGACCTTCGAGGGGGCCCGGACACTCCCACCCGCGGCGTGGGTGAGCGAGTCGGGCTGTGCGACCCCGTGTAAACCCGAGCGTTGTAGGAGACACAACAGCGGCGAGCGAGGACTCCGCTCAGGTCCCCCCTCCCCCATCTCCTCATCCAAGTTCCCCCCAGTCCCCCCAGGTCTCTCCCCCTCAGCGTCTCTCACTCAAGTCCCCCCCGCCCAGGTCTACCCCTCAGCATCCCCCGACTCAAGTCTCCCCTGAAGCCCCCCCTCAGTTCTTCTCAGATTTCTCCCCATCAGCATCTCCCCACTTAGTTCCCCCAGCAGGTCTCTCTTAAGCATCTACCTTCAGCATCAGTGTGGGGGGACCTAAGAAGGGAGACGCTGAATGGGGAGACCTGAGGGGGACCTGACTGGGGGGATGCTGAGGAAGAGACTTGAGTGGGGGGGCCTGAGTGGGGAGATGCTGAGCGGGAGAGACCTGGGGTAGACCTGGGTGGGGAGATGCTGAGGGGAGCCCCTTCAGTTCTTAAGCGACTCTCCACTCAGGTTCCCTCCCCCAGGTTTCCCTCCAAGGTGTTCCCCCCCCCCCCCCAGTGCTCTCCTCTGAGCTTCCCCAGGTCTCCCGCACACAGGGACTCCCCCTGCCGTCCCCCAGGTCTGCCCGCTCAGGTCGCGCCCTCCGTGCCGTGCTGTCCGTGGAGAAGGCAGCGGGAGCCCTGCCTTCCAGCCGAGGGACTGCCCCGAGGACCCGAGCACGCCGCCCGCTGAGGGACTGTCGCACGGACCCGAGCACGCCGCAGACTTGCCGTGGCAAAGGCGTCCTTGCGCTCTCGGAACCTGGCGGCGGCCGCTCAAGTGTGTGCGAGTTACAGGCTGGACGGACGCGGGACGGAGGCAAAGCTCGTGTTCCAGCGGGTGCTGTCCCCAGCGGCCAGACGGGGGCTCTGGACCGCGATGAGGGAGGGCGGGAGGGCAGGTGTGCAGGAAGATTGCAGAGGCGCGGCTTGGGGACAGAATGGGGCCCGGGTGGGGAAAGGAGCCGTGATTTTTGGCACCTGCGAAGCCTGGTGTCCCCGGTGACCCCCATCCAGTCTGGTCCCGCCACTGTCTGTCGCGTCTGTGCTGCTGGGTCCGTAGGCAGAGGCCGAGAGAGCTGCCCGACACCGGGGGCCGCCACTGTCCTATGGTGCTGAGTCCCTGAGCTCTGGCCTCGGCTGCTTCTGCAGCTCCCGAGCTCTCCCTCCTCACCAGGCCGAACCGGCTGTGCGCTCAGGTGGGAGAGTCTTGCGTTCTGGGACCCGCTGTCCAGGGTGCGGCTGTGGTAGCCCCAGGACACGGCGGCAGACGCTCCTGCGGAACCTGGAGGACCCCAAGGAAGCCTCGGGCTGACTGCCGACCTGCACCTTGGGAGCGGGCCTTGTCAGGATAGAGTCTCAGGGTACACTGCCCTCATCAGCACCCCAGAAAGGCACTTCTCGGGATCTTTCCACGGGTCCCGTTTAACCCAGAGCACGGAAACCCTGTGCCTCGGCGTGGTGGGTGGCTTGGGTGGGCTCTTCGTCAGTCCTCCGCGTCTGGGCCTGCCCCTGTGTGCGCCACTGCCCGGTCCTCGCCACTAGGTGGAGCCACAGGCGCGCGTGAGCGCCCCCGCGTCCACGGGCTCAGGGCCCCTTCACTCTAACCGGCTTTGAATTCCTGCCCTGCGGTGGCGGCGCGGTGGCGCGGGGGGGGGGGGGGGATATTTATTACCTTAGAAGTGGAGTCAAAGAATATGGTGCGTATGTATTTTTCTTTTATTTATTTATTTTATTTCTTTTATTTTTCTTTTATTTTACAGTATTAAAGTTTATTGCTCATGAACAATAACTGCTTTTAAGCAGTCCCTTTTAAGGAAAAGCAGTGTTATTTTTCTCAAACAAATTTAGAGGCGTTTTTTCCATTTGTGGGATCCTTTCAAGGAAGAGCTGCATTTCCCACTCTGCTTCTGCCTCTAGTCGCCAGCGGCGTTGCCATCAGGGAGCCTCTGGGAGCCCGCAAGGCCCTTCCAGAGAATGCGAGTGGCAGGCAGTTCTTAGCAGTCTGGTGGCAGTTGTGTCCTCCCTTGCAGGCCCCACACCCCAGGACTGCCCTAAAAAGAAGGCGTGGCTGCCTCATGCCCTTGCTGGTGTTCTGTCTCCGTGATTTCCTGCGTTTTGACTCCTGTTGCTAAAGAGAGTCAGACACAAACTGTGTCATAGGATTTTTTAAAAAAAGATTTTATTTATTCATTTGACAGAGATCACAGGGATCAAGCAGGCAGAGAGGCAGGCAGAGAGAGAGGAGGACGCAGGAGGACGCAGGCTCCCTGCTGAGCAGAGAGTCCAATGCGGGGCTCGATCCCAGGACCCTGAGATCATGACCTGAGCCGAAGGCAGAGGCTTAACCCACTGAGCCACCCAGGCGCCCCTGTCATAGGATATTATGGTGAGAAATGAGCTTGTAGCAGTCTGGTTTGCAATCTGGGTTACTCTGGACATGAAGGAGCTCCCCATTCCAGTCCTGCTGAGCCCCAGGTTATTTAGGATTCCCAGAAGACACCGTGTCAAGACACCCGGAGAGGAATTGTAGGTGAGGGGGGCTAATGTGGGATCTGATCCCCAAATCCTGCGGAAATTTGGGGGGGACCGTACATACGTCTGTATCAGGGACTTTGCAGATTAGTCGTGAAGGTCAAGGGCCTTGTACATTTTGGGGGTCTGTAGAGAGACCAAGATGATATGATTATGGAGAGTCTTGGTACTTTCTAAAATAGTTAATAGGGTTCCTTTTTTTTTTTTTTTTTTTTTTAAGGTAGGCTGCACACACGGTGGGGCTCAAACTCATGACCTGGAGAGCAAGAGTTGCATAATCTACCAACTGAGCCAGCCAGGTGCCTTATACTTCCTTTTATTTTTTCATTTTATTTTATTTAATTGACAGACAGTGAGAGAGGGAATACAAACAGAGGGAGTGGGAGAGGGAAAAGCAGGCTTCTACCAAGCAGGGAGCCTGATGCAGGGCTTGATCCCAGGACCCTGGGATCATGACTTAAGCCAAAGGCGGACGTCTAGTGACGGAGCTTCCCAGGCACCCCCCCCCTTTTTTTTTTTAAAGAGAGAGGGAGAAAGATTCTTAAGCAGACCCTGCCCAGTGTGGAGCCTGCGTGGGAATCGATCTCATGACCTTGAGATCATGACGTGAGCAGAAATCAGGAGTCATTTACTTAACTGACTGAGCCAGCCAGGTGCCATTCTGCTTAGAGCAGTTTTAGGTTTCCAAGAAAATAGGGCAGAAAGGACAGAGCTTCCATGTGCTGCTCTGCCCCACACACGGGCCCCACCGATAACCTCTTGTGGCAGGGCGATGTGCTGGGATGTGCCGGTCACAGCTGACGAGCAGCACCAACGCGGGGTTGCTACTGAAGCTGGCGTCCCACTCGCACGTCCTCTGCTGTTACCCGGTGCCTCCATCTGTCTCGGGACCCAGTGGAGTTGGATCCTCCTGTCCTCTTGGACTCTTCTGGGTTGGAACCATAGTGATAGTGTCTCCGGCTTTTCTTAGTTTTGATGGCCTTGACCATCTGAGGTGTGTAGGAGGTCTGTAAGTTGGGGTTTATGAGATGTTTCTCCTGTGGTTAGGTGGGGAAATGGCAACGGCTTCCGCCACTGTGACCTCTCCATGGTCCCCCTTCTCTTCCCCGAGATGGAGAGGAGCTGGGGGGTGGGGAACAGCGGAGAGGGAAGGAGCGGGGAGGGGACAAGCACGTGGCACACCTGTCCGCAGGACCCATCGCAGCCTCTGGCTGGGGGAGCATGTGGTGTCCCAGACGTGGCAACCACAAAGCAGGGCCAAGGGAAATGGGAGCCCGGCATTCTTGAGCACCTGGTGAGAGCATCTGGCTGGGAGCCTCTGGTGGGAAGACCCGGATGGAACAGCTGGTGGGGAGAACCTAATGGGGAGCACCTGGCAGGGGGCCCCCTGCAGCCCTTCCTCACTTCAAGCCTCGTCGCAGGGGGAGCTGCTGGGCTCTGTCTGGGGAGCACCTATCTTCCCGCCTCAGCCTGTCCGTCCCCAGGGACCCTCGGGGCACCCTGGCCCACGGCCATCTCCCTGCTGGGCTTGCCCCTCAGGTGAGCTAATGAGAACATGGGCGCAGGCCGCCGTCTCCCACAGACAGTCTCCCTTTGGCTTTTCTGGAGGCTTTGTTGTGGCTGTGGGGGGTGGTTCTTAGGGCCTTGAGGTGCTGCTTTTACCTGCTTTACCCTTTAGGACGTAGGTGAGGCTTTGAGGACCCCATTTCTGCTGGTGCAGAGGACAGGTGGAGGGCAGCTTGGACCGGTCAAGGCAGCTCTGCTCCCAGCCCGGTGCAGGTTGTGGGTGACCTGCTTCTGCTGACGACCGAGCTCCGCAGGGAAGGGAAAGGTTATGTGTGTGTGCACAAGCCGGACAGAGTGGTGTGCTTCAGGAGCCTGGCAGGTACTCTGGCTTGAGTGGGCTGGTGACAGTGGTGGTGGTGGTAGTGATGGCAGCGATGGTGGTGGTGCTGGAGCTGGGCCGCACGGCCTTGCCTGCACCACGTCCTGGAGCTGCTGCTGACGGCCAGGACACAGCCTGGGGGTTCTGCTCCCCATCTCTCAGAGCAGGTTCTGGCTCCATTCTTTCCAACCATCTGACCTGGGCTATGGAGCACATGCAGGACTGAAATGTGGTAACATCCCACTTCATCTCATTAGAGTTACTTTTCTTAAATTAGAGAAGGAACATGTATCAGGAGTGCAGTAGTGGGCTCTACCTGCAAACCAACAAGATGTGTGCACACGTAAGTAAGTTAGACTATGACCTGAATTACGAAAAGGCTCACTGCTTGGTCCTTTTCAGTGCCCCGGTGCATTCGGAATTGACACAGTCGTTGGTTGCGGACATTTCCAAGCAAAGGTCTTTTGAAGGAAGATAAGAACACCTGTACCTGTTGCTGTTTTTATTTTTGGAAGGGAAGGAGAATTCATTCATCTTATGCCAAGTGGTGGAAACTCCGATGTGCTGGGACGGATGCTTTGACTTTTCTTATTGTCAAAGTAATTTCTTAGGTGCCCTAAACACAATCGTGGTCTTGCTGAAAGAGTAAACCATGGTGAGGTTGGGTGCTGAGGGGAAGGAGTGCGGCAGTGGGCATAAGCAGAGCGCTTCTGTCAGCTGCTCCGGGTCATCTGTGTGGCCAGGCCTCCAGAAAGCTATTGTCTGAGAGGCTTCCATCAGGAGATGTTTTTCTGATCTTTACTTACTTAGGATAGCCTGGACCGTGAGCCCCTGGCCTGGCCAGGGAAACAGAGAGGCTTTGACATATCCACCCTGCCCCCTTCTTCAGCTCTGTCAGTGGCTTCCTGGGGTAAGGACCTGATACAGTCCCTCTCCTCTGCTGCCCGGGGGGCCACAGTCTTTTCTTCACTGGGTCTTCTCAACATCCTCACTTGGGAGATTGAGTGGCCCTTAAAAGAGCTGCTGGCCTGGTCTTAGAGGAAAGAGCAGATGGAATTCACACAAGAGCCACTCTGAGTGGCTCAGGAGGATGTGGTTACAGCTGGGTGATGGTGTGATTGCCTCGTGGTTAAAGGATTTGAAGGGGACTAGGATATGCCACCCCAGAATGTACCACTTTGGCATGAGAATTATTTTGAGCTGAAGGCAGTTGAGAATCAGTAGATGCAGAGGGAATCCTTGTTGGAGCTTTCCTTATCTGAATATAAGAAGCTTTTGGGGAAATAAGACTGCCATAAATTTCTTGTTTGGGGTAGGTCTACTCCCAAAGGGGTTACCACAAATAAAACCTATCCTAACTTCCTTCTACGGGGGAGTTTATGACTCTGAAAGAAGCAGAAAGCCCACTTATTCCTGTATAGACAACTGTTATCACTAACTTCCTTGAACTTCAGTTATTTTCCTGAAACACATTTGTCTTTCATAAAGAAACTATTTGTTCTTTCTTTAAAAAGGATTTTTCTCAGGACGCCTGGGTGGCTCGGTCAGTTAAGGATCCAACTCTTGATTTCAGCCCAGGTCATGATCTCCGGGTTGTGAGATCGAGCCCTGCATTTGGCTCCATGCTCAGCGGGGAGTCTGCTTGTCTCTCTCTCTCTCTGCCCCTTCCCAATTAAATAAATAAATAAGAAAGGATTTTCCTCCCCTTTTCCTTATTCCTACTAAGTTAGGTATACAGACCTCTAACTGAAACTTCTGGGCTAGCTACTTTTCTTGGCTCCCATATACACATAATTGAACTTTTTTCTTCTGTTAATCTGTTGCTTGTCAGTTTAATTGACAGACCCCAGGGACAGAACACAAGAGGTACTTCTGCAGCCTTCTTCACAGAGGCTCCCTAACTTGGCCAGACATGCAGGTGGGTTGAGGGAACGGGGGTGGTAGTGATGTGGGGGGTGGGTGCTGGGACTGAGAACCCGTCCAACCCTCCATCTGCCCATTTTCCCCTTATGTGTGACCGTGTGCTCACAAAACTCAGCAGAATAAGTGGAAGCATCAAGACTGCTCATTGTCTCCTTGGCAGTAGGCATAATGTTATGAAGGTAAGTGAGAAAAGAGGCTCCAGTTGAAGGTGGGTGGGAGCTGATGCAGCAGACCGGAATGGGCTGTTGCATAGGGTAGGTGTCTCGTCATGGCCTTGGGTGGCTATCGGATATCAGAAATTCCCAAAGAACATTTAGTGTTTTTCTTGTGGTTGGTTTAAATTGGGTTCAGAATGTCCCGTGTAAGAAATGAAAGGGGGATTTGCCACATGTCACTACTGTATCCCACACTTGTCAGCTCCTTGGTGCTCAGAGAAAATTGGGAGCCCCTCATTGCCTGCAGCACAGAGACCCCAGCGGCTCAGGCAGCTGCAGCAAGCTTCCAGTCCCAGGAGAAGGGGAGTGGGGCAAGGCTGTGGAGAAGCAGCCAGTGGAAGCTCTGCCTGCAGGCCACACTCCTGCCCTCTTCCCCGGGGGGGTGGGGGTGGGCAGAGGTGTGCTCAAGTGGCTGGGAGCATTTATCAGGAGGAGCTTGCGTGTATGAGTGGTCACACCCATATTTGGACGTCGGTACAGAAGAACATGGTTTCCGTATTTGGGGTAGCTGTGTTTAAATCTCGCCCGGGCTTCAGGGACAGGCACTTCAGAGTGGCAGAAATTTAAAATGCAAAGTGCTGAACATGGCTCTTGGAGTGTCATGCGCTGAGAACGTGTCTGTTGAGGGTTATGTGGCCCTGCTTTCGTGGAAATGAACCCACATCGTCTATCACAGGCAGAGAGCTGAAGGAGCGCGGAGCCCGCTGTGTGGGGGGGCAGAGCTGGTGGCACAGCCTTGATTTTTCGTGGTTGGTGTTCCTCACTCTTTTACGCATAAAAGTGACGTCTGGTATCGCTACATGCTGCCTGTCTGAAGCAAACACCATTTCCCCCTTTGCACGACGGGGAAGTTCAATTCTTTTTTTTTTTTTTTTTAAAGATTTTATTTGACAGACAGAGATCACAAGTAGACAGAGAGGCAGGCAGAGAGAGAGAGAGAGGGAAGCAGGCTCCCCGCTGAGCAGAGAGCCGATGCGGGGCTCGATCCCAGGACCCTGAGATCATGACCTGAGCCGAAGGCAGTGGCTTAACCCACTGAGCCTCCCAGGCGCCCGGGAAGTTCAATTCTTAACTACTTTCCCAGGGTTGCAGGTCGCACTGGGCTTCTGTTCGGCTGGTTTGGATAGTTAATGTCACTCTGGCTCAAGGTGTCAACCTGGCCTCTGGGTTATTGCTCATATAAGTGCTGTGATAATTGGGACCCATTTCTTCCTGGAGCAAGTAAAATATACTGGATGGTAAGATCCTTTGATGGGACACCCAGGAGAACACCGAAAGACTGAGATGGTCCCTCTTGCCTGTTTCCCAGCATTGACCAAAGGCTGCTGTGCCAAGCACAGCCTGTCATTCTCCAGGGCGGACTGTGCTGAGGGTCCCACGAGCCTTACACAAAGTGTCAGGGAGCCCACCTGCACCCAGACCCTGCCCAGAACCCCCTACAATCAGGGGCTTAAGAAAGATGAGCAGAAACAAAATGACAACCCGCTTTAACAGATGCATAGGGGGTTTTAGCAGACACTTCCTCAAAGGAGATATATGGATGGCCAGGAGCCCCCGAAAAGATGCCTAGAAAATATAAATCATAACACTGGATATCCACTAGGGTAATTATAACAAAACGAAATGGAAAATAACAAGTGTCAGTGAGGAGGTGTTGGGACACTTGCACAGTGCGGGCCGGGAGGGAGATGGTGCGGGCCCCCATGAGAAGCAGTCTGGTGGTTCCTCAGAAGGAACCTGACCCTGGAATTCGACTCCTAGGTGCACGTCTGAGAGAACTAAGAACAGGGGCTGAACAGATCCTTGTACACCTGGGTTTGCAGAAGGTCTAGTCACAGCAGCCGAAGATAGAAACAACTGAAATGTCTGTAGATGGGTGGGTAAGCGAAATGTGGCTTGTCCACGTGGCGGGCTTTCTTGTGCCCCTGGAAAGGAACGGAGCTCTGGCACACACCACAGCGTGGGCGAACCTCGAGAACATTCTGCTCAGTGACAATCCAAACCCAAAGGGCTCTGTGTTGTCTGAGTCCACTTACGGGAGATGCTCGGAGCCAGCAGATTGGTGGCGAGAAAATATCAGTGGCCACCAGGGTCTAGGAAGGGGGCCAGGCATGGAGTTTCATTTTGGGGTGATGGGGGAGTCTGATACTAGATAGGGTGCTGGGTGCACAGTAGGAAAGGGTTAAGTTGGGGGCGGGTGGGGATGGCATTGTGGGGGTGGGGGTGGGGGCGGGGATGGGAGGGAGGATGCGGCTTTGGGAGGTAGAGCAGAGGACCGGTCTGTCTTCATTCCGTTCTAGTGCTTGCCGACCAGGGGCTGCCAGTTGCCCGAGACACCCCTCTCCCCAGGGCAGGAGGAGGCTGGGGGGCATAACCACGGGCCCATCTTCGCTTTCAGGGACACAGTGGTCCAGGAGCCACATTACAGCCCAGAGGCTTCCACACATGGCATTTCTTAGGGGGACTTGGGCTGGAGGGAGCTTCGTGTGGCTCTTAGACCCTGTCCCAGCAGAATCCCTGCAGAATTCCCAATTTCAGTCACACTACATTTTTATTAAGAGCTTTCGCTCAGAGATGATGGAATAGATTTTATTGTTGGAAAGAAGCCAGCTAAAATTAGATGCCTCTTGTCTCCCCACCATCCACGCCTCACCTCTCTGTTCTTTTCTGAAGTTTTTGCTTTCATGTCTTGGTTCCTGGCTGTAGGCACCCGGGGGGTGTACTCATGAAAGCAGGGGTGCATGGTCGCGTCCTGGAGCTGGTGCGATCTTGCTTTGCTGTCACTGATTCTGTTCTGAACCAGCTTTGGGCCTTGCGCTCTGTGTTGGGTGTGTGTGTGTGTGTGGTTTCTCTCTCCTTTTCAGGGAAGCTTGTAAGAATTTTGTAGCCGCAAACTGGTAGAATATTTTGCTTCGCATAAGAAGTTCATCTGGTTCCTCACGCCTTGTGTTTTCTCTCCAAGTTCCCGTTCTTGGCAGAGCTAACCTGCTGTGTCATCTGCCGAAACAGAATTGGGTTTGCCTCCCCACAGCCCCTTTTTAGCAGAGCCAGGTTTGATAGTCTGCTGTCTTCTGTTGCCACGTGGGGACACTGACTTCTAAGAACAGCTGTTACTTCTTACCAGTGCAGGCAAGGGAAGGGTATTTTGCGTGAAGACTAGGGCTTCGATCGTCCAGGGCAGCTGATGGCTCATTCCTGGAACACGTCTGGGGCCTGACCACTGAGCTGGTCGCAGGTCGCAGAGGGCACCAGAGCTGCAGGGCTTGGTGCCCTTCATGTGGGTGTTGGTTTCTTTAAATTTAATTCTGTGTAGAATTTAGCAGAGACCTGGAGTGGATTTCGGACAACCTCAGCCTATGGGTCCCAGATCTGACACTGACGGTGTGGGACAGGGTGTCACAGAGCGGGAGCAGCTGCCGGCCGTGAGGCGTCTTCACGCTGCACACGGCCGGTAGCGGACGCCTTTTCCGGGCACGCCTGCTGCAGACGGTCCCCTTGGAAGGAGCCTGTGGCCAGGGGCATGCCATGGTCAGAGGGGCTAGGCATACACACACTGGCTCTCCTAGGGACGAAAGCCTCCTCTGTCATCTCCTTTGCCCACCGGGCTGATGGTGGCTGCGGGTGGTTTTTTTTCTTGTTTCACTTGCCGTTTGTGCAGGGTGCAGTTAGGAGGCGCCAGGCTGCTCACCGCGATGCTGCCGGGCAGCACAGCCACTGCGCCCTGGACGGGCGGCTGGCCTGTGAGACACACCCAGGGGGAAGACTTAGCATGGGTTACTAGACAGCAGATTATTAACTTGTTACATTCATTCCCTGGTGAAATGGTGATGTTTTAGATAGGCCTGTTTAAATGTATCATTAATTTTATGTTTGCGTTCACTTTTCACATACGGGTATGTTATGCCCGGAAAAGTTACAGCTGGAGGAGCAAGGGGCTCTTGGTCTCAAGGTTGCGAGTTCCAGCCTCATATTGGGCATAGAGATTGCTTAAAAATAAAATCTTAAAAAAGTTGAATCTGTAGCTCACATGGTAATTCTTTTCTTTTTAAAAAGATTTTACTTATTTGACAGAGAAATCCCAAGTAGGCAGAGAGGCAGGCAGAGAGAGAGGGAAGAAGGCTCCCCGCTGAGCAGAGAGCCCGATGCGGGGCTCGATCCCAGGACCCCCGAGATCATGACCTGAGCCAAAGGCAGAGGCTTTAACCCACTGAGCCACCCAGGCGCCCCCCACATGGTAATTCTTTTGGATGGAGCCGTGCCACAGCCTACCTTCTTGGAACACACGTGCACATGTGTGCACACACAGCATCACACAAACACGTGTGCAGACACACACGTGCATCTGCACACACATGCAAATGGGACAGAATGTATGTGCAGACACGCGAGCCCTCTGTCACACACAGACACAAGCATGTGTGTGCCTGTAGATACAAACGGAGCGTGGTGCAGTGTGTGCACGGCTGGGAGTGTGGACACACGTGCGTTCCTCTCAGGACGGGCTGGTTTCCAGCTCACACCTGGGCAATGGGGCCTCGAGGCTGCTGGGGGGAAGAGAAGTGACAGACTCACGGCCACAACAGGGAACGTGGGGCTGTCCCCGTCCTGATGATCAGTCACATGTCCAGAGAATGCCACCCTGGACGGTGACTGTGGGTGGGAGCCTCGGACAGTGACTGCAGAGCGGACGTCAGACACACCAGCCCCCCTCACCCCCAGCTCTCCCTGCTGCCACTCTTTCAGGATTCAACACGTATTTTTTTTTAACAGTTTCTTTTTCTTTTTTCAAAAGCGATGAAATGCACATGAAATTAATCACTTAAAATTCAACAATTCGGTGACATTTAGCACATGCGCAGTGTTGTGCACCCACCACCTCCATCGAGTTCCAGAACATTCTTGTCACCTGCCCCATAACCAGCTCCGGACCTAGTAGTGACCCTGTTCCCTGTGCTCTTGGCGCCTATGGGCTCTGGATGTTTCACAGGAGTGGCCTCTCCCCTGTGGGCGGCGGACTTTATTCCTCCGTCCATTTGTGGATGGACGTGTGGGCTGCTGCCGCTTTTGGCTGTTTGTTGTGCTGCTGTGAGGTGGGGCCGGGTCTGAGCCCAGGGGTGGGCTGGGGCCGCTTTTCAGGAAGGGCTCTGACTCCTCTCCCACAGTCCTTTGGGGGACCTCCAGACCTGAATGCCTGGCATCCTGCCTGAGGCTTCGTGAGCCCTCCAGATACCCAGCGAGCCTCTCGCACTGCCCTCAGGCTTCAGGCCCTGATATGGCCAGTTGCGTTTGTTGTGCTAAGATCCACAGCTCAGGCCTCAGGGAACAGAGCTGAATCATTCATTCAAGTCTGTGCCGAAAGAGTCCTTTATATAGGTGCATTGAAACGCCAAGATTTTTATGAGAAAATGGGTCCAGAGTTCATTTCTCAGGCCCCTGGCGGAGAGTGGGGTGGGGGCAGGCCGAGGCCTTGAGCCCTGAGGCCTGTGTTTCCACCTAAACTGGCTGGCGCTCCAGGTCCCCTGGGCTCACCGAGGCAGGTGTAAGTGGGGGCCTGGTTGGTACGTCTGCTCCGGTCCACCTTGGGCTCATCCCCTTGGCTTTTCTGTGGGTGGTGTCGTGTTGGGCGTTCAGCGGGTGTGCTGTGGGGAGCCTGAGGAAGGGTGAGAGGCCACAGGGTGGTGAACGGCAATCTGAGGTGAGGAAGGGTGGGTGGGCTTCGAGCCATCAGGTGAAGGAGCGCGGGTGTCGCCTGCTGCCTGTCTGGTCATCCGGGCCCAGTCCGCTGGGGGGACGGGGCTGCTCAGCCTGGCAGAGGGGTCTCAAGGCTTCTGTACCGAGGTAACACTCATGTGACACACACTTAGTGGCACTTAGGGCATTGACAGGGTTGTGTGACATCACCTCTGTCTAGGCCCAGAGCAAGTCGCCAGCCCCCAGTGAAACCCCGTATCAGCAGGCCCAGTGGCCCGTGGCCCTGGTGCCCACCGTCCACTCCCCACATCTGTGGATTTGACTCCTGCAGGGACCTGTCATAAGAAGAGCCACAGCGCTTCCCGCGACGGCTTGTCTCTCCGAGCACGACGGCCTCAGGGCGTATCCACGTTGGTGCCTGGGTCAGAGTTTCCTCCCTCTGAGGCTGGAGGCTGTTCCATCCTGTGTCTGGGCCACGTCTCGTTCACCCTCCTCTGCGGGGGGACATTTGTGCACAAGTTCTCTCGCGGACTGGGGTGGACATGGTGCCTGCCCAGGGGTGAGACTGCTGGCCACGGGGCGCTTTTGCGTAACCTCCGTGAGGGCCGGGTGGGCGTGCCTGCTTGCCCGCGTCTCCTCCTGGGGCCCCTCTGAGATGGGGGTGGTCTGCCCTCCAGTGTGCCGAGAGGCTGCGGGGGCGCCTGGCCCCGCTTTCCCTGAGCTCACGGCAGGGAGGGCAGACCCGTGTGTCTGCGCACGGGATCTAAGGGGGCCGCTGCCCTCCCCTTCCAGATTAAAAAAGATGTTCACGGACCTCGGCTTTCAAAACGGCCACATGCTGTTTTTCTGATGTCTGTGGGATAGTAAAAAAATGGACATTTAGTTTTCGTCCCTAGCTGCTGGCACCTGTGGAGGGCGAGTGTCTGGCGTGCTACTGAGAGGGGAGCTACTGATCGGAGGGTTGCACCTTGGCTTCGAACCCTGACATTGGTAGAGGAGCAGAGTGACGGGGATCAACCCCGACCGCCATTGACTTAACCAGCACACTTGTTAGGAGGTGCGGTCACAGCCCCGACATGCTGGTGGGCTCGGAGCCGGAGCCGGTGCCGGTGCAAGGAGGGGGCTGCTCCCGGGGAAGGGCCTGGAAGCCCTGAGCCCCTTCCCCACCCCTCACCCTGTAGGTCTCTTCCATCTGCTGAGTTGCGCCCCTTCTAAGCACCCCGCGGACTTTGCGGCCAGCTTGGGCACCAGCATGAGGACCCCGCGGGCCTGGGACCTGGTGCGTGGAGTGGGGGCGTCTCAGGGTCCCGCAGCTTGTGGGACCTCACTAGCGCCCGCAGCGAGTGTCGGAGCGGAGTTCCGTTGCAGGACCTGCTGGGGGTATTCAGAGAGCTTGAGAGCTGGTCTGTGTCCGGAAAGACCCGCACACGTGGCGTCGGAAATGCTGGTAAGAGCGCATCCAGGCCCCAGTGAAATTCCCCTCCACCTGCGCTCTGCCCGCAGGTCTGGCCGTGCCCACTGCCCTTGGTGCACCCTGGGGCTGGGCGGCGGTGTCCTGCAGGCCTGGCCCCTGCCCCGAGGCTGAGCGCCACCCCTCCCTGCGAGCCTCTGCCTGGGCTCCCCGAGGCCTGCTGACTCTGCAGATCAGATAAGCAGGAAGTTCCTGAGAGGAAAACCACAAGCTTTATGTTTATTTAATTCCAGCCATTCTGTGGTTTTTGGAGATGGCCTTTAAAGATTCATTTTGATTATTATCTCAAAGAGAATGCAGAGAAGCCCATGAGTCGGGCTCCAGAGAAAATACACACGAGGAAGAGAAGTGGGTTTGGATCTCACCAGGCAGTTTTGGGGCGAACGGCAGGATGGGGCTGGGCCGCGGCCCCTCAGAGCAGCAGCCTGGCTTGGCCTGCACACGTGGGCCGCAGAGCCTCACTCCCCAGAATCAACATAGGCCATGTAGTTCAGGCCCATGGCCACCTGCACTGGAGGTCAGGCTGTGGGGCGGCCTCCCTTCAAGGTCGCCGGCTCCTTGTCTACCGCAGTGGCCACCGCGAGGCTCCAGGCCTCGGGACCCCGCCCAGCACCCCCAGAACCAGTGCACTGTGAAGCGGCCCCTAGAAACACTGTAATAGGCACCCACGTTGGCTGGGGGAGAGGAGGGGTGTGCTGCGGACGAGGGAAGGTGGACCGTCAGCCCAGGACCCCACCACGTGCCTGCCTTGGCCCCTCGTGATCGTGGGTGCTTGTAGGCCCGCCTGCTGGAGCTCCTCAGGGAGACCTGAGGGCAAGCCTGCTGCCTGGAGCAAGAAAGCCCCTGGGGCCTTTCCTCTGGGTCAGGACCCCCACCTGGAATTTCAGCTCTGTGCCAAGGGGGGTGTCACTCAATTCCTAGGAAAATGCCAAAGCAGAGTCAACGTAAAGGTAATCTCCGCCGTAGGGTCCTCCTGGGAAGGGGATTAGCTGTGGAATACCCTCGAGCCACCACGTGGGGACCTCTTGCGAACGGGGGTGTGTGCGCAGGGTAGGATCTGGGGGGACAGGTTGACGTGTGTCCATCTCCTCGACTGCCTGGTAGGTCCCCCACTTTGAGTCTGCCTCACAACCCCTTGCTGTCAGTGGCAGGTGTGTGCACCCTGGTGCAGGGTTGGCACCTGGCCTATCGCCGGAGGACGGCCTGCTTCCCCCGTGTGGCTCTGTCAGCAAGGAGTCCTCTGGGCCCCTTCCGCCCTCGCAGCCTGGGGACTGTCAGTGGCCTGTTTCCCACCAAACTCTCTTCATCGACTCCTGTGATTGCCTCTTATTTTCACGCTCGAGCTGCCGGGGCCGTGGCCGGTGGGAGTCTGTCTTGGGGGCCCTTGCTTGGTGGCCTTCCTTGCTCTCTGGGACACAGGTGCTGAGATCCCCTGCCCCTCCCCACCGCCACGGTGCCTCAGGATTGAGAAACTCCTGGGTGCACACACTTTGGCAGGCACCTCCTTCTCCAGGCATGTCAGAGCCGTGAGTTCGCTAATGCCCCAGTTCTGCTGTGTCCACGGGCTCATTCGGGTTCTCCGTGTCCGAGCCTGCGAATCTGCCCTGTGCTGCTCAGAGCATGGCAGCTGCCAGTCCCTAGGGAGGAGCCTGCCTTGTCCCATGTCTTCGTGGCTTTAGTGCTGCTCATTCTGGGAAGGACAGAACCACCTATCCTGGGCTCTGCCCGGGGCCAGCAGGGAGTGGGAAGGGACCCCAGCTCCGCCACCAGCTCTGGGGATGGTCCATCTGCCCCATGTCCGCTCAGGGCTGGGGCTGACGATGTGAGCTGTCCTGTTGGAGGCCAGTCAGGGATGTGAGGATGCAGCGGTGCCCCGTGAGCCCTTGCGGCTGGGGTGTGCGTGTGCACGCAGCTGTGGCCCATGTTCGTTTCTGGGACAGCAGAATGAGCAGCGTCTGTCTGTCTGGGCACCTGCTCCTGCCCCTGCAGCTGGGTGGTGGCCACCCTCAGAGGCCACGTGCCTGTGCACCTGTGAGAAGCTCAGGCTGGCACGGCTGCTGCTGTTCCATTGGCTGCAGCCACTGCGGCTACGGGAATGCCTGCCAGTGTGCGTGTGCCTGTCCTCTCTGGCCTGCGGTCAGCAGACCTTCCCCCGCCCCCGGTGCTGCAGGTGGCAGAGCCCTGTCTGTAGTGCCTCTGAGCTTTCCGGGGCCTCCTGCGCGGGCTTATTAGCATTGAAAAGAAGAACCCACATGTGCACCGAATGAGCCAGAGGTGGTTTATCCTTACAGCAGTTGGGACCCTTCCACATCCTGGGACAAGGCCGAGGACAGGAGGGAGGAGGAGGTCTCCAGGGCCAGGGGAGTGTTCATGGCTGCTGTGCCCGCTGTGGACTCAGGCATTTCTGTGTGCTTTCCTTTCCTAGCACTGCCCTAACAAAGCCACAAGCTTAGGGCTCAAACTGCACCCACCCTCCTCTGTCTGCAGGCCGTAAGTCCCAAACTGCGGGGTCAAGGGGCCACGCTGTCTCGGGGGCACCTCCCGCCTCCTCCAGTCTCTGGTGTGGCCGCGATCCTTCTCGTCCCTCACCCTGTCAGTGCCTCTGGGGTCACACGGCACCTCTTTGTGAGGACACGGTCTTGTTGGGTTGTTGGGGTGGGACTGGCTGACTCCAGGAGAGCGACCCCTTTGTACTATTCACACCTGAAATGGCCCTATTTCCGGATAAGGCCCCATTCTGAGATCCTGGGGGTCAGGGCTGAGGCCTGTCATCTTGTGAGACAGTTCAACCCCCTGCAGGGTCCCATCTGTAGCCTCTTGTCTTTGACAGTATTGAAAACCATTCACATTTTAAAAATCAATTTTTAGACAAATGCACAGAGACATGGCTCAGGGCTGCCGGCTCCTGTGGAGAGGTGGCTGGTTGCGAGGCTGGGGGTCCCGGGGACACTGTATGTGTGCAGACGCCTGTGCACCCAGGCGTGCCCTCTGCTCTCCTCCCTCGCCCCGATGATGTGCTGGGGGTTGGTCAGGATCAGTGTGTCTGGAGCAGCCCACCCAGTTCTCGGTGGGTGTGTGAGAAGCGTCCGGGGACTTTCAGGAGGTAATCACCAAGGCCAGAACGAGCAGAGCTTATCCCCCCAGAAGCTGCGCTCCTTGACCAAGCGTGACCGAGTTCCGGCTGGGGAGCACCTGGTCCCAGGACGTAGGCATTTGAAATAAATTCTCTCTTCTGAAATAACCTCTTGTGTAGGGAACAGTTGCAAAAACGGTACAAGAATCCCTGCGTTCCTTCCTGTTGGGTTGCCCAGACGTGAGCATTTTACCACGTTGGCTTTTCCCCTGTCGGGCCTGAAGCGGCCGAGGGGAGGGTTTCAGGGTGTGCTCCCTGTGGGGGGTGTTAGTGGCCACATGGGGATATCATCTCTGCTCTGCAGTCTGTAATCACAGTCCTTTCCCTGTCCCGTAACGACACTTGCACACTTCCTGCTACGGTCACTTGTGAGTGTTTTACCGTCGGTATCCACCATCGGCGGGGTTCCTTGGCTACTCCGCCTGCCCGTGGGTGACTTTGTGCGGACGTGAAGACTTTGGGGGTCTGTGTGTGAGTTTCAGCATTCCTGAGTTCGTGGATTATTTGAGAGGTCCACTCTCTGTTGACGGTCTGGTGCCGTGCTTGCTGCCAGGTCGACAGACCCGTGTGGCTAGGTTCCCGTGTGCAGAAGACGAAAGGAAATGGGACAGACACTCACTACTCAGCCACACGTGCCCCATTTCCCATGCTTAGTGGCTGCATGGCCTGGCTGGATTTGGATGCAGAGGAAGTGAGACACGCTGTCCTCACCGAGAGTCTGGTTAGACATTGTTGTTGCAGGGTTTCCCAGGTTCATTGGTCTCTTTGAACATAACCCCCGCGGGCTCCATTCTTGTGGCCCTGATGCCCTCCCCTGTCAGACGGTGGTGGCTGAGGCCTCTAAGTGGCAGGGCTCACGGGCAGTAGACGTGGTAGGCATGGCCCTCCCCATGCCGCTCCTCAAGTAGGAGTACATCTGCTGCTTCAGTGAGGTGATGGGTTTGCAAAACATGTGTCTGTGTCACTGGTTGGAAAGCAGCAGTCGCTTCCTGTGGCCCTTACTCATTCCGTGTCCATCAGGAAGGGGCCTTACCTTCTGCCCAGGGCTTTATCTGCACCTCTGGGGAGAAGCCTGTGATTTTTCTCCTCCGAACTGCACTAGAGTGACTTTCGCAACTGGATTTCCCTGGCAAAGCTGCCGTGGTGTCTGGGAGCCGGTCTGCCGGGCCATGGTGTCCTCTTCCCACTGTGTGCGGGGCTCTGCTTGGGGCCTCCTGGGAGCCGGGGTCAGGACCCTCACCCCCTACTTCGCCTGGGGCCTCGCGCGGACGGAGCCGGGGTCAGCGCGGCTGCAGGGACTGGCCTCGGGCATCACGGGAGTGGGGTCAGCGCCCCCTGCCCTGCACAGGGTCCAGCGTGTTGCACAGCTTCAGTGATGCAGAGTGATTCAGACGGCTCTGCGACTCTCTGCCCTTGGGGGTGTGCAGTTTGCGGGATCGGCAGGCCTGTTGCCCGTGGGGGCGCGGGTCCTGGGCAGCCTCCTGCTTCCGTGGAGCCTCGGTTCAGCCGTCTCATCTGGATGCTCACGTTTATGTCACTCAGTAGAGAATGCCACCGCCACGGAGGTACTACTCGTCATTTGTCTCCAGTGGGCCACCGCCACCCAGCCGGCAGCCCCAGAGGGAACGCAAACACCCAGGCCCTGCCTTTGCGACCTGGGGAGACCAGTGGGCTCTGCTCGCTTCTGCCTGGGCCTCGCGTGTGTGGCTCCGGGAAGCCGCGGGGCCGCGGAAGTTCCCGGGGAAGGGAGACGTTTGTGCGCACGCGTGGCCGCAGCCCATGGCTGTCAGATGAGCGCCTCTTCTCTCCCTTGTGCAGCCATAAGCTGTGCAAGCTTCCCTGCTCGCGGCTGTGTGTAGGCGCGGCCGCAGGCCCTGGTCGTCACCCCTGCACGCAGCTGCATGTCATCCCCGCGTGTTTCCTTGCTGGCAGCTGCGCCCGGGCATGGTTGCAGGCTGTGCTCCTCACCCCAGCGCGCAGGAGCAGGCCGTCCGCACGTGTCTTCCCCGATAACGGCTGTGCGCAGGCGCGGCTTTTTTTTTTTTATAAGATTTTATTGATTTATTTGACAGACAGAGGTCACAAGTAGGCAGAGAAGCAGGCGGAGAGAGGGGAGGAAGCAGACTCCCTGCGGAGCAGAGAGCCCGACGTGGGGCTCGATCCCAGGACCCTGGGACCATGACTTGAGCTGAATGAAGGCAGAGGCTTTTTTTTTTTTTTTAAAGATTTTATTTATTTATTTATTTGACAGAGAGAAATCACAAGTAGATGGAGAGGCAGGCAGAGAGAGAGGGAAGCAGGCTCCCCGCTGAGCAGAGAGCCCGATGTGGGACTCGATCCCAGGACCCTGGGATCATGACCTGAGCTGAAGGCAGCGGCTTAACCCACTGAGCCACCCAGGCGCCCCTGAAGGCAGAGGCTTTAAACCACTGAGTCACCCAGGTGCCCAGGCGAGGCCGTTCTTAGCGGGCATCCGGGTGCGGATTTCAGGTGTGGGACTGTGAGGGCGCCTCCAGGTTCCCGAGCTGGGGAAGCCGTGGCCGTGGCGGGAATTCGCGGAGTCTTCACGGCCGGACATCGGATGGTCTCGCTGAGAAGACAAATGTGAGTGGGGTCCGCTGGCAGGGTAGTGCGCCCGGAGCCACGGGAGTGGGGACGAGGTGCGCGAGGCCCGGGGTTGGGGGGCGGGCAGCTGGAACCCGGCTGGGGGACGTGCTTTGGGGCGCGCCCGCAGCGAGAGCTGGGGACTGTTAGGGTCCGTGATCAAAGGAACGAGACTGATACAAAGCGAAGGTCAAACAAAACTTTATTTCGCGCCAAGCATCAAGAATCAAACTGACCGGTCAGGGCTATCTCTTATGAAAAGACGAGGACAATGACCCCGACAAGGTCACTCCCAAGAAGGCCACTCTGGACGAGGCTGCTCTAGATGAGGCTGCTCCGCAGATGAGGCCGCTCCATGATCAGAGCCGCTCCCAAGGAGAGGCCACTCCCAAGATGAGGCCGCTGCTCCATGAGGTTGCTCCCCAGACAAGGCCGCTCCCAAGAAGACGCCATTCTGGACAAGACCGCTTCCCGGATGAGGCCACTCCCGACGACGAAGAGGCAACGATGACAGCGACTATGACAAGGAGGACAACCCGGATGACACAGACTCTGCTCCCCACGATGCCACTCTGACAAGGTTGCCACCCAGAGGAAGCCACCGCTGCGGACAAGGCCACTCGTGGCTCGGGGTGGCAAGGCATTTTGCGGCAAGGCTGCTGGTGGCTAGGGGCTGTTGGCATCTCTGGGCCACTGGCGTCTTGGGACCGCTGGCATCCAGGGGCTGCAGGCATCAGGACCGCTGACCGCTGGGCCGTTGGACTGCTGGTGTCTTGGCACCATTGACGTCTAGGGGCTGCAGGCGTGGGGACCGCTGAGCACAGGACTGCTGGACCACTGCTGGTATCTCGGGACTGCTGACCGCTGGGCTGCTGGACCACTGGAGTCTCAGGGCCGCAGGCATTGAGGGACCGCTGACAGCTGGACCGCTGGTGTCTGGGCAGCTCGGGGTTGCTGGAAGCTGCACGCGGCTGAAGGCTGCAGGTGGCTCAGGGCCACCGAAGGCGGGGCCTCAGGGGGCTTGAAGCTGCAGGCGGCTGGAGGCTGCAGGCGGTGGCTCAGGAACCCCGGTGGCTGGAGGCTGCAGGCAGCGGCTCTTGGGGCCGCAGGAGGCAGGACCACCAGAGGCAGGACCGCCAGAGGCAGGACCGCCGGAGGCGGGGCCTCAGGCGGCTGGAAACTGCAGGCGGCGGCTCGGGGGCCGCCAGGGGCAGGACCGCTGGAGGCAGGACCGCAGGCGGTTGGAAGCTGCAGGCGGCTGGGTGCTGCAGGCGGCTGGAAGCTGCAGGCGGCGGCTCTCGGGGCTGCCGGAGGTGGGACCGCTCGCGGCGGTTATAGCTCTTACAAGAGCTGTTATAGCTCCTCCACTCCGCCGACTCTTCGCTCCCGTGGACTCTTCTGCTCCCGTCGCAGCAACCTTTATGCAGTTGGTTGAGTCCCACCCCTATACAGGTGGCCAATCGGATCTCAATCCACCCTAGTGGATATACACTTGCTGCACCGATTGGACATCTCCACCTGGCCTGCCCCACCCCTACATCGGGGTCCACAAGCAAGTTCCTCTGGGAGGGGCAGGCCCTTACATTCCCCCCTTTTCTTTGGAGATTAGTCAAATCCTTGACTTCTCAGATAGTTCTATCTTATATTGAACATATAAGACTAACATTTTATCGCCCCAATTTTCTTTAGTATAGCAACAATAAACTTCTTTAGTATAGCAACAATAAACTTACAACTTTTTAGTCCATGGTCAGCTGGGTCTGTCGGCTGCTGCTCCCATCTGGGGGGCATCCTTACTCGGCTCGTTTGACGTGACCCATATGAACCCAGGCCCTAATGCCTTCTACTTTTCCTGCCGTGGGGGTGGTTAGGATAACAGTAAATTGTCCCTTCCAGCGAGGCTTCAAGTTCCTCACTTGGTAGTGACGTATCCAAATCAAGTCCCTGGGATGTGGTTCCACCACTGTCTCTGTCCCAGTGTGGGCAGTTTGGATCCCTTCTTTTTAAGACAGACTGTAATGCCTGCAGTGACTGGGGTATAGACTGATCAGTCATTTCTCCTAGGGCAACCTCCTGTAGCCTAGGACAGAGCGAGGGAGGGGTCCTCCCAAACATTATTTCAAATGGGGTCACCTTGTTTAAATAGGGTGTACATCGTGCCCTGAGAGCAAAAGGAAGGAGATCCATCCATCCACCGCCAGCCTCCAGAATTAACTTTATCAAGGTCTCTTCAAGAGTCTAGTTCATTCTCTCTCCTTGCTCAGAGCTCTGGGGCCAGTAGGCACACTGTAGTTTCCAATTAGTGTCCGCGGCCTTGGCCATCTGTAGCGCCTTGGTGAATGCAATCAGCTTTGCTTTTCCACCAAGATCCTGTGTGGCAGGGCTGTCGTCCAGAGTCTTGTAGCCCCCGCATACCTCTTTCCATTGACCATGTAACTACTCCCTTCTGTGAACAGAGTCATTTCCGCATCTGGGAGGGGAGTGTCTCTGAGATCCGGCCTTATTCCCGTGACTTGGGTTAGGACCTTCCCGCAGTCGTGTGGGTGGTCAGCCAGCACCTCTGGTAGCAACGTGGCTGGATTTAGCACTGCTGGGGGCCAGAAGATCACTTTTCATTCAGGAGGAGGGCCTGATACCTCGTCACTCGGGCATTTGTCATCCACCAGTCTGGTGGAGTCCGGAGAAGGCCCTCGATAACATGGGTGGTGGTCAATATGAGATTTTGACCCAGAGTCAATTTGCATGCATCCTTGACCAGGAGGGCCATGGCAGCAATTATGCAGAAACAAAGGGGGAACCCAGCTGCTACTGGATCTAGTTTCTTGCTAAGATAGGCCACTGGCCTTCACCGAGGCCCCAGAGTCTGAGTCAAAACTCCTTCAGTCAGCCCTGCCTTTTCATCCACATGCAAGTGGAAGGGCTTGGTAGCATCTGGGATGACCGATGCTTGGGCACACAGTAAGGCTCTTTGTAATTCCCCAAATGCTCCTTCTGCCTCAGCTGTCCACACTCTACCATAGTGAGTCCTCCCTTAGCCAGTTCGTAGAGAGGTGGTGCCATCTCCATGAAGGCAGCATCTACATCCTGCAGTAGCCCACCATCCCAAGAAATTCCCTCTTGGAGATCAAAGCAAAAGCAACCGGTATTCCCTGGAAGTCTTCCATCCAAGTACTAACCAGGCCCGACCCTGCTTAGCTTCCGAGATCAGACAAGATCGGGCACGTTCAGGGTGGTATGGCCGTAGACAATCAAAGGGTTCTTACCCGATATTCTCAGATGAGTGTACGCGACACCCTATGTAACATGGAACCGTCCTTCCCTTGCTGGAGGAAGCTGAACTTTCTCATACCCTACTGTTACCTTAATCTGTCCAGGCTTGGTTAGCTACCATATCTCTCTTGTTCAGTTACGTTGGCCCCTAGCCTTCTTGGGCTACTGATGCCTTGTGGTCATACCCATTCTGTACAAAAGAACAGGTAGTGGAGGGTTTCTAAGTGCTTGGAACAGAATGATGTTTCAGACAGATGGACATGTCGTTCAAAGATGCAGAGGCTGCAGAGAGCCAGCATATTCAGGAACGTGCCAGCAGCTGCACGTGTATCAATTGGGACAGGTCCCTGGCAGCCTCCGATGGCCAAGATTTGAAGCCTTGACTCCCGAGCTCCTCCCATGGGCCCTTGTGTGACCCATCAAGTCCAGACATCAGAGAAGAGGGACGGGCAGCTCATGGAACTTGAGAGTTTTCTTCCCCTTGGAAGATGGCTTCCTAGACTCAAAGTGGACCCTCAGACTCTCGTTTTTCTAGGTCTGAAAGCCAACACAGAGGTTCTGAGGCTCATGGGCATGCATGTTCTAGCATGGGGGTATCGGCCACCTGGCAGCAGGGCTGCCTCACCTGAACCCACACCGCCCACTCCCCAGGCTGTGCTCCCAGGAGCAGCAGTACTCAGCAAGGGGAGGCTACCCGGCCCTGTTGCCGGCTACTGATCCCAAGTTCCTGACGATGGACAAAGGCACGTAGGCACACCTTTGAGCCTACACACCTCTGCTGGGTGCTGAGCCAGAGTCCAAATTCATTGCACAGAATTTCCCCTGTTCCATCTCCCAGATTCTGGGTGGAGGAGCCCAGAGAGAACAGCTGTGGTCTGCTCTGCCATCGGAGCAGGGCTGTCCCTGGATGCCGTCCTGCTCGCATCCCTTGCAGGAACTTAGGAGCGTCTTATCTAAGGTCTGTCCTTATAAACCCTGGACCAGGCTACTCCGTGGAGTAGATGACCGTTATGACATATGACGCCCTGCAAGATTCAGGGTGCAGTCCATTCAGACTCCATAACGGAAGCGGTGGAGCCATAGAGATACATTCACAGTCAGGCACTCTCCAGATTCAAACAGGTTGGACATCCTCCCCTTTGGGTATCCTTGGCTAATGGGAGGTGATCAGTCTCCCCTTCCATTCTTTTATGAATGGATTTAGCTCCGACAGTGGCCTCACAGCTGTTTTTCTCTCTTTTTACATATCTCCTACTTTTTACATACAGAGTTGCTTTTCTCATTTCCATCAGTCTTAATTGCACTTAACAGAATTTTGTACTCTTAGGAATACCTTAACCTCTACTGAAGACAAAACCAATTGTGAGTTGTTACAACAGAATTCTTTAGATGGCAAATTTATCAATCAGTTAAGCACAGAACGTGTTCACCAGCAGATTTCAAAAGTACAAACCCAGTTCCAGCAACCAGCGCCCTAGCATTTCATCCCATTTGGTTAGGATCTAGATGTCCAACAAATTTAACTCCATTTGTCATTCCAGCAACCCTTCACAGTTTCAGGTTACCAAAGACTTCAGAAGCCACTTTAACAATTACTCATTAAACCCTTGAAACAGACAGTTAACCATCAGCCCAGCCATCCCTTCACCAACAGACCTCATGTTCCACCTGGGTCCATTCCACTTCAGATGCCATGCTTTCCCTGCCAGCAAGGAGGAGGGGCTAGGCAGTCCACGTCGGGCCAGAGAAGGCAAGGAATTCCCTGAAACAAAAGAAGTTTCGGCAGCTGCTTGGGAATATTCCTTAAAGTCTCTGTCTCGAGGTCGGTTCATCCCACAGTGCCAGTTCTGCTTACCAAAAGTGGCCCACTAAGCACTCATATTCCACGCCCGGTTCTAATGAGCATCAGCATTGGACACTTCAACCCGGCATTTGACTAACTCCAGGTGGCTCGTTATAACCCTTAACACACAAAATGAGTGAGGGAGAAGCCCCACATCTATTATGAGGAACAGAGAGATGAAAGCCAGCGTCCCCTTACTCTCTGCTTGCCACATTCCTTCAACCACTTGTTTCAGGTTCAGTTTGTTCTCTTCTCAATATTTTTAAGATAGGGTTTGAGGGTTTTTTTTGTTTGTTTGTTTCCTTTAAAAAGGTGCTTACTGCTATAATTTCCCTTTAAGTACTGTTTTAGTGACATTCCATAAGCTTTGGTGTGTTGCATTTTTGTTCTTGTATAGCTCAATGAATTTCCTAATTTGATTTTTCTCTTTGACCTACTGACCAAATTTATGGAGTGCATTAATTTCTACACACTTTTTACTTTACCCAGAGCTAGCCACTGGTGGGAGCTATCTTTATCCCCCAACCGTCTAAGGGGACTTGAACCCCTCAACTGTCTAAAGGGAGGCAGGGGACTTGCACCCCCCGACCGTCTAGGGGGACTTGAACCCCCCGACCGCCCAGGGGGACTCGAACCCCCTGACCACCCAGGGGGACTCGAACCCCCTCAACTGGCAGGGGACTCGAACCCCCTGACCATCCAGGGGGACTCTAACCCCCTTGACTGCACAGGGGGACTCGAACCCCCTGTCGATCTATCAGCAGAGGGATGGGGCGTCCCCGCATCCACTCCAGCCCTGGGGAGCATGGCTGCGTCCAGCTTCTCCCCGGTGGGCTATACCCTGGAGCTCCAACCAGACAGACAGATAGGATCCCAATACCTCAGATCCCAATACCTCTGAACCCAATACCTCTGAACCCAATACCTCAAAACCCAATACCTCCGAACCCAATACCTCCGAAGGCTTTTCCTAAAAATTCTGATGCTGGCTCAGTTCTCGTCGTTTGATCCCGGACGAGCCTCCAAATGTTAGGGTCCATGATCAAAGGAACGAGACTGATACAAAGTGAAGGTCAAACAAAACTTTATTTCACGCCAAGCATCAAGAATCAAACTGACCGGTCAGGGCTATCTCTTATGAAAAGACGAGGACGATGACCCCGACAAGGTCACTCCCAAGAAGGCCGCTCTGGACGAGGCTGCTCTAGATGAGGCTGCTCCGCAGATGAGGCCGCTCCATGATCGGAGCCGCTCCCAAGGAGAGGCCACTCCCAAGATGAGGCCGCTGCTCCATGAGGTTGCTCCCCAGACAAGGCCGCTCCCAAGAAGACGCCATTCTGGACAAGACCGCTTCCCGGATGAGGCCACTCCCGACGACGAAGAGGCAACGATGACAGCGACTATGACAAGGAGGACAACCCGGATGACACAGACTCTGCTCCCCACAATGCCACTCTGACAAGGTTGCCACCCAGAGGAAGCCACCGCTGCGGACAAGGCCGCTCGTGGCTCGGGGTGGCAAGGCATTTTGCGGCAAGGCTGCTGGTGGCTAGGGGCTGTTGGCATCTCTGGGCCACTGGCGTCTCGGGACCAGGGGCTGCTGACCGCTGGGCCGCTGGACTGCTGGTGTCTTGGCACCATTGACGTCTAGGGGCTGCAGGCATGGGGACCACTGAGCACAGGACTGCTGGACCACTGGTATCTCGGGACCGCTGACCGCTGGGCTGCTGGACCACTGGAGTCTCAGGGCCGCAGGCGTCGAGGGACTGCTGACAGCTGGACCGCTGGTGTCTCAGGGCCGCAGATGTCGAGGGACCGCTGACAGCTGGACCGCTGGTGTCTGGGCAGCTCGGGGTTGCTGGAAGCTGCACGCGGCTGAAGGCTGCAGGTGGCTCAGGGCCACCGGAGGCGGGGCCTCAGGGGGCTTGAAGCTGCAGGCGGCTGGAGGCTACAGGCGGTGGCTCAGGACCCCCGGTGGCTGGAGGCTGCAGGCGGCGGTTTTTGGGGCCGCCGGAGGCAGGACCGCCGGAGGTGGGACCGCTCGCGGCGGTTATAGCTCTTACAAGAGCTATTATAGCTCCTCCACTCCCGTGGACTCTTCTGCTCCCTGTTGCAGCTCTCCTGCTCCCGTCGCAGCAACCTTTATGCAGTTGGTTGAGTCCCATTCCTATACAGGTGGCCAATCGGATCTCAATCCACCCTAGTGGATATACACATGCTGCACCGATTGGACATCTCCACCTGGCCTGCCCCACCCCTACATCGGGGTCCACAAGCAAGTTCCTTTGGGAGGGGCAGGCCCTTACAGGGACGGCTGGGGGGCGGCTGTGCAGACGGCTTGGGGGCTGGTGTGTCCGGCGTTTGGGTGGCGGGGCCACTGAGCCGCTGCGGACTCCAGGGTGGGCGGGGGACTCTCTGGGGGCTCACGTGGCTCAGGGAGGCTGTGGCTGGGGGTGCCTGGAACCTGGCCCAGCACGGGGTCTCTGTGTTGTGGGGCAGATGTAGTCCGCCTGGAGGGTAGCTGTGGGCTCTGAGAGGCGCGGTTGTCTGCAGGAGTGTGTGTGTGTGGGGGGGGGGTATGCGGGCTTGGCTCGGTCAGCTGGGGCGCCCCAGGTGGAGTGCGGGCGGGTCCCCCCAGGGAGGCCTGCAGAGTCCCATACACCCTTCCTGCGTGCCCCAGGGGAGCCTGCGCCTGCCCATCCCGGTGGGGCCGCACATCGGTTGTTGGGTTGGTGCTGGTCACCTTCCCATTTTGGAGTGGTCTGGACAGGGCACAGACCCTGGGGTACGGGCTCCTGCTGGCCCGAGTGGCCCCCCGAGCCCGGGTGAGGGGAGGCTCCGCAGAGTCCTGCTGCCTACATGCCCCTCCCATGGCAAGGCGCGGGGTGGGTGGGGCAGCTTGGGGAGAGAAGATGTTTGGGACACCTTTGGAAAAGAGCGCCAAGAGCCCAGGCGGGTTCCTTCTTTCCTTGTGAGCCGCACCAGGACGTGCCCTCGGATGTCTGACATCTGTGTGATTCTATTGTTTTTGCTTTTTGTCTTTTCTGTGTCAAAACTTAAGAGGAACTTTGAGAATGCACTTATAACAGGGACACAGGGCCAGGGCTGTCCCCACCCAGAGGCCTGTGGGTCCAGCCTGAGAACCAGGGCTGCTCTGGCCCAAGGATGATGCAGACTGGCCCCCAAAACTGGACATGAAATGTCCACGGGCTTTGGTTCAGAATCAGATGCGATTCCTCTGCCTTCTGTGGGCTTCTCAACATTGTCTCCCCAGCAGGACTGCCGTGATAATTTAAATAAACAAACAAAAAAACCACAGCAAGGGGCGCATGGGTGGCTCAGTGGGTTGAGCCTCTGCCTTCAGCTCAGGTCGTGGTCTCAGGGTCCTGGGATCGAGCCCTGCATCGGGCTCTCTGCTCAGCGGGGAATCTTCTTGCCCCTCTCTCTCTGCCTGCCTGTGATCTCTGTCAAATAAATAAATAAAATCTTACTTAAAGCAGGTCGCTGGGTTTTTTGAAGCAGCAGCCCCAAGGGGCGAGGCTAGCCCTATGTTGTGCCCCCGGGTATTTAAAGTCAGTGTCTGATACATTGCTAACAGCTGCCACTGCTGGCTCTGGTGGCCGGGCCGGGCCCGGATGCCACAGGTCACTTTCAGGGCAAAGGTGGGGATGTCTGTGGGGACTTGAACGCGCTCCTCTTAAGACGCTGAATGGGTGGCGTGAAGGTAAGTAGCGGTGTGGGAGATGAGAACACTGTCGTCAGCAAGTTCGACTTGCGTTATAAATATTTATGGTTTGGAAGTACGCGTTTACGAGCGAGCGTATCACTGCGTCATGTCGGGGATTCGATGATGTAATTTTGTATCTGAAAATGGATCATTTCAGTTTGTTTATGAGTTGATGCTGGAAACGTAATTAGCTTTCAACAACGGTTCATGAAAAAATTGAGAAAATGAGGGATGGTACACGATTTCTTCAACTCGAAGAGGGTGCAGCAGAGACGCATGTCGGATGCGGGGAGCCTGACAGCCTGAGCTTTCTGCTGTAAGGTTAGGCGTGAGGCCGGCCGCGGGCTGTCGTGGTTCCTGTGTGTCCAGAGGGCCACTGGCCTTGTGTCACTGTTGACTTAAGGTCACGAGGAGCTGCAGTTGAGACCATATACTGACGTGTAAATTCTTAGAAAGATGACTCCGGTGACTGCTTCAGAGGAAGTAGTCTGAGTAGATTTGTAATAAAGAGATTAAATTCATAATTTAAAACTTCCCGCAGAGGAATGCCCAGGCCCAGGTGGCTCCACCATGAGCCTACTAAGTGCTAACGACCCTCAGCCGTGAGCTGGGGCAGCCAGAGGACGTGGCACCGGGTCCAGTTCTGACCTCTGCGCTGCCTGCAGGCCTGGGTGCCTGTCCCTCAGGAGGCCTTGCCAGTA
Source organism: Mustela putorius furo (assembly GCF_011764305.1). Classification (NCBI taxonomy): domain Eukaryota; kingdom Metazoa; phylum Chordata; class Mammalia; order Carnivora; family Mustelidae; genus Mustela; species Mustela putorius. The sequence continues at coordinate 14,887,882 of NW_025422145.1, read as the reverse complement.
GCCTAGCAGTTCTGTGAGGGAGGGGCAAGGCCTGGAACATTCTCGCTTTTCTCAGAGACAGGATCACCCCAACGCGTCAGAGGGAATGGACTCGCGGGGAGGCAGCCTGGCCAGACCCTACGGCCATAAACCAGTGAGGCGGCGGGCTCCACCTCCGCTGTCACTTGATGGCGGCGCTCCCACTCAGGCGGTGCTGGGTCATCCCTGTTGGGCCCCTCAAGCTGAGAGCTGGCAGAGGACTGCGGATCGGGCACCCGTCACCCCCACACTTCCCTTCCCTGCAGATCGGGCATCATCGAATCTGGGGCGGGAGGCCCACCGGGGGATCTGTGAGTGGAGAGACCGGTCAGAGATCAGAGGCCTTCCCCTCGGAGTGCACGTGAGCACCCTGCATGTGCTGGCATGGAGGCTCTGATAGGCGCAGGGTGGCCAGGGTCTGGCCTGGGGGTGCTTCCCAGGCTGTGGGAATGTGCTGAGGCTGGTAGTGTCTCCCCGTGCCAGGCTGGTTTGCGGATCCTGGTGGGCTGGGTGGTTCCCCCAAAGAGGGGTCCCTAGAGCCTCTGAACATGACCTTGTTTGGAAATTGGGTCTTTGTGGATGTAATTAAGTTCTGGGTGAGGGGCTGGGCTGTGGGGATCCTTGGGGGCTCTGCGGCACCTGGGCCATGACTCAGGTCCTGATGAGGGGACTGACGCCCACAGACACCCCGAGGTCCCCTTCTCTTCTGTTTCTGAAACGATCCCATTGTGATGGCTGGTCAAGAAGCGCACCCTCCTGGGACAGGCTGTGGGTTCTGAGGAAGGGCCGTCGGTAACCCGTGCCTGCCCCGTCGCCCTGCAGACTCCATGCACTCTTGCCCGTCCATCCGTCCCGAGGGCCCCGCCGGTCCTGAAGCTGTGCATATGGGGGATCCATTGGCTGCATTCGTCAGGTTTCTTGGACTCTCTGCGGCGCGTCCCATATCCTTTCCGTCGGCGCGTGATGCTGAAGGGCTGCGGCGGACAGCCGTGCTTGTGCTGGGCCCGACCTGCGAGGAGGGGCCGTCTCCCCTGTGCGCGGGTCGGGTGGGGGGGAGGTTCCCTTCTCATTTGCTGACAGGTAAGAAAACTCCTTTAGTACGAGTAGATGCTGAATTCTGTCTAGGGTATGGTTTTTTGTTTTTTTTGCATCTACGGATAAGGTCGTGTGTGTTTTCTTACTTAGTTGTTAACAGATCTTCCAGTTTTTGTGGTGAGCCCAGCTGGGTCAGTGTGAGTCTTTTCTTTTCTCCTCGTTTATTTAGTTAATTATTTTGAGAGGATGGGAGAACAATCGCGTGCACAGGGCAGGGGTGGGGGGGCCGGGGCACAGGGCAGGGAGGATTGCAAGCAGACTCCCTGCTGAGTGTGGAGCCCGCCTCAGGGCCAGTGGCGTGACCTGGAGACAGAGCTGAGCCGAGGCCAGAAGCCCTGCGCTCACCGGCTGCCGCCCAGGTGCCCGCAGCGCGTGGGCCCGTCCGCCCGGGCACGGGGCTGGCACGTTTCTAGCAGGTTGTCAAGGACTTCTCTGGTTGTGAGGGACGTTGGTCTGTGGTTTTCGTGTGTCGTCTGTCCTGGTTCTGGTCTCGGAGTAATGCTGGCCTGATAAAATGAACCGGGAGGTGTCCCTGTGTTTGTCCTTTCTAGAGGGGCTTGGGGATAATCGGTGCTACTGCTCCTGTAAGCGCTTGGCAGAATTCACAGCTGAACCGCTTGGGCCGACACTTCCCTTTATGTGTGACTGTGAGTCCAGCGTCTTTCGTAGCTACAAGACTGCTCAGTGTCCGTTAATACTTTAGGTGGCTTCGCTGTTCTGTGACTTGGAGGAATTGGTCCGTTTCATGTAAATTCTCTGAGGGAAGGTGTTTCTACTTCTTACTGGGGACATATCTGGGGTCGCCTGAGGTCAGGGGTGAGTCCTCATGAGGCTGAGGGGCAGCTGTACCCCCAGGGCTGACCAGAGAAGTCAGGGGAAGCGTGGGAGTGACGGGTGCCCCTGTTACACCCGCATCACCTCTGGGCTGGTGGCTCTGTTACTGTCCCATGGCTGCCGTAACAACTCACCACAAACTGGGTGGCTGAAAACGATGGAAACGGACTTTCTCACACTTCTGGAGGCTGAAAGTCCGAGAAGAAGGTGCTAGTGGGGCTATGCTCTCTCCAGAGGCTCTGGGGGAGACTCCTTCCTGCCTCTGGAGGCTCTGGGTGTCCCTTGCGTTGTGGCCACATCCCTCCAATCTCTGCCTCCATCTTCGTGTGGCTTCTCAGAGTCTCTCTCTTTTTTTAAAAAAATTTATTTATTCGACAGAGATCACCAGTGGGCAGAGAGGTAGGCAGAGAGAGAGAGAAGCAGGCTCCCTGCTAAGCAGAGAGCCCAATGCGGGACACGATTCCAGGACCCTGAGATCATGACCCGAGCCAAAGGCAGAGGCTCAACCCCACTGAGCCACCCAGGCGCCTTATCCGTGTCTCTTTAAGGACACTTGTCACTGGATTCAGGACCTCTCCTCGTGAGCCAGGATGGTCTCATCTTGAGATCTTTAATTTCATGACAACAGTAAAGATCTGTTTTTCCAAGTGAGGTCACATCTGTAGGTTCTGGGGCTTAGGACGTGGGTCATTTTGGAGTCCCCTACTTAGGCTGAGTCCCTGGCCATGTGGGCTGCACTTGGTATAGCCCCAGGAGTGGGGGCAGGCATCAAGGACATCGGGGCAGGGGTGCATCCCCTCCCTGGCCCTGATCTGGACCCATGGACCACCCACCCGTGGGGTGGGCAGCTTCCAAGCCTACACAGTGACCCACGGATTCTTGGTTCAGAATCCAGGGCCTTGGGATCATCGAGGCAGGAGAATCATTCTAGTCTTCTCAGCTTCTGCCCCGACCTGTGTGTGTGTGAGTGTGTCCCTGCCCCGCAGGCAGGTGAGGACCGTGGTGGGTGCCCTCGTGTCGGCCCGTCTCACGTGTTCAGGGTTCTTTCCTTAGCTTTGCGGGAGTGACAGGGCTGTGCGTGGCTCCCAGCAGGGCGTCCCTCTCAGGAACAGAGCCATGCTCAGTGCTCCCATTCTGTGTGGGGACCCGTGGGCATCGTGGGTCTGGCATTGTCCCGTGCCATCAGCCACAGAGCAGGAGGACACTTTGTTCTCTGGGATCAGAGTCCAGCCTTGTGCGGTCAGCCCGGCTGGGGTCCCTGTGCTCCGACAGGCCGCGGGCTGGCTGCCCTCAGCCCTGGGATGGGCACCGCTCCTCTGTGTGGGGTTTGCCTCTTGCCCCCTGGGGCTGCTCTTCTCCGCACCCAGCTGGAGTGGCAGCTGCGTGCTGGGTGTCTTCGTTTCCTCCCTCCCTGGCAGCCTGTTCCTGGGAGATGATTTGCATTTAAATCTTGTTCCCGAGAAGAGCTGCACCTGGACCCTGAGCCATAGACCCTAGCCCCAGAAAGGTGGGTCCTACTGAGTCCGGGATCCCGGCAGCTTCCTGGGTTCCACACGGCTTCCTTCCAGCACTGGCAGCCCTTGTCCTGGGCCTTAGGGCATGGCTGGGTTGAGGGAAAGCCAATGCCAGGAATGCATGGAGCCCCCTCAGGTGGCCTCCACTGGTCCTAGGGACAAGGGAAGGAAGCCTAGTGGTGACAGAGGTGTCGTCACCTAGAGGTGACAGAGACCGTGGTGTGTCTGTGCTGTTGGCAGGCAGGGCCTCCTGAGGCTTCCAGGGCTGCTGCCTCCACCTGGAGGCCCTCTGTGCTTTGCTGCTCTTCCCCCACCCCAGCACTCATGGATGATAGGGGGTGTCCCCCTTGGTGACTGTGTCTTGCCGCTAAGATCCTGTGACACCAGTGAATGTGGAATGAGCCAGTGGGCTGTGTGCAGTGGTGGCGATGGGCTCCTGCCTGGGCTCATGGCTCATGGCTGCCCTGGGTGGGTCTGGCCAGTGCAGCTGCCGATGGGGCAGGGGGCTGGCGGCCCTGCAGACAGTTACTGTCCTCCTGGCACTTTCCGGGGCTCTCGGAAAGCTGTGGCCAGCACACTGGTGGGCATCCTGAGGGGGCACAGGGGTGGGTCAGCGAGACTGAGGGTGTGGGCGCCGGCGGGCCATGGATGCCCCCACCTCACCCCCGGGCTGGTGGACCTCCCTTTGGAAGGGGCGTCTGAACCCAGAGGGGTTCTTCCTCTGGCATCCCGAAGCTCGTGGGGAGCTCCCTGTAGGGGGAAAGGGCGGCCGATGCCTTGGGCACATGGCTGCCCCTTGGGGCAGATGCCCTCGGCGTGGGCGCCCCCGCCGCAGGCCCCCGGGGCGGACGGTCGGTCTGTGCGGTCACTCCCGGCTGCGGGTGCTCCAGCCGCTCGTGCCATCTGGGACAGTGTGACACTGGCACACGTGGCCGTCGGTGCTGCCGCACATTTGTGTGCACATGTCTGGACGTGGGGGCGTCTCCGCCGCGGCCGCGCTCACGGGCCCTCACCAGTGCCCTCGCTGTCTCTGGGCATCCTTCGCTTTCTCTCCCCAGGGCATGGGCGTCCCTCCTCCTCGGGAAACTCGAGGACACAGGTCAGCCCGCCGCCCCAGTCTGCAGTTCCCAGCCCCACGCTCGGAAACCAGAGGCTTTCTCAGAGGTTTGGCAAGAATCTGCCGCCGGTCTGCCCGGCCTGCATGTGTTCCTCGTGGAAACCTTGAGTGCTGGCGACAGTGCGGCTGCCCGGGCCCCGCCTCTGAGTCCCCAGACTCCCCCAGTCCCCAGTGGCAGGGATGGGAGTGGCTGGGCGAACTCTCCTGCCTCTTCGTGGGTTGGCTTCGCCCGACACCCTGGGCTGGGAAAAGCGGAAGCGGCAGAGTTTCTGGGTCAGGGACCCCGTAGGTGTCCAGCGGCGGGAGCAGTGCTAGGATGGGGACGGGCAGGTCCCCTCCCAGCAGGTAGGTGCGCAGAGCCTGTTTCCCCTTGGCCAGGGCAGAGCCGGTCCTTGGGGTCTTCATCGGGGGAAACGGCGTGTTAAGTCCGTCAGGCAGTCCCCGTACCCCTGAGCCCGCACGGCCGTGGGAGAGCGTGGGTGCTGCCCGTGACTCTGCCTCTTCTGCCTGGTGGGCAGGACTGCGGCGGTGCGTGGGTCTGGGGGCCTCGCCATGCTGTCTGGGGAGGAATTTGCAGAAGAGCTCTGAGGAGTGACTTTCTCTAGACCTGCCCTTGGGTGGGGGCTGGGGGAAGCCGAATCCCACCAGTGCGAGCACCAGGCCTGTGACCCTTGCCCTCTGTAGGTGGAGGCCCCGCCTCCCATGAGTGCCCAGCTGAGGCCGCCAGGAATGCGGTGACCCAGGCATTCCTATGTGTTGACAGTGAGATGCCCGCCCCCGGGTGTGGGTGAAGGGTCTCAGGTGGTTCCTGGCTGGGTGCTTGGGCTTGAAGGGGGCCCAGGACTCACGAGGGCAGGTGGGGTCAGGAGGCCAGACGGTGCTTGGGAGGGCAGCGCCCAGACAGCTGTTGCCCCTGCTTCCCTGCTCCCTGACCTTGGTGGGGCTGCTGTCCCAGGAGGCACCTGGCCCCTGCCCCCCAGGTTGGAAAGGAGGGGAGCTCTGAGTGGCCATCCTGGGTATGCGGGCTCTCTTGGGCCCAGATCTCTGCCTCCACTGTTGCTGGGTGTGTCAATTTCTGGGGACAGGGGATCTGGGGTCGCATGGTCTTCTTTTCCCTGTGCCTGTTTCCTCTTACTACAAGGACCAGACACTGGATTCAGGGCCCGCCCTCCTCCAGCATGACCTCTTCTTAGTTAATTACACCTGCAAAGACTCTTTCTGGAGAGTCATGTTCTGAGGTTCTGAGTTCTGGGGGACATCACTGAACTCCCTACAACTGATGCCTGCCCAGAGATCCCCAGAGGAGGCCAGAGGAGGCCTCCGGGCAGACTTGTGAGCCAAGACCCTGCTCGGGGCGGTGGTCAGCAAGGGAGGCCTCAGCGCTGGTGGCCGTGTGGGGATTGGGGGAGAGCAGCGGGGCTGGTGGCCCCCTGGGCTGGTTGGGGGTGCTGGCTGGCTTGACCCCCAGGGCAGTGCGGGAGCTCTGAACATGCTGTCTACTTCCGTTTGACGGGGCAGTGACAGGCCACGCTGGACGCGGTGCCCGGTGACAACGGACAGACAGAGGGACCGAGCCCAGCCCGGCAGCTTGCTCTGCGCCAGCCCTGCAGCTGCATGATGGCCACAATGGACTGAGGGCCATTGATGGAGACACAGTCGGGCCCTGATAACTCGCTAATGGCGCTCGGTATTTTTTCATGGAGAAGAATTGCGTGAGTGTGAAGACCCGGAGGGGAGATGACGGAGAGCCTTGAGCCCACCCCTTAAAGGAACAAGGCGGTTCCCCCCCTTCCCATGTGGCGCAGACAGCTGGCTCCTTAAATATTAATCGGGGTATTGAGATGCAAATGTGCGCCCAGCACAGAGAGGCCTGCAGCTGCAGGGCTGGCGCGGTGGCCTCCGAGGCCCAGGTGCAGCAACGGCCAGCGCCAGGAGGAGGTGCCTCGCCGGCGACCCTCCCTGAGGACAAAGGCATCAGTTGCCCCTCAACAGGAGGCATCATCTGGTCTTGTTGGCTTTGCCTGTCACTGCTTTCCTGGCTCTCGGTCTTAAACCGAGGTGTCCTTGCAGGTAGACGTGGGTGGGAGCAGGGCGGCTGGCCGGTCCTCGGTGCTGTGTGACGCTTTGTCGGGTTCGCGCGTGTCCCTCTGGTTTTACGCTGCCTCTGGGTAGCTACGTGCACGCTCACGGGGGGACTGAGCCACCGGCCTGGAGCCCTTTCTGGAGAGAGGGGGCACGCGAGGCTTTCCCAGTCCCTGCCGGGGCTGGAGCAGGTCCTGAGGCTGCTTAGAAAGAAGACAGAAGACGCTTTGGAAGAGTGGGAATGGAGGGTGGGGAGGGACGGCAACAAGCCGTGGTGCCGTCAAGACACACAGGAAGACGGGGACTTAAGGACACCGGGACTCAAGGGGACGCACGCATGCATTCTGCTTACACTTTCTTGCGTGTCTGTGAAAAGACCCGCCATGTGGCGCCTGTTGTGGCAAACGTACTGGAAACAAAGCAGGCTCTCATGCTTGACCACGGAAACATGGGTTTTCTTTTAAAAATATTTTCGTAATTGGAACTCACGCAAGAGTCCACAGACCATGTGCTCGCGAGAACTTGACCGAGTGTCCGTTGAACCAAGAGCCAAGAACCAGACCCCTGGTGGCCCCAGCGTCCGTCCGCGTCATCAGCCTGGCTGGGTGGGGCCCCCAGTGCTCCCCGCGCATCTGCGCACGTCAGGACGCCGCCTGCGGCCTGGCACACCCGCGCCACTCACCCCGTCTGCCCGACCTTGCAGACTGTCCTCCTCTCTGCTGGAAGCGATTCCACGAGCGCCAGTCATCCGTCCTGCTCTTGGCGATGAGTTGTTGGCCGTTTTTGTCTTTAGGAGCAGGGCTGCTGTGACCCTCGGTGGCGCCTCCTTGGGGCACCTATCCACGCGTCCACTGTGTACACACGGAGGGTGGGGAGCTGCTGGGCCCCACAGGCATTTCAATTGCTCTGTGTCTCCATCAGCACATGGCATCGCCACTGCGTGTCGGGGATGTTTCAGGGTCTCTTTGTCATCTTTTGTTTTCAGAAACAACTTTTTTGAGGTGCAGGTGGTAGCGTACAGGAGCCAGTGCTGGCCCACACGGCTCAAGAGCTGGCCCCTTAGCCTTCTCTGCTATGCACTGAGTGATGACATGTTGCTTGCTTGAAACCGGGTGCAGTGGGTGTACTTAAGTTGTGGAAATTAAAACACTACAAATCAGAGCTTTGTTTGGAGGGTCCGTTGCAATTTACACAAAATGCACCTACTTTGGGAACCTGAGTGGCTCAGTTGGTTAAGCAACTGCCTTTGGCTCAGGTCATGATCCTGGAGTCTTGAGATCGAGTCCCACATTGGGATCCCTGCTTGGTGGGGAGTCTGCTTCTCCCTCTGACCCTCTCCCCCATGCTCCTTCTCTCTCATTTTCTCTCTCTCAAATAAATAAAATGTAAAAAATGTACCCACTTTAAGTGTACAGCTTCATGGATTTGGCAAGTGTGCACACCATGTTACCCACCATGTGGCTGAGATAGAGTGTTTCCAGCCCCCCACATCCTCCCTTGTTCCTGCTTCCCAGTCAGCCCCTCCCCAGCATGGCCCTAGGTGATCACTGACCTGTTTTCTGTCACTGCAGCTGAGGCTTTTTTTCTTCTTAGAGTTCCACATAAATGGAATCCTTTGGTGCATATTCTTCTGTCTCTGGATTCATTATTAGTTCAGCATGGTTCTGAGGTTCAAATGTGTTAACGCATGTCAATAAAATCTGTCGCCGGTGGATACAACGCAGTGGACTTGTCCCCTCTTCTGCTCATGGACCCTTGGGCTGTTTCTTAGTTCTTGGCTACTCTGAATAAATCTGCTAAAGGCATTGCTCACAGGTCTGTTTCCTCATGTCTCTTGGTAGATATGTAAAATGGCTGGGTCGTATGGTGGAATATGTTTAGTGTTTTCGCTAAACATTTGCACCTTTTCCTGTTCTGACCAGCAGTGCGGGAGTGTTTGGGCTACTTCTCTCCATTAAATGTTGGGTGGAACAGACCGAGTGTGTTTTCTCATCTAAGTCACCCCAGCCTGAAATTTTCTTTGTGAGGTTTTTATTCACAAATTCAATTCATTTCATTGTTATGGGGCTCCTTGGGTTTTGTTTCTTTTGTTGTTGTTGTTTTAAGATTTTATTTATTTGACAGACAAAGATCACAAGCATGCAGAGAGGCAGGCAGAGAGAGAGGGAAGCAGGCTCCCTGCTGAGCAGAGAGCCCAATGCAGGGCTCAATCCTAAGACCCTGGGATCATGACCTGAGCCGAAGGCAGAGGCTTTAACCCACTGAGCCACCCAGGTGCCTCAGTTTTGTTTCTTTGTAACTCAGTTTTAGTAACTTAAATCTTTTGTGGAATTGTTTTCATTTCATCTAGTAAGTGAAATCCATGAGAATGAAGTCGATAATATTCTCATTTCCCTTTCAGTGTCGTAGGACCTGTAGTGATGACTCTGCTTTCCTTCTTGGTACTGATGACCTGTATTTTCACTCCTTTCCCCTTGATTTTGTAGCTAGACGTTTATCTATTTCTCTAGTATTTTCAAAGGACCAGACTGGGTTTCATTGGTTTTGTTCTCAAATGTTTTGGCCCTGAAAGGCTTCTGGTTTTATTCAAAGGCCATTTAAGGAGTCCTACATGTCTTCAGGACAAGGTGGCTCTTTCCCACAGTCTGCTGCCCACCCAGCCAGCTCAGTCCCAGTGGAGCAAGGTGGCCACTCACCTTGGAGAGGTGAGGCAGAACCCCATCTGTGCTAGTGTCGAGCTGATTCCAGGTGAGGGCAGGGCAGGCAGCCTTGGCAGAAAGCTATCTAGACGGCAAAAGGTTTATGTGTCGTGTAAGCATGGCTGCTCTTTACTCAAAATTTCCATAACCAGTCGGTAGCTGCACATCTGTAAGAGAGTTCATGTGTGGTCGTATGTTGGCCCTGAACACCCACTTTCTGTCTCACTGGCTGAGCACCCCCTTATGTTTTGGCCTTAAGAGAATCTAGCCCCGCGCACTTAACACAAGAGAGACAAGTGTTTTATCTGCTTAGCTGCCCTGTACGCCCACTAATTCGTGGCAATGTGAGGTCTCCTGGCCTCTGAGAGAGGGAGACCTAGGGCCTTGGGACACTTAGAAATTTTTTTTGGCTTCTGTTTTATTTTTAAAAATTGAGGTCAAACTGACATTAGCACAGAGTTACTCATTTTTTTTTTAAAGATTTTATTTATTTATTAGACACACAGAGAGAGATCACAAGCAGGCAGAGAGGCAGGCAGAGAGAGAGGGGGAAGCAGGCCCCCCACTGAGCAGAGAGCCTGATATGGGGCTCAATCCCAGGACCTGAGATCATGACCCGAGCTGAAGGCAGAGGCTTAACCCACTGAGCCACCCAGGTGCCCCCAGAGTTACTCGTTTTAACCACCAGTTGGTGGCATTTAGTATATCAGTGTTTGGTCATCACCGTCCCTGTCGAGTTCTAAACTGTTTGATGCCCTCAGAACGAACCCCTCTCCCCATGATTTGGTCATTCTTCCTTATCCCCTCACCCCAGCCTTCGCAATCATTAATTTTTCCGTCTCTACACACTTACCTGTTCTAGATATCTCACATAAATAGAACTGTATGGTAGGTGAGCTTTTGTGTCTGGCTTTTTACTGAGCATAATACTTTCAAGGTTTATCCACATTTTGGGCACCTGGGTGGCTCAGTGGGTCGAGCCTCTGCCTTCGGCTCAGGTCATGATCTCGGGGTCCTGGGGTCAAGCCCCATATTGGGCTCCCTGCTCAGCGGGGAGCATGCTCTCCCCACCCCCGCCTCTATGCTTACTTGTGATCTCTTTCAGATAATTAAAATCTTAAAATAAAAAACAAACCTCAGCCATGCAAGTGGGTGTGGAGTAGTACCTCACTGTGCTTTTCATATATGTGTTATACTGACTAAAGATGCTGAGTATCCTTTTGTGTGCTTTATGGCCACTTGTTTCTCTTCGTTGGAAAAAAGGGCTGATCAAGTCCTTTTTTTAAATTAAAGATTTTATGTATTTGTCAGAGAGAGCAAGCATGCGTGCGGGCGAGCTCAAGCAAGTAGAGCAGCTGGCAGAGGGAGAGAGAGAAGCAGGCTCGATGCTGAGCGGGGAGCCTGATGTGGGGCTCGATCCCGGGAGCCTGAACTGAAGACATAGGCCTAACACACTAAGCCCCCCAGGCGCCCCGATCAAGTCCTTTTGAACTAGGGTTTGTCGTCTTTGATGCTCAGCTGCACAAGTTCCATGTATGTCCTGGATACAAGACTCTTACCAGGTAGATGATGTGCAAATATTTTCTCCCACTCTGTGGCTTGTCTTTTCACTTTCCCGATAATGTCCTCAGGTGCACAAAAGTTTTAAATTTCTTGTTGTCCAGTCTATCTGGTTCTCCTTTTGCTGCTCCTGCTGTTGGTGTCCTCAGAATCCATTGTTAAATTCATGTTTTCTTCTGGGAATTTTATTGTTTAATTATTTTTTTAAAAGATTTTATTTATTTATTTGACAGATCACAAGTAGGCAGAGAGGCAGGCAGAGAGAGAGGAGGAAGCAGGCTCCCTGCTGAACCAGAATCACCCCATGTGGGGCTTGATCCCAGGACCCTGGGGTCACAACCCAAGCTGCAGGCAGAGGCTTTAACCCAGTGAGCCACCCAGGCGCCCCTTTTCTGGGTTGATTTCCGAGCGCCCAGCTCCGTTCTTCAGTACTCTAGCTCTTGCTCTCCCGCCCAACTGCCCTTTTCCCACGAAGCGGTCGTGGCATCCTTGTCAAGAATCATTGACCACTTGAGTGAGGGTTCATGAGGCTTCCGTTCTGTTCCTCTTGTCCACAGGTCGGTGGCCGCGGCAGGACCACACCGTTTCGATGGCTGTAGCTTTGTATTAAGTTTTCAGGTCAGGAAACATGAAGCTTCCACTGTCTTTCTAACAGTTGTTTCTATTATTTGCGGCCCTTTGCGGTTCCCTGTGAACTTGAGCGCTGGCTCCGTTTCTACACAGCAAGGCCGTTGGAGTGTCCGGAGAGGGTTCGCTGGGCCCGCAGATGGCCTTGGCTGGTTCCACGTCTTGTCACTGTTGTCCCCAGCTTGCAGGCATGCGTCTCTCCCCTGCCCTCCGCCTTGTTCACGGCAGGTTTCAGCTGCATCACGTGGCTCTCAGCGTGTAGATGTTTTGCCTCCTTGGTTCAGTCTTTTTTAATTTTTTAAATTTTTTTATTTTTTTAAAAGATTTTATTTATTTGACAGAGATCACAAGTAGGCAGAGAGGCAGGCAGAGAGAGAGAGAGAGTGGAGGAAGCAGGCTCCCTGCTGAGCAGAGAGCCCGATGTGGGGCTCGATCCTAGGACCCTGGGACCATGACCTGAGCCGAAGGCAGAGGCTTTAACCCACTGAGCCACCCAGGTGCCCCTGGTTCAGTCTTTTGGAAGGTGTTTTTTATTATTGTTGGGTGCAGTGGTGAGTGAGCCTGTTGTCATGGTTTCGGTTTCCGACTCCTCGTCGCTGGTTCTGTACCTGCCGCTCTGCTCAGCTGGTTCATTAGCTCTAGTGCATTTCTTTGGTGGATCATTGGGATTTTTTTTCTAGAGGATCATGTCATCTGTGAATTAGAGGTAATTTTACTTTCTTTTTACTTTATTAAAACTTTATTTTAAAAAATTTTTTATTTTTAAAGATTTTATTATTTATTTGACAGAGATCACAAGTACGCGGGGAGGGGGGAGCAGGCTCCCGCTGAGCAGAGAGCCCGACACAGGGCTCGATCCCAGGACCCTGGGATCATGACCTAAGCCGAAGGCAGAGGCTTTAACCCCCCAGGTGCCCCTGAAACGTTTTAGTGTTTTGACCAGCGGTGCTGGCTGGAACTTTAGTTGCCGTTACGAGCATGGACGGCAGCGGCCTCTCTCGTCTGTCTGGCTCTGCAGGAAGGTCTTCACGTTCGCTGTTGGCTGTGGGTTCACTGACGACATTTTATGATCACTATTATTCCAGAGTGGCTTTGCTCATGAACGGGCTTTGGATTGTGTCAAATGCTTTTCTTGCGTCCGTCGAGAGGACCGTGCCCCCCCACCCCCCCACGTTCTGTGGGCGCGAGGGACCCACCGATCCCACCTGGGCACGGCGCGGCGTCCATCTGTCATGCTGCTGTTTCGTTGAGGGCGTTTGCTTCCGGCAAAAATCCTGAGAGATGCTGGCATCTTGGGGTTAATCAGGGTAAACCAGGCCTGTGAGAGGAGTCGGGAAGCGCTCCCTTCTCTGATTTTGGGGAGCGTTTGGGAAGGGCCAGCGCCCGTTCTTGCCCGTCCTGGGGAGCACACAGTGAGGCTGCCTGGGCTAGCGCTGTCTCTGGTGGGAGGCGTCTACACAGATGCCTCTTCACACTGTGAAAGTTGGCGACTTCGTCTCTTCCTGAGTCACTTGCGGTGGCTGCGGGCTTCCGGGATTTCGTCCACTTCGCTGTGGGGATCTGGTTCTGCTGCTGCCACTTCATGGTGTTGTTGCGGCTCCTGGGACCTGCGGAAGGTCCACCGCAGTGGCCCTGATTTCCGCTCGCTTTCCCGTGGGTGTTTCCACTCCCCGTCAGGGAAGCTAAAGGCGCGACTGTTTCATCTCAAAGGTCTGTTCGTGGCCGTGAGCCCCATTTCGCAGCGGGGTTTGGAAGCTGCATCCCCCGGGGCGGAGGCGTCTTCATGCTGCACGCAGGGCAGGGGTTGACATGGGGAGCGGACCCAGGGAGCAGGGGGCTTCTGGGCAGAGGGAGGCAAGCAGCCACCGGGGGACCGCGGAGGCCGTCCTTCCCCGAGCCGGTTCGCGTCTGAGAGGGACGTCAGTCTGAAGGGTGCTGTGGGGCGTTGGGGCCGAGGTGTGGGTCGGTGGCAAATGCTGGGGGGACAGCGGAGGGGACAGCCCCACATGCACTCCTCTGGCAACCAAAACTCCCACCTCTGTTGGTCTGACACGTTAACGGGGAGATCAGCATTTCTAGAATTCCGGGAAGGCTCGCTGTGTCTGGCAGAGCCTGCGGCTGGGGCCTCCAGCTGCGTCTTCCTGAGAGCAGGAGGAGGAATAGAAAGAAACGGGAGTTTTCAGCCCAAGATGGCAGCGAGCGAGCACTGGGACCTGTTGGACGGACCAGCGACAGCAGAGCTGACAGGAAAACCCTGTGTCGGGGCTTTGAGACTGATGAGGAGGTAAGAGGGGAAAGGCCAAAATCAGCATCGGGAATGGAGAAGGGCCATCTCGCCCAAGTCAGGGACCGCTCCCAAGGTCACAGGGACACGAGGCGAACAGTGGGAGTAGTTGCACCAGAAACCGAGTGGAACCGTCGGGGGCAGGAACCGCTCGGTCTTCGGGCCCAATCTGGGCCAGTGGCGGTGACCCGTCACGTTCTTGGGTTCACCGTGGTGTCTGTCCTCCAGCAGCAGGGGCCCGCAGAGCACAGGGCCGTCCCAGGTCAGGTGCCGAGCACTGCGAGAGACCCGACGCCCCCGCAGCTCTCAGATCTGAGTGAGGTGCGAACCCTCCCGGTGGCCCAGCAGATGCCCCTGCCCGATGGCTGGGCGGAGGCTGGCGCACATCCTGCCTCCCACACGGCCCCTTGTGTAGTAGTGGGATCAAGAGGGCTCGGCCCCCTGGGTCAAGCCCCTCCCTTAACCTTGGTGGCCCCCCCGCCCGCCCGACCCCTGGGAGGGTGAGGGCAGCGTCTCTGGCGTGTGGACGAAGCCTGAGCCACTGCTTCTGCCACATCTGGTCCTCGCCAGCGGGGAGGAAAGGATGTTCTCGGTCCGCCTGGGCACAGCGGTCCAGCGGCCCCTCAGCCCTGGTGGGGAATGGTGGGCTCACATTTCGTGTCCCCGAGCCACCCTTCTTGTGTGGAAACTGCGGATTCCAAGAGAGGGCAGGGTCGGGCAGAGCGGAGGCAAATGGAGTTTGGGCCTTTCCCCTTCCTGAGGTGGTGCTTGTCCCGGCCTGGATTGGTGCTGCCCGTCACTGGGGGCTGGGTCGAGCCCCCACCTGCCTCATGTGTGACCAGGAGCAGTGTGGCCCTGAGGGCTGTGTAGGTGTGTGGCTGCCGGGCTGAGCCCAGGCTTGTGCTAGCGAGCTGGGGGGACCTCCGGAGGAGCTGTGCTGACATGTGGGTGGAGGCTGGGGGAGATCTGAGGGGGCTCCTCTGTCAGAGGCCCCATGGCCGGGACCCAGAGTCCCCTGCCGTGGCCTCCACGGTGAGCACGTTTGTCTTGTCCCAGGACAGGGGCGCCTCCGGGACACGAGGCCTTCCGAAGGGTACGGGGAGGCCGGGGGTGGTGCCGAGCCCGACAGAGGCCTGGAGGGGAGCCCCCAGACAGGGGTTCTGAGGCCCCGGGGGACAGGGAGTCCGGCATGCAGCAAGGGCAGGCAGCGGCCGCCTGGGCCAAGGTGTAAGCTCCTTGGGTCCCTGCCCACTGTGGTGCCCCTGGCCAGCGGCGGAGTCCCCGGGACGGCCCCCCAGGAAGGGCCGCCCAGGCCGTGGCTGGCCGGTGCTCTGCTCTGTGCGGTGGCCACGGGCAGACTTGCTGGCTCCGGGCTCCCCGTCTGAGGCTGCGTCTGTTCTGAGATAGACACTGGGAGCCTGTTTCCCTGTGAGTAGGAACACGGCCTCTCTGTTGGCACCTGGACTGGCCGGCCCCCCGGGCAGGCTCTCAGGGGCGGGCGCCGCACACAGACCCGTACTTGTGCCCGCCCCGGCCAGGCCTCCTGCCTGAACCACCGTGTTCCCGCTGGGACCCTCCCTGGAGCAGCGTGGCCCTCCAGGCGGTTTTGGGTCGGGGAAGGGAGGGAGGGGAGCTGTGGGAAAAGGGAGGGGTGACCGGGGCTGGGCCACTGGGGTGCGGCCCTTGGTGGGAGCTGTTTGCTCGCAGCTCACGTCAGGCCTTAGGACTGGGGCCGCACACACGTCTGGAGGCAGATGGCCCGGAAGCCCCACCACACCGGGAATACCCCGTCCCGCCCAAGCCGCAGCAGGCACGCCCAGGGCCCAGGCCTGATGTCCCCAGCTGAGGCCCCTCTGCAGGTCAGGGAGTTGGGGCGGGGGGCGGGGGGACGTGGTCAAAAGGAGGGGGGAGGAGGTGGCCCACCGGAGGAGGAACAAGGGGCTTCTGTCCATGCCTCCGGATGCTGGACACGTCCCCCCTAGGGAGGCACGAAGGTTCTGAGAAGGGGGCAGGCATGAGGGGAGGAATGGCTGCCTTGGCCTCTCCTTTTTCCAGGCTTATCCTGGATGTGGGGGGATAGCCACGGGGGCCAAGAGCACAGTGAGTGGCAGCTTCCTTGGGGCCACACCAGGCAGTGAATGGGGCTCAGCTGTCCGGGCAGAAGGGCCTGACTGGGGACCCGCCCTCCCTTGTACGGCAGGTGCCAGTGGACACCACGGGGTCAGGGGCTTTACAGGGGCTCTGTGTAACGAACTCAGGACAAAAGGAGGGGACCCGCTGGCCCGGGGAGCCCCTGCTCTCTGAGCCTGCTTCCCAAGAGGTCAGGACGCAGGGCAGCGGGGCCCGGGCACACGAGCCTTCACTCCAGCAGCTGGGCTCCTGCTTTTATTGGTCTGCGCGCAGGCCCGAGGCCGCTCCTACGGCAGTTCGGGGTACGGCCACTCCCGCGACTGGAAGTAGTCCTTCAGGTCTGGGAGGCTGACCGGGGGGAAGTAGGGCCCGAGCCTCCTGCGGACCCACCACTTGCCTGCAGCAGCGTGCCGGCCCCCCGGGCGGCTGAACTTGTACCTGTAGTGCTCTCCCCGGACCCACCTGTGAGGGGAGACCCCAGGTCAGGCGGCCTGTCCCGCTGCCTGCCGAGTGGCCACTCCTCGGAGTGGCACACGGACCCGGCCCAGGGACCGCAGGGGCCCAGGTGACATCTGCAGAAGGGCCCTCAGGCCCGGAGCCCGCAGGCCCTGCGGACTGGCCATGGCTGGGGGGGCTCCCAGCACAGGGGACCTGCACCCGCACGTTGCAGGGGTTCCAAGCTAGCTGTGGGTGCCTCTGGAGGAGGGGTCCGAAAGGCTGCAGTGCACAGGGGTCCCGTGCAGGAAGGGGTACCTACCTGGGGGGCGCCCTGTTCTCGAAAGGGTTGAGGGCCAGTAGGGACAGTGCCGTTGCGTCGTTGGCCAGGAGCTTGCCTGCCAGGTACAGGATCCACTCGTGGTGCTCGTAGGTCTGGGCGAGAAGGGAGAGGGCGCGGGCTCCAGGCAGAGCCGGGGACGCAGGGAGCCCTCTGGGGGAGGCAACCCAGCCGTGGGCCCAGGGCCCTCAGCTCCCCGCCTGTGCCCCCTCAGGTGTGGTGGGGGGTCAGCCCTCCCGGCAGGTGGGCCCATGCCCGCGCCTGCCCTGGCTCACTGGGCAGGTGTCTGTGGACGGCCCCTCTTGGCGGGAGAGGGGGGAGTCCTGCGGCGGTCCCCTTCTGGGGGGGCGAGGTGGTGGCCTCTCAGTGTTGGCACCTGCCAGCCCTGGGGGTCGCACGTGAGCGACCATCTGCACAGGCAGACGGGACAGGGACAGCCCTACCAGGCCTGTCCTGCCATCGCTGATAGTGACACTGTGGCCCTCTGCGTCCACAGACCCTTAATGGAGGCGGTCCAGGCGATGCGGAGACCCCACCTGGGAGGGGCCCTGCTGCCCAGAGGCAGGGCCTGTGCTTGCAGGAACACCAAGGGAAAGACCCAGAAGGAAGATGTGTGCAGTGGGGTGGTCATGTGAGGCAGCGATCGCACCCCACCAGCCACACTTCGGGCGTCCCCACTGTGGGGCCTGCAGCCTTGGGAACCCAGCCGGTGGGGAGGACAGCAGAGGCCTTACCTGGAAGGCTGCGAACCACATGAGCCAGTCCAGGCGGTAGTGGTAGGGGGAGATGAGGCACAGCCGCCGCCCTGGGTCACCGGGCTTGCACTTGAACTCATAGTCCTCCCACACGGCATCCGGCATGCTGGCGTTGAGGCTGGCCGTGCCCTGCAGGATGACCTCTGTGCGCTCCTTGGTGATGCTGTGGGGAGACCAAGGAGGGGGCTGTGGCACACGGAGGGTCGGGGAGCTCCCTCAGGGCCCTGGGTCCCGCGTGTGCGCACAGGGGATGGGGCAAGGAGCTGCCGCGCCCGTACCTTCCGAAGGCGCCATACGTGTTGACGATCCTGAGAGGGTTGAAGGACGTGTTCATGACCTGCGTGGGACTCAGCAGGTTGACGACCACGGGGACACTGAGCCAGGCCACCAGGATGCCCAGGGCCACATGCACCGCCTGCCGTACCATGCAGCCTGGTGGGGGGCAGAGAGGGGGACGGTGGGCTGAGCTCTGCTCCGGGGCTCAGACCCTCGGCGGCCCCTTGCTCCCAAGCTGGGACTCTGGCTAGTGGCTCTGCTGTCCACTCACCGTATCTTGGCGGGGGCCGGAGCCCTCGGGCGGCCTCCTCCTGCAGCTTCAGGACTCGGTCCTTGAGGCCGCCGGGCCCGGAGGGAAACAAGAACCCCAAGGTGGCGTCATCGAAGCAGGCCACGCTGGGCACCATGGTCAGCCAGTTCAGGAAGCTCAGGTTCCCGCTGATGATGAGGACCGCCTGGAGGGGATGGGGCAGTGTCTGAGCCTAGGCCCACAGTGGACTCTGGAGGATGTGGCGGCTGCCGTGCTGGTGTGGGGGGACGTCTGGAGGGCCAGGCCCCGTGCGTGCCCACGCCTCAGCTGATCGGAGGCGGTTCTTACTAGAGCCCTGGTGTGCCCCAACCTGAGGACCTTGGTTCCAGCCTCTGGGGCTGCCCGACGCCCACCCACAGACCTGGGAGCCGGCGGCTTTGTGCGGCCGGGGGCTGGAGTTTGAGTGTGGGGCCGTCGTGCTGGTGACTGTCCGCGGGTGTCCTCAGTCCTGCGGGAGGTAGACGAGGCTCTCGCTGCTCCCCCAGAAGTCAGGATGAGGGCCCCTGTTTGGCCGCCCTACTCTCCATATCTAGCAGCCCCCGAGCCATGTCCTCAGTGACTCTGCGTGAGGCTGGCCTGGACCTGGGTACATGCTGGGATGGGCGTGGCTGACCTTCCCTTCCGTGCGGCTTCGTGGAGCCCGACCTCCTCCACTTTCTGGGCACCGTGACCTGGGGCAGGCCACCATCCCTCAGAGGCCTGGAGCAGCCTTGGCTTGTGCCGCCGAAGCGTCGGGGGTGACACAGGGTCTAGATGACATCCAGCGGGCCTCCCCCGTGTCCCAGTCCCACTGGGCTCATCTGAGGACTTGGTAATAACCGGGTGGCAGCAGCGTCCCCGTGGGGCTCACCCTAGAGACGACTTAGCCTCTTGGTCTTAAGAACCAAGGTCGCAAAGCCTCTGGCCGGAGTGCGACGGCCGGGGCTGTCCTGCGTGCTCAGCCCCTTGCCCGGTGAGCTGCTGGCCGGCGAGGGGCTGCACCTGAAGCCACCTTGCACCGAGACTTCCCGAGCGTCCTTCTAGCAGCTGCATGTGTTGCAGGTTGCTTAGTGACTTAAAAATAACATCTTTGGCCTGATGATGACACCGTCGTTGGGTACTGGAGGGCGATGAGGGGACACTGTGCGCCCAGCCAGCCCTCCGAGGCCGTGGCTGCTGAGGGGGCCCCTGGGAAGGAGGCGTCTGGGTGGGAGCAGGTGGCCCCACGGTGGCCCCACGGTGGCCCCACGGCGGCATGGGCTCAGGAGCCCATCGGGAGCAGTGTGTCCCTGGCCACTTGGCATTCTCTGCTCCTTAGTCTCCCGGACACACGTGGGAGGTCGCGCGTTTCTGAAGCACCCAGTGCAAAGGCTTTTCCCAGATGCTGACTCTTGTGCAAACCACCATAGAATCCTGAAGCTTCCATCCCAGACAGCTACCAACCTCCACCCTACGACCTGTGAACTGACCGCTGCCGCCTGTCACTCTGCCTGTTCCTGAACTTGGTGGGCGCTGTGGCTTGTGCGCTCGCCCCTGCCTCTGGGACCGCGCGTAGCCGGCTGGGGGCCCCGTGCACCTACTGGCCCAGCTGTGGTCCGTATGAGGCGCGTGGCCAGTGACAGCATCTCCAGGAGAGGAGTCTGCTTTTCACGAGGTTCTGAGTTACCCATGTCTCGAGCTTCACGACCGTGCTGTGCCCACGTTCTGGGCAGTGCTGGCTTC
The DNA here is from genome assembly GCF_011764305.1 of Mustela putorius furo. Classification (NCBI taxonomy): domain Eukaryota; kingdom Metazoa; phylum Chordata; class Mammalia; order Carnivora; family Mustelidae; genus Mustela; species Mustela putorius. The sequence continues at coordinate 14,868,105 of NW_025422145.1, read as the reverse complement.
CTCTGGGCTTCCGAGGATGACGACGTACCCCAGCTGTGATGTGCTGCTGTGAATCCGCTTTCTGTGCGCTGTGAGGCCGAGGGCTCTTCCTCACGTGGACTCGGGTGTGGGGCTGCAGCAGAGTCTCTGCGGGTTCCAGAACTGTCCCAGGGGTGAGTCCTGAGTAGAGGCGGCCCCAGGCTGAGGCAGGAGAGGAAGCCGTTAACGGCAATCACTAGCCGCCACCTGCCGCCCCAGGAGCAGTGAAGATGGGAGGGGGACCTGGTGAGCTGGGCAGTGGCCAGACATGCTTCCATGGCGACTGCGAAAAATGGTGAGACCAGAACACCGCACAGTCACCCCAGAGGCTGGAGGAGAAGGGCCAGAGTTCATCCACATGCATGACCGAACGGACATTATTTCTGCAACAAGCGTGACCTTCAGAAGCCCACGGCCATCCACCAAGCAGAGCAGGCCATCCCCTCGCGCGGGCGACTGGACAGGTGTGGTCTGGCGTGGGCGGGGGTGTCGAGATCGGGCTTCCCGGCAGCCGGGCTCCCACTCGTCCTCTCCGGTGGGCCTGTCATTACTGGGCGCTGGTCTGCCTCAGCTGTCCCCTGCAGGAGGCGACCCACGGCCAACCACTGGCCCTGCGTCTCAGCCGGGTCCTGATCCCGGCCATCAGGGACGAATGTGAGGTCCCAGACGCCAGCCTAATGAGGGTCTGGCAGGAGGAGCCGTGCTTTCGATGGGTCGTGTCAGTTTTATGGATTACGATGGCATTTTACGAGGTGTGACCTGAGATGTGTGGATTCACGGCTCTCCCAGGATTAATTTGGAAACCTAGCGTTCTTGGTTCTGAGCCCCCAAATCGATGATTTCTCATTCTTCACTGTCTGCAACACTAATAGCCCTGGGCCGCAGTCTCTCCCCCAGGTGGGGCCCTGGGGCTCCTGCCCGAGCCACCTGCGAGCCACATCCCTGTGCCTCCTCCCTGGGGGCCTGACTTCCCAGCTCGTCTTTCCGGGCCGGCGGCCCCTCACACTCCTCTCAGCTCCCCAGTCTCTCCTTGCTGCATGAGCAAGAGACCAGGCAGGCAGGTGTCCCCGAAGCTCGGCTCTGCCTCCTCCTCTCAGGAGTCTGGGCTGCTCTGGCCGAGTCTGGCAGGTCTCTGCACGCTCACGGAAACGTCCTGTTTGTCTGGGTCCCCGTCAAGATGCCGACCACTGGCGGTCTCCGTGCAGCTCTCTGCGGCCACAGGGGAAGGTGGCGGCTGCAGCTCCCTCCACTGCTCTGTATGGCCTGAGGGCTTCTGAGATGGTGACCTTGCCTCCGTCCCCCATGGCCCGAAGCCCGTGCTTGTGCCGGGTGGGGCGCCAGGCAGGTGGGGGCCCTCACACCTGCCCCTCAGAGTCCCTGTTGAGCTGCTGGCCATCAGCAACCCCCTCAAGCCACGAGGGGCCTGTCTGGGCAAACCCTCACGGCAACCCTCAGACCGCCCGGACACACGGCCACCGTCACCAGTAGAAGGCCCGGCAGCCACGTGGCCAGGGGCCAACCTCTCCAGGCGCGACGAGCCCAGCCGGCAGCCACTCTGAGACATGGCGTCACCCCCTGGCCCCTCGCGGCCATGCTGAGAGCCCATAGCAACCCAGGCCCAAAGCCGCCTGTCGGACCGGACGCTCCTGCGGAGCGCTCCCTGCCCGTGCTCCCGTGTGTCGCAGCGAGCCCCGGAAGGACCCAGTTCAGAGCAGATGGGACTGCTGCGCCAGAAGGTACCGCCGCGCCGGAAGGTGTGTCTGAGAAACGCTGAGGGGAGGGCAGACCCGCCGACCAGCCCCAGGGGCTTCCCGACAGCCCTTATACAGGACGCCCCAGCAGAGTGACCTGCCAGCTCATAGGGCCCCTCGTGTCCTGGGATGAAGTCGATGTTAAGACCATGTAAACATTTAGACTGAAACATGGAAGGTGCGGGGCCAGTCGCCCGTGGATGCCGGGCCTCGGACGTGAGTGGGAGGACAGTGCAGGGGGTGTCCTGCGGCATTGCGGGGCTGCCCTCGTGCGGGGTCGCCCACTCCCCCCTCTGGAACAAAGCCCGGCTTGGAGCGCAGGTGGTCACGTGGTGTGGGCACAGCAGGTGTCGTCTGGAGAGAGAGCAGCACGCAGCCATGGGGTCTGGCTCCCCTAAGAACGGAGCAGAGCCCCGGGGCCCTGTCCGCCCAGGCACCGGGCCTCCCTGAGTTCCATGTGCAAACCCCCAGCGGTGAGGATGGGGACAGAGGAGAGTCCAGGGAGCCTGTCCGAGGTGCCCCGTTTCCTCCAGCATCTCCGTCCTGTCTGTGTCCCTGGAACCATCTGATCCCACACTCGGGCACACCCTTCCTGCCACTTCTGCGGAGAAGAGCCCAGCAGGCATGAACTTGGGAGTTTCTGAAGACTCCCACGGAGCCATCGGTCGCTGGTGGGCCACCACTGACCATGCCCTTTCGTTCTTGATAAGTGGAGAGAGCCCCTGCGTCCCAAAGCCACGACCCTTCTGTGCCGTCACTCAGTGGCTCTCCAGGAACAGTCTGACTCTGCATCCAAGGTGACTGGCTTCTCAAGGCTCAAGGGCTTGGAAGGCGGGAGCAGTGCTGCAGCTGGACGGGGGACAGGGCTGGCGACGCTTGAGCCCAGGCAGCCACACAGATCCATGCCAGCTTCTGCTCTCCCTAGAGGCATTTAGCGGGCCTCGGACCAGGGAAGGAACCCTTGAAGGGCAGAGCTTGATGCCGGGGAGGTCAAGGCGGCGGGCTGGTGCTGTGCCGGAAGGAGGCACGCAGGCCAGTAAGCGCAGGGACGGCCAGGGTGCCCTTGCGTCTGCCAGCCACAGGGTCCCAGGCACGTGGAAGTTCCCAGAGAACATGGTGGAGACCTAGGGGAAAGCCAGGCACATAGCAAAGACCCCGCCAGGCCCAGCCCCGAGGAAGGCTAAGCCAGCCCTTCCTCGGAGGCTCCGTCAGACCCGCCCGGTACCATGAGCTAGACCCGTGAGTAGGAGAGCTGCTTGGCAGGGCGGGATTCGGCACAGAGAAGGACACGGCGTCCGCACCCTCACCCACGGCCCATGGCGGCTGGCGTCCCGTCGGGGCCTGAGGACCCGCGAGCCAAGGAGAAGGGCTCAGGAGAATAGATGGGAGGCGGGGGGAAACCTGGAACTGGTGGATAAGCGTGTCCAAGCAGCCTCTACGAACGAGAGAGTGGATTTATGAGACGCTGTCACAAGCAGGAGAAATGCGCCAAGTGTGAAAAGAACCACACACACTCCGAGAGCGGCCACGGGCCTGCCAGCAACGGAGCGGCTCCCACCCAGACATGAGGTGAGTGGGCACAGGGACGGCAGGGCCCGGAGGCGAGGCGCCCTCTGAGCCGCAGCACGGACTGTGACGGGACCGGATGCCCGACAGACACACCGGGTGCCACGGGAAGGGAGGATGGCAGAGAAAGTACCGAGAGATCATGTCCCAGAATTCTGATTGAGGACAGTGACGAACAGATCAGAGATAACCTACGACACCACCAGCGGGATGAGGGGCAGAGTCACATGGTGAGCACGGGGGAGTGTGGCGGGGCCCTGCACAGACGGCACAGCCGTGCTGCAAGAATGCGGTCAGGCTCTGAACCGCAGTGGTAAAAGCGTCAGGAGGGTAGGGACTGGAGGACAGCGGCCGGCGGCCTCTCCGCACGGACTCCGGGCTGCGTGCAGGGGCACAGGTCAAGAACAGCCCATCTGCGCGTGAATAACTTCTGGACGTCTTTTCTATTCCCTTACAGCGTAGGCGTCCCAGGGGACACACGTGCTCATGGGCAACTTTGTGTGTCCTGGGACCCCAGCTCTGGGCGTGTGGCTCAGGAGCCGGGGGAGGCAGCTCCCTCTGGCTGTTGCCCTGGTGATGACCCTCACCATGACCCATTCCTGACTCCGACCAAAGTCACAGAGGGTAGAAGGAGCAGGACATGATGGGAGGCGGAGACGGGTCTCTCTGCTCCAACCAGGAGCCTCTGGCCTCTGAGTACCTGGTCCCACTAGGGAGGGTGCCCACTCCTATCCCTCACAGATGCTGCCCCTGCCAGGGTCCCTCCCTGACTCGAGGCTTAATGTCACAAGGCGGGGGGCGTCTGGGCCCAGGCGGTTCAGCTCTCCCATTGAGTCTCACGTGCACCTCTCCAAGTGGACAGCGGCCCTGTGGCCTCGCAGAACCCTCCGGAACAGCTGTGTAAACCGAGCGTAGGAGGAGAGGAGCATGTCCACATCCTCAGCCCTCCCCCGGAGGAATGAGCGGAAACAACCGATCTGGAGGTTTCCCTCGGACTGTTGGGCACAGGAGAAGCGTGGCCTGTCAGGACTGAGCATAACCCCCCCACTCTGTACACTGCTCCCCCCAGTGACCGGCCCCTGGCACAGCGCGGGGATTCCTCAGAATTAAGCTGCGGCCGCAAGGCTGTGCCCACACCAGAGCCCCAGACTGCCTGGGATGGCAGCAGACCAGCTGTCCGGCCATCCTCTCTGCTCCAGAGAGCTGGGCAGCGCACTGGACCCTGGAGAGCCACAGTGATACCGTGGCTCTGGCGAGGACTCCTGGGACATGCTTGGACCAGGGGATCCCCAGGTCTCTGGGGGACAGAAGGCAAGCTCCTGAGCTGGTCTTCTGGAATAACGTCCAGAGCTGCGGGCCAGCAAAGTCCAGCTTGGGCCCCGCCCTGCGCTCCTGGGGCGCTCGCTGTCCACTGTTACCCACCCGGGCAGCCGCCCCCAGGGCCGGGTCATGGCCCAACCCCGAGGCTGCTCCTGGCTGAGCCATCCACTCTTGAGCCCTGAGCCCCTCCACATGCTGTGGGGACACTGGTGGCCTGGGCTGGGGTTCGGACTTGCCACTGAGCCGGGTCCAGCTAACCAGTTGCCGGCCTGGAGCAGGAGTCCTGCCACATACTCTGTGGACAAGGGCACTCAGAGGGTCCCAGGTCGGAGAGCTGAGTCTGCCCTAGGGTAGCAGACCTCCTTCACTTACTCTTTCAAGTGACAGGACAACTGGCTTCTCCTTGGTACTCGTCACAGCCGGCCGTCAGGTTTTGGGGAGAGAAAGCGGGAGGTGGACACTGCTTCCCCCAGGCCCAGGCAGGTTTAGAGATTGGAGAGGGTCCCTAGCAGTCCGCAGCCAAGGTGGATGGGGGCTAATGAATACCCCCTAGTCCCCTCCCCAGGCAGTTGTCTGTCACCACGGTGACCCCAAAGCCACGCAGAGCCCCACTCCCAGCTGTGCAGGGCTGGATCGTCCGAGTTGCCTTGGAATTGGGACAGTAGGGGAGGGTCCGGCACGAGGTGGTGCCCACACTGGCGGACCCCATCAGGGGCGCTTGAGCCAGCCCGGAGTCGCCTTCTGCTGGCTTGGGACCGTGGGAGCACAGGGCTCAGGGTGGGTGCGGCAGGCGTGCGGCCCTTGCGCCCCCACCTACCGGCGGGTGGCCCTTACCTGGGGGGGGGGTGCAGGGCTCACCAGCCCAGCCGCAGCGCTGCCCTTGAGCCCAGTCTGGTTGGCTGATGTGTGAACTGTGGCGCCCGGACTGCAGAGGGTTGCTCCACGGTGGAAGTGAGCGCTTCAGCCGGGAGAACAAGGACCCCCGAGCGTGTGCTGCTAAGTGAGGGGACGTCTGGAGAGCAAGTGTCCCGGACGCCTGCAGCCACGGGATGCCCTGGAGAAGGCCAAGTGTCAGGGGCTGCCCTGGGCTTGAGGCGGGGAGGGGTCTGGGAGCACAGATGGCTGTCAGGGTGGTGGAGGGACTCTGACTGACAGTGCGACGGACACCTATCACTAGATGTGTCCGAACCCAGAGGATGCACAGTGCCCGTGACCCTGCAGCGAACTTGTAATCCCGCTGTCCGTCTGGGCTCCTGAGTCAACGTGTCACGTGGCATGGATAGGGGGTCCTCTACTGCCGTGTCATGTGACGGTGACATTGGGACCATCCACGCTCTGTGCTGTGTCTTTCTGCAGATCTGTGACCGTCCACAACAAGAATGTTACTCCAACAGCGGTTGAAGCACGGGGGATGATAGCAGGTGGCAGGCCCGGGCCTGAGCTCTTGGGTGGCCGCGGCAGCCGCATGGGGGTGAAATCTGGGCGTGGAGTCGTGCAGGGAGCACGTCACCCGCGGGAAGCACGTGTGTAACCACTGAGTCAGAAGACGGATGCTGAGAATAATGAAAGGAAGACGAGGGAACACAAAGATGTGAAAGTCCAAAGATGCCGGCTGGGACGGCTGCTCTGTTAGGGAAGCCGCTCTGCTCTGACGCGCCGCCCATCCCAAGGACAACGTCTGCTGCTAAGTCTGCCTTCAGAAGAAATGGGCGTGGCCCAGCCGCCAGCCCCAGGGGCCGAGTCCCCATCCCCCCACAGTCCTGCCTCTGTCCTGCTTGCCGGGAGCACAGCCAGGTAGGTCACCGCCACCGCTGCACGGCCTGCAGCGACGGCCATGCGTGGTGCACACCCACGCCGGCCAGGCAGCCCCCGGGACGCATCCCAGTGTGCAGGGTGACCGAAGAGGCGTTCGTCCTGGGAGGTGAACCGTGATGGACCACGTTGGCCACTTGGGAGCGTGAAGTGACCTCCTCACAGCAGGTGCAGAGAGAACCACGTGTTTAATTCAGTGACTAAAAATAGCCCAAGGAAACCACAAACTGACGGGACTTGGGGAAGGGTGGCCCACACCAGCATTCCCTGCTGGGGCCCTCGAGAGCATGCAGGAGCCCGGCGCTGCCTGCCCAAGCACTGGGACGGGGGCAGGGCCCGGACCGCCCGAGCCGCAGGAAGCAGTCGCGGGGAGCTCGACTTGCCGGTGTGCCGCCACTCCAGGAACTGCCACGGGGCGAGCACATGGTTATCCGGGACTGTCCGGCGCAGAGGCTGGCACGCGTGACGATGGCTGCATCCGTGGTATTGGCATGCTTGGGTAGCACAAAGGAAGATGTTGTAGTTAAAGATGGCATTTACAGTGTCAAAAAGCAAGGTGCCTCGTATGAACACACCCCGGTGTGGACCAGAGCTCCTGTGCCCATCATAGCCGCTGCGGGGACCAGCCTTGTGGTCGAGGACCCGAAGGCAGTCCCGTGACACTGCCGGTGTTTTCTGCACGCCGCCGCCCGCTGTCAGGCCCTCGGCCACACAATAGGACAAAGGTGGACACGTGGCACAGGGAGGAGGTAAAGCGAGGGGTTCGGGGCTGGAGGGCAGGGGACGGTGAGACCCCAGGACACGCACTTAATGTATGTCACGGCGCATTTACGAGAAGTGGGCATCCCTATGCCCATGTCATTGCAACCGTAGCAAGAAACTGCAAAATGCCGCAGACCTAGCGATTTCGGGGAAGGCGCCCCCACCCTGAATGCCTGCTTAACCCCGTGCGTTTGCTTCTGTGTTGTGCTTGGCCGTTCCTGGAAACTGGCAACAGGACGTGGTTCATGCCTTTCTACGTCTACCCCCGAGCGCATTCAGATTTTGGAGCGCATGCGCTCCCTTGCGGCCTCCTGAGTATGGGGTCCGTCTGCACAACTCGCTGCTCTAGTTACGACAGTGGTACCACGGGAGTCACGCCCGCCTGGACACGGGCCTCCCTTCACACCCCCCGCCCCCAGCCTTACCTGTTACCACAAAGACTTGGAAACACCCGGAAATTCCACCGAAATTCCACCGATGGAACAACAGATCAGCCAACTACGGGACACAGGGAGGGGCAAAGCCCGAGGGGGAGGGCCCTCCCCGGCCCAAGGCCCTTGGCTCTCCCTGTGGGCAGGCGAGGTGGGGCACGCACTTCCCAGAACGCTCACGCCCATGCCCTTCCCTGCGAGCTGTCCCCCGGCAAGGACAGCAGCTATGACAGAGCAGTTGGAATCCCAGTTTTGGACACTCCGTCTCCAAAGCTAATGATGACCTCCAGGTCGGCTGCCTGAATTTAAATTACAAGGAAACGGGAGACCTGGGTGGCTCAGTTGTTAGGTGTCTGCATTCTGCTCCGGTCATGATCCCCGGGGTCATGGGATCGAGTCCCATGTCAGGCTCCCAGTTCAGCTCTGCTTCTGCCTCTTTCCCTCCCCCGTTTGTGTTCCTCTCTCACTGTCTCTGTCAAATAAATAAATTACAAGGAATTTACAAGTCCCAACGGAGTTCTTCTTGGGAATCAATGATCAGATGCCCTAGTTGAGGGAAAGGAGAGGCCCAGAGAGTAGAGGCCCCAGACGGCGGCAGTGGAAGCACTGCTCAGGGGGCGCGGGCTTGGTGCCACGGGCACTGAGGCCGACGGCTGGGGGGAGGCAGGGCGGCAGGCGAGGGCTCAGGACCATGGTCCACGTGGACATAACATAGCACCAGCCTCTACCTTGGAGCCTGACTGACGAGGGCTGGACGGCTCACCCAGGAGAGGGATGACCCTGTGGGAGGATGCCCCTAGAACCCACCACAGACGGCTTCCTGGACGCAAGGGAGGAGCACGTCCCAGGCCACCTGTCTGTCCTCCCAGCGACAGTTACAGGGATGATGCAGGTGGGGGCTCACCTGGAACAGGATCTGTAAGACCCCGTGGAGGGTGCACATTCGCCGTCCGAGGAAGAGGAAGAAAGGCACCACGAGCTCGAGGAAGTGGTTGCTGAGGGTCTCGAAGCGGTGGACCCACCATGGGGACTGGTGCAGGAAGTAGGCCATAGGGTTGGGCACTGGCTGTGTCTGGGGGACAGAAGGAGGCCCGTGAGCCAAGCCTGGAGCTCCACCCCGCAGGGGACCTCTGCACACCCCCACCACGCCGCCCGGCCCTGCCCACTCTGTGCCCACTGGCTGTCCCAGGAGAGCGTCCTGGCTGGGAAAGGCTCAGGGGAGACCAGTCCCATGGACCTTCCTCCGGCAGCTCAGATGCCTGTGGCCAAGATATCAGACCTAGAACCAAGTGTCTCAGCTTTAGGGTGTGAATCATGGGCGCCCTCCCCCTGCCTGGTCTCCTTTAATTCTGACGCGGGCCCCGGGGGGCACCCTGAGTGTCCTGGGGACCCAGAAGCAAAGGGATGAGCACTAGGGGAACCCAGGTTTCAGGTCCGTGCTCACATGTGGGAATTTCCGCTTGGAGGCCGGTGGAAGCTGGGGGTTCCGGCCGCGTGTGTGTTCCTGGGAACAGCCCCCGAGCATGTGTGAGGGGGCGGGGGGGAGCATCCCGGGAGGCCTGCATGTTGACTCAGCCGTGGTGCTGGCCGCCCCAGGACCCAGCTGACAGGCCCTATACCTCTGACCGCAGTGGCCCAGTCTTCCCCCAGAGCCCTGGCAGCAGCCGAGGCTGGGAGCCTCCCACCCAAGCCCGATGCCCGGGTGGGTACACGCAGCCATCCGTGAGGAGACCACCACCCAGAGCGCTCTGGTTCCGGGAGCCGCGTGTGGCCCGGCTCACCCGCCACCCCCACCCGGGTCTGGAACCCAGGGCGTCCAAAAGCAGGTGTAGGGGAGCCCAGCCCAGGTGAGTGGCCTTGTTCCTCTTCTCGCCACTATGGCTCTGAGCACAAGCCCCTCATGTGCCCCATTCTTCCTCCTGGGACTTCTCTCCACGCCTGCCCATCGTGGCCATGACGTCGCCATCTGAGTGAGGGGAATGTCGGGGTCTCAGAGACAACGGGCAACAGCAGTTGGGCTGACCTGGTTCCAGTTTTGAAACTCCAACATGGTTCTGGTACAAAATGATGTCTACTCGTCACGGGTGTGCAGCCCCTGCCGTTGCCCCTGGAGGCCTGTGCTGGCCCCACCCGGCTCCCCAGCTCGGCCCGGCTGCAGGCTCTCCTACCCCTACCCTGGGTGTGTGTCCCCCCTCCCCTCCGGACACAAGGAGGTGCCTGTGCCACGGGTCCAGGTGTGCCAGCCCGGTGCTGCCCTCGGGGCACGGAGCCTCCTGCCAGGACACGTGGGGCGGCAGGATCAGGTAAGAGGCTGCGGGAAAAAGTCGCGTGAACGGCAGCCCTCGGCTGACTGCCCCTGCCCACCACTCAGGGCTGGAGATGGCCCCGGGAAGGACGGCCACTAGGGAAGGGCCACTGTCCCATCCAGTTCGTTCCCTTGCTAACTTTTCATTCGGACACAATTTCTGACTTAGAGAAAAGTCAGAAGAGGAAAGAAAACCCCCGAATGGCACACTTCGCGCCCATGCTCTCCCGCTTCCCACCACAGGAGCGGCGGTGGGTGGGCGGCTGGGCCCCGCGGCACCAGAGCGTTGAAGGGCGAGTGCTCCCGTGACTTGGCAAGCACAACCACGACGGGCCGTTGCGCCCATGGGCCTGGCTGGTGTGAGGGCGGCCCCAGGCCATGTGGCCTGTAGTCCTGCACCTTGCCAGCCTCTCATTGGAACGTCAGGACACAGCCAAGCCCATGTGCCCCGTGTCCCTCAGGGCGGGTCTGGGGCACATGCTCTCGGCAGGAGGCCCGCAGGGGTGACAGGGCTGTCCCGGCGGACCCAGGGTGGCATGGTGCTTTGTGCCGGGACTTCTGGGTTGAGGGGTGTCCGTCGGGTCCCGCCTGGCACTGTGAGGCAGACAGAAGCAGCCTCCTGTGTTCCAGCATCCTGGGACGTTTTTCGCCAGAATCTGGGGTTCCCTTGGCCACTGAGTGGTGACTTCCGGGGCCAGTGTTCCTTCTGCCTCTGTGAGCTGGCTTTCCACCGCAAGGTCAAGTGTGCTTCCAGCCTGTTTATCAGCGCTCACGTGGCCACGTGGGCTTTCTTCACGGCCACTTCTGATGTGTCCACAGCCCTTCCAGAGACTCCCGACTTTCTGGCCCTAAAGATGCCCCAGGGTCATCAGAACCCCTTGCTGCTGCTGCCCCCAGTGCCTCTCTTCTCCCCAAGGAGCCCTGGTCCCCATTAGGGCAGGCTGGGAGCCGGCACCCAGCCTGGGCGTGGGGGTTGCTGTCTCTGGGCTCCTCCGTGGGCGCAAGTAGAGAAAAAGGCGAGTGACCGCGTCTCCACTGCCGCACCCACGCCGTCTCGCTCACAGGGCTGTGCGTCCCACCGCGTTCCGAGCGGATTTCTGCCGCACAGGGAGGCAGACCGGTCTCTTCTCATCTACCCCAGGGGCTCTTGGCCACCGACACCTGTTCCCACCTGTGAGCATGGGGGGCCCACCTGCCACGAGACCTCTGAACCCTGTCTGCTCCCTCCTGAGGCTTCTGCCACACTGAGTCCCCAGCAACCACGGAATGACATGTGGCTGATACTTGGTAGATGGGCACATGGCGGCCACTGCTCGTGGGTGGGTAAGTGCAGCGCGTGTCCCTGTGACGCGGCCTTCCCGTTCATTGTCCCACAGGGTCTCCAGACAGGCGGCCGCATGTGCTCTGCCCTCCAACACGGACGGCCCACGGATGGCCGAAAAGGACAAAGGTCTTGGTGCCCGTTCTGCGGAGTCTTCAGCTGGCGCGCTTCTGAAAAGCACTTGAGACACATGACTGTCGAGGCCACCGTGGTGATAGGGTGCACACATGAGGGGAACGAGCACAGATGCAGGGAGAAGATGGGTTTCCCTTTGCCTTCGGAGCAGTCACTGCCCCAGAAGTGCACGCACCACAGGGTCACTTCCGCGTCTCTGGAGGTGTGGGGCCGCCCGCACCCAAGGAGGGCCCTAGTGACGGCCGACCTTCTAGGACTCCTCCAGGATGGCAGGCCTGGCTGAGGGTAGGATGCGTGTATAAAGAAAAAGAAACACAACTCGCCGCGCTTGCTTGGAGCCTGGGGAGGGAAGCCATGCTCCTCTCTGAATTCGGGAGAAACTGCCAGAGGCCCCCACCTGCGACACTTCCTCCCCATGGAGGGTGCCCGGCCGCGGTGCGGGTGGCGACAGGGCAGAGAGCACGACTTGGCTTCAGCATTTGCCATAAGAGATACACTGTCCGGGGCAGGGAGTGAGGCTGAGCGGCCCCTGAGGCCTCTGGGCACTGGCCCCACCTTTGGGCTGCAAGGCTCTGTCCACCAGGGCGGGCTCACTGCGTCCTCTGCAGGCTGGCCCCTGGGACCAGGGATGAGGAGGGGACCCGGCAGTGCACCTGCTTCAGCCTCTGGGTCCTGCCTGTAGCGGCGGGAGCCCAGACGGAGAGCACTGCAGAGGCAGGTCAGGGTTCGGAGAAGGGCTCCAGCCCAAACGTATCCTCTCTGTGGGGCAGCGACTGCCAGTTCTGGTCAGCACATGCCTAGGGAGTGCCGAGAAGCCATGCTCAGCAGAAGTATCCCTGCCACCACAGCAGGGAGCAGCTGCACGGCTGGGGGAGCAGTGGGGCCGGGGTCGGCAGGTGTGAGCTCAGAGCAGCCGGGCCCCACCGTGCTGTGGAAATGCCAGCTGATGCCTGGGGACAGACGCTAGCCGCGGCGTGGAATTCCTTCCAGGGATGCTCTGTCTTCCAGTGCCTGCACTGCCCGTGCAGGGACTAGGCTCCTCTTGTGGGTTTACGGTCTGCTGGGCAGGGGGTGTCAGCTCTACCTGCCCTCTCTGCAGGGCCGGGGAGGGTCCCGAGGCCTTCCTGCTCCTGCAAGCCCAGGACAGTTTTATTTTTGTTTGCACTGAAGCTGGGAAAAACCCCACTGTGTCGTAGAATCTGGCTGTAAACCCTGGAAACGGCGTCTGGAACATCACACCCCATAAAGCGGGGGAAGGGGTGCCCAGTGCTGCCTCTGGCAGGAAGCTCAGCCACGCTCACCCTTGTGGCCAAGTGGCCCAAGTGCTGCACAGCCTGGATGTTGGCGGCCGGCCAGCCCTGACCCCAGGAACACTTTACAGCTGGTTCCCTTAAGAAGAGACACTTTTAAAAAAGAAAAACACGAAGGGTGATAAAAACAGTTGTAGGGTTTGGGGAAAGCAACGTTCCTTCATGCTTGTTCCAACACCTTCCCTTCCAGGCCTCAGTGGTGAGTCTGAAAGAGACAGAAATGGCTTTTTCAGCCATTTTCCCATTTCGGGGATAGTAAATTATGTGTTTGAGGCTTCAGTCAGGAAGGGTATATGTGTAATTCTTGTCTGAAGAACAAATTTCTGAAAATCGTCAAGCCACCTGCATTCTGTTCCGTCAGAAGACTGAGTCACAAGCCCTCCGCTGCAGGACCCCTGCCCCTTGTTGAGCCCAGAACTGAGGTGTCCACAGAAAGGCCACTGGGAATTCTTAGTCCCCATATGTTTGAGGGGTGGGGGGCCTCCCCGTATACCAGAGGCATCCACCTGCTGGTGGCCCCCGGACGGCAGGAGGGGGGACCGCTGGCATCTGGCTGGTGAGGGTCTCAGGATAAAACCCGGAGATGGACGCTGTTTGTACACAGCTGCCGGCCGGCTCCCCACGGGCCTCGGGACGGGTGGGGCCCCAGATGTCAGGGCTGAAGGCTCCGTCCGGAGTGAGAGGCCAAGGCAGAGCCAGCGGTGGCCGCCGCCCCCGCCCACCCAAGGCCCACCCAAGATGCAGGAGGAGGAGCGAGCTATGAATGTGACAGGGCGCCCCAGGGCCCATGGGACAGGAGCAGTCACAGTGCTGTGGGGCAGGACTGGACACCAGGGTGAGCTGCGGTGGCACCCCAAGAGCTGCCGCCGACCACCCCGCTTTGCGGGGGCTCTTCCTGCCCGATGGTGGGGAGAGGCCGGGTCCCACCCTTGTCTTCGAGGGATGGGTGTGGTCTGCCCCCGCGTGCTGTACCTGTTGCACACCACCCAGGCAGGCAGGAGAGAGGCCTTCAGAGTGGAGCCCGCCGGCAGCGAGCCCACGCGTGAGCAACATGAGGGGCGTCCGGCAGGCAGTGGGGGGACGGCGGGCTGGGTCCAGTCGACGCGGAGCAGCGTCCAGTCGACGCGGAGCAGCAGCCCTGGAAGTGGCAAGTCCGTGGACGAACACAGGAGCACCGCGACACGCGGTTTCTGGGACGGGAACTGTGTGACCACAGCCACGGGGGGCTGGGAGGGAGAGTGAGAGAGCATCGCGGCCACAGCCCTACGGGTCCCCAGGGCTCACTGGAGCAGCATGTCACTCACAGGTACGCGGTGACACACCTGAGACGTGCTGTGAACCCTGACGTTCCCGCTCGTGAGCCAAGGGAAGCCAAGGAGCCGTGGTGAGAATGGAGTGACCCGAGAGAAGCCGTGGGCGATGCGGGAGGACAGACGGGAGAAGGAGCCAGCAACGGTGTCGGAAACCAGGTCGAAGCGCAGCTTGGTGCGGGCGGCCCAAACGCACTCCGAGGCAGAACCCGGGGCTGCCCAGGCGGCTTGTCGTGACCTCAGAATCCTGGGATCGAGCCCCATGGCTGGCTCCCTGCTCCGCTGCCCATTCCCCTGCCTGTGCGCCCTCTTGCTCACACTCTAATAAAATCTTAAAAAAAAAAAAAAAGGCTGAATTTGTCATACCCCCAAGACAAGACCCAGCACAGCGGCATGTGAGACGCACACTTTGGAGGCGAGGGCGCACGGGGGCGGCTGTCAGACCTTGGAAGCACCGAGACCAGGGACAGAAGGTGGTTTCTTAAGGCCACTGGGGATCACCAGGAGGCCCCAGGGCACCGACACTTAGGTGCCTTGTACCAGAGTGTCTAGACCCACCGCGTGGGCAGCAGACACCATAGCTGGGGCCCACGCGCCCACAGTTGCTGCTGCACGTTTTGGGCCCTTCTCAACTGTACTAGGACGAGCGGACAGCGGGGAGGAGACCGGGAGGCACCGAGCCCGCAGCCCAACTTTGGGAGCAGTCATGCGGCACGAGACATTCCTGTGGTCGGCTCAAAGGCAGTGCTCCCTGAGGCCACGCTCTGGGCCACGACACAGGTCTGAGTGGACACACGCTGTCTCTGAAAATGATGAACTAAATCAGAAAGGAGTAACCGAAAACCACGTGCAAAGCACCCACCTGTTTGGGTACTCGGTCACGCCGATGGAGCAGCCTACCTGAGCACACACTCTAGTATACGGGCCACGAATCTGATCACAACCTCAGGGTTGTTACTCAAGTGGGGGAAACCGAGTCAAGCTGTGAGGTCGCTTCCTTAGGAGCATGTGAGCCAGTGTGGCTGCGGGAGGGCGGGCAGCACAGGTCTGTACGAAAAGCAGGAGTGACATGGACCTGTGCTCAAGTCTAGTACTTGCAGCAGCGACCGTCACTGACCCTGATGCTCTGTCCCTGCATCTCATGGACTTGGCCTTGGTCTGGCGGGGCTTGCCCTTCCCAGTGACTGCAGGGCATGGGCTGCACCAGGAGCACACACCAGACTGCATTTGCCTCCTGGCCCCAGCGCTGACCCACCCAGTCCCCAGGACACACACAAAAATATACTCTTCCTATAACATCAGTAAAACCGCAGGGGCACAGAGCACAGAGGCCCAGGGCCTCCCCACCACCCACCGGAGATAACCGAGTCACGGCTTCTGCCAAGTGAACATTCATAGCTTTCATGGTAACTTCAACCTTGATTCAAATTACTTCCAGGTTACCAGACCCTCCCCCAGTTACGGGACAAAACAGCTGTAACCGTGTCCCAGGGTCACAGTTAAAGGTTGGACTCACCAGCCCGAGAGACATATGGAAGCCTCCAGTGCTGGGGCTGGTTTGGGAACTCTAGAGGAAGGTTCCGCTGTGCTTGGTGGGGGCCGCGGCTCAGCAGCCCCAGCTGTGCCCTCGGCTGCACCCAAGGCCACGGGCATAGCACACAGGGCGTTGGCTCTGGAACCAAGGGAGGGACTCATGGGCCCTTGGGCAGGAGGGGAGGGGAGTTTGGTGGGACGGGGCGAGATCTCCAGTCTGATCTCCCCGCCAAACACACCCCTGCAGGACGTCCCTGCTGCCAGGCTGGGTCACAGGTGACATGGCCGCAGATGCACCCAGGACTCGGGAGGCAGCAGCTCTGACACACCAAGGACTGAAAAGCCACAGGAGGAGTGGGGCGGTCCCAGCAGCGTTTACAGGATAGCTGCTGCGTAGCTGTGAGTGGGAGACGGAGCAAGTGTCCCATCTGACAGGTGGCGCTCCAGGCACCACCAGTGTTTTTGTGGCCGACAAGGGGCAGAGGACACCGTGACAGGCATTTGCTGTGTCCACGGATGAGTGGATGAGGTCGCTCTGACCCAAGTGCCCTCGTGTTAATTCATTCACGGGGAGACACGGTCCCAGCCCCCCACAAACATGTGAGCGGGCAGCAGGGACAGGAATGTCTGGAGGAGCTCGGACCTGGGTGGGGTCCCAGGGAGTGGGGGGCAGGGATGACAACTGCCTAAAGCTGGGGGTTGAGGTGGGGGAGAGGGCCATAGGTCTCTGAGGACAGCAGGACTTGCACCTCCTCCCATGTCCATGTGCCCTGATTTGGGGGGCAGGACATGTGGCAGAGCAGCTCCCCACTATGCACTCCTGTCGGAGGCATGTCTGGCAGCCCCGATGCCAGGAGCAGGGGGTACCTGGGCAGGACCACACGCAGCGGTGGAGGGACCAGTGCCCACAGCCAGAATGGACCCCTGGACCACAGCCGTGGGGGCCAGGAGACCCCCGCCAGCCCAGCACACAGGACGTCCTACAAGCGCCCGTGTGACCTGCCTGTGCCCTGCCAAGAGAGCAAACAGGAGGGGCCTCCATGAACTGAGCTGTGGCCTCCGAGAGGCTTGCGCCTGCGGTATGAGGGCCGGTGCCCCTGGACCGGGCAGGCAGGGACAGGGAGCTGGGTCCGCGGCCGCCATGCAGCTCACCTCATAGTGGAAGTCCATGCAGGTGAGGTCCCGCCAGCACTGGTCCCCCCGGATCTTGATCAGGCCCTGCCAAGGCAAGACACAGAAGCGTGAGCCACTCCCGAGGCTGCCAGCGGTCCCAGGGGGCGTGCAAACTGGCCGCAGGTGCAACCCAGGAGGCTTCAGGGGAGCGGCAGGAGGGCGTCTCCTGCCTGAGATGTGCAACAGGAGAGACATAAGCGGCCGCAGCAACAGCACAGCCAGGCCCTCGATGGCCAAGTCCAACATGCATGCGATGCGTCCAGCTACCAGCTTCCTTGGGTGAACGTGGTGACCTCTGTGCTTTCCTGAAACTCCGGTTCTCTGAGCACCATCGCACTTCGGAGGCTTTGAAAGCGGACAGGAAAGCAAAGCTACGGCTGGACAGATGCCAGAGGCCGAGGGAGCCAGGAAAGGGGGCTGCATGTCTCAGGAGGGCGGCGAGCGACTCAGAAGCTCGGGGCCTGCAGATCCCCTCCCGGCAGCCCGAGGCTCACTTCTGCGCAGCACGCAGGGAAAACGGGTGCCTGACCCGAGTGTCCAGGGAACGGCTCTGCCGCTCTGGAGGAGGGTCTCCTGAATGGTCTGTGGCCGAGGTCCCCAGCACCATGCCTGCTCCCTACTTCCTCTCGGGAACTCACGGCCATCCCCGCCAGCACTGGAAGCTCCACTGGGGAGCCTAAACGTGGACTCGTGGTTCCAAGGAGGCGAGGAGGTACGCGGCCCGTGAAACCAGTGTGGGACGCAGCTGGGCTCTCTCGTGATGCCGGTTTTTACAGCTGCTGCTGCTCTGGCCGAGGCCCAGCTTCACCCGCCCGCCCCGTCGGCAGACTCCCCTGCAGTGGCCCATCCCGGCACGGGAGCGGGCCTGCCTTGGTTGGGGTGGCGTGGGCAGAGAAGAGGCGCTGGGCTCCTCGGCAGGAGGGCGGGCAGCCACGGAGAAGCAGGATGGGCTGGAGGAGCGTGGAGCAGACACGGACGCGCCAGGCAGCGGGGGTGAGCGATGCCTGAGACTGGCGCCTCTGGAGCAGAGAAGACCAGGAAAGGCCATGGTGGACGATGCCCAGGGGCGCCGGGGCCACCATGTCAGTGTGGTTCGGGGAAGGACAGAGCTGGCCAGGGCTGAGGCTGGGAGGACGGCCACCAGGAGGGATGACTGCGGGAGCCTCAGCTCTGCCTTCTCACGGGCGCCCCGTGACCATGGGCTTTAGTCCCGTGGGCAGCACAGCCTCGTGGCAATGCCAAGCTGAGTGGACGCAGACCTGGGTACTGGCCCTGCTGCTGACATGTAAAATGGGACCTCGACGCAGGGAAGGACCCTGGGGTGGTGAGGGCTCTTAGCGGGAACAGGACGGTCCTGTGTCAGCCCTGTGGCCATCCAGGCAGAAGGACCACCCAGGAGTTGGGACGCAGAGCCCACAGGATGTGTTGCGGGGCAACACGGGTGTTGAGTGGGGAGCGGCATGGACACAGCAACACTCAAAGAGGCAGGGACAAGATGTGACAAGAAGTCCCAGGGACATGTGGCAGCCCCTGGGGCCCCCGAAGCCTGAGAAATGACGCTCTGGCCACGCACAGGAGCTCGGCAGGAGCTCAACATGCTGCCAACGGCCGGATCACAAACCTATGTCCCAGAGTTCCGAGAACCCCAGCGTCCCGAGCCCTGACCACCGGCTGCTCGGACCAGGTCGTGCACTCGCTGTGCTCAGCCCCCCCGGCCAGCTGGCCCCTCGGGGGTGCCCTTGTGCCCCCTCACCCAGCTGTAGCCACCAGGCACCTGGGTGGTACTATTTGGAGACTGGAGTCCTGTCCTTCCGGGAACTGGGTTTGCTTGGGCATAGCAATGTGGGAGACACAGCCCCTGGGTGCCCCTCTGTGGGACACGCAGGAAGACCTGCACGCCTGCGGTCCAGACCCAAGTGCGTCCCCCCAGGGCGGGAGAGCAGCTGCTGTCACGCGACAGCCCCGTGAGCGGGTCTCCGCTCCCCGCACCCCTCGGAATCCAAGAGTGGGTTTCTTTAGAGACTCGAACCAGGCAGAGAAGAAAAAAACAAAATAATTAAAATGTCATTCAAGTTCTAAGCTGATACGAGACACTTAAAGATCTGAGACATTCTTCCGGGAGCGGAGAGTAATTATATTCCTCCCCATCCGCTGACTTCTCCCTGTAGTGCACATGTCAGATTTTCCACGGATTTTTCCTTCCTGAGTGAGCGTCAAAGGAACAAAGACTTCTGTCAGCCTTTTTCAGCCCCAAATTAGTTCTGAAAAAATGGCTCAGACAAGCCAGTACCAGGCCAGACCCAGAGAGAGCCACGTGACCACAGCTGTCCACGCCTGCTCTCTGGGGAAGGGAGGGTGCGAGGTACTGGAACATTCCAGGCCTGCCGGGGCAGCCTCAGGCCTGGCGCAGTGAGGGGGAGGCAGAAGCACAAAGGCAGCTGCCCAGGGAAGTGGACAGGCCTCTCCAGATGTTCACGGGTCTGAGGACATGCTTCTGACACCCCCATTTGGACACAGGCAGCCCAAGGCCTTGGCGCAGGAAGGACCTCTGTTTCCTTGTGCTGCCAGGCCTGTGGGGGCACCAGGCGCAGGGAGCTGTCTGCAGCAGCCCCATCCCTGAGAGCGTACGGCATCCTGCTCTCCCACGGGCAGCCCTGCCTCCAACCTCTGCAAACAGGGGGGCTGGGCCACGCTGGGGCTTCTCCCCTCCGAGTTCCAGAAGGCTCGATGACCCTGGACTGCACACAGTAATGGGGTCATGGGCTGAGAAGGATACGCCACTCTTCCTGCGGGCAGGCCTGGCCGTCTGGGACGCCACTCGGGCTTCCCGCCATCCCTCTCCTCTGGGGGCTGCGCAGGCGTGTGGGGGCCTCTACGTCTTGAGTGTACGTGAGGGTGAGGGTCACGAGCTGTTGCTCTGCACTGGGGTCACAGGACCGCTTGGGCTCCTCTCGGGACGGAGCCATCCCACTGCGCCCCACGCCTTCAGTCTCCTGCCGTGGCAGGTGCTGCCGGCATTCTCCCGGCCCGGGGACAGCGGTGCAGGAGCCGCCCCGGGGTCCAGCGTGCAGGGTGGAGTCAGCACGGCCGGTAGGTGCCGGGAAAACAGTGTTGTGTGTGTGGGGGTGACTCACGGTGTCGTCTCCTCCCACCCCGGCCCGTGAGGGGCTGCCTGCAGCAGCTGGGAGCACTGCAGGCGCTCAGGAGCCACGAGGCCTCGCTGCCCATCTAGGCCCAGGCTGTTCGGAGGCAGACAGCAGCTGAGGTACCGAGCGTGCGGCCATGAGTGGGGTCTGCAGCTGAGGCCAGAGGTCACAGCGCTGCCGTGACCGAGCGGGGGTGTGGTCCGGCCTCCCGGCCCCTCGCTCTGCTGTCTGCACGAACGTGATGAGGCAGGTTGGAGGACGTGCTCTCCTCTCAGAGCGGGGATCCCGGGACAGGATGGCAAGGACCCGGTGACAGCCACGCGGGGCTCGCCTTCATGGGGGCATGTGACACTTACTCCATTATGTTTGACGCAGTTTTACTGGAGGAATGGGAGTCCGAGGGAGATTCCTGACTTCTACCCATGGTCAGAAGCTCGAGGTGGCTGGCAGCACCTCTCTTGTCCCCTCAGTGCCAGTCGGGACCCAGACCCTCAGGAGGGGGGGCACCCGGACACAGAACTGCTTCCCAGAGAGCTCCAGATTACTCACCTCCCAAGTAAAGAGCCGACGCAGGTGCAGCCTGGGGGGTTTCCTCGCCACAGCCCCTTCTCCCTCTCACAGAAGTGGGGCGAGTCTCCCAAGGGGTACGGCTTGGACACCGAGGGAGCAACTGCTTTGGTGCGGAGCAGACATGGGCCCATGTTCCACGTGTACCCGGAAACACTGTCCTGCTGCCAGCCAGCGTTGGAGCCTCGAGGGGCCCTGGCACAAATGGGCTGGGCTAAAGAGAGGAGTGCGCCACCTGCCCCGGAGCCCACGCCCCACATTCGGCGTCTGCTGGGCATTGGTGGTCTCTGGGCTGGGGTCCCCCAGGGCTGGGGCTGCCTTTGCCAGCAAGTCCTGTGTGGGAGAAGAAGACCCACGACACGCTCTGAATGACGGGCTCAGTGACCACATGAAACAGAACACCCATCGTGAATGTCCCGTGCTTCCTGACAACCGCATAGTCAGGTCACCCGTGCAGGATGCAGCCACTCCTCCCGCAAACGTTCTTGGGGACCCCCTCCCAGGCGTGCCCAGGCCCTGCTGGGCGGGAGGCAGCTGTAGCCAGCACCAGCTCTGCCTGTCCCCAGACGTCCACACACAGCCTCTTACGAATGCACCCCCAGCACCACCATTTACACTGTGTCGCTGGACCCATGGTTGTCCCGAGGTGTGCCTGTCATGAACAGACGTGCGGTGTGTGCCCGCCCCCATGTAGACGCAGGCTCTCCGTTCTGCCGGCAAACCCGCAGGAGTGCAAGGCTGGCTTGCAGGGGGGCTGGCCGACCGCTCTCCCTGAGGCTGCATCCCATCCCCGAGCCAGCATCGTGCCCCACGAGGTGCCCGCCCATGGGATGTGCTGGTCCCAGCCTAGACTCCTCCGGTGTCCGTCCTCCATGTGTGCTTAAGCCTGGTGCCCGCCCTTCTCCTGCGGTGTGTTCCAGATGTCAGTTTTTGGTTGGGTCTGTGCACTCTTTGCCTCTCTTCTCAATGCTGTGTTTTGATCAGAGAAATGTTAGTATCGATGAAGTATGTTTAGCAACATTTTGTTTTCTCATAGTTACTGTATTCTGTGTTCTGTCAGAGAGTCTTCACCTACCCCAAGGTAAGTGCAGGTGCATTCTCTTCGGGAACCTTTATTTCCTGGCATCTGTGTTTGTCAGCCAAGCCCTGGCGTGTGACCTCACGCCTCGGCTGGCCACGACCGACTTGCTGTGTGGGCTGCTGCCGCAAGGCGCTCTCCCGAGCCTTTTAGAACTTGGTAGAGCTGCTTCTGCACTTCCATCCAGTCCATCTCGTACGAGAGTTGGTGCGATGGAACCACACTCAAGCGTCCTTGCTTGCAGACTCACCATCTCCCCTCGGCTCTGTCGGCAAAAACGGGCTTTCCTTTTTCCATGGACTTGAACTGGGACCCTTGGCTGAGTGTCCACTGGCAGGAGAGACGTGGTCCATTTCTCTAGCTTCGGTCAGTGCCACACTTAAGTTTTACGTGAAGCTGTGAAACCAGGAAGTATGTCTCCCAGCTTTGTTCTTTTCCAAAATTCTGTTTTCCCGTGTATGCTTGACCGTCGGCATATTAACTTCTCCAGAAAGCCTGCTGGCACTGTGACAGGAACGGCCTGGAATCTGCACACGCGTGTGGACACAACACATGGCGGTGACAGTGTCTTCCTGCCTGTGAGGCCAGGTGCACGTCCTGGCGTCGGCCGCCCACGCACCTCAGACAGCTGCAGACAGGCTGCCTTGCGGCCCTGGTGGTGCTTGTGGCAGCTGGAGATGGTACTTCCCGGATCTTCTCTTGGAATGATCCCTTCATGGCACACCAAGTACGGCCGGGCTTCACGCTGACCATGTGTCCTGAGCCTTGCCAAGTTCACGCACTCGTTTCACGAGCTGGTTTTCAGATGCCACCAGGCTTTCTGCTTCTCTGATCACGTGTGTAAACAACAGTGTCATTACTTTTCTTCCAAGCTTTATGCGTTGTCTTTCTTTCTCCTATTTTCCTGCACCATGACTTCTAACAACGCTGACTGTGGGCAAGGACAGACAGTGGCCTGGTCTGCTGCCGCGAGTGCTCCTATCCCCAGCAGCCAGGACGGGCTGGCCGGGCTTTCAGATGTGTCCGGAGGATGGCCCCCCAGCTATCACGGTGAGGCGTCGAACTGTGGTGCGCACCTGTCTTGGGCTTCTGTTACCGGAGTGAGCTGCACTCACTGATTTTCAAACGTTAAACCAGCCTTGCATTCCCGAGATAGACCACGCCTTTCTTGGGTGCTGGATTTGATTTGCTGGTGTTTTGCTAAGGGTTTCTGCGCTTTGCTCCTGGGGGAGGAGGATGCCGGTCTCTTCCTGCTCTGTAATGACCGCCACGAGTCTGGTTTCACAGTCACGAAACGACCTGGCAAGTGTTCCAGCACAGTCTGGGTAGGAGTACGACCGTTTCCTCCTCCGGCGTCTGCTCGAGAAGCCGTCTGGCCCACACTTCTCTCTCTGGAAGGAGTTCTGATTACAGATTCAATGTATTTAATAGGCACGGAGCGGTTTAGGTTTCCTGTTTCCTCCTCGGTTTTGGGAAGTGCATGTGTGACGGGACGTGTCCATTTCATCTAGGCTGTCGGGCTGCAGACAGTGGCCTCTCGCAGCAGGGGCCTCAGACGCACCCGCCTGTGGGCTGAGGACAGCACCTTCTCCTGGGGCTGTGGCCACAGCCCAACCGGGGCTCCTGCTTCTGCCGAATACTGACCTGAAAAATGCAGGTGCACAGTCCTCGCTCTTTTCCTCCTCTGGTGGTTGCAGGACAGTCTACACACGTGGAGCAGTGGGAGGGCCCCACAGTGGGCGCTGCAGCCGGCGCCAGCACACAGCTGTGAGCACAAGCAGAACAGGCGCTTTGCGGTCACCCCGTGACGGAGCCGCACAGAGAACACACTGGCATCTCTTCCTGGCAGGCCGCCCAGGGCTCCACACGTATGGGACGGGGAGGCTCACGCCTTGTCAGCTTCCGGCAGGTGTCTGGGGGCTCTGGCACGGGCCCCTGCCTCCCACCATCGCACTCTCCATTCACTGAATATGCAGGTGACCTGCTCAGCCACCGCAGAATGCGCAGCTCCTGAACCAAATGGCTTACTTCAGCAGTGACTTGGTCATTAAGAATTCAGGATATTCATTTTTTTGGAGAGGTGGAGGGGCAAAGAGGGACGGAGGGGGGAGAGAGAATCTCCAGCAGACTCCCTGCGGAGCATGAGCCTGATGCAGGGCTCGAGCTCATACCAAGACCATGGGCTGAGCCGCAACCAAGAGTCGGACACTAAACTGACAGTGCGCCCCAGGCGCCCCAAGGGTATCATTTCTTGGCTAATGTGACGCACAGTCAGGAGAAGCGCGACACGCCGTTCCGGAAGAACCGCAGAGAGAGCAGAAACACGGAAGCCGCGCGGACCAACGGAGCCCAAGCCCACAGAGGCTGCTGCGCCCCCACAAGGGCGATCTCATGGTGCCCTGACTGTCCTTATCTGCCTGCGCTGAGGTGTGCTGCAGCGCTCCTCCCCTGCCCTGGCCTGATCCGCACACGCTCCTCCTCCTCGTGGGCCAGCGAGCCCCCTGCATGGTTCTCACGGGACGAGTTGTCAAGCGCCTGCCTATGGCCGCAAACCAAGACCAGGTGCACAGCCAGACAGGCACTGAGCGGAAGGCGGGCCATGAAGAAGATGGTCTTGGCTGTCCAGACAGAAACCAATTCCTGCCTCCCCTCGCTGCCGTCCTGCTCGCTTGCCAGGGCTCCAGCAATGGAGGGCTCAGCCCTTGGCACAGCAAGGGGCCAGGACAGCCGTGGCTCTGAAGCCACGTGGAAGCCTGCGGCCTGGTCTGACTCGGGGCACGGAGGCACCAGATGCAAAGCACTCGGGCTTCGGATGCTGGCTGCGCACGTGACCGCTTGCCCCCGCTGAAACCGGCCAGTCTCAATGGAGCTACAAACACGGAGGCGTTTCTGTCTTGACAAAAGCAGAGATTTGAGAACAAAGTGAAAACCTTTTTAAAGCATAATTAAGGGCAAACTATTACCTTAAATACAGTGAGTCAGACACCCACGCTCTTTGCCATTTTCTGCAAATGAAAAAGATTCTCCACACTAATATGGTTGAAATCTATGCAGCTAAAAGAGAAAACTGAGCTGAAACAGGCAAGAAAGGTTCCAGAGCTTTTCCAGAGATGCACCTGGGACGTGTCTGCCCCATTCCAGCGGGAGGGCACAGGGGAACCCGCGGAGTGGACCTGTGCCATGGCTCCAAGGGAGGGGGCCGGGGGGTGGTCTGTACCACACGGCCGCTCCCGGCTCAGCAGCGTGAAGGAGCCCTGCTCCCTGGAGAAGCCCCCAGCAGGTCAGCTCGCAGCCACATGGAGGGAGCTGCCGGAGTGTAGCTCGTCAACAGGAGCGGAGGGTTTGGGGCATCGTGGAACCTCCCTGTTGGTGGCGCTAAGGACAGGAGACAAATCAGGGTGTCCCACCCCACACGGCCCATGCCTGCAGTTGTGCCCAGAGTTGGCAAGGAAGCCGGTCCTGTGGTACTGTCTCAAGCTGAAGCTTCCAGCTGAGCTGGTGGTCCTACAGGAGTGCAGGGCACACGATTCTCTCTGGCACTCAGCAGAGGCATGGCAAGGAGAAACTGCCGCGTTGTCTGTCTCTAGCCCTGCCCGCAAACACAGAGATCTCTGCTCAACATGGGGGCCCGCCGCCATCTCCCCCGCTGCTTCCCCCACCGCTGTTCACCTCGTTAAGTTTCAAAAAATGATTTGTCCTACCAGGAAGCCTGCAGCTCCCCTACCCCATCAGCACAGGAGACACTCTGAGTGTCCGCCCCCCCCCCCAGGAGTCCCCCCGCCAAATCCTGGAGAAGTGTAACATCTTCTAACAAAACAGAAACATTTCTCAGAACATTGGCTATGGCCACGTGCTGGCCCTGCTGTTCTGGAAGGCCCTGCACAAGGACCTGGACAGTGTGTCTGACTTCTCTCCCCCAGCACGCCACCTGCGAGATGGCGTGGTCCTCTGTGTTCCATTCTGGGGAGTCAGCAAGGTTGGTCCTCATGCTTCCGCTCACGGGCCAAGCTTGGTTTCTAGCTCCTGGTGCCGGGGGAGGCTATAGGCAGCGCATTTCCGGCTCCCCTGGCTCCGTCCCCCTGGGGTGGGAACACAACAGCGAAGAGGAGGCCAACTTTGTAGGTAATGGCCTAGCTGCTCCCACCCACTCGAGTTGTCCTCCCCAGTCTGCAGGCTGAAGCCTCAGCCCCCCGTGTGGCCATATTTAGACTGAGGAAAGAGCTAAGTGTCAGAGAGGCCGGAGGCTGGGATCCCGGCCTGACAGGATAGGCACACACAGTAGAGACACGGGGGCTTGCCCCTTGGCCAGCAGAAGACGCAGCAGAGAGCGGCCGTCCATGAGCCAGGAAGCATCCCCACTGGGCACGGAAGTCCCCAGAACGTTGTTCTTCAGCTGCCAGCCTCCAGAGGCATGAGGAAGTCTGGGCTGTTGAAGCCGCTCAGCCGGTGGTAGTTGGGGCGGCCCTAGCTGGGATGCTTGCCATCTGTCTGTCCAGTTCTTCCTGCGGTGGCCAGTGAGGCTGAGTGGGGTTTCAGGTGCTGGCAGCGACCATCTACGGGTCTTGGTAAACTACCTGATAAAACCATCCCCTTTTTCTGCCGAGTGATCCTTGTTACTGGGTTTTATGCATTCTTCACTGACCCACCACACGCTCTCCTGGTCTGCCACTGGCATCCGCCAGGAGCAGAGGGTTTTTATCCCAACGGAGTCCCACTCACCTGTTTTTGTCTTTTATGCTAACGTCCTCCGTGTTCTAAGAAACCTGGGCCCGTTGCAAACTGCAGACACACCCTGTTACCCTCAGGACGTGTGACTTCAGGGTACTGCTCTCAGTGCCTCTCCGATGTGTGCCTCTCCGATGTGTGCCTCTCCGATGTGTGCCTCTCCGATGTGTGCCTCTCCGATGTGTGCCTCTCCGATGTGTGCCTCTCCGATGTGTGCCTCTCCGATGTGTGCCTCTCCGATGTGTGCCTGTGCGCGGCTCGCTGGCCCTCTGCAGAGAACCACACCCCCCGGCACCTGGGTGAAGATGCCGGTCTTTCTTGGTCTGGGGGACTCCTCCTTTGGCAAAAAGTGTGTGCCGGTGATTTCCGTGTGGGACTATTTTCAGACACATGGGCTGTCCCCAGGTCAGCCGTCTGTCCTCATGCCCTCACCGCCCATGGTCAGTCTTGCTGACCATGACCTCTGGGAAGTCCTGAAACCAGGGACAAATCTCTGACAACTTATTCAAGATTTTCTGGCTATTCTTGGCCTGTGGCATTTCCATCCAAATCTGAGTCAGTTCACCAACCTTTTTTTTTTTTAATTAAAAAAAATTTTTTTTAAAAAGATTTTATTTATTTGACAAAGATCACAAGTAGAGAGAGAGATGGGGCACAGAGAGAGAAGGGGAAACAGGCTCCCTGCTGAGCAGAGAGCCCAATCTGGGGCTCGATCCCAGGACCCTGAGATCATGACCTGAGCTGAAGGCAGAGGCTTAACCCACTGAGCCACCCAGGTGCCCCTGTTCACCAACTTCTAAAACGAAGATCCTTCTAGGGTTACATCTGGGCTGCAGGAAATCTATGGATGGGTTTGGGGACAGCTGTGGGGGGCTGTGACAATTCTGGGAACTTTTTTTTTTTTTAAGTTTGTATTTATTTGAGGGGGAGAGAGAGAGAGAAAGCCGAGAGGGGAGGTCAGAGGGGAAGCAGACTCCCCACAGAGCAGGGAGCCCAATGTAGAATTCGATCCCAGGACTCCAGGATCATGACCTGAACCGAAGGCAGACGCTTCACCGATGAAGCCCGCCAGGCGCCCAGTTCTGGGACTCTGACTTGCACATGCGTGTCTGTCTGTTGAAGCCTGTCATTTCTCTCAGCAACGTCTAGTGGCTTTTGGGGTACAGAGCATCAGACTTGTTAAAATTTCCCGATTTTGGATGTTATTAATGATGTAGTTAAAATTTTGTTTAAAAGAACACTCAGGGGACGCCTGGGTGGCTCAGTGGGTTAAGCCGCTGCCTTCGGCTCAGGTCATGATCTTAGGGTCCTGGGATCGAGTCCCGCATCGGGCTCTCTGCTTGGCGGGGAGCCTGCTTCCCTCTCTCTCTCTCTCTGCCTGCCTCTCCATCTACTTGTGATTTCTCTCTGTCAAATAAATAAAAAATAAAAATCTTTAAAAACAAACAAACAAACACTCAGTATGTTTATTTAATATATTCATCACAAGGGATAAACCACAGACTCAATTTAGGAAACAGGAACAAAACAGAAGTGACACCACAGATCACAGAGTCATAGACAGAAGCGAAGAAAGGGACAGATGACCACAGGAGAGAGTAAGAAGCACCAGGAGAGGCTCCCAGGTTAGGTGCCAGCCGGGGGCCTGTGTTCGGCGCCATCTTTGTAGAGACTTCTTGAAGGCTCTGGCTTGTCCCAGAGCTCGGCAGCGTGTGTCTTCAAAGGGCCTTCAATGTTGCCTTCTCCTTGCAGGCTCTGGACGGAGAGCGGGTTGGTCCTGACGTCACCGACAGCAGACCCCTCGTCTGTCAGGATGTCCAGGCAGATGTGACTCCGGGTGTTGGCGCTGGGGTGTCGGCAGGGTGCACGGCATGGGGACCGCTAGGGAGCTCCGGGGAGAACTGACGCCTCAGATCTTCATTTACTTTGCAGGCTGCACGGTGGTCCCCGTTTGAAAAGGTCTGATTCAGGGAAGGCAGAAATCGCCTTGTCGCCAGACACCATGGGGGCCACTGCTCCTTCTGTAGCCTCTTGTGCCCAGGGCTCTGGGCAGCATTCCCGCTGGGCCCAGATCCTCTGCAGCAGCAGTGGCAATGGCAGCAGCCAGGTCGCAGTTCCGGAAGGCCTCCCGGGTGGTGTGGGCCGGGAGACAGGACCTCGGGTGAGCACGACTGCAACTGCCCAACGTTTCATTTCCTGAGAGCGTCTGCCCGCGTGGGGAGAGCACTGACTTCTGCGCAGGGTCTGTGGCTCCTGCCCTGGTGACTGCGTAGTTCCCCCCGAGGAGCTCGTGACCCTCCACATGCGTGGTCTCCTCTCCCGTGAGGACAGGTGCTTCTTCCCATGTTCGGAGCTTTTGTTACGTTCTCTTGCTTTTCTGCAGAAGCCACTCTCTCCATCCTGATGCCAAGCAGATGTGACGATGGTGCGTGCTCTGTGTCTCGTGGCAGGAGAGTGCAAGCCCCTGGCAGGGACGGGGTCGACATTGTGTCGTGTCAGCCTGAAGAAACCGCCTGTTCCTCATGAGCTGGAGGATGTTTCATGACCTCTGGGGTTAACAAATGTCCTCCCTCCGTTGGCTGAGATGACCTCCCCGCATCCGGTCACTGGCTGAACCACAGCGGTGCGTTCCCGCCCGCCCAGTCCTGCGTCCCGGGAAAGGCCGCTCGGTGCCCACGCCTCACGCCATTCTAGCGCTGCAGGCTCCGTTTGCTAACGGGTCAAAACGTTGTTGGTGCTCCTGAAGATTAGCGCTCCGGAACGTTCTTTTCTTGAAACGCCCTTGCCCTCCGTGTTTCACACACCTGAGCTGGGAAGGCTTTCCTCTCCGCTCTCTGGATGCACGGCGCCGAGTTTACACACTTCCTGCCGTAAATGTTGAGAGAATGTGTTGGCGAGGGCTTCTGGGCCCGTAGTTACGCAGTTGGAAAGGTGCGCTGTTCCTGACATTTCGCAGAGTTTTTGTTTCTTCTGTCTGTTGGTAATTCACGTCTGAGAGAGCGGAGTGTCTTCTCGGACTGTCCCCTCCATACACGACAAGTATGTAAGCTGTTTACCTTTTACTTCGAGAACACCCCAGCGCCCGGGAAAGCTGTGTACACGGCACGGAGGCCCTGCGCACCTGTCACGTTCATTTCACGCCAGAACCTCCCCACGCTGCCCGATGTTACCAGTTCCCCCCAGAAGTCCTCCCCTGTGCCAGGGCCATCCAGCACGCAGGCTGAGTGGCTGTGCTCCCCGGGCGGAGCCATGCCCTGCACTCCATGACCTCAGCCCTGCAGAGTGCTGGGGAGTAACTCTGAAGACTGTCCTCCGGTCAGGGTTTGCACGGCCTTGGGTTCTCCTGGTCAGATCAGAGCTGGGCACTGTCGCAGGTCTCCAACAGCAACGGGCCGTGTTCTCCTTGGGGCTCCTTCTGTGCCCAGCGCCCTCCTTCCTGTACCTTGCCCCCAAAGTCCAGCAGGACGTGAGGCGGAGCAGAGCCAACGGGCGCCGGCTGTTTCCCCCAGCCCCACTGTCTGCTGTCCGGTGTGATGCGGGCCGCACAACACCCTGGGTCATCTCCAGCTGTGTAGGGAGAGCCGGGCAGCCCACTGCCACCGCTCCTCCACGGCCCCACGTGGCATGAACACGTGGGAGCCCTGAGAAGGGGAGGTTGTGCCGCCCAACCGTGGGAGGCCTGAGCTCTCAGCACAGCGGAAGCGCTGCGGATGACACCGTCACCGCAGCCTCCGTGTCCAAGGCTCCAGATCGGCACAGGCCAGGGCCCGGGGCTCCCAGCTGCTGGCAGCCCCGTCCTTGGCGGCCTCCACACCCTGTCACTTCCTAAGCAGCAGGCGCTGTGCAGGCTGCCGCTCTCCCGTCCCATGCATTCTCTGCTTCCGTTCCCACAAAGGAAGACAAGCACCCAGTGCGCCGACAGAAGCACGAACGGCTCCTCTTCCCAGTAACTCCTGCGCAGCTGGGGTTAGCCGTCAGTCACGATGCCATGGAAGGTGCTTGGGGGTGCCGGCAGGCCCCGTGGGGGCCACTCCCCTCCCAGTATCACAAGCCCTGCGCCCAGCATCCTGACAGCTCCGCCGCCCCGTGCCCCGCGCCCCGACCCTGGCTGTGCTCCCATGGGGCCCTTGGCTTCCCGCCCCCCACCTGATGAAACTGCTGCCCCAGGCAGGTCCCCCGCGGCGAAGGAAACTGCGCACGCTATCATCTTTAGTATATGTGCTGCCGAACCGAGCACCATGCTGTCATCTTTAAAGGCAGCTGAGTAGAAAATCAAGATGAGGTGGGAGATGTGCACGGAGCCTCAGCCCACTACTAACCGTGTCCTACGAGACGCAGCCGGGAACTTCTCAGTGGCGGAAAAGGAACAGTGAAAAGGAGGCTGGCCGTCCTGGTAGTGACGTGGACATGGAGTCTGGAGAACGCACCCTTCGTGGCTCCACAGGGCTGCTCCCAGCACCTGCAGCCGCGCACGCCTGCCCGGGGCTGAGCACCTCCCGGCTACACCATAGCCAGACGCATGCTCCTGTGGCTTCCCGCACGGGCACCCAGGTCCCAGGCAGAGCACCCCGCTTCTGTACTCTGGCCGCTCTCGAGAGCCCCGGGTGCGGCATCAGCAGACCACAGGCGGCCGCCACACCAGCACGAAGCTGCTTTGGCATCCTGGAGGGTGTCAGAAACACGTAAGCACAGGCTCCTGGTGGTCCCATAAGCAGTCGGGGCCCTCTGTGCCCACAGACACCTGTGCTGCTCAGGAACCACCCATTGCCAGCAAGAGCGGGCCCTGCTCAGCATTTGAGGGCGATGCGGCAGTAAGACAGACTCCTGCTGGCCACGCAGACCTGGGGAGCGAGGGCATCCGATGACTGGCAGCCCCAGAGGGGTGTACGGCCGCTGGGTGGAGCAGAGGGGAGGTGGACACACTCCCACGTACAAAGCGTCTGTCGAGGGCAACCACAGAATCCCCTGGGAGTGCACCACACCACGCTCACTAAGTACACAGTGGGGGAGAAGGCAGCTCCTTGGAGAACTGGCTGGACATGCCTGAGTCAGAGACAGGACACACGGACCCTGCCCCGGACTGAGTGAGAGGCTGCCTACTGGGGATGCAGGGCACACAGCCAGTGTCAGTTGCAGGGGACGGGGTGGGGGGACTGTGGGCCATCTGGACTGCAGGGGACACGGGCGGGGGGGCTGCTGTTTCGGGCACGGCAGAAGCAGGCTGTCTGTGGGTTCATGCTGGCCCCCGGTCCCGGCCCCTGGGGAGACTTCAAGCAAACAGGTACTTCCCAGACCTGAATGACAAGGTGTCCGGTACGAAAGAAGTTAGTGTTGTAGGATAAAAACCCAGATCTCGTTACCAAAGGAGAGAAGTGCTAGAGCAAGTGAACACAATTTGCCAGGCTCCGTGCCTCGTCAGTTGGGGGTCAGAAGGAAACATGTCACTCCTGATTCTACGGTTCAGAGAGCGTTTCTGGAAATGGGAAAGGTGACGGGAGGCAGACGCGTGCACCTACAAAGGCCCTGAGGAAGTTGGTGGCAGGGACGTCCAGGCCCGGGGCCTGGTGAGAGGGTGTGAGCCGAGACTCCGCGGCAGGCAGCCATGGCCATGCGCCGAGCAGCCACAGCGGTCGGACAGTGCTGCCCACTCGCCTGGCCTGTGGGAGACACTCCCTGGAGAGCGACGTGTCTGCAGATGGCACTCAGCAGGCGCAGACAGGAGGAAGCCGGCGTGGCTGCTTTGGGGTGACACGGGGACTGTGAGCCTTGCTATTAGGAGCTCATCAGACACGTATGTAGTTAGGACCAGGGGCCCCAACATGAAGCCAAGAAGCCGGGCCAGCTGAGACGAAAGTGTACTAGCATCCCGTTCGATCGCGTGCATGAGACACGAAAGCTTGCTATCTGCAGCCTCTGCAGGGGGGACTTTCGCAGGACGTCCCAAAAGAAAACGGTGACCCATAAAACACTGGCCACTATCACTTAGCCTCCAAATGTCCGGTCCTAAGAGCACCACCACGTGAACAATAAGAGGCAGACGAGTACGTGGTCAGAGCCGTCACACCGTAGTGGCCAACCCACGGGCCCAGTCTCAGGAGGCTTACGATAGCTCCTTGAGAGTGTTTGTAAAACCCCCACGTTGGAAGCTCACAGGGCACCCCTTCCAAGCCCGGCCCCTGCCCTCTCCAGAAGCTTTACACTCTCGCTCGAGAACGTGGCTTTGCTACCCACCACTCTGGGTCTGGTCGACCTCTTCGTTCCCTAAGGCAACAGGACCAAGAACCACGGCACCGAGGGACACGAATCCTCTAGCACGTCTCGCTTTGTCCCTGTCCTTACTGGCTTAAACCAGTCCCAGGAACCAGCAGGAGGGCTGGTGGGGAGAGGGGCAGCTGCCAGGGGACTCTTCTGTGAGTCTCCCTTGTGCAGCGGGTTCAGGGTTGGGACACGTTCACAGAGAGTGCTCATGCAAAGGGCCGGGGGCATCTCAAGGGCTCACGGTAGGCCAGAGAGCACGGAGAGCAGCCAGAGAACATGGAGAGCGGCAGGAGGGACCCAGCAGGCACCGCCCAGCCAAGAGGGTGGTGAGGGATGGCTCCTTTGCGACGCATTCCCCCGAAACATAGTAAATGAGAGTTCTACTTACTGCTCCAAGCATGATTCTGAAAATCAGCCATCGAAAGCCCCACAGCACAATCTGGGATGGGGGGGTCCCCGTGGGCAGTCGAGACAGACTCCAAAGAGGGCACAGGAAGATCCCCAGGAATCCTGTTTCCAGAAGCTGGGACTCCCATCCTGCAACGAGGACAGGAAGAACACAAAGGGCCACGTTAGCACCAGCCATTCTCCAGAGCAGCAAGTCACCAAACTCAGTTGAACTTACATGGTCCCCAAACCAAACAGGTGGTGTGACGATGTGTAGGGCCAGACATCCTGATGGGAGGGTCTGCTCGGTCTGCGCTAGGGTGGGGGAAGCCAGAGGGAGACACAGGTCCGGCATCAGGGGCCCCAGCTCCACCTCGGGATGCAAGGGTGCGAGCCGGAAGCTGCCGAGAAACGCAGCAAGCAGTGCACACGGCAGTGGGAGCAGCTCCACGTTCTCACAAGCATGCCCAGAGCTGGGACCTGAAGCAGATCTCAGGCTGCCGTCCCTTGGCCTTTCTGTGTGCTGCCCATGCCCCTTAGGAGCTCACTTTGCTCAAAAACCTTGTGCAGCATGAAAGCTACTTTACACAAGGTCCGTGCGCTACGGTCCCATTCACAGAACGCTCAAGAATGAGCGGAACTGATACAGGAGAAATGGACACCTAGCCTCCAGGGTGACACTGGCGGGGGTGAGGGGCAGGGGGTGCCTGGGCCAAGACTCATCAGAGACAGCTGAATGTGTACTTCACTGTAAATTTCTTCCTGCAACAAAACAAAACAGCCAACAGACAAACTTAACTGAGTTCTGAACCTGAGTTTTACGGCTGGACAGACAGCTCTTGGGGTCTGCAACTCGGGTTGACATGCACAGAAGGTTACAGCGTGGGACAGGTTGACGTTTGCAGAGCGGATGCCCAGTGTGGCCCTGGTGGTGGGTTTACGGGTCTCACCGCACCCCCTCTTTGAAACTCTGCAGTTTGACACTTTTCATAACAAAGTGGGGGACCCGCTTACTCTCATGTCTTCGGGAATTTCTGAAGTCCCAGTTCCAAACCCGCTCCTCTGTAGGAGAGGACGGTTTGCTGTGAGGCAGTGCCCGGTACCTGTGCTGGGGACTCTGGGGCTGCCAGCATGCACCCTGTACCCATCCAGAGGGGCTTCCAGAAGCAGGCAGAAGCCTGGGCAGTGCGGGGGAGGGGGCGCCTTCAGGAGCTGGGACGTGAGGTGGGGGCTGTGTCCAGGAAGGGGCACTCATGCCCCGTTCTGTGGAGACCCAGTGAGTGGCGTCCACCAGCCGTGACTAAGTGCTGGGAGACCTGACTCCTGTCCGAACTCCAAGAGGAAAAAGGCAGGAAGCCTCAGCACTTAGTCTGTTTTGGGGATTCCGGACACAGAGCACCCAGGGTCAAGGTTCCCTTCTCGTTCACGTCGCTGGAAGAGTTTGCTTTACAACTTGCTTCAAACTCCCTTTCTTGTCTCAAGCAGAAGAAATAGACTTTGTTCCTTGTGACAGTTTCTCCAGTCTTGTGTTGAGAGAGGGCTGTCGTCAACCTCGGGCTCGCTTCACGTGGACTGTTTCCCAAGCCATGTCCCTACTGCCCCGGGGATGCCACAGAAGGCGGAAGTGACCGGGCGCTGCGGCTGCTTCCCAGGGGGCGCTTCTGCTCGTGGAGAGACCTCTGAGGCCTGCCGCCGGCTCCGGGCCCTCCGCCCATGCGCCGAGAGTGCGAGGGAGCCGGGAGGCCCCGCGGCACGGAGCAGCAGTTTGGGGCAGTGGCCCAGCGAGCAGGCAGGTGCGGGGCCTTCTGGGCAGAACCTGGCAAGCCACAGAGACGGACGGGCAGGTGGGGCGCCCGCCCAGAACCCCATGGTCATGGGCACGTTTGCTCGGCCCCCAGTACAAGGCTGGTGCTGCCCACACTCACAGGAAAGCCCTGGCAGACTCGGAGCCGCTGGCGCGGGTGCAGAGCGTTCCCCAGAGCACAGGCCCGCCTTCTCTAATTGCCGCCGCACTTCACACAGATGTGCCGAGCGGAATTTTAACACGTTGTTTGAATGACACCAGTCAAAGTGATGTGCAAATGGCGGAGCCCAGAGACCCACTCAAGTGCCGGCAAGCGGGTGATGGGGCGGGCGAGGGATACACAGCCACCTCGGGGACTCACGTGGACTGGCAGGGGTCAGCCGCCCTCCTGCTTCCTGTGAACCTGCTGGAACCTTCCTTACCCTGCTGGCGAGTTCGGGGACAGTGGAGACACCTAAGGCCCTCGCCAACCCCTCCCAGCCGGCTGGAGCCACCAGGTCACTGGCTGCTGGCTCCTGGGCCATGAGCACTCGCCAACACCGCTGGGATGGAAAATGTCGCTGGCAGAGCCCCCTGCTCCTGCAGATCCTGTCAAGGCCAAGCAGACTGGGTTGCGGCACAAGGAGCAGCACTGTTCTCACCCAGTGTGGTGGGCAGGCGTCCCCAGAACCAGATGCCTGGACGGCTGGCTTCCCACAGCCCCGTGGCCAGGTGCAGAGGACGGCCAGCCCACGCTTGCCGGGGCCCCACAACACACGGCTCCCCGCCGCAAGCGCTGAACGCCACCCGCAGACTCCACGGCGGCCTCACCGCAGCTTCAAGTCCCTCGGGGAGGGCGCCTGCGCCTCCTCCACCTGTACTCAGACCCTTTTCCGGACGGGAGACTGCAGACTGGCTCCTGCACTGCTATGCCAATGCCCGCTTATGGGGCTCAGTCGGCTGGGCGGCGTCTGACTCAACTTGGGCTCACGTTACCAGCTCAGGTCGTGGGGTGGAGCCGGCACAGAGTCCGTTTGGGATTCTGTTTCTTCTGCTGCACCCCCCACAACTCTCTCTTTCTCTCTCTCACAAATAAATAAAATCTTTAAGAAAAACATTTCGCTTCCATGGTGACCCTAGAAGGCTCCGACCCCTCGGGTGTCTCTCAGGGGTGCTGCTGATGTGTGGTCCCACACGGCTCTGGGGGGATGGCTAGTTGACGTCCTCTAGGAAGCCACAAAGCCTGAGGTCCAGGGAGCTGCCTGTTTCTGGAATGGCCACTTCCAGAAACCTACTGGCTTATTTGCAATAGTGTAGACAAGCGGTGAATAGGCCACATTTGGGAAGCTTCCACGTGAACTGGGGGGGGAAGTCCTGCAGCTCAGAGAAATGGGGTCAGCACTCTTGACCCTGACACTTGGACAGTGACTACCGGAGCATCTGTCAGCCGGCAGGCAGTTCCCAAGCTATGTTAGCTCTTTGGCCATGTCACCAGATAGGCAGTGGGACCAGGGCTGGACCACACTCAAGAGAGGCTGCAGGGTCAACCCCCCGGTGCTGCTGCTGGGACCATGAACCCCGATGTAGCTCTGCCCAGAGCTTGGGGCCAACCACCACTGTTCACATCCTTCAGGTCAGAGGGCAGCCACAGCCCTGAGCCCTGCAGTCCGTGGGCGGCTTGTGGGGCCGGGGCCGGTGGGCACTGCTCTCTTGGCTGGTGCCACCGAGCTAGCATTTCACACTGGTGGGGCACACGCCCTTGTCTGCCAGGCCACTGCGGGGAGCCTGAGGAAAGACCCCAGGGCACGTGCTGAACGCGGACCCTCAGCACATGCAGAAGCACAGGGGTTCAGTCTGTGGCCCCGCGTCCCGCGACTCTGGCTCACCTCAGGGACCTGCTCTCGAAATAAAACCAGCATACCAGTGGCACCGAGCTTTCTGCCCTACTTGGGGACATGTGGAGAGTGAAGGTGCTCTTCTGTTAAACACCCAGAGAACCCAGCGCCCACAGGCCCAACCTGTGCCTGCAGACCCGGGAGCAGCCGAAGGCATGGCGCCTTGAGGCCAACGGCACGGGGGTGGGGGACCCTGGCTGCCTCTCCGGGTCTTGCCTGCTCGTGGTGGGAAGCAGACGTGCTCTGGCTGGTGAGGGGCTTGTGGGGCCAGGGCAGTTCAGAGGCCTGCACCAGGCCTCTGAGGAGGTCATCCGGAGTTGAGGTCCCATGAGGCACAAGCGCAGCTGCTTCTGAGCCTGGAGAAAGACCTGGTCGAGGTGCAAACTGCAGACGGCCGCTGGCAGAGACGGTACCAAGCGAGGGCTCGTCACCTTCCTGAAATTTATTACAGCTACTTAGAATACTGAAGCGTGGCACCTACAGATCCTTCAAGAGTGACAGCCGCCATCCACAGGAGGGGCAGGAAACCCATTAGCCTCGGGTTAGAAACTGGGAAGAGGCAGAGAGACGCCTCCCCTCTGACGGGCTGTCACTCCTGCACGGCGCCCTCCCCCCCCACGGCGCCGCCCGGGGCTCCCAGCGGCACCCAGAGAGCACGCACAGCTCTTCCACGCCGCGTTCTCCACCTTCGAGGTCCTCCGCCAGGGTGGGGAGTGATGAACCAGCCCACCAGTCCGCTGTGCACAGTCCGGCTGTGGCACCAGAGGGCTGTGGGCCACGGCGGCGCAAGGGGCCCTTTCCATGGTGTGGGGGTGACAGAGTGCCCCACACGGTTCTGGGGTTACCATGTCTTTCACGGGTACCAACGCCTTCACCCCTGCTAATATCCCCCTGCCGTGGCAACCAGCCACAGCCAGCATGTGTCACGTGTCTGCAGGAAAGGACACCGTTTGAGGGGCCTGGCCTTGATGACCCCTTTAGGCCATCGGAATGGCTTGTAGAGCTGACCGACCTTGCCCTAAGGGGACAGACTGGGGACAGTCCTTTGTCCTCGGGCTGGCGGTACTGATGCCAGCCTCACCCCAGAGATAGGCCCACACTCTTGCCTCCCCCAGCCCTGGCCTGGTTGGAGGTGGGTCTCCCCCAAGAATCCCCTAGAACCAGCATGAACCGAGTAGGGGAATGTGGCCCGAGAGGCTCTGCTCTGGCTGTTAGTCCAGGAGACAAAGCCTGGTTTCTGAAAGGAGAGGCAAGCCGGGGACTCCACATTTCGGAGGCAGGATTTAAGTCCAGTAGTGAACAAATCGTGAACAGGAGTGAATTTTCTAGCAAGTGGATACTTTTGGAAGAGTCGGTTAAAGGCTTCATGCTTCAAATAAAATCATTTTAAACTGCATGCTCCCAATTATGAATCATTTAGAAAATTGTTAATCTGTGTTGTGAGGATGTCCTTGGGCGTTGCAGGGAATAGGAAGTGACCTCTGTAACCTGCACACCCACACAGCGACCCTCCGTCCACTGCACTTTGTCACGGTGCTGGTTAATACTCAGTTACCATGGCAACCAGACTTCCTAGCCCCAGGTGTCCCCTGCTGCTCAGATCTGTGCAGGTGTCACCAGCTAGCCCGAAAACAAAACTCAGTAATGACCTTAGCTAGCTTTACTGGTTTTGGATAAATATGAAAATGCTTCCTGTCCACGGAAATTAGATCTAGCAACAGAGATTTCTTAGGATTAATATATTCCAAATAGCTAACATACATCCGGCTGAAGGGCACGATGCACTACCATTCCTTTGTCTTTTGTTTCCTTCCTGCGCTTGGAAACTAGCCGGAGCCTGTCTCAAAGCAGCCTGTCAGGATGCTGAAGACGTGCAGGTCATGCCATCTGGGGCTGCCGCGGCAAGGGATGCTCCAGGTCTACTGTGCCCCAGGAGGTGTGTCCGCTGAGGCA
Organism: Mustela putorius furo; assembly: GCF_011764305.1. Classification (NCBI taxonomy): domain Eukaryota; kingdom Metazoa; phylum Chordata; class Mammalia; order Carnivora; family Mustelidae; genus Mustela; species Mustela putorius. The sequence continues at coordinate 14,829,566 of NW_025422145.1, read as the reverse complement.
CACCCTGTATCTGTGGGCCCCGCACGGCATTGCCTCATGCAGCAGAGGGAGTGCCCGCCTGCGTGCACAACGGGCCCCGTGCCCGCGGAGGCGGGCCACTCATCCCACATGCTCTGCGGCGTGACCCACTTTCACCCTCCACTGTTCCCGATCTTCCACATACTCCGTGCGTACGGTTTCTGGGCATCCCCGAAGCTGCTGAGGGGTGCACCCTGTCACCGAAGGAGGGCAGGCCTGGTGGGTGCACAAGGCTGGCACATCCACTTACCGTATGCATAGGCGAACGCGTCGGGAACCACGCGAGGGTCAGCTCTTCTGAACAGCAGGAAGGGGTCACGCACGACTCTAGCCGCTGTGTGCCCAGGACCGAGGTCGGGTGGCACTGCAGCCTTAGCCCCCCAGACACGGTCTCCCCTGGAGTCACTGCACTGGGCACAGCGGCGCTCCCCCTTCCCACACGCAATAGGATTGGCCTCACTCCCCTTTGAGAGGGAGAGATTTCTGGCCCTCTCATGAGGTGACCGGCAGCTCCAGGTCTGGAAGCAGGATGGCCACTAAGGCGCAGCTCACCCCACAGACCCTGCTCTGGGCAGCGTGTACGTTCCACGGTGCCATGGAAAGGAGAGGCAGGCGTCAGGCACAGAACGAGGACCCCGTGGGCACTGCCGGTGGCCAGTGTTGATCCCAGGTTGTGCGCAGAGAAGCCTGGGGGCGGTCTGGTGAGGGGAAGGGCCAGTGATGTCCACGGGCACCACATCCCTGAGGCCGTCAGGGCAGGTTTCCAGAAATGCTTTTTGTTTTTCGAAGGGTCAGGTACGACGGAGGAAGGGCTTCAGCTAAGTCAGCTGATGTGAATCACCAGAGGAAAACAGCACACGAGCGATGCATAGGCCCTGGCAGGGAGAGGGCAAAGCTCGCCGGCACCCCACTGACAGCCCCCCCCACCCCTCCGCTCCAGCCCGGCTCTCCTCCCTCACTGGAGACCAGGCCCACCTTAGGTCTCTGCCCCCAGTGCCCGTTCCTGGCCCCTTTGGTCAAGTCTCTGCTGAGATGCCGCCTTCTCAGGACGTAAAATTTACAACTGGGCCACAGCGCGTCCCAGCACAGCCTCCCGATCGATGCGCTAGCCCCGACTGCACGTCGCGCACCTCCCGCCTCCACTCACGTGAGGCATGGACAGACAGGGAAACTGCACAAAGAAACAGAACTACAAGAAAACAACCCGACAAATTCTAGAACTGGAAAAGAAAATATCTGAAATTAAAATTTTACTAGATGAATGCAGTAACAGCTGGGAGGACACAGAACAAAAAGGTAGTGACCGTGAAAATAGCTCAACTGAAGTTATTCAACTTGAAAAACAGATCTTTTTTTTTTTTTTCCTAAGATTTATTTTAGCACACGAGCAGGGGAGGGGCAGAGGGACAGAGGGTAGCAGGCTCCCCACTGAGCAGGGAGCCCGACATGGGGCTCGATCCCGGGACCCTGAGATCACGACCTGAGCTGAAACCAAGAGTAGGATGCTGACTGACTACCCAGGTGCCCCTAGATTTTTTTTTCAAAGATTGAGTAACAAAAGAACACACCCCTAGGAAGTGGGGGACACCATCAGATGTTCCTACATACACATCATTGGAACCTTGGAGAGAAAAGGGCAGAAAAAACCCTGAAAATATACTGGCAGAAGTTACTCAAATTTGGTAAAAGACATAAAGGTACAGATTCAGGAGCCTCAGAGAATCACAAGACAGCGTCCAAAAAATGCCACACAGAGTCAGACTGCCGACAACCGGAGACAAACCCTCCCCCACAGTCGGAGAAAAACACGGCGCTAGGTCTGGAGGAGTGACTGGGTGAGGGACAGCTGCCTTCTTGCCAGACAGTGGAGGCGAGCAGACCGCAGACTGAATGCAGACCCTTCCACCTCCCGCAACTGTGTTCCGAGACCAGAACCAAGAACCCCACGCTTTCACATGGCAAGGACCCAAACCGTCCGCAGAGACAGAATGCGGAGACAGTCAAGGATCTTTGGAGGACAGGAAGCACTCAAGCAGCCCAGCACAAGTGAGAGAAGGCACTCGTGTCCCTCGGGGGACAGATCAGCTGCCTGGGAGCACAGGACACAGTCTTAGAAAACGTCACTATGAAGAATACTGCAGCCTACGAGAAAGCGGGAGATGGTTCCCCACTGTCAGCTACTGAAGATCCGCTTTCATTTGGGTCATTTTGATTTCATTTCTCAGACATACCCTGTTAACGATGGCCCTTCCCCATAGGCCACCAAGATCAAGGATCCCCAGTGGGGGACGGACAGGCACACTGTCTGCAGAGAGGTATCGGCTGAGGAGGAGCTCTGGAAAGTGGCCGAGAAGCCAGGCACAAAGCAGACCTTCCCTCCCTGTGGAAAGCATGGGTGCGGACAGACACACCTCACAATAGACAGGGTCCTCCCTTTGCATACACGGGAGTGACGGGAATTTTCTACATCCTGACAGCAAGTTACACAGGTGTACGCATTTGCCAAACACTAAAACTGTGTACTTAGGATCTGCGCGTCTCATGGCACGTGAACTCTGTCGGGGACAGCGCTCCAGTCTAGCGAACGACCAGTGGTGCTGAAGTTAATGATCAGGGCAAGTACGTGGGTCACAGGACACAGACTCTGAAACGCATCAAAACAGATTGTGGATTGACAGATGGACAGAGATATGAAGAGATCAGCCAAATAAAGCAAAAAAGCTAGTAAAATGTAAACTGTAGAAGCTAGATGGTCCATATATGGGTTTTTACCACACAATCCTTTAAGCTCTTTTGGCATGTTTAAAATTTTTCATGACATGATTTAAAAAGTCCTATGTAACACTTATTCTTAGCCACTGTAAAAATAAGAAAAAAGTTCTAAGACTTGACATAGAAAAAAAACACGTTTGCCTACACAGAAAGTTTAAAAAAATCTACAGAAAATGAGCTTAACTATCAAGAGGCACTGGCAGCAATCGCAAATGACATTAAAAGGAACCCTATAGGGCACTTAGGGACCAGTGATTCTCCTGGAAGTTGACAAGGGAAAGATTAAGTGTTCTATCTTGAGTTTTCCGGAGAAGCTGGGTTTCAAGCGACCAAGGAGTTGAAGAAGGAAAGTTGATTCAATTAAAAAAAAAAATCGCAAAAAAAAAAAGAATTGCAGAGAAATGCAAGCAGAATGACAGAATGAGAGCATGTGCCCTGGGCGGGCACCGGGTACCGAGGAGCTGAGTCCAGACACTTGGTACAACCTTGGCTAGACCTTCCGGTGCTGCTGACGGAGAACTTTCTGGGAACAGATCGGGTTGGTAACACTTGGCCCGTTGCTGATCTCACCATCGCAGAGCGAGGGAAGGTAGCCTGTGCTTTCTGACCGACAGCGAGAGAAGTCCCCGCACCCGTGAGGCACCCCGCTCTGATGCCGCCTGGAGCCAATGGCTAGCCCACCAGCGACCGGCAGGGGATGGCAGGGCTGGAGGCAGTCAGCTGCTCACAGAATCCTGTCTGGATGCCCGGGGGCTGCAGGAGAGGCCTCCACAGCTATGGAACACACCGCGGTCTCCTCCAGACACAGCAACCCCACACAAGGTATTTATTCACGAGGCGGCCAGCAACGCTGGAACCTGTTGGAACCTGCTGGAACCCCCGCGACATTTCCAAGGTACGGCTGTAGGGGGCTGCGCCGGGGGGCGCGTTCCTAAGCAGCGTGGCCTGCAGTCCGCTCCAGCCGGCACAGCAGACCCTCGTTGCACACTCCCAGAGTCACGTAACCCTAAGTTCAGTGAGCAGGGCCTTCTCCCATCTGCTGGGACATCTAGACTGACTGCCAGCATGTCCACAAATCCTACCAGCCTGTGAAATGCAGGGTTTTAAACCACCATTTGTTCTAGAAGCCAAGCTTACAGTGAGTATGGGAATACGTCTTTTAAGAAAATATTCAGAAGGAAAGCCATTACACTTTATAGAGAGACACACAAGGTTTTTAAAAACACCAGCACAGCGTGCGTGCGTTTTCCAAAAGAGGACAGCAGCAGAGCAGCTGAAAGCCAGGGCTCCGGGAGCGTGGCGAGGCTAGCCAAACTCTTCAGGCGAAGCTCTAACAGCGGTTTCGTCGCCCCATCCTCTGTCCGGTGGCCAGCTGCCCAAAGGAGGTGAGGAGCTGGAGGCGGATGAGGGCCGGAGGGCTGGCGGCCACGGTGTGCTGATGGGGAGAGTGCCGCCCCCGGAAGCAAGCAGACTGCGGCCACATGGCCCGCACATGCCAGCCTGCTGGGCCCAAGGAAAGGGGAGGGAGGATCCAGGGTCCTGGGGTCCGGCAGCCACATTCACGAAGACTGAGGGTTCTGTTCCCGTTTGGTGACCGTGTAAGAGGGGGCGTCCTGCTCCCAAACCATGGAGCTCATGTTGACATAGAAGCCAACCGCTGCTCATACCCACACCAGGTGTGCCCCCGTCAGTATATTCCTTGGGATTAAGGACTATACTTGCTGATTTGGGCACCATCAAAAGGGAAGAGAACTGTCCGTTTATGGATACTCAATCTGGGTCTTCAAGCCAAGTGACCGAATGGCGGGTGCGAGAGCTGCATGAGGGCGTCTGTTCTAAGTGGCGGGCGCTGACCTTGCCACACTGTGGGAACGGGTACTGTGCCCAGGCAGGCTGGGCCCAGACACCAAGTGACAGCCTGAGTCAACACAACCACATACGTGCTTAGAATTTAGGAAGGGGCCGAGCTGTGGGGAGTCCAGAAGCTTCTGAGGCGCGGAGAGCCACTTGGCGTGGTGAGAATCACAGCTTCCTGTCTCCTGAGTCACAGCTTTCATCCCCAAGCCCCGGGCCTTTCTTGAGGCAGATCACACAGCTCTTACTCAGATGGAAGGGGGTTTCTTGCCATCAAAAACCACAAAATCAGAAACACAGCACAGACAGAGTGGACAGGAAAGCAGTAAAGTCACCAGTCCCGACGAAGCACCAAGAGCCACACTGAGCACCGCCCCTGTTCTGTGGACTGCCCTTGCAGATCCCAGGCACCAAATCCTTTCCTCAGGCTCACTCACACCCACTGCTGGGTTCCCTCAGTGGCTCCAGCAGACCATCTCCCTGCCTTACTAGCCCCTCCCACGATAACCTAGATGTCGCTTCCTAGACGACCACTCTTTGGACCCTCAGCTCTCTCCATGCACAACCTGGAGAGGGAGCTTTCCCACACACCACCTGCAGGGCATCTGGGGGGTTCTCTCCATGCACCACCTGCGGGGCACCTCTGGGCTCTCTCCATGTACGGGGGGTGGGGTGGGCGTCTCTCCACACACCACCTGGGGCGTTCTCTCCATGAACCACCTGTGGGGCACCTGCGGGCTCTCTCCACGTACCACCTGGAGGGGCTCTCTCCACGTACCCTCTGGGGGGACCCTCTCCACATACCACCTGTGGGCTCTCTCCATGTACCACCGGGGTGGGGTGTCTATCTACGCACCACCTGGGGGGGGTCTCTCCATCCACCACCTGGAGGAGCTCCCTCCATGCACCACCTGGGGGGATGTCTCCACGCACCATCTGCAAGATATCTGGGGGCCTCTTCTCACCTACCACGGGGGGCCTCTCTCCACACACCCCCTGGGGGACCATCTCCACATACCATCTGCAGGGCACCTGGGGGGCTCTCTTCACACACCACCTCACGGAGGGACTCTCTCCACATACCACCTGAGGGGCACCTGGGGGCTCTCTCCATGCACCTCCTGGGGGAACCCTCTCTATACACCACCAGAGGGGATTTCTCCACACACTACCTACGGGACACCTGGGGTGGTCTCCTCATGTACCAGCTGGGGGGGTTCTCTCCACATACCATCTGCAGGGGTACCTGGGAGGCTCTCTCCATGCACCACCGGGAGGCGGGGGTGGGTATGTCACCATGCACCACCTGAAGGCATCTGTGGGGCTCTGTCCACACACTGTCTGTGGGGCACCTGGGGGGAATCCCTCCATGTACCACCTGGAGGAAGCTCCCTCCACACACCACCTGGGGGTGGCTCCCTCAATGCATCATCTTGGGGGGGCCCCTCTCTACACACCACCTGGGGGGCGCTCTCTATGCACCACCTATAGGACACCTGCAAGGCTCTCTCCACGCGCCTGGGTGGCTCTCTCCATGCACCACCTGGGGGGGTCCCTCTCTACACACCACCTGGGGGGCACCTGGGTGGTTCTCTTCATGTACCCCTTCTGCGGGGGAAGCTCCTGTCCACGCACCACGTGGGTGGGGGGGGCTTTCTCCATGTACCACCGGGGCAGGGGATGTCTTCATGCACCACCGGCGGGACATCTGGGGGCCTCTCCCCACATACCACCTACGGGGCACCTGAGGGCTGTCTCCACGCACCACGTGGGGGACCCTCTCCACGCACCACCTAGGGGCCTCTTTCCACACACCACCTGTGGGGCACCTGGGGGGCTCTCTTTATGCACCACCTGGGGAGGCCGTCTCCACATACCACCTGGGAGAGTTCTCTCTATGCAACACCTGGGGGGGGGGGCTCTGTCCATGCACCACTGGGGTGGGGGGGATGTCTCCTCACACCACCTGCGGGGCACCTAGAGGAGCTCTGTCCATGCAACACCTGCGAGGGCTCTCTCCACGCACCACCAAGAGAACCTAGATAGACTGTGTCCAATCCTGCCGGGAGTTACACAGAGCACAGGTCAACCTCGGACTGGCCAACAGGAGAGACAAATCCGAGTCTGCTCCTAGTGTGAACACCCTGCCATCCTCTGAAGACCTCCACTCCTCCCAAACCCCCAGCAGGGGCAGGCCCCCATCGCCCCCACACTTAGAACAGGCTCCTGAACCCGTCCATATCCCACCTCTAACCATAAACACCATGAAGCCCCCAGTCCCAGAAAAGGAAGGGACTTTCCACCAAGCCAAAGGCCCCTAGCTGGGAGTAGGCCTCACTACAGCCCCCAGCCAAAGTGTCAGTGGCTCCCCTCTCCAGCCCTCCCTGTCCCAAGCCGGACTTCTCACGGCCTTCTGGGAGCGTGGTCCCTCTGCTGTTCACCTTCCATCTAACGCTGATCGTGTTTTACTAAAACCAACTTATTAAAACGAATGCTATCAACTTTACTAATTCTTAATGGAAAGCAAACATGCTCAGTTAAAGTGGAGCTAAGAAGAAAAGTGACCTGATCACCTAGAGATAAGTCTAATTCCCTGATCAGGTACCTCAAAATCATTTCAAAGGATTTCTCAGAAGTAGCAATGGAATAGAGTACATGTAGTTTAAAACCCACTTTAATATATTTTAAGTATATTTTTGCATCATTAAATATTACGTTTAGTAATCCACAGAAATGTCATTTTAACTCATTCTCTGTGGCTGAACCTTTCGGGCTGTTTCCATTTTCTCCTGCCGCAAACACAGTGGCAAAGACCTCACAGTCTTTCTGCACACCCCCAGCCTTGCCGGAGAAAACTGTCAAGTGGGCCGGCGACCCAGAGGCTCATGCACTTGGAAGAGGCCAAGCCATACCCGTGTGGCCATGCTGTCCTCGAGAGGTGGCGCTGAGTTGTGGGCTCGCGCTGGGACCCGGCTGCCCAGCCACCCCAGGGCTGCTGCAGACAGTCCTCCCCGGCACCCGGCACCCCCGCTTGTTGCTGGTTTAAGGACTGCCTCCCGCAATTCCTGGCCAAATCATGTCACAGGCTCTCAGTCCCGAAAACCGCTCAGCGAATGGCTTGCTGTTCCGGCACGTTGGCACTTTCTCTCATAAATGCCTCCGTGGAGGACAGCGCCCTGCGACACTGAGGTCCTCTCGCGCAGGTGCACAGTGGAAATGCCTTCCGCAAGCCCTTGGCGCACCGCGAGCAGACACATGGGCGGGCCGGACACAAGCACAACACGTCACAGGTAGCACATCCGTGTACCAGACCACATGGCCATGAGTGTGCAGATGCTGCACCGTGATAAGCACGCTCCATGCTTACGGTTTCTGTTTGCCTTGCCCACACATCCCTGCCTGCTTTTTCTAAGATTTACAGATGGTGCGATGGCCTCTTTGGGCCGTACTGCTCCGTGTTTACCGTTTGGAGCTGTCGCCGGCTCACAGCACGCCGAGGAGCAGTGCAGAGCCCCCAGGAACCCCTGCCGCAGGTTCCACGACGCGGGCACAGGTGTGGACTTGAGAAGCCCCGTCAGTGCCCACGCAGCTGGCTCCCCAGCATCACGGCGCAGGCGCCAGCAGAGCGGGCAGCTCTCCAGCAGCCCGGGGCCTCGGAGGGGCATCCGGGTCTGAGGGGCGCTCCCAGCCTGTCGGTGCTGGGCTCTAAGTGCTCACATACTTCCTGGCTCCGTCCACTGTGAGCGACGAGCGTATATACCCAGCACCTGGGCTGTGGCGCCTGACGATGTTCTCTGTTACAGGGAACCAGGGCCTAGGGAGAAAGAGCTGAAGTGACGGCTGCAGAAGGGACGTCTCTGGATGGGCCCCCATCTCCCGTAGGGCTGGGAAGTCAGGCAGGGGAGGAGGGGGGACTCCAAAAGGCCGCAGCAGCCAGCCCTGGGGTTCCCACAGCCACGGCTGGGCGACGAGCAGCGAAGCAGGTCCTCCTCATGCAGGATCCTACTCTGTGAAATCTTGCAAGTGGCCACGGCAACAAAAACGAGAATTTGATAAATAAATGGGTGGGGAAAGGACGGCCCTTCCATGCAGGGGAATTCCAAAGAAGGAATGAGGGAAAGAAAAATCACTTCCAGAACATCGCAGTAATCATGGCTGCAGGGAAGCCTAAATCAGCAGGCAAATCTTGAAGGAAAAAAATAGGACAATTGCATAATCTCAAAAAGAAAACCTTCCCCAGGGGCGCCTGGGTGGCTCATTGAGTTAAGCCTCTGCCTTCAGCTCAGGACATGATTGCAGGGTCCTGGGATTGAGCCCCACATCAGGCTCTCTGCTCAGCGGGGAGCCTGCTTCCTCCTCTCTGCCTTGTGATCTCTGTCAAATAAATAAACAAAATCTTAAAAAAATAAATAAATAAAAACCAAAAACTTCCCCAATTTCTAATGACTACATGACTGTAATGTGTAGCCACATATTGTTTGACACCCATCTTCTGGAACAGTGTGGGACATAACCCAGAGCCCCACTCGACGTGAGCCCTGGTGAAGATGTGGGGAGCCGACATGAACCTTCCTCACTGAGGGATTCCCAGTGATGCGGGGAGATGCCCTCCGGGGCTGGAGCGGAGTCCTCCCTCCCCTGGGGCATGGGCCGGGCCCAGTGACCGGCTTCCAGGGGACAGGGAACGGGCGGGAGGAGACACCTGGAAACACACCTTCACCAGGTGATCTAGGCCCGAGGCAAGTCGCGCAAGTCAGCACCCAATCGGTGACAAGGGCACCTCGCCTCTGTGACCTGTCTCGTGCCAGAAACACCAGACAAACCCAGTGTGGGGGCATCGGAGCAAACATGGGACGAGAGCTGCCCAGAATGATCAAGCTCACGAAGAGCCAAGGAGGTCCTACAGACTGCTGCAGACCAGAGGGGCCCAAGGAGAGACGGCGACAGAGTGCAGTGTGGCCCCGGGGTGGGAAGGGGCACCGGTGGGGAAGCTGGAGAAGCCCAACCATGGTCTGGTTCAGTCGACAGCCCTGCCAGTGCCAATGTCTGTCTGACCCCAGTTATGTGCCACCTGCAGGGACGCAAGATTAAGGCTGATGCGGCCTCTGCACGTCTCTCTGCAACATTTCGGTGAGTCAGAAACTAGGTCCAGATCATCGTTTACAAGAGCTGCTGACACGGTTCTACCAGGTACAAGTTACAGCCTCAGGTCAGCAGCGGGCTCGCAAGGCCTTGCCCCTGGACAGGATACCGGGGGCTTTGCCCCGGACAAGAGCCACCTCTCGCCTTGCAACCTGGGAACAAAGCACGGCCGTGCCACTGTTAACCCTGAGTTCACCCCGGCTGGTGCCGAGGAGCACAGACCTCACATGGGACCTCGCATGGTACCTCCTGCTCTGTGGTTGGTTTTCCATTTTGCGCTTTGTGTCTGGTCGGGTCTAATTGGTGCACCATGGACATCTTACTCAGTGCATCTTTTATGTGCAGCTCACAGCATGGAGGAGGAAGAGGTGCCACATTCCCACCTCTGAGGCTCTCATGCCACAGAGGCCCATGGAGTCCCCAGGAACGGCTGTGTGTGCGTCAACGCAGCCATGTCCCACACACCAGAACGCATGGTGCAACTGTGCCCGTGGTCTGAGTTCAAGAGCCACAGCACTGGGAACATTGAACGCCCTGATCGGTTTTCTCCGTGAACACGTCAGGCACCACACCAAGCTCGGCTCCTGAGCTGCCAGTGGTCTAGAGAAGAATGACAACGTAAGGATGCGTAGCCACTTCTACAAACCCAGACCACTGCCTCCTCGTGGCATGTGAGCGCGAACCCACGTGCAGGCTCACCGTGACCAGCCACGCTGTGATCGAGCTCCCCCATCCTGTGTGTCACAGTGATGCTGGGGGACCCACGAAGCCCTGGCCCTCATGGGCTGACTCTCTCAGGGAGGAGGACAGGCAGATCAATGATAAACCGACATACACATATGAACCCACGTCGGGGCAGGGGGAGGTGGAGACAAACAGGTGGGCTGGGGCCGTGTCCCACAGTGGGAGCAGCCAGTCTGGAGGCCAAGTCAGTGTGAATGGATGTGGCACAAAAGTGTATCACAGTCCTGTCTGCAGGTAAGTCTTCTGAATGCTCAAAAGCCGCTCGCTAAAGCCGAGGCTAAAACCAAATGGAAAACCAGCGGTGTTCCGCCTTGTCCCAGAGATGTAGATCTGCGACCTGCCAGCACGTCCACAGTAAGCACAGGGACCTCCTCCGGAAGAGCTGTGAAGTTCCCCGCAGGAAAAGGACACCAGCCGCTGAGAAGAGATGTGTTCTGTGCACTTAGGAACTATTAAGGGCACTGAAACAGCCCTGGTATCAGGACCTCCATTCAACGAGTCCACACACACAAGGGCTGCTATTGTAACAGCAACAAAGCACGGCCTCCTTGCTTAAAATTTCTGTTTTAAAATATCAAAGCATTTACAAAAGAAACGGGCACACAGCTGCTACTCCGGGCTAACTTAACAATGCCTCTCCCTGTTACTGGCGCTGGCAAAGGTCAGGCTCGCCGACGCTGGGTTCCTCTTGCATCCAACAATGGGGCATTGGAGCCAGGAAGCTCCAGGGACACACACCAGATTCTGGAGGTTCCAGGCCAGCCAGTGGCTGCAGTGGTGTCTGAAGACCAAAGCCCTTCTCTGGCCTCTCAGCCGCTCAGGGTGATTCAGGACGCGTTAATGTTTACCTGGCAGGGAAAGAGCATGGGGGTGATGGTTGGGGGCGATGGTTCTTCTTGCCTCAGAAAGGCAACTGCTAGTGCTAGGGAAGGAGAGGGAAGGACTCGTCTCCCCCGCTGCTTGTAGTGGTCTTTCTACAATGTGATCAATATAAGCACTTAAAAAAGACCCTTCCTAAGAATGTTGCTCTAGAAGATACATGGGGAAGAAGGCAGTGGAGTGGCTGTGTCTCTAAGCCTTTCCCCTAGCACCACTGGGACCACTCTCTGTGAACTATAACTCCAAATCCGGGGGCCTGTAAAGCATCCACTCCAGGGGGCTACGGTTCCCAAGCAGAAATCTCTGTGAAGGGGGAAAGGAAGTGATAGATTATTCAACATGTGTGGGTCAGTAAAAATAGTACTGGGAGAGGTCAAGCAGTTGTGTTGGTGAATGTGGAATGGAATGGTGAAGCATGATCAGAGATGGAAAAGCAAACCAAAAAAGAGGAGGCAACTATTAACTTCAGGAGAAACCAAGAGTTATTAGAGACAATTGAGCTCAAGCCACTGCTGGCTCAGCAGCTGACGTTTACACAATATAAAGAGTGAACATGAGTTTCATAAATTATATTTGTGACATAACTCTACTGAGGTGGTAAGGGAAAGAGAATTAGAGATAGGAGAATGTAATCCTTATCATTCATAATAAGAAGGATATCGAGTCTAGAAGCAGACACCAAGAATAATCTACAAACCGTATTATTCAGAAATAAGGAAGCAAATACCAGCAGTAGTAGAAGGAGTAAAGGAGTTGCTCTGGGAAACAGAAGGGGGTGAGCAGAGGTCAAAGAAGATACTTTTTGATGTTGTTGTTAGAAGCTGTGTGATAACAATTTCTTTCTAATCCATACACATCTTTTTTTTTTTTTTTTTTTTAAATAACTCAAAGAACAACCTTCGGGCCCACTTATCTGCTCACTATGTACTAAATTCAGAAACTGATCAACGAAAGATCACCTATAAAACTCTGAAGGGCTTGGGATTTTTGAAGCTCTTCTCTGAACAGCACTTGGACCAAATAAGTATCAGCACTGATGATTACAAAACCACAGTATGTGGGATGCCCAGGCAGCTGAGTTGGTTAAGTGTCTGCCTTCGGCTCAGGTCATGATCCCAGGATCCTGGGTTGGAGCCCTGCATTGGGCTCCCCACTCAGCGGGAAGCCTGCTTCTCCCTCCCCCTACTTGTGCTCCCTCTTTCAAATAAATAAAAGCTTAAAGAAAAAACCCCAAAACCTACACTATGTGCCATTGTCAGGAAGACACTAGAATGTCACCTGACAGGGTGGGTAGGCCAGGGACACAGTCAGAAGAGAGTGGCGACCCGTCTGCATGCTTTCATTAGCAGCCAAGAAAAGATGGAAAATTAATGAGTTAAACAATCAACTCAAAATCTTAGAAAATAATAAACCCCTTCCTCCTAGAAAGAGGAAACATATAAAAACTACAAATTAATGAACTGGAACACAATTTTTAAAAAATCAGATAAAACCACTTATGTGAAAAGACCCATGATAGTTTTGACCACAGAAATAAGGAGGGAACAGACGAGGACTCAGCACTGCCCAGCAGAGAGAGAACTACGACTGGGCGTGGGGGTGGGAAGGCCACTCCTAGCGGCCACTCACAGCAACAGTGGGACGGCGGAAGGGAGAGCGTGTACCAGTCAGACAGACCTGGCCACAGGAACTTGCACCAAGTCTCCAGAAAATGGGGTGGTGACAAAACCATGTTTTTCAACCACGAGGGCACCAGCACCCAGGAGACAACAGTTCATCGACCGTGTTGTTACGTGATTACTGCGACTAACAAGAAATGCTGTCTATATTAATTCCAAAGCACATCCTTTGCCACATTTAGTCTGTAGTGACTTTTCTGTTTGAAAGTCATTAATGGGGAGACTGGGTGGCTCAGTGGGTTAAAGCCTCTGCCTTGGGCTCTGGTCATGTTCTCAGGGTCCTGGGATCAAGCCCCGCATCAGGCTCGCTGCTCAGTGGGGAGCCTGCTCCCCATCCCCCACTGCCTGCCTCTGTCAAATAAATAGATAAAATCTTTTTTAAAAAAAGTTGTATTAAGTTGGATACAAATCATTTTTCACATTTATGTTTCAAATTATTGGAAATAAATCCAAAAGCCAAAAAAGCAAGTGTTAGTCAAGCATCCACATCTATACAATTTAGTAAAAGGTAATTCAGAAGTATTTCAGACAAAAGCTGCCCAAATGGATTCAGAACGAGAAGTATAAATTAAAGCAACAAAATGCTTCTTCACTATTCTAGAATTCTACATATTAAAGAGATAAGCAAGTTTAGAACTGGAAATGGGTAGCTAAACGTGATGGGAAAAATTGAGAAAAACAAAATGTTACTGATTGTGTAAGAAAAAAAGATCTTTAAAATATATTTTCTTGGGACGCCTGAGTGGCTGGCTCAGTGGGTTGAGCCGCTGCCTTCGGCTCAGGTCCTGATCCCAGGCTCTTGGGATCGGGTCCCACGTTGGGCTCCTTGCTCAGCAGGGAGCTTGCTTCTCCCTTTGCCTCTGCCTGCTGCTCTGCCTGCCTCTGTGTGCGGGCTCTCTCTCTCTCTCTCTGACAGATAAATCTTTAAAAAAAAAAGATTTTAAATTAAAAAATGTGTGTGTGTGTGTGTGTATTTTTTCCCCCCTTGTAGGTCCAACAAAAGAACTCTCACCAGACAGTCCTGAGTGAAGAGAGAGAGCAGACACACACGTAGCATGGCCCCACTCGGGTACAGTGGTGTTAACCGGAGTGCGTGTGCGTCCACGTGTGCACATAGCTCTGAGGAGGCATGAGGGTCAAAGAGGGTATAAGGCAGGGGGTTGACACAGAGGGAGGAGCAAACATCACACAAGAAAGGCAAAACTAAAAATCAGGCAGCATGCTCAGTGCAAACACGCGAGGATGGAGAACCCAGTACTGTGCGAGACGTCCCCTAAGGGGACTCTGGACCTGACTTTGCCCCTTCCACATGCTAGTCCCCTGGGGACAACTGTGCCAAGTGGGTCATAGCCAGGAGCGCCAACTGCTCCTCGTGGGGAGTGTGCCTTGAAAGACCCCCAGGCCCCAGCCCCTCATTGCTAGCTCCTTCTCTCCGGCAGCAGAAAGTCGCCGTGCCCTGGTGTTCCGGGGAGCAGAGGAGGGAACTGTGGTGTGCAGACAGACAGCTGGGCGAAGAGAGGATGGCGATGGCTGGGGAGGTGGCGGGGGAGGCAAGAATACTCCCCCCGGATCAGGACCAGCCCCAAGACCCTGGTTGAGAGAGCACCTGAAATTTCAGACACGACAGGCTCATGGCCGCCAGGCTCCGGGCCCCTCTCAGGCTGCCCGGCCAACCAGGGCAGAGACCCTGGGGCTCAGGGCTGAGCCCCTCGCACATGCGCTTAGAGACCGTTTCCTCACCATGCACTGCGCAGCTCTGCTGGCGGAGCCTGGTCACAGCCCATGCGGGTCACGTGGTGGCTCTGGGAATCACTGGATCCAGGCTTCTCTGTCCTTCCTCGGGACAGGAGTGGACGAGGGACCAAACATCAACAGTGCCGGAAGGCCCCTCTCAGGCCCACGTGTCAGGGAGGAAGGGTGCGCTGAGAACTGTGGGCTGTGCTCAGAGAGCAGCCTCGTCCAGCCCGAGCACCCAGGAAACAGCGGGGAGACACCCCTGAAAGGGTGCACTGCCAGGAAAGCTCACAAGACGGCAGGCCGGGCTGCCTCTGATTACAGCAATAATTTGATTAAAAGAAACTGCTTGCTTGGACATGGGGGCTGGGAAGGGAATTAGACAAACCATACATTAAAGCAGAGGATATGAGAACCAGGCAAAGCGCAGTGCGGGGGCCACGAGGGTCTGGAAACGGTTTGCTGGACCTGCTGCAGCCGAGTCAGCCTGGAACTCCGGGGCTGGCTAATCGCTTCCTGTAGGCAGGCTCCGCTCCAGCACTAATAGGTTTTAATAAAAAATTCCAATTGGACCAGTAAACCCCTCATTAAGCTGTTTTTAAAGCATGAATTTAAGAGCAGCAAGGGTAAGGGGTCACGGGGAGCATTTAATTCACAACGGCTGGCGGGAGGTGCTGCTTGGACTGACCCAGAGTTCAAGAGTCCAGACCACGTTACCATCGATGCCAGCACTGGACCTGCATGAAAATCAGACTTCATAAGGCACCAGCAGAAGTCTCGCTCTGGACAGGAGGCACAGCCGAACACCCGAAGGGGCTGGTTCTTCTGCATTCCAAGCACAGACACAGCAGGCTTGGACTAGGCCCTGCAGCGAGGCACCTGCCCTCAGTGCCCGGCCCAGCAGGTGTGGGCGCCCCCGCTGCAGCCCCGCTCCCGCCAGACACCGACCACGCAGGAGAAGCACCTGCCCGCCCAGCCCCTCAGCTCTCCCCTCTGCTGCTATCCTGCCCTCCACGCCCCTGTGAGAACGCAGTCAGCCCCCCAACTCCTCCAGGGTCCTGCTCCCTGACCCAGAGGTTTGTGGCCGGGCCTCCGGACACCGCCGGCCCAAGTAACAGCTGACACCCAACCTTGAGCACATCAGCATAAAACAGTAGTTCACGGAGCTTCTTACTGAAACCGACGGTCCCTAGAGCATACTGTCCCCCACTAGATGGGCCCTCAGTGAAAACAGAATGCTCTTTTCCCACAGAGGAATGTCCCCCAGCATGGAGCCCCCGGAACCCTTCTGTCAGATGCTTCACACTCCAGGGACCGGGAAGGGGTGCCCAGGCTCCCTGTCTAACCGAGAAGGACCTGTGTTTCATCGCCTCCCATGTTCAGGCGCCGTGTGAGGGTTCAATCTGTCGGCCCCGTTTGAGAAAAACCAAAGCAGACGTGACCCTGAGGCATGTCCCAGGCACACGCCGGCAGCACAGCTCAGTCGGCGCTTGCCTGCTGGTCCCCGAACTCAGCAGGGTGGCAAGGCCTTGGAAATGGCTGGATTTAGTGACCTCACGACAAAAGACCTTCAGAACCATGATGGAACGACCAAAACCGATGGAGACACCAGTCCATGAAGCAGCACTCCTGAGCGTGAACCAGACGAACTCACGAGGCACACTGCGCCCTCCTGAACAGCAAAGTTCCAGGGGCTCCTGACAGAAGATCAGGGTTGGGGAGACCGACCCAGGACCTGCCTGGGAGAGCACCTGGGGGCAACACCTGCACGCACTCGAGCTAAAATCTGCTTACGGGATCCTTTTAGGACTGGAAACACTCTAGAAGCCTCAGGGGCCTTGAACGCTACAGGAGGCCTCAGCCAAGCACCCATCCTTCTCGTATGTGGGAGGGGGCACGAGGGCCCCTGTGACAGCCTGGCTCCTGGCCGAGGGGACCGACCCCATTGTGGCCATCGGCCAGCCTCTCCTCGAGGTCTCAACCACACCAGGTCTCGGGGCCTGCCTCCGCAGAAGCATCTGGGGCTAAGCTGCCTGACTCCCCACCCGGAAAGGACTGCGGGGCCCTCTGTGGGTCCCAACCTCGCCAAACAGCACTTGAGCAACGGCAGGCGGTCGTGGGCTAAGAGCAGTCCCTTCTGGGTAAAAGTGACTAGAAGCACCAGCTGGGTGAGGCCTGTTGGTTCCTGGGCTGCTTTCAAGGACAGAGCGAAGTCAGACAAGTTCCCCGCCCTGAGCACACATTCCCAGGGGAGCAGGAAATAGCACTTAGCGGGGACCTGAATTAATCACACTTAGACCCATCTTTGCAGTAAAAGTTCCCAAACCAGGGCCTTCCAGGCGCAGCCGCACTAAAGCTTCCTCACAGACGCGGCCGGCAAACAACTTCCTAACACGCCAGGCGCTTCCCCGTGACCCGGGGTAAACAGCCCCATTCCCGTGCCCGGCCCCTCCCGCAGGCCCACTGGCGGCAAACGGGCACTCAAGACCCCGGGTCCCAGAGCCACTCACACTGCAGAGGGGACCCTTATGACAGCAGAAACCCAGACACCCCGAGAAACGTGACGTCCTTCTGAACAAAGGGAAGGTGCCTAGAAAGAGGCCCGGTGGTGCAGCCCTCGTCCCAAACTGGAGGGGCTAATACTTCACCCACCGTGTCCTTCGAGGTCAGGGAAGGCAGCTGCTTGTGTCCGTGCCTCTGGAGTCCCAGCCAGCGAGTCCACAGGGCTTCCTTCAGCAGCGGGCTGTGATGTGCGGGCCGACGTGGCTACTGAGCGCTGGCCACGGTGCAGGTGTGGCTAAGGGGCCGCACCTGCTCCCACCTGGGCCTCCTTAATCGACACCCCCGTGGCCGCCGACGCCAGTGCTGGGGTAGCTGCTCCAGCAGCCTGCTGGCGGAGCTTGCCTGCTGGGAACGTGCTCCCAGGCACCCTGGCCCTCGGCAGGCCTCTTCATCGGAGCCCACAGGTCGAAACAAAGATGCTGCCCACAGACGAACACGCAGGAGCAGGTGCACGCGGGCCCAGACGACCTGCTCCTGTCAGGAAACAGGCTGGCCCAGGGCCTCCATCTTCCTCCTGTGCTGGTTCGGGGCCGGCAGGCGGGCCTCACCTCAGCCGCTGGCGTGGCCTCTGCAATGAGTGAAGGGGAAAGCATCCAGAACCGGCGGCGGCGGCCAGCAGCGCTCTGATGCGGGTGGGTGGGCGGTCCGCGGGAGGCCCCCCCACCCCGGGCGGCTCGGGCTCCTCGTGACACAGCTGGGGCTCGTGAACGCCAGGACGACGCCCACAACGCACAGATGGCTCGCAGACTGCCCGACCGCCGAGCGAAACAGTGGCTGTTCGCTGGCTCTTGCGACAGCAACACTCCCGCTGGGATGCCGCCCTGGTCTCACAGCCACGCACAAGGTCCGTGTGCCACCAACTGCGGGGCCCCGAGGGGCTGGGCCCTGGACTCGGCCTCGCATGTCCCAGGGGCGGCCACAGGTCCCCCACAGCCCACTGCCCCGGCTTGGGCAGCCCTGCGAACCCCTGCCCTGCAGATGTCCCCTGGGGTAGGTCTTCCTGCTGCATCTGCAGCCACGCCGGTCCCTTCACAGCCACGGACCAGCGCTTCCGGTGGCTTCACGGAAACTGATCTGATGCTCATTCACTGTAACTGCCCCAAATGAGCGGCGCTGGGCACGGGGCCTCAGCCACCCTGAAATGGGGTGAGGGTCTGATGGTTGCTCAGTCACAACACGGTTACAGGTTCACACGAAGTGCCAGATTTTAGCCAGACAAGAAGAAGGCAGGTCTGCTGGAGAAGGACCCTGAGGTCGCACGAACTGAAGCACGGGGCAGCACTCTCGCTTGGATGTCCGTCCCAGCCCCACGGCCGCTCCTTCCCTTGTCGCAGCTGCTCGGAGCACCGCCTAGACCGTATCACCCCACTGGCGAGTGGGACGCAAGAGCGGATCCTGTGATCCCTGCATCACCTGCCTCTTGCTTCAGACAGAAGCACAAACCCCAGCAGGAAGACCATATGTGGGCAGGGCTGGCCGGGAAGGCGCCGGCAGCGCTGGACCCCGAGGGGGCCCCCCGCTCCAGGATGGCTGCGTCCAGCCACTAAGAAGTCCGTGAGGGACACAGGCCCACATGAATGAATAGCTTCACTTGCAACTTCAGACTTAGATGCTCGCTTGCTCTCCTATCTCTGCAAGTGGCCAGAGGCTCCCCTCCTCCACACGGACTGCCATCCTCCTCCTCTCGCTGAGTGAATGCAACCTCCGTGGGCATCCGGCCCCCTTGCCGGAAGGCTCCGTCAGCTCCGACGGCGGGCCACCGAGGGGAGGCGGACGCACTTTCTTGGGGAAGGCCTCATGTGGGCCGGCAGAGGGGTCTTCCCTCCGCTCTGGCGCAGAGGCAAGATTTTCTCATCCTGCTGGTTTTCAGCCTTACGCGTGTGCAGGGGGTGTGGGGTAGTCTCCTGGATCTGTGACCTGTGCCTTTCATTCACTTTTAGAAAGTTGGCTTTTACTCCTTTAAACCTTCCTCCACCAGCCTCCTCCAGCCTCCGATGTTCCGTGCTTTCCTCCTCCCATGCCACGTCACGGCGGGCACCCCAGGCAGAGTCCGTCCGCCAGCTGCAGGCCCAGCAAGGATGCCCTGGTCCCGGCACCTCTTTCTGGCCCATCCTTCTCGCTCCTCTGGGGGCTGGGACTGCGCACAGATGCCTCCCTGGATTTCAGAGCCCATACCTGGCAGTTCAACAGCAGTTGGAACCTCTTGACAACCCACCGTCAGCAAGTACTTTTTTCCACGGGTGTATGTCTGGGAGTTGTTCTGTAAAATGCTGTGTAAGACACGGTAGCTCTTGGGGCACCTGGGTGGCTCAGTGGGTTAAAGCCTCTGCCTTCGGCTCAGGTCGTGATTTCAGGGTCCTGGGATCGAGTCCCGCACTGGGCTCTCTGCTCGGTGGGGAGCCTGCTCCCCCCGCCCCCCGCCTATGCCTGCCTCTCTGCCTACTTGTGATCTCTCTCTCTGTCAAATAAATAAATAAAATAAAATAAAAAAAGAGGAAACAGTAGCTCCTGAAGGGAACATAACCCCCCAGACAAGCATTTGCAGAGAGGCTGCAGTCGGGTGGGGTGGGGAGCTGGGGATGGGGCCAGCAAGCTGAGAAACAGGCTGTGCTTGGGTCTGTAGCTGCCATCAGTGCCCGTGACCATGACCGCCTGCTGCCGTACTAGCCTGCTGGTTGGAAACAGGCTTGCACCGGCACACCCTGCCCGCAGGTCCAATGTCTCTCCAGGCCTCTCCTTGCCCTCTTGCTGCTAGGGCTTAGCCCAAGGTGAAAGGTGGAACCCGTCACGGCCCCGCCCTCCTGAGCCAGTGCCGGGGATGCAGACCCTGCTGCTGTCCCATGGAGGTGCCTGCCGGCAAGCTGCCCTTCTTCCATCTGGCGGGACAGAGGGCTCATGGGGAATGGAACCCCACCAAACAGGGTCCCTCCTCACTGTCCTGCTTGTTAATGGCCAGTACACGGCTGCTGTGCCTTGTGGTGTCCCCACACATGGGATAGGATGTGTCACCACTCAGCAGCTCCTGAGCCAGGGCCCAGCAGCACAGCACAGGCAATCCTCGCCTGTCCCCCTTCTCTGTCCCACTGCTGTACCCCCAGGGGTCAGTGTTCCCCTCCGATCCCATCATGCTCTCCCATCCCTGCTCTCAGCTCGGAGTGTCTTCCTGACTGCTCTGACACGACCCAGTGCAGCTGGGGCCTCACCTGTCTCCCGGCGCACCCTCTGCCCACCCCCGCTCCGTGACTCTCCTTCACCGTGGGCAGCTTTGCGGGCACCCTGGGTGGCCTCAGTTTCAGCTCAGGCCCCCATCTCAGGGTCGTGGGATCAAGCCCTGGGTCAGGCTCCATGCTCAGTGCTGAGTTGCTAAGCTTCTCTCTCCCTCCGCCCCTCCCTACCTGCGTGAATGCTCGCTCTCAAATAATAAATAAATTAAAACAAAACAAAACAAAACAAAACAAAACAAAGGCAGGGGCACTTGAGTGGTACAGTTACTGAGCATCTGACTCTTGATCTCAGCTCAGGTAGTGATCTCAGGGTCCTGGGGCCGAGACCCGTGTCAGACTATGTGCTAGAGGGGGGCCTGCTTCAGGACTCCCTCTCTCTCTCCGCCCCTCCCCGCCCTGCATGCGTCCACACACACTCTCTCTCTCATATAAATTAATGTATTTTTGTAAAAGTTGTGCAGCTTCACATAACGCATGGAAACCCGAGACCATGTGGGCCCACCCACTGTGTGCCCTCAGCCTGTCGCGTGTGTCTGCTCTGGGGGGCACTGTCCGTCTCAGGGTAAACAACGTCCTTTGCTTTAAATGATCAGGTGTGTGTAAAGAAAGAGGGGAGCAGAGGCATTCACGCTGCCCAGCAGATTCCCGCTCTCTGTGCTTGGCACTCCTCCCAGACGCCCAGCTTACCCTTCCATTCCTCCTGTCCCTCCCGCGTGACCTGGAACCCCACACTGGCACCCCAAGTCTGCCCCTGGACCCTGAGTTCTCTCACTCCCCCGATCTGAAGGCTCCGCCCCCAGACAGGGTCCCGGTTCCCACATTAGCACCAAGGCGCATGGCCCACTGCTCCTGAGCTCTCAGGGCCATGTCCCCTTTCTCCTACCGCTTTCAACACGCTCCCTTTCCCTGGTTTTCAGCAGCGTGTGGATGACCTGGAGGCAGAGCCTCCTCCCGTTCATGCTGTGCGGGATTCACAGGGTTCTCTGGGCCAGGCATCTGTGTGTTGTTCCACATCTGGAAACTTTGGCCACCGAGCCCCGCCCCCCAGGACTCCATACATACGCCACCAACCTCTGAGCTCTCCCTATGGCGCCTGAGCTCTGCTGGGCCTGATGGCCTCTGGGACCCCTCCATCCCCTGCTGTCACCCACATCCTGCCAGCCAGCCGGTCCAGGGAGTCTTTCGTTTCAAATACTGTATTTTCCACCTGGTTCTTTTCTCATCTAATCAGTTCCTCTCCTGAGAGCTCTTGTTTTCGTGCATTAGGGCCTTGCGCCCAGTCACGACAGGGGCACTAGACCCTGGGGATTCCTCGTGTGGTCGGGGATTCTGCCTGGGCGCTGGGGGTGCTGTGCGGTGGGGCATGTAGGCTGTCATGACCGCTGGAGCGAGCAGCCGTCTCTGTGATACTGGCGCGCGATGAGGCTCAGCCCAGAGGAAGTAGGGGGCTGTCCTCTGCTCACCCCCACCAGCAGCCTAGTGCCCACTGCCCCTCATTTCTGAACAAACCCGACTCCACAGGCTCACACTGGGAACAGCACTCCCCACAGAGCACGGGCTGCGGGATCCGAAGTCCTCCCTTCAGCAAAATGAACAGGCACCTGACCGCCTCTGGGGTGCCCACAAGTGTCAGCCCCAAGTTGACCCCTCCACAAGCGTGTGTCCTCTGGGAATTTGGCACGGCCTAGAGTGGGGAGGAGCTGGCCTGCAGGATGGCATGGCCTCCACCCAGGGAACGGAACTGACACGCGACAGGACCGCGCTGTCACTGCCGTGGGGCAGCTCATCCCAGCTGTGCGGAGACCGCCATCGACACCAAGACGCCTGAACATCCTCTGCCTCCTTGCTTGCCCTGGTCCACCACTGTGGGCACGGAAGCCAGCGTGGGCCACGATTCCAGACTAGACAGCGGACCTCAGACAACACGGACACCTGCCAAGCCGACAACAGCAGCTCAGGCAAGGAGACAAGCGGGAAGAGCATGGGAATACATACCCCACCAACAACGCTAAACTCCCACGGAGGACTTTCTGACTTCACTTACCAAATGAATACCTAAAAAACAAAAGGAGAAAAAGGCATTAAAATTCTGCCTTGCTGGGTGCCTGGGTGGCTCAGTCGGTTATGCATCTGCCTTCAGCTCAGGTCACAATCCCGGGGTCCTGGGATTGAGTCTTGAGTTGGGCTCCCTGCTCAGTGGGAAGCCTGCTCTTCCCTCTCCCTCTGCCCCCTACCCCAATTGTGCTGGCTTTCTGCCTCTCTCTCAAATAAATCTCAAAAAAAATGTTTTGCCTTGCTTTGTCAAAAAATTTGGTATCATGCTACCCAACTAGGTAAAGCCCAACTCAGTGACCCCAGGACACAGTGGGTCAGGTCACAGACCCCATGGACATTAAATGTGGTGGGAGAAGGTGGGGGAGGGGAGACCAGCCCTCAAGTGTTTTGTGCAGGGCCCACCTGCTGGCCAGGCCCCCATTCCACCTAGGGGTCTAAGGCCATGCCCACCCAGGCCAATCAAGGAGTCTTTCAGGAAAAAGCAAACGTAACAGTGGAAATCTGGCAAGTAATTCTGTAAGTAATTAAACTTCAGGAAAATGTCCTACCCTAGAACTTGAAAGTTTCAAAGTTGCCCAGTACCCCGAGCACAGATGATTGCAAAGGGGACCCTAACTGAAAGGTGTCTGGTCTCCACTCCCAGGGCTGAGGAAGGGTTGTCCCAGAGTGGACTGTGATGCGAACACAGGGTCCTTGGCAGCACGCAGGCACTGGGTGTGCAAGGCCACTGCTCCCACAGAGCGGAAACGGCCCCACTCTGCTCCCCGAACCTCGCAGAACTGAAGCAGGAGTTCACGACTATGTATCAATTCCATCTTCAGTCCATACTCAGTAGACACAACATCTGGGCTCTGGGCAAGGTCCATGGCAGAGCTGCGGGCAGCGGGCAGAGGCCGGGCAGTGGCGTGGGGCCTCAGGGAGTGCTAGTGTGTTTAAGACAAAATGAGGTTTTCACTGTTGACAGTCAGAAGGGAGCAGCCTGGCAGCGCACCCCGTGGCACTGACCCTGACCCCCGCGCCCCCCGCGGCCCTCTGGCATCTGCTCTCGGTGCTCTTTGAAGTGCAAGCTCTGTCCGCTCTCTCAGAGGGACGTGGCCAAGGCGGCTTCCTCCACAGGAAGGGACCCCCTGAGCCTCCCCGACCTCCGTCCAAGTTTCTGGAGATAATCCTTTCTTCTTTTGGGGGGCCAGGAAGGTGGGGAAGAGAAAAGGCAGTCGCACAGCCGTCCTCGCTAGCAACAAAGGAGCCCTTTAGGAGCACTGCCAAAGTAAAGCACAGATAAAAGGATCAGAAACCAGTGTTCTGGAAAACTGATGCTAAGTGGGGCGGCCGGAGCAAAGTCACAATTCTAGGGCCTCCTGTGTTCTTCCACGTTCCCCCGTCGGAGGACAGAACTGGTGCGACAAGACTCTTCTGTAAACTCACGTAAACTTCCTGTGGTCACGGCTACTGAACTTTCGTTCTCTCTTCCAATGTCACCGGTCCCCAAGACAGTTAAGGCCCTAGAGCAAGAGGACAGACACCCGAAGCCTCACAATGACTTGCTGTGACTGACACAGGGCCAGGAGACCTGACTCCCCAGCAGAAGCGTTCCAGTCCCCAGCACCCTGCCCTGACACAGGGCAGATGGGACCTTGGCCGGGAGCAGGGGGGCAGCAGCGGCGCAGGCGAGTCACGTCGGTGTCACCCACCCTGACAAGCCGCGCTGTGCTGAGGAGGCCGCGTGCACTCCATGGCCTTCTCCCCAAACCCACGGCCCAGTCCAGTCACGAGAAGAGCATCAACCAAGTCCCCGCGCAGAGACGTCCCACAGCATCCCTGACTGGTCCTCCTCAAAGCCGGAGAGTGAGAGATGCTGTCTCAGCCCAGAGGAGCCTGAGGGGACATGATGCCCAAATGTCCCAGAGGGGAGCCAGGGACGGAAGAGGTCAGTGTTAGCTCTTTAAATTGGACGAGGAAAAGGCAGACAATACAAGAAGCGGGGTGTGGGTACACAGGAGTTCTCTATACTGTCTCCGCAATGAACCTGTAAGCCCACAACTATTTCAAAAAGGAGGTTTATTCAATTAAAAGGAGGGGGAAGTAGCTAGGCAGCAACAGAATCTCTGCCTGGGGGAAGAAGCACTCCGGCCCGCCGGGTCCCCACCAGCCACCCGACCTGTGTGTGGCGCCCGCACAGGCCAGGCCCAAGCTTCCTTCCACAGAACGAAACCTCTGGAGCTCTGGGCAACGTGCAAGGCAGACAAAGTCAAGTCCTCACCAAGAACAGCACCCGTCCACAGTGCGTGCAGATGTGTGCACGCGGCCCACTGTGTCCAAGGACAAGGACGCGTCGGCTCAGCCACGGGGTGCCACCTGCCAGCCGTGTGCCCCGGGCCCCTTCTTGCTCGACCCAGTCCCAGGTCGCCTCCTCTCCGTGTGCACCCGGCAGATGGTGCCGCACCCCTGCTAACAAGGCTTCCTTTGCTCATAAGCAAGAGGAACCACTGGCGGTCATCTCTCTGCCCCAACCGCACAACCTCGGGGATGGACACCCTTGTGATGCTCCTGCCCTGTAGACCAGGCAAAGAAAACCTGTTCCGACCACACTCAAGAGCTGAGGATGGGAAGGGGGCGAAAGCAGTTGGGTGAAAGCCACTCGGCACCCCTGCACGGGTGTGCCCTACGTCGGCGCCTCGACTGCTGGCTCGCAGTGGCCTCCAAGATGAAGCCCCGGAGGACGTGGGGTGCCTGGTGCCAGGCCCTGTCCGTACTTCCTGCCTGCTCACCTCTCTTGCATGAGCAAGGCCTGCATGGCATCTCCTGTGTCCCTTCCTCTACTCAGGCAGAGGAAAGCCCAAGTCTACTGCGACACCACAGGGGAAAGGACCGCACTCCTCCCTCACCCTCCTGAGCACAGCACAGCCCCCGGTGGTCCTGGGACGCGCACCCCTGCCCCAGCTACTTCCTGCAGCAGACAGGCCCCTCCCCTGGGGTGTGGGGCTCCCATTCCCTGACAGGGGCCACAACCAACATCGTGTCTGCCCTGGTCCTCAGCACGAGGCTGACAGGGAGGGCGGTGGCCGGAGTCCATGGAGAAATCGTGATTCATCACCTTAGACTGCCCGACATACGGAAACAGTGGGTCTTCACTGCCCGTAAGTGGAACGACAGAATGAAGCTGGCCCGTGCCTGTGACAAAACAACACCGTGTGGGAAGGAGAGCTGAAAGCTGTCATGAACGTGGGGCCACACCGGGTGTTGACAGCAGAGGAAGGTTCTGGAAACACTTGGTAGGTAAAATCAGGAGGATGTGGAGTCCAGGGAAACATGGGGGAAGCGGAGAGAGTCGGCGTCCCAGGTTCCCCAGGTTCCCACCGATGGCTATGGAACCGCAGGCACGGGGGCTCGTGAGACAGAGGGGGTGGCCTCACGGAAGGCTGAACGTCCAGCCCGGCAGTGCTCCCTCACAGTCCACGGTCACCCCATGCCCAACCATAGGCCACCCACACTGCTGCCAGCCCTGCAGCTCTGGGACAGGGCCCGCTGGGGTGCAGCTGCCCAGGGCACAGTCCCCAGTCCGCCCCCAGCCTCAGTCCCTCATGCTGGCCCCTGTGGCCCTGGGCTCCCTCTGGCTGTGCCTCCCGCAGCCCCAGCAAGGACCTCAGAGCATCAGCGCCCCGCCCCCCAATTCTAAGGGCCATCACAGGCCGTCACTCTGCAGAGCGCTCACCGCCTGGATGGGAGCCGCTCTCCCCATGATGAGATCCCTAGTCACTGCCGTCACAAAGTGGCTTTGTGAGTTCCCACCCATGATACAGCGTCAGGAACGGGTCAGGAGAGTGGGAGAAGGACGGTTGTGGTTCTGGAAGGGGCAGGGTGCTGTGTAAGGACACCTGCCTGCACCCCATGGCATCTGCCTCAGACACTCACGGTGCCCCCAAGCACAAGGTTCACCTGCCTCCCAGGGCAGCCGCATGGGCTTCCCACTGCTCTGGAACACGTGTGTGAGATGCCAGGTCCTGGGCAGGGGCACTAGTCTGAGATGGGAAGCAGCTCGGCGGACGCCCCCAGAGGGACAGGAGACGCAGAGGGCCTAGCAAACCAACAGCTACCGCACACACGCAGCAACGGCCAGCGGACGCAGGGTCGTCCCCACAGGACCCCAGACCAAGGCAGCAGTGCCCTCAGAGAAGCACCCTGTGCCCCTGCCCGGAGCTGGACAACACCTGAAAGACGTCTGTCAAGAGTGCCCATTATCTGACACCTCACCTCATTCTTTTTTTTCAACTTTAAATAAATGGGACAGGTGAGAACAGTCTGTGCCTCTCACTCTGGGGTACCAGGAAAAAGAAAGCCTACTGTCCACAGGAGGGGTCCTCACTTAGTAAGTGTTCAATGTCACTCTGACCCTGAAGCTGCCGTCTGTCCGGGAAACCCGCATCAAGGGCAAGGCTGGACAGACCGTGGAGGCAGAGGGCTCGGAGCCCAACCCCGCGGCCCCACCAGAGCACGAAACCAGTGCCAAGCAGCTGGGCTGGGAATGAGTGCATCCGCAGCAGGGGCAGGGTGAAGAAACCACTGGTCTCCATGACAGATTTTGTTTTCTTCCTCATTTTCTAATCATTTCTGAGAAGATGTACCTTTATTCTGTTTTGCTTTAGTGAGCTTAACCTAATTTGAATCACATTTTTCTTTTTTACGTATCTGAGGGAAGGGGAGCAAAGTATCTCTTCCAGGGAAAACAATACAAGACTACCTTGGCCATGCGTACCCAAAATGGTTTTCAGAAGTTTAAACCTGGGGTTACTCTTTCCTGACCATACCCTACTTGTGACTAGGAAATACTTCTCACAGGGAACTTAAAGTCAGAATGATCTCTCTGGCTGCCAGACACCGAAGCGTGACCCAAGCCATGCACCATGCAGGACGTGTGCCGCCCTGGCCACCCACACAGTCGGGTGTGCTCACCGCGTGTGCCCAGAGCTCTCCCTGGTCTGGTGTGGACTAAAAGCACATGTCTCAAAACCCAGCAACCTCTTTAGCACCACAGAAATACCAGCCAGAGTCTCTGTGTGTGACCAAGAGCCTAGGGGCAGAAGGGACAGCGCCTTGGGCGTCTGACCTCCAAGAATTCCACGAGGGAAGGAGCAGGTGGGGGTCCAGGGGGCATCACACCTCACAGCTGCTTAATGTGCAGGAGGCATGTGGGACTGTCACCCAGACCCCACCCAAGGTACCCCAGCTCATTTGCACCGCCATGGTCAACAGTAATACACTGACAGGAGGGCCCCAGGCGTGGGCAGAGCAGGGGTCTCCCAGGGTGCCCGGGATACCCAGCCTTCTTGGCCACAGACCAGATCTGCATGACAGACCTCCTGCACGGGAGTGTCTTCCACACCTGGCCTCCCCAGTGTGGTGCGAAGCGGCACTTCCCACGGCCAGGAAGAGGCCAGAGTCCAGCCCCAACTCCTCTCCGAGTGGCGCACACCTGCCCACGGGGACCAGGGCGCAGCTGCACACGGGGGAGCCAGGCCACAGCCCTGACAGACCAGTCGAAACAGACCTGCCAGACGGGACTGAAGGGCAGGCAGCTCCGTAGGCCCAGGTGGAGACAGTCTGGGTCAGAGCCCACATTCCGGGAAGACTGCACAAGCCTCCCCAGGCCGGGCCAGCGCTAGAGGAACCGTCGGGACACTGGACTTACATCTGTCCTCCGGAAAACAGATGACCCTGCGGTCAGTGCCCACCACCTCCGCACGTGCACAGCTGCAGATGCTCACATCTGCTTCCTCCACATCTGCACAGACACCAACCCCCATCCCAGAGCTTCTCCCCAAACCATGCCTTTTCTTAGAGTCCTCCGTGCTTCCTCTGGAGCCCACGACAGGAAGGAGTGCCAGCCCTCGGCTCGGGCACACTGTAGCAGCCCGCGGCTGCTGCGCTTCCATCAGGGCCCCTGGAGGGTGGGCCACCCTGGCACACTCCCCCAGCTCCCCGTAGGACTCCTCCAGCCTCCCTGGCTGTGTGAAGCGCCAAGCAGGCCCAACCTGATAGTGACCCCTGACATTGCCGGTAGCAGCTCCTCCTGAACGAGGAAGGAGCTGGAGTGGGGACGAGCGGAAGAAACGGGCCCCCAAAGCTGGCCCCCACCCCCAGAGCACTCCCAGAAGCCCACGGCAGGACCCTACATCCACCTCCTATTTTCCGGCCCCAGGAGGCTGAATGCAGACTCTCAGGGGTGGCCACGCCACACTGAACAGAATCATGGTTCTTCCCAAGGCACAAAGTCCCTTGGATTCCGGTCAACTGGCAACTAGCAGACTCACCTACCGCCAGAGCGACATGGTGGTACCCCTCGGACGAGCGTGAGCAGCAAGCTTGCTCCGTCTCCCCAGCTGCCAGGAGGCTGCCAGGCCACGGGGCCCCAGCCTGCCTGAACCCCAACACTCCACGTCCTCCTGCTTACCAGATCTGTCCCACGTTGACCAGGGACATGTAGAGAACCCAGAGAGTGGCCATGAGCGCCATGTTGGCACAGCCAGTGAGCAGGACGAAAGACGAGACACCCAGCCCAAGCAGTGCCAGGGTGTCCAGGTTGGAGTCCATGTGTGACCAGTCCAGCAGCCAGAGCAGGGTGGGTGCATAGCTCACGGCATCCCAGCCGACTGGGCCCCGGAAATACTGCTGTACGCTCTTCAGGTATGTGCGGCACGGCAGCAGGCCCCGGTCTCCGATCAGCTGCTTGTTCTGGTGGAAAGCCACCAGGAACGCCACGACTGGAAGAAACAGACAGAAGGACCGTGAACAGGAGCACAGCCGTCTGTGGACACCTGCAGGAGGGGGCATGGCGGGGTGAGGAGACGAGGGGCTGTCTGAGCCATGGTTTGGAATCAAAGCAGGGATGCAAGAGGTCCAAATTCCAAAATCCTAGGGAAAATACTAGAAGACCCAATCTGGGAAGGTTAGGCTGTGTTGCACACATACACAAACCAACACGGGTTGTGTCCAATTACGTGTCATGTATGTGTATGTGACACAGATGCAGGTGTCTCACGTGACCACAAGGGAACATCACTCAGCATCTGTCATGACAACGCATGTCTGCACGGCCCATGGTCCAGGTCCACAGCGGCCCTCCCGGACGGGCTACAGCTCACATATCAGTCACGATCGCCCGCATTGGGGGCCGCGGGCTTCCTTCAAGCCCTGCCCCACAAGAGTACACCAGCACTCTATAGAGTCTAGGGTTGGGTGCGTGCACAGACGTGTCTGCACAGGGATGCCGCAGGCAGGGAGCGAGGGCACACATTCCCCTCCACGAATGTGTAGAGCAGGGCGACTCCACGCCCACCAAGGAGAAAGAGCAAGGCAACAGGCCATCTCAGGCCGCACTGCACGCACGGCAGGGACGCCCGCCCTGTGGACACAGCTGCACACCTGAGGGCCGGGCAGCTGCACCACAAGGCCGGATGGGGTAGAGGGAGAGAAGGGAGCATGGCTGTAGCTCAGATTCTAGTTCCACAAACACGGGTCTGGGCTCACAGTGTGATGTTGACTGGCGGAAACGTGTGTTACCCCTCGTCTAAAGCAAAACCAATCACATTCGCCTAACGCACATGAAGGGCCCAATGTGAGAAAACATCAAGGCCAGAGGGAGATGTTGGAAGCCACTCTTAGAAGGACCTGATGCCACACAGGAAGTTGCAGGCTCAGATTAATTTGTTTACTGGAAGTCCTATGGGAGAGCAAATAAAAATTTAAGTGACTCTAAATAATTAATACAGATACAAAAAGGGAATCATAGAAAATGCTAAACTAACCAAAGAGAAGGCAGGAAAAGAAAAAAAAAAAGAACAGAAGAAACAAATAGAACACAACTAGCAATATGACAGATTTTAATCTGATGCTTTAAATGAGAATGTTCTAAACCTACCAGTAAAGACAAATTGTCAGAATGGATAAAAAAGCAGGACTCAGGTGCCTGGATGGCTCAGTCAGTTAAGTGTCTGCTGTCAGCTCAGGTCATGATCCCAGGGTTCTGAGACTGAGCCCCACGTTGGGCTCCCTGCTCAGCAGGGAGTCTGCTTCCCCCTCTCCCTCTGCCCTTGCTCATGCTCTCTCTTGCTCACCCTCAAATTTAAAACAAAAAAAAAAAGACTCAAATCTGTGGTGTTTATAAGAAATTCATTCAAAATATAAACACACAGGTAGACTAAAAGCAAAAGCACAGAAAAACATGTATCATACAAACATTAATCAAAAGAAAGCTGATCGCTATATGAATATCAGACAAAAGACATAAAAACAAGGAACAATATGAGGGATAAAAAAGGACATTGCATAATGATAAGGAATCAACAAATAGACATGAGAACATTAAATGCACGAGTCTAGCAACAAAACTTATGTATATTAAATCACCTCAGCTAAAACATATCTATACGCTATGCGTACATTAACTGACTTGATCTGACAGTTAGAGACTGTCATACGGTATAAAAGGGCAAGATATGGTACCATGACATCCATAGAACACCCTACCCAACAGCTAAACAGATATGATTTTCAACTACTATGCGGAACGTCCGCCAGGACACTCCACGCTGTGACCGCACAGCAAATACCAACATACCGAAAAGAACTGGAATCAAAAATAATGTGTGTCCTGAACAAAGAGAATTAACCTAGCAGTTGGCCACAGGACGTTATCTGGAAACGTACCCAAGTCTTTGGAAATTACACCCACTCTTCTAAATAAACCATATATATGTGATGAATACTTATGTTAAATGTGATGAATACGAATTGAAAAAATACACATATATAACCACAAAAAGGGGCACCTGGGCAGCTCAGTTGGTGAAACCTCTGCCTTCAGCTCAGGTCATGATCTCAGGGTCCTGGGATCAAGCCTCCCATCAAGCTCTCTGCTCAGTGGGGAGCCTGCTTCTTCCTCTGTTCCTCCTCCCTGTTTATGCTCTTTCTCAAATAAATAAAATCTTAAAAAATAAAACAAAAGCAAAATTATAAGGTATTTTTCAACAGAATGAAAATTGAAAACACAATATATCAAAAAAAAAATGCAAGATGCTGTTGAAGCAGCACTTAAAGGGAAATTTATAGTAAAGTGCTCACGTTAGAAAGATAGGGCTCAAGTCTAAACTTCTACTTTAAGAAATCAGAAAAAAAGAGCAATGATACACAAAACAAGCAGAAGGAAAGAAACCTTTAAAAACTTAAGAGTGGAGTTGAATGAAATTGAAAACAAGAAAAAAAAATGGATAAGATCAAGAAAATCAAAAGTTGGTTCTTCCAAAGGATAACCGACAGACCTCTAGCCAGACTAATCAAGAAAAAGAGAGAGCAGTATCAAGAACAGAGAAGGGAGCGCTGCTACTGGTCTCACAGACACTAAAAAGATGAAAAGGATACTACAGGTCTCTCAGCAGCTCAGATGAAACAAATTACTTGAAAGACACAAACTACCAAAACTCACAAAACAAGAAATATGGGTGACAAATCGCAACCCACTGCAGGCCAGGGATGCAAGGCTGGTTCAATCCTCACAGATCACTGTGATGTACCAACGACCAGACTGAGAAGAGAAAGCAATACGGTAAGACCAGCAGACACATGACAGCAGTGACAGCATTCAGCAGCTGCTCACGGTGAAAACCTCCAGCACGCTGGGAACAGAAGGGAACTTCCATCAGCCCACAAGGGCGGCTATGCACAACGACAGCCAACACCAGACCTCAGTCCTTTCCTGAGATCTGGGACAAAGCAAGGACATCTCACCAACCTACTGAGCAGTGTATGGAAGTCCTGACTCACACAGTGAGGCCGGCAAGAGAAGTAAAAGGCACATGGACTGGAAAGAAAGAAATCAAACTGTCTTTATTAACAGATGATATGAGGGTCTGAGTAGAAGATCTCAAAAAAATACCAAAAAACCCCCTCTTGGACCTAATCAACAAGTTGATCACAAGCACAGAACACAAGATCAATACTTAAAAGTTCATTGTATTCATATGTATCAGCAGTGAACTGTAATCTGAATTTTCTAATTATAATAAATAGCAACCCCCAAAATACATAAGTAAAACTCTTACAAAACACCCGCAGAGTCTGTATGTGGAAAACAGAAAGGCACTGACAAAGGAAGACCTAAATAAGCAGGAGGTACATGACGTTTGTGGACCAGGAGATTCAGCATCACGAGGATGTCCACTCTCCCCAGTCTGACCTACAGACTCACTCTCGATCCAAGCACCCAGAAAGTTCCGCTGTTGGTAGAGACAAGCTGGTTCTAAAACAGATGCGGAGAAGCAAAGGAACTAGAACCGCCAGAGTGACCCTGAGAAAGAACGATGCCGGAGGAGCCGTACTACCCAATGTCAAGAGTTACTACAAAGCACGGCGATCAAGACAGTGTGGCAGAAGGAAGGACCTGGATGGCGTGGCACAGGACACAGAGCCCAGAAACAAAGGCACATGAGTATGGCCAACTGATCTCTGACAAAGAGGCACAGACGGGTCGACGGAGAAAGATGATCCCGAACAACGGGCGACCAGAAGCAGACGGACGGTCCCACACACATCTTACACGTTACCCCGAAATTTACTCAAAAAGGACCACAGACCTCCACGTGAAGTGTAAAAGTAGGGAGCTTCTACAAGAAAATCTGCGGCTTGGGTGTGGCAACCCCGGAAGTGTGACACAAGACAGAGAAAGACCGACAGACAGAGCTGCATCAGACGAAAACCTCCTGCTCTGTAAGTGAGGCTGAAAAAACAAAGCACGGATTGGGAGAAAACATTCACAGACCACATAAATGACCTGATCAGGCACTTGCATCCAGAATATTCAAGTGCCGGAATCCTGTGTTCGCAGGATACTAAGTGCCTTCAAGAAAGTCAAGAATAAGGAAACAAACAGCCCAATGTTTAAGCTGGGCAGAGCACCTGGACGCCGAAGTCATCTGCGGCACATGAGTAAGACACACGGATGTTACATACACACAGAAAAGACGCTCAGTAGCATTTACTGGGGAAATGCCAAGTAAGGCCTGAATGCACCAGCACCTATCACAACAGGCAAAATCCCAAATGCGGGGAACACCAAGCGCCCCCGAGGGTCCAGAGCCACAGACGCTCACCGCCGGCGAGAGGGCATGGGCTGCAGCTGCCGTGGGCGAGGCGCTGGCTGTTTCTTCTAAAGCAGAACCCGGGTTACCGCAGATAGCCCAGAAGTCCGACGCTTAGGTTTGTGCCCGCATGAACTGAAAACTCCCATTTCCGCAAAAGCTCGTGCGCAAATGCAGCCAACAGGGGCCTGGTTCACAACCGCTAGCATGGGAAACAGCACAGAGGTCCCCGCATGTGGGGGGTAAACATCCACAGGTGGAAGCTGCCTATAGTCGGGGGACAGTGGGGGGACAGTGGAGAGAAGCTACACAAGCCGCTGAGTCACACAACAGCATGGCAGGATCACAAATGTCCTTTTCCAACGAACAGAATAGGACCCAAAGGCTACATACTCTAGGGTTCCATTCACACTAGAAAAGGCAAAGCCAGGGGGACGACAACGGCCGTGCCGGGGCTGGGTGGGGGGTAGGTGATGACATGCACAGGGGAGTCTGGGGGGGATACAGCTACCCTGTATAGTACCACCGTGACAGAGAAACATGCATGTGTCAATACCCACAGATCTGTAGGTCACAAGCAATGAACTTCAGTGTTTTCGAACCATCGAAACAAGCCAGACTGGAGGTCAGAAGAAGCCAGGACGAAATGCAGACTGTGACCCCTGAACGCCACTCTATGGCAGATATCTAACGTCATCGCACTGTGCCCAAGGAGGAAGGGAAGGCTGGCTTAAGGGACTCCGGAAAATGCTTCGCGTGAACAGTGTCAGGACAAAGACCAAAGGAATGGCTGAGAAACCCCGGAGTCTGGCTGGTTTTTTTTAGGGCGGGAGCGCAGCAGTCTGAAGCCGTCTGCATGTGCGGGGGGTGGAGCAAGGGTCCCAGCAGGACACAAGGAGGTTCCAGAGAAGCGAGGAAGGAAGGGGCGCACCTGTGTCCTGGATCGGGACTGGAGAGGCCAGCGTGAATTCACGTTAACCCCGGCAGACATTCCGACGGATTGTGACCGCACGCGACAGCAGGCACTCCCGGCACACAGATCTGGGCTCCAAACACTGCTCCCTGGGGAAGAAACTACGCCAGACAAACCACCAGTGTTAGGGATGGCAAAGGCGGGTGAGGAGAGCAACAAAGGAAGGAAGGGGAGACGGCAGGGCCGGGCGGGGCAAGAGGAGCGCAGAGCGCTGACCAGAGGCGGACAGTCTGGAGCCACAGTAAGGAACAGTGTGGGACACAACCTGGAGCCCCTGGTGAAGACAAGGAGAGCAGACATGAGCCTTCCTCACAGAGGGATTCCCAGTGATGCGGGGAGATGCCCTCCGGGGCTGGAGCAGAGTCCTCCCTCCCCTAGGGCACCGTAACCAGGGACAGGGAACCGGTGGGAGGAGACACCTGGAAACACACCTTCATCAGGTGATACAGGCCCACGGCGAGTCGTGTGGACTTGGGCACCCGATCGGTGACAAAGGCACCTCGCCTCTGTGACCCGTCTTGTCCCAGAAACACCAGATAAACCCAGTGTGGAGGCATTGGAGCAAATATGGGACGAGAACTTCCCAGAATGACCAAGCTCACGAAGAGCCAAGGAGGTCCTACAGACTGCCACAGACCAGAGGGGCCCAAGGAGACGCGGCGACAGAGTGCAGTGTGGCCCCGGGAGGGGCCCTGGGATGAGAAGGGGCACCTGTGAGAAATTCCAATGAAGTCTGGGGTTTTCTTAACAGGTTGGTCTTTTTCTTCCAAGTGTCTTGAACGCCCACGATATGAAGCTCAGAGCAGCGGAGATAGAGAAGTGAGGCCTGACCCTCACGTGACCACGGGAGGCCAAGGGAAGGGACAGTGGGTGGGAGTCACCTGAGGACGAAAGCCCCCACCATCCACAGAGGGTCAGTGGGAAAGCAGTGGAGCACCCGCAGACATCCTTCTCCCTCACCCGCCTCCACCTCGGGCAGAACCAATCAAGTCCACATGCCACTGACCCTCGAGGCCACAGCAGGGCTGCCCCACATGGAGCCCAGCCCGTCTCCTTCCTCACTGACAATACCCTGGCCCATTCCAGAGCCGTGGGGCTCACCCACACAGGGACCTGATGAGCGATGACGGAAGAGAGGCACGTCCTTTCTCCCTATGACCATGATTCACACTCCATTGCCAGGGAAGGAAAACAAGATCTGGTCTAACCGATCTGTTCGAGGACTTCTCTCTCTCTCTCTCTTTTTAAAGTAATCTTTATGCCCAACGTGAGGCTCGGGCTCACAATCCCAAGATCAAGAGTCGGACGCTTCACCGACTCAGCTGCCAGGGACCCCTGGTCTCACCCATTATTTCTTCCTAAAAAAAGATTTTACTTATTTGACAGAGAGCGAGCGAGCACATACACGAGTGGGGGAAGGGAGGCAAAGGGAGAGGGAGAAGCAGACTCCCTGCTGAGCCCCAGCTGCGGCTCGATCCCAGGACCCAGGACCACAACCAGAGCTAAAGGGAGCTGTTCAACTGACTGAGCCACCCAGATGCCCCGTACCAATTAGTTTTAAAAAGTGATTCTAAGGCAAGAAGCTTAGGAAATTTCCTATCTTATCAGGAAGCCATGAACAAAGCTTCGATTAAAATTTCAGGAAAGAAAACCTATTTAAATTTCCACTCCTGTTACAGAAATGCCTAAGTAGAAAGAAGTGAAAATGTCAAAATATCATAGCATCCAAAAGCTCAACCAACCAACTGAACCTCCAAAGCCTTAGCACCCCCGCCCCGCCACCCCACCCCAGGCAGGCAGGAGTCTGCCCCACCCCCACCCCAGCTCCTGAAGGCAGGAAACTGGGGGTGCGGGGTGGGAGGTAACCCAGATGCTGATCTAGGAGAGGTGAGCAGATTCCCTAAATATCCATTACCTAGGACGTCTGCAGATACTTTCTTTAGAAACTAAAAATTGAGGTTTCTGTCTCATTCAGATGAATGTCTATAAAACTGAAACAGAATCACCCCAGATGCCATTCTGGGCAGGGGTTTTACCGAGTGTGGCTAAGCCCTGGCCAGGGCACGGCAGCGCCCAGGCCTCGCTCTTTGGAGGCGTGCGCTGCGGACAGCTCTGAAGCGGGCAGTGGCACCTGTTTTTAAACAACCTGGCAGCGCTTCACAGAGAACCCTGTAAAAGCCAGCAGAGCACCTTGTTCAAATCCAAGGGCCCGGAGCACCTCGTTTGAATCCAAGGGCCCGGAGCACAGACAAGGGCTGACCTCCGCGAGCTCTTGGAGCAGGAAGCGTCACCACCATATACAATGAAGCAGGATTTCTTTTGGCTCCATTTTTTCCTCAAACTTTCCACGGAGCAGCTAGGAGTTCCGAAAGTCCAGTGCCCACCAGGCCCGGGCTCTGCTGTCTGCGCGGCAAGCGCCCCCTTCCCGGTCCCTGGGGTGGCAGTGAGGGAGGAGACAGCAGAGCCCTGATGGGGAGGTCAACCAGCTTCTGCTTCTAGAAAGTGCAGTTCTGACTCGCCTCGAAGAGCAGCCGCGGTCGGGTCGGGGCTAGCACATGGACTGAACAAGGAGAGCCGCCAGAGCCGCCACACACACACGCACGTAAAGCAAAACCAAGAATCAGCGTCTGGCCACAACTAGCCCCGAGACCACTCAGAGACAGGATTTTCAAAGAAATTCGATTCTAGGGACTCTGCAGTAAGAGAGGGAAGTGGAATGTGCAATCTGCTTACATGCCCCCGTCCTCTGTGGCGTGGGAAACAAAGGCAGCCGAGAAATGATCACATTTCCGTGGCTACCTAAGCCCACTGACGGGTCCTGGAACAGGCAGTGACCTTCCTCTAGGGACTCAACTGCCCCAATGTGGACAGTTTGCTAAGGACAAAAGGCAGTCCTAGCCCAACCCTGTAAGTCTACTTGAACATAAAAAAACTCCTTCGGAAACTCCCTTTTCTCTACCCCTCAAGATGCGTGTTAGCAATCACCACCCAAGCACATGGCCCACAAATTTACATCTGAGGGGTCTCACAACTGAGTTTTTACTAAATGGTAAGAATGGCCTTTTAATAACAATAGCTAGCACCCTTGGGATCTTGAAAACCTTGTTTCCAAAATTCCTGGGAGACTCACACTGTCCCCAACCCTCCCCAGACTTGAAGGTACGAATGGGCCACTCCCCATGACCTCGGCTCGGCTCCTTCTGCCCATAGGTCGCCTGTGCCCGTGCTTTAATTAAATGACTTTTTTATACCAAAGACATCTCAAGAACTCCTTACTGGCTCTCAGCTTCGAACCCTAATGTCTCTGCTCCCACAGTGCTCAGAGCCCCCTCTGGAGGCCCCCACATCACTACTCGTGGACACTCAGCAGACTGGGCCATCACCGCAGCAGCGTCCACAGGGCCTGGGAGGGGCCCATCTTCTCCAACAGGCCCTTATTTAGCTCCGGGAAGTGGCTTCTCAGACAGGCTCCCACCAACCTGGGACGCTTGATGGGGACAAGTCCGCTAATGGGGCACATCTGGGACCCACTGGGGTGTTCGGACACACAGGGACCTAGAGGCAGCAGATGGGGCACGGTCAGAGAAGCTGTCCAGAACTAGGGCAGGAGCCCTGAGAAAGAATGAGGAAGGGACGCTCACGTCGACATGCCATTAAATAACAAGGACCCAGAATAAGATGGCACAGCAGCAGGGACTCTGAAAGCCTCCAGAGGTAAACACAGGTCACTGTAGTATCGCCACCTATGCCACCTATGAAGAAGCAAAGAACCAGAACCGTTTCTGCTTCTGCGCTCCTCGTCCCTGCTCCTGGGAGTTCGCTGAGCAGCGGGGCCGAGAGGAGCAGCTGCAGGGGCCCCTGACCAGGCCAGATGCGCCTTACCCGGCTTCACACCACCTAGGGGAGCAGCTTGAGGGCTGGTGGCCAAAGGCCCTGACGTGGGATTAGAAGGCTGGAGATCAAGCCCATCATCCAATGAGCCCATCAGCCCTGAGCTCCCCTAAGAAACCAAAATGAAGGGGTGCGGGAGTCTCTGGGCACATGGGGGTGCCAGCAGGGGGCGGGTGGCCCCTGGGCAGGGGGCAGGGCCTGGAAGCCCCGTGCTCCTTCCACATACCCACCTGCCCTGGGGGTGTCTTCCTTCTGCTGTTCCCGGGTCCTGTCCTTGACGATGAACCGGTAACTGGAGTAAGGTGTTTCCCTGAGTTCTGTGAGCCATTCTAACAAATTAAGGTTGGACAAGGGGGTCTGGAACCCTGACTTACAGCTGGTGACAGCCTGGACGTGGGGGCGGTCTCGTGGGGCCAGGCGGCAGCTGCACTCATGCCGGACAGATAGCGTCAGAACTGCTTGTGAGGGAAAAAAACCCACATTTGGTGTCAAGAGTGTGTCAGCAGAAAAATGAAAGTGTTGGGGCATCTGGGTGGCTCAGCTGGCTAAGCATCTACCTTCCGATCAGGTCATGATCCCGGGAGGAGCCCAGCACTGGGCTTCCTCCTCAGTGGGGAGTCTGCTTCTCCCTCTGCCCCTCCCTGCTGCCTCTCTCTCAAGTAAATAAATAAAATCTTCAAAAAAAGTAAAAGAAAAAGGAAAAGGAAAACGCTTCTACTTAGGCGTCCGGAGAAGAGCGAGTAGGGGGTCCGGCTGCGTGAAGACTTATCATCAGCCCCAGAAGCTCTGAGAAACCTGCTCCGACTGAGAACGGAAGACCCAGGCAGATTCATAAGACCCCTGGGTGCAAGAAGACCAGAGAAAGTCCAGCTTCAAGTTCTTTCTTAAAAAGTTGTTTGGGGACAAATCCCAGAAAAAGAGAGACTAAAAGAATAAAAGACAAAAAGACGGCGATGTGAGAGCTGAAGAACTGCGACTACAACCCAGAGGGAGTCGGCCTCTCGGGCAGGCGGTCTGTGTCCTGAGTGTCCGCACCAAGCAGCTGGTGGGGGGGGGGCGGGGAGGAAAGGGGGACACAGATGGGAAAGTATCCCGTGGGGACAAAGAGTACTGATAAAGATTATGCAAGAAGTCAAGGAAATTTTCCGAAGCACGAGATGCCGCTAGAAGATGGAGGACAGAAGTGTGAGGAAGAACCCGTCCCAGCCGCAGGCTCACGAGTGGAGGAACAGGGACGCTCAAGACAGGACTGCAAAAACTCTCTTAAACGTGCAGAGAACGAAGTGCAGGGCAGGGGTTCATTATGCAGCCTTGGGGTGGGGTCAGGAGTCCACAGGGACAACTATAAAATTCCACATCAAGTGAAATGTGCAGGCGGCCCCCATGGCATCATGGAAAACACTGGGACTTCAGAAACTCTGAGGTAGTTCAGGCTACCAGAAAGATCCAGAACTTTCCAGAAAGGGACCAATGCAAGATGCATGGCCACTTGCCCAGGGTCATCTGTCAGAGAACTTCATCCCTGGAAATGGGAAACAAGTTCCTTCATACAACTGAAAAACACTGATTCTACCCCAAATGTAGAGAAAAGAGGGAAAAATGCATGTCTCAAAGCAAGTGGTTCTGTGCTCAGCACAGGGCTTAAATTGTCCACGACCCAGCAGCTCAGAACAATCTCTTCAGGACTGGAACAGAGAAGCCGCAGAGATCAAAGGCAGCCCTGCTCCCAGGGAAGCCGGGGCTGGCGTTAGCAGGCAGTGCCACGGGCCAGCTCCGGGCTCCCCTGGTAACAGTCTCTGAAGCCTCCTTGGGGACCTCTGTCTCACTCCATCTCTTGCTAAGTGACAGCTCAAACACTCCCAACGACTATGTCACAGTGTGGAGCACAAGGCAGCACTGGCGAAAACTATGTTTACGGTAACAAAAGAGAGGGAGGCATTGCGGAAAGCCACGGAATTGCTCTGGAAAGCCGGGTCTCCCCTGTGCACCAGGAGACGCAAAAGCCCGGCGCCCTCCTAGGGCGCAGCCCACAGTTCCGTGATTCTGTAAGGACAGTGCTGCTTCCTCGGGGGATGAAAGAGCTGAGAAACGAAGCTGAGATGTTCGGTGACCCCCGCGCGGTGGAGGCCAGCAATGCCAGGGACCAGCACCCTCTGGATCCCGGAGCAGAGACCACCAGGGCTGGGGTCTCTCAGTCTGCTCCCCAGGTCGGCTGGAGAACCTGAGCTTGAGCTCCACTGCTGGAAGGCTCAGGGCTCCTGCGCCCTTGTGGATGCAGGGCGGGGGAGGGGAGGTGGGTTCAGCACCCACAGGCTTCACCCTCTGGGGCCAGGGCTGCTGCGGGCTCTGCACTGTGGAGGGCCCAGCGGCTCCTGGCCGGTCAAAGGAGGGCTGAGGCTCAAGCTTAACCTACCACGGAACGAGAAGCCTGCTCAGAAGCTTCCAGAACAGCGGTGAGGCTTGGGGCCAGGCCAGCCTCCACAGGCTCCCGGGTTGTGCAAGGGGCTGCCCGCGGCCTAGGTGCCGCTGCTGAGTCGGGGGCACAGGGCGCTAACGGACAAGGCTCTAGGGACAGGGGCTCGGAGGCCCCCACCCACGCACGCCCCGGCCGAACGCGGAAGCCCCGGGAAGTGCTCAAGTGGGGGCAGGTGCGGTCGCCCTTGAGCACCTTCACCTCAAACCCAACGCTCCAGACTAGGGGGGCACGACCGCGCAAGGAGCAGGGGCTCTGCGGTGCACCTGTCTGAAGGCTGAAGGGGAGCCTGTGGGAGGGGTGTTGCATCCAGGGAGAGGGGCACCCAGAAGCCTGGGTGGGGGTAGCATGGGGGAGGGGGTAGCGCTTGTGGGTCGCCCTGTCTGCCAGGGAGCGTTTTTTGGGGGGGGGGGCGGGGGAGCGATCCAGAAGGGAGCTTTGAGGGGAGAGGGGTGTGTGTCCCGGAGGAGGGGCGTCGTGCAGGGGAGGGGCACGAGTGGAGGGAGGAGCACTGGGGAAGTGGCGGGGAAGCGATGGGGGAGAGACCCGGGGATGCACGTTGTGGAGGGAGAGCGTCCTGTGGGGAGGATCGCCCAAGGGGGAGAGGCGTCCCAGGGAAAGGGGACCCTGGAGGGGGGGCGTCCCGAGGAGAGGGGCGTGGGGTGGGGTGATAAGCTTCCTGTGGGGAGAGGTGAGGAGCGCCCTGAGGAGTAGGGGCACGTCGGGAGAGGGCGTCCGGGGGAGCGCCCTGGGGGGAAGGGACGCCCGGGGGGAGGGGCGCCCTGAGGGGAGGAGAGGGGCATGTGCAAGGGGAGGGGCGTCGGGGGCGCTGTGGAGGTGCCCCGGGAAAGGGGGAGACGGATGGGACCGGGGCGGGGGGCGAAGAGTGCGAGGAAAGCGTTGTCTTGGGCGAGGGGCTGTCCCGGCGTCGGGGACGGTCTGGGGGACGAGGGCGCGTGCGGGGGCCACAGTGACGGGAGCCCTGGGCCCCGCGGACTCACAGTAAACGAAAGCGAGGGCCCTCAGGAGCACGATCCTGGTCAGCCAGAAAGTGCCCGCTCGGAGATGGGCATTACAGCCCGTGGGCTCGCGCCCCGGCCCCCGTCCCGGCGGAGACCCAGGCTCGGCGCCCGCATTCCCGGCTTTCCGCCTCCTCAGGGACTCCTCGGGGGCCGCCATCGCGGGGCCGCCAGTGCGCATGCGCGTGAGGCGCCAAGCGCCCGGACGCCCCGCCCAAAAAGGGAGGCCGCTCCCGCCAGGGCTGGCCACGCCCATGGGCGGGGAGCGCGCTCCGGCTCCAGGCGCGCGCGCGCCCCCCGCAGGCCGCCGGGCGTGCTGCAGCAGTGAGGGCAAGACGGGGTGTACCTGGGAGGACCAGCGTGTACTCCATCCGTAAAGCGGCGGACTCATTCCCTGGTTGGCGCTTTCATCAGCCAGTGTTGCAGAAGCTCCCGGTGCACTTTCTCACCCACGCGGCTGCCCTCCTGGACCCTCTCTCTATGACTGTTGGAAAGCTTGTGTCTGGACATGACCGGGGTGGGCCTGGTCAGCGTCCGCGTGGGCAGCAGAGGACCCTTGTGGGTGCTGCACTCCCTCTGCGTGCCCCTGCGGTGTATGGAGTCGCATTCCAGGAGAGGAAGGCTTGGAGGCAGCCACTGACAGCTCAGCGTGTGTGGCCAGGGGTCTACAGGTGCCCTTCCCATGCCCTCATGTCTGCTGTCCTGGGAGGATGTTGGGGTGACAGTTACCCAGCTAGCAGGGAGAGCACAGTCAGCGGCTGGGTCCTGAAATCCAGCCAGATCCTTCAGCTCAGGGCAGCAAAGCTGCACTAGGCAGCACCCCTACAGGCTCTCAGGGTGGCACCGCCAGCCCCCTGGGGAAAGTGGCGCCGTGAGGATTCAGAGGAAAGAACTTACCGACCAATGTCCCAAGCAGAAACCTGGTGAGAACACCAGCAACTCCACGTTCTGAGCACAGAGCAGCCCAGGCACCGCTCAGGAGAAGCGTGCCATGTACTCACAGGCACTCCTTAGAAGAACACAGGGCGTGCAAGACGGCGTAGGTATTAGACCCTTAGTGGT
This sequence comes from Mustela putorius furo, assembly GCF_011764305.1. Lineage (NCBI taxonomy): Eukaryota > Metazoa > Chordata > Mammalia > Carnivora > Mustelidae > Mustela > Mustela putorius. Next base: position 14,786,356 of record NW_025422145.1, on the reverse strand, counting down.
CAGTGGGCACACTGTGAGGTGCTTGGAAGCACATCGCTGAGGCAAGTGTGGGTTTTCCTTATTCTTCACAACTCTTTACATTTTAAAGATCCTGTTCTTGTGTGTACATTGCAAATGTTTGTCCTGGGTGTTTTGTTTTGACATCTTGTTCTGAGTGTTTTGATGTATAAATTATGTATACTTGTGTGGCCAAATGATCAGTCTTGTTTGATTATATCTTTACTACCTGCTGTGTGAGCTCTGTGAGGGCAGGGACTGGCTTTGGACATAGACTCCCCCAAATCTAGGACAGATCAGCAACTTCTGGAACCTTTCTTCAGCCCCTGGCTGTCCCCCACCTGCACTGCTGGAGTGATAACACGTGCATCTTACAGTGTGAGTTTTTAAGCAGTGCCTTCCCCCCTTTTTTGCAGTGGAAAGGTCTCCCTTCAGAGCCCAACTGCAAAGTGGGGCATGTAAAAGATCAGCGGGGGGGCGGGGGCAAACATTTTCTGCATTTTTGTGAGCCCCCAGCAGGAAACCATGTGCCCAAGGGCTCCCAGCCCTGGGGGTCTGGGGAACAGTTAGTCCCTGTCTGTCCTTCCAGGTCTTTCCTTCAAAGCTACGATCTGCACTTCCCCTGCCGGGTCCGGGTGCTGTTTGGGATGGGTTAGCACAGCTGTCTGGGGGAGAGCAGGGAGAATTTGGCGCCCCTCAGCCCAAGCCCACTTGAGCTTCCATGCCTTCCCCCGGATGCAGGAGGTGCTCAAGGGACAGAAGGCAAGGAAGGACAGCTCTGCCATCAGGTGTGACCCAGGGTGCTGCTTTTCAGGTGGGGACAGTCCTCACAAAGGGCCCTTTGTCCTCGGCTTCCCCTGGCCCGAGTTGCATTGTTCTCCCCAGAGAAGGGCACAATGGGGCATTGTGTAGAGCAGAAAAGGGGCCTTGTCCAGCATCCAGCTTGCTGGGCTCCAGGCTCCCTCTCCGGGTTTACCCAGGGTGGGCGAGGCCATCGGAGAGGATGGCGGGGAGCTCATGTCCTTCTGTTTCCTCCGGGACCTGCCTTCCTGGTTGCTGACTGCAGAGATCCAGCGAGTCTGAGGGTCTAGAACGCACAAGGGAGCAAACCTGACAGAGCAGGGCTTGCCCTGAGGAGAGGCCGGCCAGCGGCTCAGGGATGGTCTGTTTCCACGCCGATTTAATCAGAAGTGTGCTGGTCTATTACTGAGCCGGAGAGCAGAGAGAAATATTGACACCTGCTGCATGTCAAGCCCAGCGGGAGCAGCGGACGCACAGGTCATGTGTGGTCCTGTTCCCCGTATATGACATGTCCAGGATAAACAGTCCGCAGAGACAGAAAGCAGACCGGTGCTTGTCTAGGGCTGGGGGTCGGGGAGTGACGAAAGTACTCCAGAGCCAGACAGAGGTGATGGCTGCGCAGCACGGGGAGCCCGCCGAAAGCCTACCCAGCGCACACTTCCAAATGCTTACACGCTCTGCCCTGTGAACTTCACTTCCACGCCTGCAAGCCCCAGGAATGCGGGGGTCTATCTCTGGAGAGGCTTCTCCCCCATACCAGGAGCCCTGGGGTAGGGGGAGGGCTCCTAAACCTACATTTTCAAGCCAAAAACTGCTGGAGGAAAAAGCCTGGTTCCCGAGGGACGGGTGCAGAGCCCCGCCTGGACAGAACGAGCGAGAAAGAGCCCAGAAGAAGACAAGAGGAGAGAAAGGGAGGCTTCCCCGAAATGACCCCTTAGCTCCAGCCTGGGGCTGGTGTCACACGGACCCACAGACAAGCCAGAACTCCTGGGCCCGTCCCAGGGGTGCTATCCACAGCTCCCCGGGTGCCGTCCCAGAGTGGAGGCGCACACAGGCCCACGGGCTGGCGGTATTCCCAGCAGCTGCGGGAGGGCTTCACGGAGGAATGAGCCCCGTGTCAGCACCTCGTCCAACTGTCCCCAGGCACCCTGGCTTGGCAGCCCCCTCTGCCTCAGGGCAATTGTTCCTGCCGTGTGTCTGCAGCTGTCTCTGGCACCCACAAGACCCCAGCTTGGGCCCGACCTAATCGCCCTCCCTTCATTTACCCCAATTTTTCATGTCTTGACATCTGTTGATGGGGGGACAGAACCCACGGGCGCTAACATCTGTCACTTTCTTCTGGGGGGGTGGTCAGTTTGGGCTGGTCCCCCCCTGACTGTCCAGTGGCCAAGACCCTGGGTAAGGCTGGCAGGTGCCGGTGGGGGTGGGTGAGCAGGTGCTGGGCCATTTGCTGGTTTGCGGGAACTGTGACTCACGGACGGCTGTTCTGCTTGGCTCACCCATCCCTCTCCTGGCACCCTCGCCTCTCTTCCCGTGCCTCCACCCCAGAAGGAGATGTGGTTCTGTGCGGCCAGGCAAGGCCGGTAAGCCACGAGCCACGAGCGCAAGGCAGAGACGAAAGCAGAAAGTCAGGGTGCTGTTACCATCCGTGGCTGTTGAGCCAGATGGGACAAGAATACGTGCTCTGAAGTGTTTCTCTTGGAGTCAGGCTCTGTCCCGGAGGAAGATTTGGAAACTGCCCAGGCCAGGGGTCACAAACAGGAGGACTGCGGGCTGAATTCTACTTGCAGATCTGTGTCAGTTACCAGTCACCACAACAATACTGTGTAACAAACAGACTTCAAACCAAAAATCATGGTGCCGGCCGCGCTGCTACCCTCCGAGCTGGGCTCAGGCTGTGCGTCTGCAGTTGGCTGAGGTCTGGGAGCAGCTGGACACGGGGCAGGCTGGGGCCTCTCTCCGGAGGCCTTACAGCCTGGCCCATAGTGGCTCCACACTCCCCTCCTGACCAGGCTCCAGATGGCATCGGCACCCAAGACCCCTGATTTGACCCAAACTCCTTATTTCATGGGCTTGCGGAGCTTGTGCCCCCCACCCTCTAGGACTATGCCTCACGTCTGGAGGATTTCTGCCCCTGATTCTAGCAAACGACTCGCTTCTGAAGAGAACAGGTGTCACTCCTATGAGGTATTCTCCGCGAAGGTGGAGACAGCCCCAGCAGTGCAGACGGGCTCTGGAAGTTGCTACTGGGACTGACAAGCGACAAGCATCAGGTGGGGTCTCCTGGATGCCCAGCAGCCGGCATCCACCAGTTCACATAGGCCCCACGGCGAGCCCGTGGAACAGACGGGCATTCCGGACCCCCCTGCTGCCCAGAGTAAGCCCGGACTCACCCAAAGTCAAAGGGCCACAGGGGACAGAGGCGTCACATTCCCGTGACCTCGACGCCCTCTTTTGCAGAACTTTAGTGCCTTCTCAGGGGACCCCTGCAACTCCCTCATGCCCCTTTCCACACCCTGAGGGCGGGAGGCAGGGGCAGGTGGCCACTCTTCCTCTGAGCCTTCCTGATGGGCTCCCAAGAACTCTCAGCTTTCTTCCCTTATGTACAAGGCTCCCGCCTGAGGGGGTCTTAATTCGAGCCTCCTTCGCCAAGTTCCGAAAAATAAATCTTTGGGAGACAGAGGAAATCTTTTGACAGGGTGTGTTTTAATTTGTCTTTGGTACTGCCCTGTCTCTGGAACCTTCTGTGGGGTCAGAGCCAGCCTGGGCCCCTCACTCTGAAAGAGGATTTTTCTCTCCGAGACTTTTTTTCAAGCTAACGTCTGCCTTTCTCGATCGTAACAGATGTGGGGCTCCATTCCCGGGGGCTTCCCACGTCTATCTTCAACAGGAAGCCTCGTTAAATCTGAAAGTTGAGTTCGGGAGGACAAGCACAGCTCCCGGAGCCTATCTGGGCTCGGAATCCAGTTTTCTGGACTGAGGGTTCTCTTTCGAAGTGCTGGCTCCCCTCCGGCCAGGGGGCTGGGAAAGCCTCTCCAAGCCCCGTTGCCTCTCAGAGGAGCCCAGTGATCAGAACGCAGGGGAGCTTGGTGCACAGGGACAAGGACCCAGCTGCTGGTGAAGGGCAAGGGTCCTGAGCTGGGGACTGGGGTCCAGGGGGCAAGCGCCCAGAGTAGCTGGAAAGCCTAGGGTCCAGAATGAGGGTGGGGTCTGAGGCCCAGGATCCTGTATTATGTAAAGCCCATGTGCTCAGGCAAGGAAGGGAACGTATTGTACCATGTCAATGCCATGGATCTGCCATGGGATGGCAGATCCCAGGTCTCTAACACCTCAGCGGACTTGGTTTCCCCCATCGATGATATTGCTGGCACCTGGCCTGGACACCTGGTGTCCAAGGAAGGCTGTATTCGGAGACCCCTGGGACCCTGCCTGAGGATGGTTTTTTTTGTTTTTTGTTTTTTTTTGCTACAGAAGCAGCGTCTGCCTCCCGTCAAAGACACACACCAAAACCTGAATGTCACTAGTGGAGTCAGCCCCCCAGGCCCAGGCCAGGGGGAGGAGAGATGGATAGGCACAGCTGGAGGCTGGGGCTGGTGGTGAAGGGTGTTGCTACCAGCAGGGGGTGACCGGAGGCCTGGGCAGAGACCACAGCTGTTCTCAACACATCTGTGTAGCACATGTCACTGGACAGGCCGTGTTCACTGGGGCTCAGCCCTCTGGGTTCAGCATCGCTCTCTCCCCAAACATTTTCCAAGAATGGCCACACAGAGGGTCCCACTGGGCCATCAGCAGTCATCCCTGGGCAGGGTGGCTTTCCTCCCAGGAGGCTTCAGAGCTGGTGACAAGGTGCAGACAAGAGCTGCGGCCATCCCTACCTAAAGGCTGGGCGGGGTCCTGAAGATACACTGGCTTGAGCAGGAGCCCCGCTCTGGAGCGAGCCTCTCAGCAACCCGCACACGCTGGCCCGCAGCACCAAGGTCTGTGGCGGAGGGAGCAGAATCCAGGCGGGATCTTCCTTCTAGTGTCCTCCACACGCAGAGCAGAGAAGGCCCAGGAACAGACACAGCCAGCTCCCAAGTGGACATCAGCCCAACCAAGGGGAGGGCTTTGACCCAAACCAGAACTTCCACGCCAGCTGGCAAACTAAGTCGGGGTGTTTGAACAAAAAGCTTGGCCCAGAGCCCTGATGGTCTGTTACTGAGGGACACTGGACTCCTGGCGCCCCTGGGAGTCCCCTCGCCTCTCTGGAGACCCAGTGGGGCAGGACGAGGCTGTCTTTATGGAGCCACTGTTTGGGGCTGACTGCTCATCTGTGTCTGAGACTTTCGGTTTCTGCAGACCAGCCAGTAATTAAAAGCACCAATTAATCTTTGAGACTGAGCCGGGGGTCCCAGGATGTGATGCCAACTGCCTTGGGCTGGCTCACAGAGAGGCCCAGGTCACGACTGCAGACACATAGGGGACATGCCGTCCCTGGGGCTCAAGAGCCCCCCCCCCCCGTGCCTTTCTCTGAAAGACCGTACACACCAAGGACACGGCCTCCCAGGCTGTCCAAGATCTGGGCTGGGCAGGGGGTGGGCAGAGACATCAGGGCACTGCGAGCAGTTAGAGTACAAGGCCCACTTCCATGGTGGGCAGCCCTTCCTTCCCACTCAGCCTCCCCAGGGCCCACCACACACACACACACACACACGTGCACATGAGCACACACATGTACACATAGTGGCACACATACATAGGCATGCCCACACATTTACTCGGGCACACACAGGGTACGTGCACACGCACACATAAGGGCACACACATGCACACACACACACACACACACCCGGGAGCATGCACATGTGCTCGCACATGTATGTGTATGCACACAGGTGCACACATGTGGGCAAGGGCTTTCTGAGCTTCCCTAGAAGCCAACAGGTGGGAGGATTGGGGGTCTTCTGCCTGGAAAAGGTCTCCCTGGAACCGTCCGGGCCTGGACCAGCCCGGGCTCATTGGCACAGGGGTGTTTGCCAGCCTGTACACCCTTCTTCACAGGTGCCCTTGGGGCCCTGCCGAGGGTGTAGGTCTAGAATCCTCATCTCCATCGACATTCCTAGGCCCCAGGGGCAGGGATATGGTTTACACCTGGACTATTGGATCATATCCCTGAGACTGCAAAAGCCACGGGGTGAAGTTGGGGGTGTGGGGGCAGGAAGGAACAGCCAGGAGGTGGACCGAGAGGAAGTTCAAAGAGCTGTCCCTCAAGTTTTAAATCACTGTAGCTTCACTCTTTCTCAGATACCCTATGCTCTCTGCTGCCTCAGGGCCTTTGCACATGTTGTCTTCCCCCAACTTCCTTGCCATTGAGAGAATGGTCTTTCCTCCTTTTTCCAGAAGTTGGAAGCTGAATTTTGCCTCCTCAAAAGACTCCTTCCCAGATGCGCGCACACACACACACACACACACACACACCCCTCTGCTGTGGTGAGTGTCGCATCTCTTTGGTGTTTGCCCACTAAAGCCCCTGGCACAAAACAGATGCTTCATCATTACTAAGGAACACAGGAAGCAACCACGGTCACCCCTTTCTCTGAACGCTACACCCGCGTACCTGCTCAAGGCCTGCCTAGCCATTGAGGGCACACACTGAGGTCAGCACTAATGGAAGAGGAGGCTGGATGGCACGCTGGTAAGTATACGGGCTTTCCAGAAGGCCAGGAGGCTGTGGAATATGTCTGCGTGCCATCCTATGTGTCCATAGCCTGCGCTGGGCCGATGAGCTTACACCTGGATGCTGCCTGGTGGGGAAGGGCATACACACAGACAGTCCGAGTCCGGGCCTGGCAGGATTTGCGCTCCCTTCCCATCCTGTTGGAGTCATGAGCTGTACATACATGATGGGCATGGCCCACCAGCCCTACCAATCTCCAGGGCAGTCGCTGCAGCCCCGTGGAGCTGAGGGTGGGGCCTAGGACCTGTATGACAGGGATTGGCAGGGGACTCCCCCTGCCTGGTGGTCACCAGCCCATGACCCTCTGGGCCAGTGGAGAGGCTGCCTTACCTGATGCCTCCCTTGCCGTTTGTGCTTCCTGTCTCTGCACACAGCAGATCTGGTGCCCAGGGGTACACTGGATGCAGGGAGGGGTGGGACCTGTTTTCTCGGGGGTCCAGGTCTGCCAACCTCAACCCTTCTCCTGCTTGCATTTGCAGTGGGTCCCCACGGGCCAGTAAGATGGATGCGTACCCTCAGGCGATCCCCGTTTGGGCCTCCCTCAGTCCTCCTGCTGCAGAGTGTGGAGTGCGGACCCCAGATGGAGGGCAGGACCTCAAGGGGAGGCCACTGCAGACAAGCAGGTAAGGATGTTCCCCCGCAGGTGACAGAGCCAAGGGAGGCCGGCCACAGGACAGGAGACAAGGGCACAAGCCAAGCCCAGAGGCTTCAGCTCTGCCGTCCTGGGGCCCTCCACCAGCGCTTAGACAGCAACGGCGCCCTATCCCCGTGGCCATAACGCACAATATCAGGTTCGCTGATGTAGGGCAAGCAGCGGAGCCCATCCTGTGCCTTGGGGTCACCTGCAGGTGACAGGAAATCTGGGCTCCTCCCTCTTAGACTCTGAGGTGTCCCCACAGAGAGGCCAGCATGTTCCCATGCAAGGCTGCGGGATCCCTGGGCAGCCCCTAGAGTCCCTGAGGTGAAGGCTTCATCCCTAGACAGGCAGCCCAGGTGGACAGGGCTTCAAGGCCCAAGTGCGAGCTAAAGAATCGGCAACCGGTGGCAAGGGCAGGCCTGGGTGGGGCCAGGAAGCCTGCCCTGGGCAGTCCGGGGCTTGGTGGTGAGCCCGGGATCCGTATTATGAGCACTCCGAGACTCTTCCGTGGACGCACCGACTTTAAATTTGGAGTTTTCTGGTAGCACACCCACTCCGTTCTGGGCATCGCCCCTTCGCTGCAGGGGCCAGTGGCCCGGGCGTCCAAGACTCTGAGGAGGGGAATCGGTGCCCTTGTCTAGGGTCACCCAGGGCGCGGGACCCAGAGCTCGCAGCCACACGTGTTCCCACTCGGCCACGCGGGGGCCTGTGGCGAAGCTCTGGGCAGCCGGTTCCTCGCCTCCCCGAGGGTTTGGCAAAAGAATCTGAGCCGCCCTCGGGGACTGCCAGGCCCAAAGCCAACTCGCGGGGGCGGCCTCGGGCGGGGACTCGGAGCCGCGGCCCAGCTCTAGCCTCAGGAGAAATGTCCCCTCTCCGACCCCACTGCCCCAAGACGGGCGGCACAGCCCGCCCCCTTCCCTCCAGGCTGACGCGCCCATCTCCTCCACCGAAGGCGCCTTGGGGCGGCCATCACCTTCGCTGGACCACCCAGGGCCGCCCAGCCGGAGAGCCTCAGCGCCCCCCGCCCTCAACGGGTCAGGCCCGGAAGGCCCTAGGCCCCCGCGTCCGGCCACTCCATCCGCCGGGCGGCCCCAGGGACTCCACAAGTAGGGTCAGCTCAGTCCCTGCCCAGCGCTCCCGCCTCCCTCTGCTGCCCGGCTCCTGGGGCCGCTCTCCCGCCCGCGCTTTCCCCGCTCATACCGGACTGGGCGGGGGACCTGGGATCGTCCAGCTCCCAGCCGCGGCCCTTGGGCGCGCTTTACCTGGACGTGCGCGGCGCGCAAACCAAGGGCGCCCTGGAGGGTCTTGCCCGGCGCGCTGGCCCTGCGGGCGGGGAGCCCGGGCTTTGAGGCTACACGGCCGAGCCAACCCTCCCTTGGGCTGCAGGCTGGCAGGAGTTGACCCCGGCGCCTCTGGGTTGCGGGCGAGACGTCGGGGCTCAGGACCGCCTGTGGGGGAAGCTCTGGAGGACCCGCCTCCAAGCGGAGCGGGCTTCTCCGGGCTTGGCGACCCGGCCGGGGGCAGGACCCGCAGAAGCCGCGACGCGCCTCGCAGAGACACCCCGGAGCGCCCCGCCGTCCCCGGTCCTCGACCCCTTTCCCTCCCCGACCCGACTGGAAAAGTGGCCCCAGGCGCGGGGCGGCGCCGGGCGGGGCGTGCGGGGGCGCAGAGGGAACCACTGCACTTTCTTCGGATGGGGGAGGGGCGGGCGCCAGGCTCCGCCCCCGAGGGCAGCGGGGCGCGCGCCGGCCAATGAGGAGCCGGGGAGGGGGCGGGGCCTCGCGGCCGCCGCTTAAAGAAACTTGTTGCGGGTCCTCGGTCGGGACGGAGCTTCGGCGGCGGCGGCGGCGGCGGCGGCGGCGGCGGCGGGGAGGCCCGGGTCGGGCGGCGGCAGCGGCGGCGGCGGCGGCGACGACGACGCAGGTCGGACCACGGCGCGGCGACCTCGGGTTCCGGAGCGGCCGCGGCGCAGCTGAGCAGCGGCCCCGCGGGTCCCAGTGCGCGCCCGTCCGCGCGCGGCCCCGATGCTGGACATGAGCGAGGCCCGCGCCCAGCCGCCCTGCAGCCCGTCCGGCACCGCCAGCTCCATGTCGCACGTGGAGGACTCGGACTCGGACGCGCCGCCGTCGCCTACCGGGTCCGAGGGCCTGGGCCGCGCGGCGGGCGCGGGGGGCGGCGTCCGGGGCGACGCGGCCGAGGCGGCGGACGAGCGCTTCCCGGCCTGCATCCGCGACGCCGTGTCGCAGGTGCTCAAGGGCTACGACTGGAGCCTGGTGCCTATGCCCGTGCGCGGGGGCGGCGGCGGCGCGCTCAAGGCCAAGCCTCACGTGAAGCGGCCCATGAACGCCTTCATGGTGTGGGCGCAGGCGGCGCGCCGCAAGCTGGCGGACCAGTACCCGCACCTGCACAACGCCGAGCTCAGCAAGACGCTGGGCAAGCTGTGGCGGTGAGTGCGCGGTGCCCCGGTGTGCGTGTGTGCAGGGACGGGCCCCGCAGCCGCGCGGGCGGGCTGCGAGCGGTTCTGGGGGAGGTGCGCAGGGACCCTGAAGATGGCCCTGCTCCCGTCCTGGGCTCTGCTCCCAGTGGCTGTTCTCAGGGCCAGTCCCAGTGGGAACCCCCTCTTTGACTGGGCTGCACAGGTGGTCAGGGCCACAGAGGGCTGCCCCGCGAGTGTGCAAACCCTAGCACGCTCCCTCAGTCGCCAGCAGCCTGCGGAAGGCTGGGATGGCATGTGGGGATTGGGGACCCCACGCGTGAGCGGCCCCAGAGTCTGGAGGCCTAGCCCTCTCCAAGGGAAGGTGGCTTCTGTCTGGAAGCAGGACACAGTAGCAGGCAGGGTAGTGCCCTCTGGAAGTGTCCCTCTTTGGAAAGGGTTCCCCTCCACTCTGACCACCATGTGGGGAAGAGAAGGCAGTTAGTTGGAGGGGTGCACGTCTGCCTCCTCCATGAAGGTGGAGGGTCCCCACAGCTTTTTCCTCCTTTCCCACCTCTGCACCCTGTGCAGGGAAGGATGAGAAATGAAATACAGGAGGGGTCCAGCACGGGCACGCTGCGCACATACTTGGGGATGGCAAAGCTGGACATTTTTACAGAAAGTAGGACAGCAGTGATGCTGAGAACTGCCTATCCCCACCAAATGTGTTCTATTCTACTTGGGTTTAAAATGGATGGCTGTGGGTTTGGGGCACTGGCTCCCATTTCCTGCCCCTCTCCTTGGGAGTGGGCACTGGGAGTTGGGACGTCTGTCCTCTGTGTGCCTGTCTCTGTCTGCTCTGGGCACAGCGGACTCTGGCAGCCCTGCAGCCTGTCCCGTAGGTGGTTGGAGGTGAGTTTCTGGAAAGGTTTGAGAGGACCGTGTGTGTTCTGAGCCTCAGGGAGGATCACACGGGTTTTGCCAGTTTTTCTGGGGGTCTGGGAAGCCCAGATGCCCAAGGTATCCCTGCCTGTTCTCAGGAAGTCTTGCTTTGTCCCTGGTGTGTTCTCTGCTGGGTTCGGCCTCCTCCCCGCCTGCCTGAGAAAGCCCCAAAGGGAGGGGACTTACACAGGCTCTGAGCGAAGGGAAGTAAGAAGATGATGGAGTGGGAAGGTTTAGGTCTTGTTGTAGCACGTTCCTGTGACCCTGGTGAGAACAGACCTCACCAGAACTCCTCGCTGGCCTGAGTGCCCTGTCCCTGGCGAGGGGAGAGCCTGCCTGGTGCCTGCTGAGGTGCAGGGGCACGCACGGGCCTCCCCGTGAGTGTCGGGGTGGGTGAGGCCCTGCCCCTGGGGCAGCAGTGGGGACCCAGGCCATCCCACGTCTGCCCTTGCTGCTGCAGCTTGCTGAGCGAGAGTGAGAAGCGCCCCTTCGTGGAGGAGGCAGAGCGGCTGCGGGTCCAACACAAGAAGGACCACCCAGATTACAAGTACCAGCCACGCCGCAGGAAGAGCGTGAAGACGGGCCAAGGTGACTCTGACTCCGGACCTGAGCTGGGCCCCCACCCTGGCAGCACCGTGTACAAGGCTGATGCCAGCCTGGGTGACCCACACCATCACAGCGACCACACAGGTGGGCTCCCGGGGCCCCACAGCAGGTGCCTGCCCCAGCAGGAGAAGTGGGGGTCTCGGCGTCTGCTGAGATGGGTAGTGGGGGTGGGAAGTGGGGCTCACTCCCAGGACAGGTGGCGCTGAGATAATCCCAGGTTCCCCGATGCACACGGGCGGCCGGGGGTCTGCTTAGCCCCCACCTAGCACTGAGGGTCTCGCAGCTTTGCTGTGGTCTGGAGCTGGGTGATGTGGGTGTGTTCTGCTCCGCCTGAAGGCGTTTCTGCTTCCACTGGCCTTCCTGCTGGTGCTGACCCAGCACTCCTGCCCCTGGCGTGGCGGTCAGCTGCCCAGCTAACATCAGACAGACGGGGAGAATCCTGGCCAGCCGAGCAGTCTCGGTCAAGCTGGCGAAAGCTGCGAGCCTCCGGGAGAACACGTTTTGTGTGGGTCCCGTTGTGGTCGTGTGCAGGGGGCCAGGCACTTCCTTTTCTTTCCCCTACCTTGGTCTTCACAGCGGGGCCTCCGCAGCCCCAGCTCTTGCCCTAGAACAGTGCTTAACGGAATTTCCTCGGCCAAGGAGTGAGGTCTAGGTCTGGCTGTGCTGGAATTTCTGGGAAACGTACAGAAACAAAAAGCCGTTGATTTCTACCTGCGGCAGTTAGCGGGCTCGCGTTCCTCCGGGTGCGCATCGCTGGCCTGGCCGGCCCCCCACAAAAGGGGCATTCATCTCTGAAACATGCTCTGTCCTCAGGGCAGACCCACGGGCCACCCACCCCACCCACCACCCCCAAGACGGACCTGCACCACGGGGGCAAGCCCGAGCTGAAGCTGGAAGGCCGCCGCCTGGCGGACAGCGGGCGTCAGAACATCGACTTCAGCAACGTGGACATCTCAGAGCTGAGCAGCGAGGTCATCGGCAACATGGACACCTTCGATGTGCATGAGTTCGACCAGTACCTGCCCCTCAACGGCCACTCGGCCCTGCCCACGGAGCCAGGCCAGCCGGCCGCCAGCTCCTACGGGGCTGCCTCCTACTCACACTCGGGGGCGGCAGGCATTGGGGCGTCCCCCGTGTGGGCCCACAAGGGAGCCCCGTCAGCCTCCGCGTCGCCCACCGAGGCGGGCCCCCCGCGGCCGCACATCAAGACGGAGCAGCTGAGCCCTGGCCACTATGGAGACCAGTCACACGGCTCCCCGGGCCGCGCCGACTACGGCTCCTACAGCGGCCAGGCCAGTGTCACCACAGCCGCCCCCGCCGCGGCCGCCAGCTCCTTCAGCAGCTCACAGGGCGACTACACCGACCTGCAGGCCCCCAGCTACTACGGCCCGTACCCCGGCTGCCCGTCCAGCCTCTACCAGTGCCCCTACTTCCACCCTTCTCGGCGGCCCTATGCCTCACCCCTGCTCAGCGGCCTCTCTGTGCCGCCTGCCCACAGCCCGCCCGGCAACTGGGACCAGCCCGTGTACACGACCCTGACCAGGCCCTGAGGGTGCTGTGGCCCCAGGGAGGGGACTGGCGTCGGTGCGGGACAGCCTGGATCTCGGCGAGGATGGATGGAGCCTCCTGTCTAGTGGGAGGGGTGCGCTAGCGAGGGAGGGCCGGGGACGGCCCGGCGGGTGCAGGCTGAAGTGTGCCGGGAAGCCTCGCTTTGTAACCCACGTGGGGGCTTCCAGATCTCCATGTTCCCTGCGTCTGACAGAGCCCCTTTCCCGTGCTCTTTTCACCGTGGCTGGCGACTCTGGAACCAAGGACTGCCACTGGGCCCTCTTCCCTGCCGGCACCAGCGCCTCGGTTTTGCCTCTCGGTGGACGGAGCAGCCACAGCACAAAACAGAAAGGAGGGAAGAGGCGTGGGGTCTCCGGCCTCCTGTGCTCCAGGGTCCCCACCAGCCTCACGTGCGTGGAGACCTCCAGGGGACCCCATTGCAGGAGCCCCTCTGGGGACCGGCCCGTCCGCTCTGAGGTGCTGCCTGCCATGAAAGGCTCTTCCTGGCAAGGTTTGGCTGCGACTAACATTTCTCTCTTTTTATTTTATTTTTTTAATTGTTATTTTTGAAGCTTAAACACATTCGATTTGTTTGGGAAGCTGTTGAAGTGTATTTATGTTCTGTATTATTTTATCTTTAATTAATGAAGTCCATTCGTACTGAGAGTAGAATTGAAGACAAAACGGAGGCCGGTGGCTGAGCACGAGGGCTGGGAGGTCAGGTGGGGTGCCCCCTCATCCCCCTAAGCTCCAGGCCCCTCTGGGGTCCCCCCCACCACCCCTGCCCAGGGAGGAGAAGGGACTTGCCTTGCAGTGTCTCTGACTGGGTTGGGGCGCCCTGGCCCCGGTGCCGGCATCCACCCGACATTTGGAAGGCAGGGCTGTGGCTCCAGTTGGTCTCCGCCCAGGATGGGGATTTCCTGGGACGGGGTAGCTCATTCATCGGGGCTCTTAGGAACCAGACGCCACCTACAAGCTGTGAAGCTGAAACCTCATCCACTAAAGTGTTTAGAGGCTTAGTCTTAGAGGAGTAACCCCTGCTTCCGCTGTGTGCAGAGCCCTGACCGCGCCTACTTCATGGAACCTTGTGCCTTTCAACTTTGTACATAGAGAGACGTCTGAGAAGTCGCTTCTTTTTACTTTTTCTACTTTTTCCTACCTTTTTCTAGAAACAATTTTTTTTTTTTTTTTTTTTTTTTTTTTTTTTTTTTTTGGCCTGTCTCTTCCTGGGCGAGCGGGCAGGGAACTACAGCTCATTCTCACGCCGACTCTGCTGCTCCGCGCAGAGTCTGGCCTTCCGCCGCCACTACCTGCTGTGTTCTGCTGCTTTCTGACCAAGCAACGCTAACTTTTGTACAGACCAGTTTGATAAAATTAAAAAAAAAAAAGCTTTTTATCTACGTGGGCTGCATTTTGTGTGTTGCTTTCTGTACGTATGGGGTCCCGTGCGGGAGGGCCTCGGCCAAGGCAGGAGTGGGGTTCGCCCCAGGCCCTCCTTGGAGGATGTGGGCACCAGAAGCCTCACGAGGGCGGAGACAGCGCCCCAGCCCTGGGGCACAGCCAGGCACCACCACCCCTGCCCCCGCCCTCCAGGGGCTGCATCTGCATCTGAGCAAATCTCAGGCCCCAAGCTGCTGGCTGGCCAGCCAGAGCCTTCCTTCCCTGGCCCCCCACCCCTACCCAAGGCCTATTCAGTAGGCAAATCGGGTCCAATATGGGGCCATGGTTTCCTCCCGGGCGAATCCCAGAGCTGGGTTTCTGGGTGGCTGACGGCATTTTTCGGGTCCTGGCGCCCAGCCAAGCTGGGAGCTGGGTGAATGCCGCCCTGCAGGCACCAGGCGGGGTGTTCCGGTTAGCTGACTGTTTCAAGAGAGAAATGCTTGTGGGGAGCTAGCGCAGGCGAGGGGTGGCCTCACCCCTTGCTGGGGCCGCCCCGGCCCATATAGCCGGCATCCGGGCTTCACCGGGCTGGGTGCACCCGCTGCCAGGCCCTGGGGATGCATCTGGGGCTGAGAGGAAGATCGAGCTTCTCACAAGGACCCAGATCCCTGAAACAACTAGCTCTGTGATTCCAGCGGGGGAGGGGGACGCTCAGCCAGTCTCCTGGTCTGCCAGCCGCCCGTGTGGCTGTGATCCAGGGCGCGGACCTCACCCTGTGCTGGAGAGCCTTGTCCCGGGCCTGCCAAGAGTAGTCTTGGGGAAGAGCTGCCCGGGTTTATGAGGGTTCGTGAGGTCTGGGGTGTGCCAAGCCTCCTGGGCCAGGCGGGGTCTGCAGGGGGCTGTAAGCCAGGCTCACGGATGCTTGTGTGGGGCCGGTCCAGCAAGTCCTGGTGCAGCTGAGGGCTGTCCAGTTCCATATGGCCCTCCAGGCTCTCCCATGGACACCCCAAAGCAAGGAAAGCGCCCGCATCAAGCTCCCTGACAGGGAGCGAGGCCACCCCTTCACTGCTCTGGAATCGATCAGGCCGTGCCAGGCTCCTGGGGGCGGGAGGCCCTGCCTGTTCAGTTTGCACTTGGAGGGGCTCCTGCGTGTTGACTCCTTGGGGGTGTGGCCCTTCCTCCCGCCAGCCTGCCTGGTGCAAAGGCCCCGACGGCCCTGGGTCCCAGCCCGGGCAAGCCTCCGGAGGGTTTCCTGTCTTTGAGCTCATCATGGAGTTGCAGGGAGAGCGAGGACGGCCCCACCATTCTTTCAAGGCCGTGCCTCTGTCCCCCACCCCACCCCCCGCTTTCCGGGAGCCAGGCCAGTGGGTTCTCCGAGGGCATGTTCTCAGGCATTGGAGTCCTGGGGGCTCTGCTTCCCAAACACAGGGTCCCCAGTGACGTTGCCAGGAGGCAAGGTGGATCCCTAGGTGGGGGGGGGCAGTCAGGGCCACTGGGAGGGGTCCCAGGGGCTGCCCTGGTTCTCAGGCTTGGGAGGGTTTTTCCAGGGAGCTCCCAGCAGACATCATTCACAAGGCTGGCCTTACCCCACCTTGCCTAAGGCCAGGGCGGCTGTTGCCACAGCTTGTCCAGGTCTGCGTCCTCAGGGAGAGTGTCCCATCGGCCCATCTTGGGGATGAGCTGGCGGGAAAAGTTCCTCATTTTTCGTTTCCTTCCCCAGAGCAGAGCACATTGCCTCTGATCTCAGCTGAACAGAATGCCCTATTCGGAGACAAAGGGGAAACAGCCTTATGACCCAGACCCTGCTCTGGTAGATTGGGAAAGCCCCCCGCCCCCAACGCCGGGCCTGTTCACAGCCGCTCTTCCTGGGATGATATCTGCTTTCAGGAGTGGGTTTTCTGTTTGGATGTGAGTTCATGGCTGGTGCGGCTGTCAGCTCAGGGGAGGGCCCGTGTCCTCAGAGCAGCTGCCGGGGGAGGCCCTCACTCCCCTACCCAGGCCTGTCCCTTGGGCACACTCTACCCCCACCCTGCCTGCTTTGACTTTTGGCCACATCTGGGGGACAGCCAGGGCAAGTGTCACCGACTCAGGGACGTGCCTTGCTATGTGGACCCCTGTCCTCCCTCCCCAGAGTCTGGCCCAGGGCCTCCAGGCTGGCCCTGGATGGAGGATCTTCACGGACCTCATCTGTGGCTGACCAGGTCTGCAGAGGCTGTGGGCCACACATCAGGGCTGGCATGACATGTTTGTGGGTGGTGACTGACGGCCGCTGGGCAGCCTCCTGGGACACTTTCCACCACACTTTCCACTTCAGGGGAAACCTGTGCTGGCCAGGACTGGTCTCAGGGCCACGGAGACAGTGGCGTGAGATCCCCTGCTCCCACCCCTGGGGCCAGTGTAGACCCCAAGACAAGGGAGAGGGAGCTGCTGCCCCAGGCATGTGGCACTACTGAGGGAAGGAGACATTTCCTTGTGTCCTGAGCCCTCCCTGCTGGGCACAGCCCTGCTGCTCCTCAGGCCCCGCACCCCCCAGGCCCGTCTGTCCAGATCCGGAGGACACCTGGGTGGCTGCTGGGAGCTGCAGGGACCCACCCCAGTCCCCAGGCAGAGAAGAGGAGCATCGTGGATCTGTGTTTTGGAGACTTCATGTCCTCATGCCTCCTGCTGCTCTGTCACCCTGGGCCACAGCCTGCCTGCTTGCGGGGTCCCTGGATCCGGAGGGGGCAGATGTGCAGACCAACCCCTCCCAGGATGGGCTGCCATGACCCAGGGGGCCTTCCAAGGAGAGAAGAGAAGACACACATGGCCCTGCCCTCCTGGGAGGACCTTCTGGTGCCAAGAGCCCAGCCTGGCTCACCCCCAGCCCCTTTGTCTCCAGGAAGAGAGGGAGTGGGGCTCTGAGGGGTTCCCCAGCTCCTGCCTTCTCTGCTGGCTTCGGGGCACTGGCTTCCCGTGCAGCCTCTGAGTTCCCAGCAGTAAGCTGGGAACAAGACCCCTCGTGGAGCTGGGGGCTCTCAGTGAGATTAGGAACCGGCTGCTGCGGCTGTGACCCAGAGCTCCGCACAGAGGCCCGAGAGTGACTGTTAAACACGTTACTACCTCTAATCACACACTTCTGTTTGCTCACCCGCACAGTGAGGTGGGTTTGTTGGTTAGAAAATTCAAAGTAAACCAGGCAGAGAATGTGCACTCAGAAGCCTCTCCCTCCTGCCGTATGGGGGGTGTCTTACAACCCCCCACACCCCAAGCAGGCCAGGCCAGGGGTCCAAAGCTCTGTCCCTTGTCAGTCATCTCTGTGTGCCTCTGTTTCCTTCCCCCGTGACCATGGGATGGTGACAGCCTCGCTGAGGGGCTCTGAGGATTGACCAGGCTTGGCACACGTGACAGACACACGTTGACAGGTACCCTCCTGCCCTGTGCCTCTGGGGCCTTGACTCTCTTCCCAGGGCTCCCCAGCCTCGAGGGCTCAACTCAGCCTCCCTCCCTCCTGCACCCACGCTGGGCGGCCCAGAGCAGAGGGGGGGATGCTGTCCTGTGTGTGGCAGATGCACCCAGCAGCCCCAACCTTTGGGGGTGGTTGCTGGGCCAGAATCCAGTCCCGCTGAGGCCCTGGTGGGAAAGTGCAGGACGCTGGTGGGCATGGTGACTGCGAAGTCCGGTCTGGGCTCTTCCCTGAGCCCTGTGTACGGGAGCCCCACTCCCCAGCTCCCCTCAAGCCTGAGACCTGGGAGGATGCAGCCAGGCCTTCGGGGCTGCAAAGGGTTAAGGGGTGCGCGGCCCGGGTGGGAGTGCGGGCGGGAGTGCGGGCGGGCGGGCAGGGCCTGCCTGCCGCGGGCAGAGCAGCCGGGCTGGTGCGGGGCCAAGAGCTTCGGCGAAGGCGCTGCATTTTAATGAATCATTATTGCCGGGGAGGCCTTTGTCTTTCTTTATCCGGTGCACAATAAAAGAATTAATTAGACAGAAAATGGCAGGGCAAGGAACTGACAAGTCATTAAGGGTTGCTGAATGACCGATGAGATGCGCGCCGGGCTGGATTTCGGCTCCGGAATGATAATGGCGGGGCCGGGTGCTTTGTATGCGCGACCAGCCGCCTCTGTGCGGGCTTTGTGGGCGCTGGCATTGTGGCCAGCCGGGCAGCGGGGGCAGGCCTGAGCCCCAAAGGCAAAGCGGGTAGTGGGAACCGCAGACAAAACTGGCGTATTAATTTTTATGTGCAGACACGGTGGTAAATATTTGGATGCGAAGGGACTTGGGGATGGCGTTCAGGCCCCTGGACTCTACTTCTGGCTGGGGGTGGGGTACAGAGGCTGGCATGGGGGTCCTTCCCCCACCGTGAGAGAGGCAGAAGGCAGGGGTTGGGGGAGGAGAAGGAGGGGAGAAGAAAGGGGGGGAGACCCAGAAGCTCTTCCCAGAGCCAGGCTCCTCCTCCCTGAGCTGCTGTCAAGCTTATCCAGACGTCACCAGGAAAAAAATGCCACCCACAGATCTGGCTCTCCCACCCAGAAAATTTGAGCTCCTCGGGGGGGCTGGGGAGCTAGAGTGGAGCGCCTGTGAAGGGGGGCTCATCAGGGGTCCTGCTGGCCGAGGTTCCTGGCCCACGGAGTGGGGGCTCAGTGCCGCTGTGCCCATGAGCCACGACTCCCTGGGGGCTGGATTTGAAAACTAGCTGCACTCTGTCCTTAGGTTTCCTGCTGCCCCTCTGGTAGCCTGTGGGACAGAGGGGGAGAAACTCCGGGTGGATGGGGAGAGGTCGCCCCTGCCCCAGGGATGATGAGAATGGCAGAGTAAAAGCAGTGTTTGTCAGTTGGTCAGTCAACAATATTTCCCTTGCCAGATGTCCAGGGACAGGGATATAACCGGCACTCTGCACCGCCTCAGCACGCCGCTGGTGGGACCGTGCCAGCACCGTCTCCTTCGGCCCACTCGCAATTCTGGAGGGACCCCTAAGCGACAGGTGATGAGGGCGCTAAGCTGTGTCCCTTACTCCAGGACTTGATCCTGGGCTGTGTCCCACGGCTGTCCCCATGTCCCTGAGACCAGAGGACAGCCTCTCACACAGAATGAGGGCGAGCCCTGGTCGTCTCTGGGTAGAGGGTCTCCACCCCGGTCAGGTGCCCTAAAGCAGAGGCCACACCTCTTTCTAGGTGACAAGTGTCTGTCAGGTGGTGGGGTGTCCAGACACTGCTGGGAAGTACCATCGATGTCTTCGCAACTCACTGAGGGGTGTGTGTGTGTGTGTGTGTGTGTGTGTGTGTGTCCCTCTCAAATGTGTGTGTGAAGCTAAGGTGGGCCGTGACACCCTGGGCATCAGCCCCGAAGAGGGGGAGCCTCCCCTTCTTCTCACTTCCAGAGGTCCCACTGAAAGCTAACAGGAGGTGACCTAGGAACGGGTGGGCCCCCAGGTGTGGTCACACCCAGCCCCAACACAGGCTCATGTTCCCCGTTCTACTAGGAGGGTCATGGCCGACCGCTGTCCAGGAACATTCCTCACGCCCTTGGTGAATAAATGAATTATGATCCTTCACACATCGGGAATCAGTCCGATGGTGAGAGGGAGTGCAGGCAACACCGAGCCGCCCCCGCGGACAGAGGACATCCCACAAGACCCCACTTATGTAAAGTAGTTAGGGTTTGGTTTGGTTTTGATTTTCTCTTTTAAGGCAGAGCAGTGAGAAAAACATTTCTGGGAGATTTCTTCCAGAATCAGTCCAGAGTTATGAGGATCTGTCTTTTGGAAAGCCATGTCCCTAGATGTCTCTCCCAGCCTTGGGGGTCTCCACATTCTAGAACATTCCTCCCGATTCAGAAGGTGGGAAGAAAACGTCCCGAAGTGGGGGAACGGCTCCAACGACAGCCTTTCGTACCTTCTTGGGCATCTGGAGCACTGTTCCTCCCCTGATGGAGAGGAGGGGCAGGGGGAGGGAGCCCACTCACAGCTGCCCCAAATCCCTGGGAGAGGAAACGCCCCCCGCCCAGGGAGCATGGGTAAAAAGAGGAAATCTCAGTGCCAGGTGGTCGATGCAGCCCAGGTCCTGGGGAAGTCATCCAGTCATCAAGGGACCCCCGAGCACCCCTGCATCTGGGCTGGGGACGGGTGGGTGTTCCGCGGTGAGGGGGCAGCTGACGTCAATGCCATGCCCAGAAGGAAAGCGTCCCAGCCGGCTCCTCTTCAGCCAGTGCACCCTCAGCGAGGCTCGGAGGCTTGCTGGCTGTCCTTGTCTGTGCCCAGTTTAATGCATGAGGGGACAGGGCCTGACGGGTCAGTGCTTCCCGGCTTGGCTGGGACCCCAGGCCAAACCCTGGGAAGGGGACAAAGAGGGCCAGGGCCCCGGGTGGGGGGAACGAAGGGATGCTCAGCTCAGCCCTGAGCCCAGGAAGGACCCGCAGGTCCCCAGGGAGCTGGCCCGAGAGGCAGGGTGGGGGGACGCCAAGACTGGCTCAGCTACAGTCCCCATGACCGCCAGGCCTGCCAGGCCAGGCGGGAGATGCCGGGAGGCCGGGCGACCCCCGCAGGAAGCTCTGGCTGGAGTATTTCCTTCCCCAGCCCAGCCCCAGCCCCACCCACCTACCCGCCTGGGGAAATGGATGTCGCAGGCCCACCAGAGGCTGCGGGGGGCGGGGGGGGGGTGTTTCTCAGCCCTTCAGGAATGCACGCAGTGTGGCGCTGCGGGGAGGTGGGCGTCCTGCTCCCATCTGGCAGGAGAGTCATTTTCTTGCAAAGCAGGGACGAGGCTTTGGAAACGGAGGCAAAGTACATCTGAATTTGCAACAGGGTCTCGGCCTGCGCCCCCGCCTCCTGCTTCGCACACCTCGAGTGTGAGATCGGAGGGCTCCCATCCCAGAGCGGGCGCCTGTCACCTGTTCCTCCCATTTGCGAGCTAATTCCGCAGGGGCTGTGGGCGGCAGCGGGTGCGGCAGATCCGGAGTGTGGGCGAGCCTGCTCCCTGCTTCGTTACAAAACAGCCCGCAAGGAGGCTCATTTGCATGAAGCCCCCAGGCATCCCCGACCAAGTCATCCTTTATTTGGAGTTTCTGCAGCTCAGGTCTGCACGGTGCAGGGCCCTACCGTCCCAGACACTGCGCAGAGGGGTGGAGGGACCCCAGCTACCAGCAGCTTCTGAGATCCCTGCTGGTACACGTCAGGGGAAGCCACAGACTCAGTTTACCCACCTGAGAAATGGACACCCATGTGCTGCCTGCCTGGGGCCCTCGG
This sequence comes from Mustela putorius furo, assembly GCF_011764305.1. Taxonomy (NCBI): domain Eukaryota; kingdom Metazoa; phylum Chordata; class Mammalia; order Carnivora; family Mustelidae; genus Mustela; species Mustela putorius. The sequence continues at coordinate 14,765,103 of NW_025422145.1, read as the reverse complement.
AGGGCGGGGGAGCCAGCAGGGACGGAGGTCCTGGGCGGTGGCCAGGTGGTGGGCTTGAGTGAGGAGGCGCTTGGACCCAGATGAGCTCACGGAAAGGGATTAAATTGCTGTCCCCACAGCCATGGGTGCAGAAGGCAGAGTGACGGGTGCTGGTGTCGGGCTCTGAGGCTGGTGTGGCCACGAAGTGAAGGACACGTGTGCCCACCGGGACTGCTGGAGACCCTGCCCCTCAGGCCTGGGGGGGTTTGGAGCAGGGTTCACAATAGGGACTGGCTTGCAGCGGGCGTCCAGGGAGTGCTGGTGCCTGGCCGTGCCCATGGGGAAGAAGGTAGAGGAATGGGGCAGGCAGGGAGCCTGGAAGAGGACCAAGGCCCAGGATGGCTGAGGGCCCGAGGTCACCCCTTGCACTCAACGCCTGAAAGGAAAGGACAGAAGGACTGCCCCCCAGCTGTGAGCCCCTCTGATCATTACCCCTGCTGCTCAGGTCCCCACCGGCTACCGGCACACCAGTCAGGACCGTGTGGGTCCCAGTCACCCTGCCCATACTTCGTGCGGCCCAGGAGGGCAACAGTGGGGCCCGCTTGGGTCATGCCAGGCCCCTGGAGTTGCCCCTCACAGCTGTGAACCTCTGAGGGTCTTCAGTCGACAGAGGCATGGAGGCTCCGCCTCCCTCTCTGAGCCTGTGGCCTCTCAGAGCCTGGGCAGGGTCTTCCGCCCTCTGCTGTGGGGCAACAAGGGGCTCCCGGTCACGAGGCATCAAGACACTGGTGAGGCCTCCCGGGTTATTCTCTGTCAACATGGGGTGCGGGAGGTGTGTAGACCTCCGGGGACCCCTAGGTGCAGGAGGGCCCTTACCCCATGACCCCAGACCTGGGAGGCAGATGCGGCCTCAGGCTTCTGGAGAGCCTGGGCTGGGACCGAAAGCAGGAGTAGCCCTGGGGTCGCCTCGCCATGGCTTCTGGGCAGGGTGGCCGTGACCCACGCCTCTGACCTCAGACAAGGCAAGACACGTGCCCAAGGTGCTTACGAGAACCTCACTTCCATCCATGTCCCTCCACCCCATCTCACAGGCAGTCGCAGGCGGGAGGGGACCACGGACATCCGCCTGCCACCAGGCAGTGGGCGTTGAGAGAGGGGAGCTGTGCTGGCCAGGGTGGGCCCCGTGGGATCAAGTCTTTTCCCCACCCAAGCTTCTCAGGACCTTGACAAGTGTCTGTCCACACTCCGGCGGCTGGCTCTCTGAGCTCTGAGCTCCCTCGGGTCCCGGCCTCAGAGAGAGCTGTGGCCTCAGACGGGAGCTCCAGGCCCCGGAAGGAGGCCACTCGTCAGTAAGCTCCAGCCCAGCTCTCTCTGCGACGTGCTCTGTGACGCGCGGTGTCTGGGGGAGAGTCTCGGAGACGGGCTCTCAGGCCATGTGGGCTAAGTTCAGGGTCGGGGGGTCTGCGCCTGCTCCACCAAATCAAAACCATATTTTCTCTCCTGGAGCTTCCCGAAGTGTTTTAAACCAGACTCAGAAAACTCATTTGGACCGATGCCCTTTCTACCCGGGAGGATTTGATTTTCCCTGGAATGCTGACAGAAAAATCAGCTGGAAGTAGAGCGAGGGATAGCAGGGGGAGGGAAAGCAGAGACTGGGCTGGGACCCCGGGGTGGGTTGGGGGGCACGGCCTCCCTGGGCAGGGACTCTCAGGCAAGCCAGGGGGGTATAGCCTCCTGGGCTCTGGCATCTCCGTCCCGCCTTGGGCACGCCTCTTGGCCTGTCCGGGCCTCCGTACGTCCCCTGCCGATGGGGCCCCAGAGCGATTTGGTGCGGGGCCGCGGGAGGGCCCTCACACCTGGCCCAGCCTGCTTCTGACAGCAGACGTGGACCGACCTGCCTGACAGGAAATCAGTGTCTCCGGACAGTCCCCCCAGGACACTGACACCCCACACCTGGGCTGGTTAAAATTAATGAGATCCAAATTATCCTCAGGCAGCCCCGGGCCTTGGTTTTCCAGCAATGCCTCCAGAAGGAACCACGACAAAATCGTGGCCAAGTGTGGGCTGGAAAGTGCTCACTTGAGGTCGTGGGCAGGTAGACAGAGGCCCAGGACTCGGCTACACCCAGGGGGCTGGACCTTGACCCCCAGGCAGGACCCTCAGCGGGAGAAGCCACTCACGAAAGGCCACGCTGTGTGACCGCACCTCTATGGACCGTCCAGACAGACAGAAAGTGGACGAGTGGCTGCAGGGGCTGGGGGAGGGCTGGGAGGGTCGCTGAGGATGGGGGCAAGGTCTTGTTTCGGGGGGGATGACCGTGGTCTTGGAGCCTGATTGACCTGAGGGTCGCACGTGTTGGGGCAGCACGAAATGCCACAGAATCTCACCTCCATGAAGAAAAGGAATTAAAGTACGAGGATCGTGGCCGCCAGGGTGACTCATCCAGACCATTCGCATTGTGGCCACTTAACGACAAACCTGACCTTTTCCAGAATGCTGAAAAGCCCAAGTGAGGTCCTGGGGGCACGGAGGGCAGGAGGTAGTCTTCATCCGGAGTGGAGATGGGCCTGAGGCTCTGGCCTCCCCTGCGCCAAGCTGCGGATGCAGGCTCGGCCCTCCCGGGTCAGGGATGGCTTTGGTTTTGGAGAAATGAAAGCCCTTGTCAGGGCCTGGCCGCTGGAGTCTGGGGGCCTGAACCATGCTAGGGGTGTGGAGGGAGGAGCTGGGAGGGGGAGGCACGGCTGGCGGCCTTTGGCGTCCCGGGGAACCCTGCCCAGAGCTGAGGGCTCCAGCTCCAGAGAGGCGCTGGGGTCGGGGCCGCACACCCTGCTCCCCTCACCCCTGGCCTCCCCGCGCAGTGTGCAAACCCGGAGAGTACCACGGATGGCCCCATACTCATCCCCGCGGTCCCATGTGGCCGAGGGGCTCGCTCGTCCCCCCCGAATCACACACCCCTCTTTGAGGAAGGGGCAGGCGTTGGCGGGATTTTCCCGGCTTCACAGACAGCCCCGCTGGTGGCCAGAGTCTGGGGCGGGGAGCGCAGACTTGGCCCCAGAGGGGGCTGCTGGAGCTGCTGTCCGCCCCGAGCCCCACATGCTGCATGGACCCCGGGCAGCAGCACCTGGAGGCTGCCCGAGCCGACATCCCCAGAAAGCGTCCCAGCATCGTACCCCTTTCATTATTCCTGGGCCATCGGACCTCAGTAACCAGGATCAACTGCTCAGTGCTGTCTCCAAGGGCTGCCAGACTCTCAGGGAGAGTGCGGGGGCCCTCCTCTGGGAACCCCAGGAGGCCATGGAGCCTCAGGCAGGTGTCCCTGTGGCCAGGCCCCACCTTTGCCTGGGTGAGCACGTGGGTCTGGGGGCTGGGCAGGCACAGGGTGACCCCTTGCAGGAGAGTGTGGGGGAGGAGGGTGCTGGGCGCTCAGGCCCTTGGCGGGGGTGGGCTGTGTGCCCTCCGCTCGCCTTTGCTCCCTAGGTGTGATTTCTCGATCCATGACTTTGCTGGCAGTGACGACAGCTGCTGCGGGAGGGACACAGTCTGCTCAGACACAGGCCCTTACACGCGTGACCTCCAGGTGGGGAAACTGAGGCTCAGAGAGGCTTGCTTCTAGGAGTCCTGAGGGGTGGAGAGAGTCCGTTAACAATTGTCTCCCAGCCCCATCACCACCAGCACCCGAGTCCTGCATGTCGCCCGAGGTCCCTGGACAGCGAGGTTGTCTCTTGGTGCCTCCTGGGGGTTAGAGCGCAGCATCCCCACTTTGGGCCTGGGGCCAGGGGAGAAAATCAGGGTCCCTACCTGTGGGGGTGAAGGGGCAGCCGGGCCTGGAAATGTTTGCAAATTGCAAAACCCCGATCATTGTCCCCACCTCACCTGGGGCGATTGCCGGAGGACATTGCCTTACAGACCAGTGTGTCCCCCAGATCTTGTCGTTGAAGTCCTAACGCCCAGTTTCTCAGCTGGGACTGTTTGCAGACAGGGGTGATTAAGGTAAAGTGAGGTCCTTAGGGGGGGTCTCCACCCGGGGCCTGGTGTCTCCAGGAGGTGAGCACACAGACTCACTGGGGAGCCTCCCCCTCCGGCGTCACCGGAGGAGACGGCGTCTGGAAGCCAAGGCCTCCGGAGGGTCCAGCCCTGCCCACACTTGGGTCTCAGACTTCCAGCCAGTAGGGTCGCTATCACACACACTCCTGTTGAGCCCCCGTCTGTGAAGCCCAGTGTGGCTGCCTGGCTGACAGAAGCCACCAGGCATTCTACTGAAGTATTTGCAGGCCAAGGACTGTGTGACTTGAAGCAGCCCATGGCCACGCTCTGGGAGGGTTTCCGGAAGCTTCTGTGCCCCTCGCTGTGTAAACCAGCCCCTCCCTGGGGCTCACGCCCCACCCCACTGCGTGGAACACAGTGCAGATGCACACAGTGGCCTGCGGGCTCACAGCCAGTCCTTCCCCGGCCGGACTTTGGCTGGGAGACCCTTCGCCGGGGGCAACAGCCAGGAGGAGCACCGTGGAGAGGGCGCCTGGCTCCGCCTTTGGCTCTGAGCCTGCCAAGCCGCAAGGCGAGCACAACGGTGAGTTTCACGCTCCTGCAGGGTTGGATCCCAAGGCTCCTCTCCCCTCCAGAAGCCATGAATGGGCATTTCATGGACAAGAAGCCCTGTTATGTTTCCCAACATAAATGTAAGCGCCCTTCGGGGGCCCCGGGGTGGCTCATAAACCCCACAAACATGGCAGGGGCCCAGGGAGTGTGGCAGGCGCGTGTGGGAGCTGTGCTGCAGGCCCCCCAGGGCCACTGCCCGCCCCCCCCACCGCCGCCCTCTTGCCCCCCCCTCGGCCAACAGTGATGATGAGCAGAGGTGGTGCCAGGGACTGAGACTTCTGGGTGACCCCGGGGCTGTTGCCAGGCTCGGAGACGCGGCTGGGCAGAGGGGAGGCAGGGTGAGTGGGGTGAGGGCACCTGCGGCCCCGCACTAGGGAGAACGCTCCCACTGCGTTCTCCTAAGGCTGGGTTTATAAAGGCGGCTTTCAGGTTCGGGGCCGAGGACGGCCCCCTCCCCTGCCCTCTGCTCTCCTCGGCCTGCCCTGCAGCAGCACCCCCCACCCTGGGTGGATGACTGTGGGGGCGGTATCCCCCTGGGGGATCTCACCCAGGCCCCAAGAGTGTGTTGGAGCCGAGAAATCGGTCGTGCGACCCCAAGGCCAGGGGTGGCCGGCTGGCCTTTCTTGGTGAGGCGCTGGGTCTTCAGTGTGGACCTGGGTGTCCACACGTTCCCTGGTTCCTGGGCTGTCTAGCCCTTCCAAGTCTTGGCCGTTGGTAAGAAGAAGCAGACCGGCCTGGGGCCCACGGGAGCATGCTCTCTCTGAGCAGGGAGTGGGGGCATTCCTGGAGAGACCCCAGGGTCTCCCAGCTCACCCTGCTCCCTGCAGCATCCTGAACCCAACATCTTCTCCTTGGTTACCTCTAGAGACAGAGGGCTCACTTCCTGCGAAGGTGGCCCATGCTTGCTGGGATGACTTGAAGTGAGGCCAAGTTTCTCTGTTCCTGCCTTCTTCTTTGGCCGTTCCTCTCGATTTCTGAGGGCAACGGACTTGGGCGTGTTATGAAGGTCCCCACGCCCCATCGCCTGCCTATGGCCTCAGGGTGGGCAGGTACTGGGGGCTGGGGCTGGGCAGTCCAGCAGCTGCCACCCCTGGCTGGAGAGGGAAGTCAGCTGTGAATGCACAAGCAAGTGAATGAATGAATGAACGGGTGTGCTGCAGAGAGCCACAAGGCTTCAGAACTTTTCCTGGGAGGGGCCAGCCCGCGCAGAAGCCCACCTCTGCGGTGGCTATTGGCAGATTTTCTCCAGGCTCCAAAGCAGCCCTGCCAGGAGTTATAAAAACACATGAGAGCACCAGGGTGCTCCGTGGCGCACTTGCTGCCTCAGGGTGAAAGGTTAAACAAATCCCAGCTCAGGGTTTACTGCACCGGCCGTTCGGAGCAGGGCCTCTCCCGGCACCCGCAGGGGTGCAGATCACGCAAGAAAGGCCTCCCCCAAGTGTCGGAGGGGGCCGGGGCCCAGCGCACAGGAGGCGGCCTCTGGATTTTTATGTGAACAAAGGTAGCTATATAAACTCGCCAAAAACAAGTCCTTTACAGAAACCCATTTGTAGGACTTACTTTCCAGTAACCAGTAAATCAGAAGGTAGGATGGAAATCGCACTTCGAAATGGGCAGTGATGCTTTTGTTTTCTTGATTCTGTGCTGATTTGAATTTTTGGAAGACGGAGTTGGGGAGCGAGGGGGGTGGCACCAGTTGAGAGGGGTCCAGACTCAGCTCTCTACCCGGAGGGCCCTGCCGACCTGCTTCCTCCTCCCCTCGTCTGGAATCTTCCACAGCACACATGATGAGTGGGGCCCTAGTTAGGTGTGGGGTCACGATGGTGTGGAGAGCTTGGCCTGGAGGGAGGCAGGGGAGCCCCTCCCCGCACCTACACCCAGCTCCAGGTGCCTATAGAGGGCCCGGGTCCAGGGACCCCTGATGGGAATCTGCCCCCGCCCAAGGGACAGAGGACCTTGGAGTTCTTCTTGTCCCCTGGGGCATGGACAGTCGGCCTTCCCTGGCAGGAAACCATCCGCTCAGGAGGCGAGCTGCTCTCTCCTGTCCCTGTTCACACAGAAACTGTCGCCGAGGCTGTCCTGGCATCCCAAACTTGGGGTGGTGAAGCCCCAAAGCTTCCTGGGCCCTTTGCTCAGTCACCAGTCATAAGGGGCCCCTGAGACTCTGGCCAGAGCAGACTGCATGGACCAAGAGGGATGGGGGTGTGGACCCCGGAGCAGGGCTTGAGGACAGCGGTGCAAGGGTGCTCTCCCTCTTCCAAGTGGAGACATGTCATGGCACCTGGGGCAGCAGCCTGGGCCTTGGGAAGCCAGAAAGAGAGGTGGGGTGATTGGGCCACGACCAACCCCCAGGACCCCAGTGAACTTCCCGGTGGGGCCTCATGCTTCGCAGGGAGCAGATGTGCAAAGATGCTTAGGTGGGGAGGTATGGGGGTGCTGCGGGGCTGAAGGAGGTCCCCCAGGCCTGGCTCCCAGCTGGCTCTCTGTAGGGCCTGGCACGGGGGCCTCTTGCTGCGGGGGCTGGGGGAGCAGAGCTCTTGGGCTCCCCTGCACTGAGGCGGCCAGCAGCTCCACAAGGGCGTGAGTCACTGTGGCTGGCAGGGTCAGGGAGGCCTGGCAGAGAGGACCCGGTGGGCGGGGCCGTGCCCCTGTCTGGCCAGACGGGTCGAGTCTCCACCAGGCGCCTGAAATAACTCTTGGGGCGCCCAGCGGTGGGTGGTGTGTGTGTGCCACACCGGCAGCTGCGGGCCACCCTGCCTAGCCAGGTAAGCAGAGCCTGGCCCAGGGATACCCCTTTGGCCCAGGCGCAAAGCTGGGGGGGCAGCCCCCCTGCCCAGAGGCTCCACATTCTCCTTCCACTACGGCCGTACCTCCTAGGCCCTGACAGAAACCAGCCCCCTTCCCCATGGCCCTGGGGTGAGGGGTCCTGACGCTCTGCTGGGTCTCTGTCCGGGACCCCCACTCTTGTCCTGAGCCTGCAGACCCTCAGTGGGGACCTCCAGCCTGGCCCCCACAGACTTTGTCTCCCCCTGGGCCCATCTCCAGCTGCGGCTGGAAGGCGCTGGCTGGCATCCTGCTCCTGGCCCCAGGACTCATGGGAGGTTGGTGTCAGTGTCCTGGGGCCACTGTAGTCACTCCACACAAAGTCTGAGAACAGCAACAAGGAGGCTCCCCTAGTAACAGAGGCTGTCTTCTCCCTGCTTGTGTCTCTCTTCCTACAAGGATACAAGGTGCTGGACTAAAGCCTCCATCTCGATCCAGGATGCCCTCATTCCATCTATGGAGGCTATTTCCACATGAAGTCACATTCTGAGGTCCCAGGGGACATGAATCGGGGGGACATCATTAAACCCAGTGCAGCGCCCATCTGTGGCCTCTGACTTGAGCTCATAGGGGAGGGCCAGAGAAGTGGACTTTTGTGCACACAGCCAGGTCCACGGGGGCCGGTGGACAGGAGGGCCTCTGTGGGGGCTGAGGGGCACTGGCTGGTTGCAGCTTTGGCCAAGCACTGGACCGGGGCTGGCCAGATGGGGTAGGGGTACAGTGATGGGAGGTTCTGGAGGTCCAGACTGGACCGGCACGCCCAGAACCTTCCATCACAGCCTCCCACTAGGGTGATGGCAGGCAGCCCTGCCCAGAGTCAGGGCTCCGAGAATGCCCAAGGGGTGGGAATGCCCACGGGAAGATGCTGGCGTGAGTCTGGCGCAGGGCGGCCCCCGTGGCCTCTGCAGAGGTCTGAGCCCCTGCCTGGTGGAATCCCTTGAGGGTCACACAGTGGGGAGAACAAGGATGTGGCCCCTGTGGGGACCCTTGCAAGGACAGGCAGGGAAGGACGCCCATCAGGAGTTCTTGGGGTGTCCACGGAACAGAGGCGCCTGGGAGGGCTTTCCGCTGTACATGCAAGGTGCCGGGGTGGGGGACGGGGCCAGACAGAGGTAACTCTGTAGCAGGCTGCAGGCACCTCCAGAGGCTTGGCGAGGCCTAGGTGTCTCCGTGGGTTGACCGGCTATGGGCAGGGGAGAGGGACGCACACCGGGGAGGCCTACCTCCTGGGGCTCTGGCAGTTCATAGTCTCACTGTCCTCTGGGCATCGAGGGAGGTGGCGCGAGCCCAGGGTGTTTCAGGCTGGCCCGGACGCCGAACAGCTGAGGAGCAGGGGGCGGTGAGCAGGCTCTGCCCCCGGGGTAGCAGTGGGCATAGCCCAAGGGGCTGGAGAGTGAGGACAGAGGCCCGAGGAGGTGGCTGCGGGCTCAGGATCCCTGGAGCCCCACTGCACTGGGCTGAGACCTTCCAGCCTCAGAACTTAGGGAGAGGACCCGACCCCGGCCGGGGTGGGTCCCGTGTTACTGGACCCTGTCCGACGTTAGTTTCCTACTGCTGCCGTTCTCCCCAGCCATCCTGGCCCTTCTTGGCTGGTGGCCACAGGCCTCCAGTCCACCCTCCAGTGAGGACACCCTGATGGTGTCCACGCCACGTCCGTGGCCCATCCTGTCCCACACGCGGTGGGGGTGGGGGAGGCTCCCACGTGTGGCTCTCCTGGGATGGCGAGAGAACTGGTGAGAGCCGCATGTGAGGGCTCAGGGGGCCTGGAGGAAAGGAGTTAGACTCCGTGATGGGTCAGTGTCCTTGTGGCCAGGGGCGTGACTCCATCGCCCACCGGCCAGCGGCCTTGTCCTCCTCCAACTGTGGGTGGGATAACCCAGTGGCCGCGCCAGCCCCACCAGCCGGCCCTCCCCTGGTGCAATAGTAGCTCTGGGGCCACAGGGACCCCCGTGTTTTCCTCCACTCGAACCCCCAGACCCGGCAGCACGGAACTGGGTGCGCAGCAGAGCCTCTGAGCCTGACTGCTCCCGCGAGTGTGGGTCCCTGCCCTCCAGGCGGGTGTTCTGGTGCGGCTGTCTGTGCCCACGGCCATCTGTACGACTGGACCCCGAGTTTTCTCTAGAAAACTTCTCCCTTCCTGAGCTTCACATCTGTTTTGCAAGTTTTCCTGCCACAGGTTTTCGATGCTGGGGGTGGGAGAACACGGGGAGAGCACAGGCCGCCGGCAAGAAGGGCTCTCCTCCGGGGCTCCGAACCACCCGAGGACCTCCGTGGGCCTGTTTTGGGGCTCTCGGGAGCACACTCATGTCCCCCTTTATCTTAATACACAGCCAGGAGCCCCTTGCAGGTGGGTGGGAAGGGGATGACGAGGGCCACGCTGGGAGGAACGGGGGAGGAGGTTACATCGGTGGAAAGTCAGTCTTCAGGGCTCTCTGGTGGCCGCCGTGTCCCCAGGAAGCTGAGGGCTGCCCCGCTCTGCCAGGCAGCATCTGTCCGTGCTTCCCAAGGCGATTGGATAGCCGAGAAGCTGCTCTGGAGTCACTCGTCGGGAAGGAACCGGGGTCTCTATGGAGCTCAGGGTGCGGAAGGGGTGCCTGCTCCTGGCTCTTGGGCTTTGGGCCACAGACCCAATGCTGCTCAGGGATGGGCTGAGCGCGGCACCTCTCCCTGCGCCGGCCTGGCACGCCCTCACCATGGTCACAGAGAACACACACACACTGCCATGACAGCACACACAGGGAGCGCGGCAGAGACACGCTTGCACACACATGTGCGTGCACACACACGGGGAGGTGCACACACTCACGGAGACATGCACGTGGATGTGCGCACAAACGTGGATGTGGACATGCATGTGGACGTGTGCACACTCACAGGGATGTGCGCGTGGACGTGCACGCACACACACAGGGACAGGCACGTGGACGTGCGCACACTCACGGGGACTTGTGTGAGGCCCACACACACACGTGGGCTAGAGAGCCAGCAGGCTTGGTTCATGCCCGCCCTCTGCTAATCCATGTCGGAAGCAGGTGCTGGTCTCGGGCCGGGCACCGGGCCTTCCCGCTCAGAATGCGTCGGCCCGCGTCAGCCCTCAGCAGAGGCAGGGACACCCCCCCCCTCCAGGGGACCCCAGGCGCTCGCAGAAGCTCTTGGTTTCTCCCGTGTCTCCTCTCGCCTTCCCTCGTTCACACGTGGTTCGCTTTCTTCAAGAACAACTTCCAGTTTTCTCTCTTGGATGTTAACTCAGACGCTCTCGGGTTTGCGGTTCTAAAGTGTGTGACTGCGATCTTCGTCTCGTCGTTTTCCAGCATCTCCTTGTCCCTCTGGGCGAGCCGGCCCCTTGGGCAGCACATCCTCGTGCCTGGCCCTGGGTGACCACTGACCCCGTGTCCTCTCCGGGCTCCCTGCCCTGGACGTGTCACACAGCACATGTCCTCATTTCATGGAGCGCACGCGGTCACGAGTGTCAGCGCTCCTCCCCTCTTTCTGGCTGGATCCTGTCCCGCTGTGTGGATGGACCGAGGGCCGTCCGTCCGCTCCTCTGTGGAGGGACATGGTGTCCATGTTGGGCTCCTGTGGGGGGAGCCAGGACACTAGCAATTAGTGTGCAGGCTTCCGTGGGGACGCGTGTGTCCAAGGGTCTGGAGGCTTGCCGGCGAGGGCAAGTGATGGGTCACGCGGCAACTGTGTGCGCGTACGCTTGTAGGCAAACGCCCGACTGCCACCCCCACCCCCCGCCCTGCACCGTGTCCACACCCGCTGGCCACGCCCGGGCCTCCGTGCCCGACACCCTCGCCGACACTCGCAAGCTTCTCGGGCCGCTGGGTTGCCGATGGGCCTCAGCGCGTGTGTGGTGGTACCTCTCGCCCGGTGCCCGCGGTTCACAACGTTGAACGTCTCCCCGTGCGCTGACTGGCCGGCGCTCATCTCCTTTGGAGAGGCATCTGCTCACACCCTTTGCCCGGTTTTTATGACAAGGTGGTTCATGCTTTCCTGGTGAGTTGTAAGACTTCTTTACGTGTCCAGGACACGCGGCTCTTATCGGCTGTGTGACCTGCAGACGCCTTTCCCACTCCGCCGGCTGTGCCCCCGCCGTCCCGTGAAGGCACGGAATGCTTCAGCTCCACTGGAGTCTCATTTATCTGTTTTTCTGCTTCTGGAAACTTTATGCATTTTTATCCACCTGGAATGGGCGTGTGTTGCCCGAGGCCTTCAGGAGCAGGGTGGTGAGAAGGTGGGCTTGGCGTGGGCATGGGCCACAGATGTCAGGGACACTCAGGGAGGCCGAGGCAATCAGGGAAGTCTTCCTGGTGTCAGAGCTGGCCCTGCGTGCTGTGAGCCTGGGGCTTTGCCCCTTCAGCCTGGTGGGGGCCCTCGGTGTGGGAGTGGACCCCAAAGCCCCTGCCCTTGTGGGCTGTCCTTGTCTCCCCCCGCCTGCCCTCCGCGCCCTCCCTTCCGAGCCCAGCCACAGGACAGCGAACGGCGAGTGGCGGGACGCAGGACTGGACACACGGGGTAATTAATTTTGACTCACAGAAGCTGTATTAAATTGGATAGAAACTGCCGAAAATGGGATTAGGGGAGCAGCTTAGCCAAGGGCACACAGAAGGAGAAAGCCGGGCCGCGCTCTCGGAGGCGGGAGAGCTGGAGAAGGCGCTGGACATTTCTCGGCGATCACGTCATGTCCGAGGCTCGGCCTCCCCACGCCCCCGGAGGGGCGGCCAGCTCGGGGCTGGGAAGATGGGAAGACGGCCGCTCCCCTCCCTGCCACCAGCTTATCTGCGCTGAGCTCACTCCAGTCGGAGGATTAATTTGGAAACAATTAAAATTCTGTGTAAAAGTGGCAGCCGGCCGGCAGGCACGAAGCGGTTTCAGCACTGAGGCCGAATCCAATTAGTGTGGATTAAGTCGGCCACAAACCAGCAAGCCGGGGACAGCTCCTGGGCGCCCGGCTCCGGGGCTGCTGCACTGCCGGGGAGCCCCTCCAGTCCCAAGGTGGGAGGCGCGGGCAGGGTCAGGGCAGGCCGCGCCCGCCCAGGCTCCCTGCGCTCCCAGCTGCGCTCGGCTGGCATAGCCCCTGCCCGGGCCTGGCCTCTGTCTCCACAACGGCTTGTTTGGGATTTCTGGAGACGCCATCCCTTTGTGGGGTCACGGGGATGCCCGCGGCTGTCTGGGCAGTGTCTGGAGCGGACAACGGGCGGCTGCGGGGACATACGGTGAAAGGGGCGGGTCCTCAGGCTCACCTGTGTAAGGACCTGGCGGGCTGCCGTGGAGCCCAGCCCATGGAACCTTCTGGGTTCTGTTGAGGGCCCACGTGCAGACGCAGGCGGATGTGGATCCGCTGTCCTCGGCCAGGCCTCTGGGGGCCTCCGGGGGCCTTGGGGGGCAGCAGCCTCTCTTGCATGTGGCCTGAGATCTGGGGGAGAGCAGCCCTCTCCAGAGGGCTTGGGCTCGGCAGGAGTTGGGGGCTGGGGGCGTGGGACTCTCTCCTCTCCGTGGAGGGGTTCCCCAAGCAGCCGTGTGCCTATCCTATTGGGGGGGGTCCCCGCCTAGGGCCGAAGACCCCTCAGAGCTGCCTCTCTATCCTGCCAGGACTCCGCACACCTGGAGGTCCTCGGGCCCCAGGGACAGACTCCATGCACTCGTCTCCCTCTCCCCACAGGGGCCCGAGAGCATCATTGCTGGGGGGACTTTCCAGGCAAGGTGGGTAGATGCACAGGACTGGGGGAGTCCCGACACCCTGTCCTCTCCTCTTTCTTGTCTTGCCCCCACTGCCCCATGTAGGAGACCAGGAAGCCAGGGAAGGGCTCTTAGCCCTGCAGGCCTGGTTCTCAGCTCATTGGCAGCCACCGGAAGCCCGTGGGGGGCGCTGCTCAGGGAGTGAGGGGAGCCAGGGCCTGGCTGCATCCCAGAGCAGGGAGGGCCGAGCCACCCTGCAGGCAGTGAAAGACAGAGGTGGAGAGGTCAGGGCCCATGGACGTCCCTGGTCTGCCGCCGGGTGTGTGCTAATGAGCTTGAACTCCAGCCCCACCGCAGCCTGTAGGCTGCCTGGTGGTCGACCTCCAGGAGGCCTTATCGGTTCCCAGAGACTCCAGGGACCCTCATCTGTCCCTCTGCTCCTTGGGGCCAGGGCCCGGAGGCCTGCCCCAGCCTGTGCGGAGAGGAATGGGTTTACCCCGCAGCTACTTCCTCGCAGAGCCCAGCAGCCTGCCCCCCGGAGAGGAAGCCACCAGCCCAGGCCACCCTCTCCAGCCCCGCTCCTGGGCCGGAACTGGCCCATTTGTGACCTGGTGTCTCCCTGAATCCAGGAAGTGAACTGAGCTATGGGGTGTGACCCCCAGGATTTGCCTCCAAGCCAGGGCATGGGGGTTCCCCCAATTTCCACTGGTATCTTTGCCCCAAGGGCCATGGAGGCTCTTGGGGTGGGAGGAGCCTGGGTCCCTCACCTGGCCATGACCTTTTCCGGGGTTTTCAGGTGATCTGCGTAAACTTCTGCTTCTGGGTGAATTCCCCAGAAAAATGAGGGAAGCGGGGTTTTCCTGGCTGGAATGCAGGGTTCAGGCCGGGGTTGTGGCAACTGGCGCTGTACCACAGCTGTGTGCTCTGTCCCCCAGAGGCAGGTAGTGAACTTTGTGTCGGCTGCTCCAGAGCCTCCGCAGTCGGGGACCCCCACTGGGGTCTTCCATCCCTGCGGGTGCTTGCTGTTTCCAATACCTGCCCCCCGGTGTCTGACGCTTGCTAACCCGACTTCGCAGGTTGTTCCCAGCAAGGATGGGGTCCTGCCCTCGAGGGCTCCCACTCCTTCCCCTCCGGGACCTGGTATGGAGGGATTTGTGCCCCGTCTGTGGGCGCCTGGCTGTGAGATGGTGAGGGCTGGGTCCCGGGCTCTCAGAGTCAGGGACGTGTGACCTGGTTTCTCCGTCCCGAGGAGCCGGCGTTGGGGGCCCTTCCCAGGAGAATGAGGAGGAGCCGAGGGCACTTCCCGATTTGCCTGGAAAACACCCTCGGAATCCACTTGGCAAGTGGCCACAGTACCTTCGCAGGACGTTTCTTCCGCTTCCAGTGAAAGCAAACAGAGCCCGAGGCCTCACCCTGCCACACACACAGGGTGGGATTTCCTGGGCTGACTCACGGGGGCCTGGCTTGGGTGAGGACGCAGAGCTGGTGGCCTGGTCGCTTCCCTCTGTGGAATGTTAGGCTGGGCTGGGGATGCTGCTCCTGTACCCTGGGGAAGCCGTGGGGTCCCTCCCTGGGGGGGCGTCTGGAGTGGGCGGGCATCTTGGAACAGGACCTTCTTGTCCTTTTTGTCTGTCTCTCAGCCCCACTGAGCCAGCGCCGCGGCGGCAGAGCCGAGGCCCAGGCTCAGACGGCCTGGCCTGGGGGTCAAGGGACGGCCCAGAGCGACGGCTCAGACAGAGGCAGGGTGCACCATACAAGGCCGTTGGGAGCCACGGCCTGAGGAGGTCTTGGGGGGCCAACAGGGAAGGAGCCACGTCCTCTCCCCACTCCCTGTTTCCTGCAGCCGGACCCCCACCGCAGTGTAGGAATCCACCCCCAAACAGGGAGGTGGGCGCTGGTGTCTCCAGTGGGTCCCTTTGGTCTCTGGGCCTCAGGCGCTTCACGCCTGAGAAGCGGGCAGGTGGCCTGTCTGAGGGGTCGGACGCTGAGTGAGTGCCGCAGATGGAAGGCTCTGTGCGTGATGACCGCTTCACTCCTAATGTCGCCGAGGAGGCGGAGGTGGCGCCTGGGTCTGGTGGCAGCCCCACCCCAGCAAGCTGGGGAACCCGGAACCAGGGTCCTGGCCCCTGAACCTCAGTCCTCCGGCACCCAGCTGCCCACATGGAGGGTGCCGTCTGGTCAGATGTGACAGACACATGCGGCGGGTGTGGGGCCAGGGTGGGAGAAAGGGCCTCTGCGCCCACCCCCCAGGTTCATAGCCAGTCCCTCAGGGGGACTGCGGTGATTCCAAGGGCCTCAAAGTGCGGGGTCCTGGGGGCAGCCTGAGACGGCTGATGGCGGTGTCAAGGGAGCGGTGGCTCCTGCCAGGTCTCTGGGTCCTGGCAGAGCACTGGCTGCTGAAGACGCATCCGACAGGGAAAATGAGCCTCGCGGTGAGGGCTCAGCCAGAAGTAGCTCCCAGGCCCAGACGCTGGTCCCCTGAGAGGGCCACCTTCCCTGGAGGTCCCTGAGCCTGGCGTTGCCGGGGAGACGCGCCTCGGAGCGGGGTGGGCGGGCGCGGGTGGCCTGGGGAGCTGGGGATGGGGGTCTGCGTATTTGGGGAGCAGGACACTGGCCGCTGGCCCCTTGAGAGCAGCCGTGCTCTGGTGGTTCCCTCCCACCTCCCGCCAAGCATTCTAGCTTGTTCCGTGAGAAAACCAAACACAAGGAGCTGGAGAAAGGCTCTCTCAGAGCAAAACCTCTTTCCTTTGTTTTGGAGAAGTCAGAGGCGTTCCCTTTCCCGGTTCCGTGTGGTGTTGTGGAGGCGCAGCCGGCTCGGCTGTGGGAATGCTGGGGCTTGTGGGGTCACTGAGCCCTCAGGCTCGGCCGTCCAGGTCACCCTCAGGGTGACGCACTCGCGGGGATCTCCAAGGCTTAGAGAGAGTGTCCCATGTCCGTCCGGATGGTGGGTACCGTCCCGCCTAGCCACACAGTGAGACTCTGCAGCTGCCTGCGGCAGGGGTGACCCAGGCCGGACACAGGCCACACAGCCTGCGGCCAAGGGATGGGAGGTGGGGAGTGAAGCTCCCAGGGCTGCCTCTCCTTGCCAAAAACCAGCTAAAATCTCCGGGGGAAGAAGGGGTTGCCTGTTTCCGTGACGACGCTAGAAGCCATTCAGGGGATCACATTCAAGAGGTGAACGTATGGCCCGTGAATTGTGTCTCTGCGTCATCGTGAGGCTGTCATCAGTGGTTCTCATGTCAGGAGCAGGCGGCAGGAGCTGGTTTTGGATATACCGGGTTACGACGCTTCCGCTGGGGAGGACGGGGTAATTCTGGTTCCGCGACCACGTGAATGTGCCTCACGCCGCGGAGCTGTGCTCTTAGAAGTGGTGAAAATAGTACATTTCGTGTCATGAATATTTTACCACACCAAAAAAGGAAACACCCCGGTGGCATGGCCGTCCTTCCCCTGGCACTCACGTGTCCCATGGCGAGTTCCCGTGTCGCGAGTTCCCCTGGCGCCATCAGCCGACTTCATCTGCCCAGGTCCGACCGCCCGCTGGCTGCAGAGCCACCGAGCGGAGGAGGGGAGCCCCAGCCTCGGGCTTCAGGGGTGCGTTGGGAACCCAGCGCCCCAGAATCCCAGCGGCTCTCCGTCATGGAAGCTGGGGTCTGCACAAGGCCGACAGCTCCTGCCTGGACGGAGGTGCTGGCCTCTCAGGACGCCTGCGGGAAGCTCTTCTCCTGGCAACGTGGGGCGAAAAGAACAGGGGCCCCCGTGAGTCGCCAGGGCAAACCTGAGACCTGGAAGGCTTGGTGTCCTTGCCCCATGGGGTTTAGCGAGGGCAACAGGGACAGCCCTGTTGGTGGGCAGGCAGAGCTACTGCAGTCATGTTCCCATTTCTGCATGTTGGGGGTCGCTGGCTGGCTCACAGACACCCCACCTGGAGCGCTGGGCCCCCAGCCGTATGAGGGGCAGCGCCAGACCATCCGTCCAACAGAAAACAGATGGCCCCTCTTCCTCTGGGAGCCCGGGGAATGCCAGGCACTGGTCTGGGGAGGCCGGGACCCCTGCTCCACATTCCAAGACGGCGTCGCAGCCCAGGAAGGAAGTGTGGCCCCCCTGATCCCCACCTGCCCACCAGATGCACAGCCACGAACCCCCCAGATGCAGCTGCCTCCTAGCAGACCCTCAGCGACCCCCTTCCCATCTGGCCCTGGGAGGCCTTGGCCCCTCATCTCCCTGCCCAAGGAAGCTGGCTGCGAGGAGGGCTGATGAGCTCTGGCTCCACAAAGCACTGTGGATGTCCATCATCAGGGAAGGCCACCACGTCCTCCCAGAGACATCCCTGGCCCCAAGGACACCCGTCTCTCCCCCAGGGCCCCTTGCCTCCCCTGTGGGCTGGTGCCTGTGCTCCCACCTGTCTGGGTCCTGCTGTCCCTGCCCCAACCCGGGCCTTCACCTGCCGCCTCCCTCCGGTCTGTCAGCTCCCTCCCGTCTGTCAGGTGTCACCCTGTGCCAAGACTCTGCTCCCCTCCTAGGGCGCTGTGTCGGTTCTTCTCAAGGTTCATGGCTCCCCAGAACATCAGAAAGTGACCTTATTTGGAAATAGGGTCATTGCCGATTTCTGGGTTAAGATCAGGGTGGAGTAGGGTCAGCCCTAAATCCGGGGATTGGCGTCCTCACAAGAAGGGAGGAGGAAGACAGACACACACGGAGGACAGCCGCGCGATAATTGGGGCAGAGTCCTGGGGATGAAGTCACAAGCCGAGGGACACCGGCCACACTGGGAGCCGGGCGAGGCAGGAGCAGCCCTCCCCCGGGTCTCCGGAGGGGACTGCGGCCTGTCCCACGTAGATATGACGTCCGGCCCCCAGACTGAGATGGGGAGTTGGGTCTGTGGCGCTTGGGTTCCGTTGCCGTGGGACCAAGAGGCACCCAGCCCCGCCTGATCTGGGCCGCCAGGTCTGAGCTTGCTGCTGCCACACGGAGCCCTGTGACCAGCTGGAAGGTGGAGGAGAGCAGGGGCACGTGAGGGCGTGGGCGGCCCCTCGCACCCTCATCGGCCCGTCTCGTCTGCCAGCTGGTCCCGGGCCCTTGGCTCCCCACACACTCGTGGGTCCTCTTGGCCTGGACGAGGCTTCCCCCAGGGGACGCCCCACTTGGCCCCCACAGCCCACACCCCCCGCGGCCACTGAGCTGGACCTCCTGTTTTAAATTCCCGCCTGGTCGTGTTCCCACTGCCCCCCACCCAGCGGCCCGGCCCCCTGGGCTTGGCAGCGAGGTGTCCTGGGCTGTTTTTTCCAGTGGGCGTGGGCCGGGTAGAAAATGACCTCAGAAGGGTGGGGCGGCTGGGGAGGCCCGGAGGTGCTCAGAGGGCATCCCAGGGGCATGGCGGGTGCCCACGCTTGGGCTGGGTCGGGGTCTGCTCCCGTACTGTGTGCAGGGCCCCTGAGATTCCGTGATGGAGGCGTCACCCGCATTCCCAGCCTTGTTAGAAGCCTCTTGCCACCATGGCTCCGTTGGGCTCCCTGTCCCTGGGCAGTGCCGACAGCCATCTGCGTGGAGGGGGCTGGCGGTTGGCTCCACTCCCGTGACCTGGACCCCTGAGCTCAGGCCGCGGAAGACGGGGAGCTATTGACTGTGCCACCAGTTCAGCAGGGTTGTGGGGCCGCGGGAGCCCTTGGACAGTAGGGTCAGAAGCTGAGCTCTGGGCCGTGGGTCAGGGCCAGAGGGCTGAGGGACAGGACGACAGGGTTGATGATAATGGCCTTCAATCAAGCCTGACAGGAAAGAGGACTCCGTCCCTGAGGCATTTCCACCGAAGGGAGAACAGTGACCCCACGATGGGCTGCAGGAGAAGGGTGAGGTATGCGGAGACCGGTGGCCACTGGCAGGGCCACTTGGCAGGGAGGACGGAGGATGGAAGGGGACCTGGGCCCCAGCCTTGATGCTGCTGGGACACAGTGGGCGGAGAGGGTGGAGGGAGTCCCCAGCTTCCCCAGCCTCCAGGCTCAGCCCCACAGGGGCTCAGAAAGCTCAGGGAGACGCCCCAGACAGGTGCCTGAGATGAAGCCAAGAGGTGAACCCAGGTGCCCAGCATCAACTGCCAGCCCCGCCGCTCCCCCACCCTGGCTTGGTGGACGGAGAAGGACAGACCACCAGGTGGAGGGAGGAGGTTCCCAGGTTGGCGATCCATGGCCATCAGTGGAGTGTCCTAGATGATGCCTGCATCACTCCAATCTGTGCCCCTCTCCTGGGTCCATGTCTCCCTCTGTCTTCTTTTAAAAGATTTTATTTATTATTTATTTTTCAGAGAGAGAGCGAGAGAGCAGGCAGACACAGAGGGAGAAGCAGGCTCCCCGCCGAGCAAGGAGCCCGATGCGGTACTCGATCCCAGGACCCCGGGATCATGACCTGAGCTGAAGGCAGTGGCTTAACCCACTGAGCCACCCAGGCGCTCCTCCCTCTGTCTTCTTATTGGAGTAAAGGTCCATCCCAGGTAATCCAGAAGGTTGTCCCTTAGAAATCCTGGATTTGAGGGGCACCTGGGTGGCTCAGTGGATTAAGCCACTGCCTTCGGCTCAGGTCATGATCTCGGGGGTCCTGGGATTGAATCCTGCATTGGGTTCTTTGCTCAGCGGGGAGCCTGCTTCCCTCTCTCTCTCTCTCTCTCTGCCTGCTCCTCTGCCTACTTGTGATCTCTCTCTGTCAAATAAATAAATAAAATCTTAAAAAAAAAATCCTGCATTTGATTGCATCTGCACTCGGATCTTTTTCCAAATACGGTCATATGCACCAGTTCTGGCGGACATGAATTCTGGGGGACACCATTCAGCCCACTGCAGCCAGGCACACAGGCAAGTCCCAGAGGTGACAGGAATTGGAACCCACTGTGTCTTTCCTGTCCCCAAGGCCCCTCCGGACAGAGGTTGCTGAATGATGACCTCCAAATCCCTGCCAGAAAGAGTCCAGAGCAAATTTTGAGTCATACACACACCGAATTCAAATTCAGTGTTGTTTTATGCCCTGGCTGGTGGTTTTGCTCCTGTGAGTTCCTAACAGCCAACAGGAGAGAACTGAAGGCTACTTGCCTTCTAAGCCCCGTTAATTCTGTTCATCCACCCACCCACCCATCCATCCATCCATCTACCATCCATCCAGCCAGCCAGCCACCATCCATCCTTCCATTCATCCCTCTGTCCATCCATCCCTCCATCCATTCACCATCCATCTGTCCATCATCCATCCATCCATTCATCCCTTCATCCATCCATCCATCCATCCATCCACCATCCATCTATCATCCATCCATCCATCCATCCATCCGCCATCTACCATCCATCCACCACGAATCCATCCACCCGTCTATCCACTATGCATACATCTGTATGTCTTTTCATCTATTTGTCCATCCCTGTGTGTTTGACCTTGGGCAAATGAAAAATGGGAGGGGAAGTGAACCCCAGAGACCTCCCAGTTCACCACCCACCCCAGGGCGTCAGCCTCCCTTCTGGCCAGCAGGCAGGCAGCCCAGGCCACAGCTGTGGGCTTCAGTCGGGAGTCTGGACCTGCTGGCTCCTGTCACTGCAGCTGAGAAGTGTTTCCAGCTTACAGCAGTGTAATTACTCACCCTTCTTTGGACGGGTGAAAGCTCCAGGAGGGACTAAGTGCCTGCTGGACCAAACTGATCCAGAGCAGGGAGGGGAAGGACAGCTGGACAATAGGTGGTTTGGGCAGGCAGTGGACGGGTGAGGAGGTGGCTGTGAAAGGCAGGTCTTCCAGGCCAGAGACTCCCATGTGCCCCCTGCATCCACGGTTCCAGACCGTGTGAGGAGGCAGTGCCAGCCTGGGTGGGCGCCTGGGGCCTGGGGCGTGGGCTTGCCGGAGGAGGGGCAGCTGCTGGCCAGGAGGTCGGGTGGCCAGGGCCCTGGGAACCCAGTGAGGGGGCACTAGGTCTAATATGAGGCCAGCTTCATGGCAGGGGTTCATGCCCGGACTGTCTAGACAGAGACCTAGAGGGGCCTGACCCGAGTGGCTGCTGCCCAGGATACAGTGACTGACAGCCTCTGGCCCCAGCTTGCCATCATCTCCCCGGGGCTCCTGAGGCCAGTGGGGATGATCTGAGACTTCCAGCTATGGAGGTGAACCTCGGGGTGTTGTGAGCGACCAGCGGGTTATGGGGGGAAGGCGGGCCAGAGGGAGCTGCAAGGAGCTGGGGGGCTTGGCTTTGGATGGGGCCCTGCTTTGTGGAGGCCCACGGCGAGGGAATGAGGGACCTAAGGGACCACATCGCCTCCTCACACTCCCAGCTTCCCCGGAAAGTGCGCAGGGGTAAACCTTGATGTCACAGAGGTAGGAAGAGGTGGGGCCCACGTTCTTGGCCTGTGCTGCTGCTGGGGGCAGAGGCTGGTGAGGAGGCAGGGCCGGTCAGCTGGGCCAGAGCCCTGTCCTGGAGACCCCCAAGGCAACCACCAGCCCCGCACGTGAGTAAGTTGGTCAGCGGCCTCACCCAAGGTCCCGCCAAGCCCACGTGAGCTCGGGGCAGTGGCCCGACATCTCCCACCCCCTGGCGTGGGCTGCGTTGGACAACGGGGCTCTGTTTCGAGCTAGATGAGTGGGCACTGAGGGGGAGGGGAAGAGCCCAGAAGGGTCAGAAGGGGCCAGTGTGGACCTGCCCACCCGTCATTAACCCCTTCAGGGGTCGGAAGAAGCCGGGCCTGGGTGTGCGCAGCAGGTCCCAGGGGCGGGTCTTAGCCTATGCTGCTGTGCGGGCCTGGGGCTGGGGCCTCAGCCCCAGGAGGCGGCTGCGAGACTGGAGCTGCTTCCTTCACCGCAGCCCATGCTTCCTGCAGGAGGGTGTCTGCATTTAAGGAGAGCATCTGTGTTCCCCGCTAGCTGAGAAGCTCTGAGGGTGGGGCCATGCTCTCTGCCCTGCACGGGGCACCCTGAGAGGACACAGCCAGCTCCCCCTCAGCCCTTCCCCTCTGTCCTGCGACAGCCTGCAAGGTCCCTGGGAAAAGGCACATAAACAATCAGGCTTCCTCCTCATAGGCTGCTGCCCCTTCCCCAGCTCCCCACGCCCCTGCCAACGAGCTCTAGGTGCTCCTGCCTTGTCTGCGGTCTGGGGCCCCCCTGCCTGCAACGCTCACTCGGGGCTCATGCACTGCTTCCCCACCCAGTGACTGCTTTTCTTGGGGTCTTGGAGGGGAGAGGGTGTAGAAAGGCAGTCTGTGGGGCTGGCCTCATCCCTGTGAACCTCAAAGCTGGGCCTGGGGGAGACACCCTGGCAGGAAGGGCTGTCAGTCCTGGGGCTAGGGCTGGAGCTGTGTACAGGGGGCGGGGAAGGTGGACCCCTGGAGAAGCCCCCTCAGCCCTAATTCATTCCAGTGCTCCCCCCCCCCACATGGGGCTGCCCCATGCCTGACGGTCCTGCGAGCTCTGCACACTTGTAATTAGAGGGCTCCCCCTGCTCCCGTACCAGCCTGGGGCTCTGATCCAGCAACTTCTGAAGGAAGCCCCCACCATCTGCAGGGAAAGCCGGGAATCCTGTGAGGCTGGAAAGGAGGAGGGGGCCGGAGCAGAGGGCGGCTGAGGGAGGGGTCTGTCCTCGTCCTCCCTGTGGCAGTGTGTGCATTCATGGCCCTGGGGGCTTGTGACAAGTAGGCACAGCCATGAGCGGTTTCCCAGGGAATGGCCGGTTGCAGCCTGTGATCGAGAGGGATGGAAGCCAGGGGGTCTGGGAAGGTCCCGGTTCAGGCCTGGCCGTGGCCCCACCCAGGTGGTTTCTGCTGTGAGGTGTGGGGGTGGGCTCAGCCGTGGGCACCCCCTCCCCTGCCCCACCAGCCAGGTGACCTCAGCAATCCCCTCGGTCCCATGGTCTCACGTGTCCTTCCCACTTGCACAGCCGGGGGCTGGAGGAGGTTCTCGGATCTGCCCAGGGAGGGGCGGTGGGAATGAGTCTCAGACCACAGCCACTTACCGGGGACAGAGGCAGACACGTCAGGACCTGGGCCAAGGGGCGCAGAGTGGTGAGCACATGCCAGGGATTGCCTGCCATGAGCTCAGCCCTAGTTCTGGGGCTACCGTCCTCGTCCCCAGCACTTGTGACTGGGACGCAGTAGTCCTAGGGCTGTGGTCTGCAGGAGGAGGTACATGTCCAGTCAGGGGAGAAGCCAAATCTGAGCCAAGGTTGGCTGGGACCAAAGCTTGGCCCTCGTGACTCTCCTGGGGAGCAGTGCTCAGTCAGCTCCCCTGCGTGTAGACTCATCCAGGGTGACAACAGAACCCACCGCAAGAAACACGGCCTGAGTTCTTCCGCAGTCAAGGAAGAAGCAGCAGAGAGCCTGACCAGCCGTGGCCATTCGCAGTGGGAGTTTTAGCACATGAGGTCAGTGAGGGCTGATTTGGGGGATTGGGGAGCCCCAGGCAGCCGGATTCTTGCACTCAATTATTTCCCACTCCTGGGGCGGCGGGACCCAGGGAGGGTGTTGTGATCTGCCCAGGAGCCCTCAGCTTCCAGGTCAGGCCTCCGGGATCTCTGGAACTCGACTGCGGCTCCGTCAGAGCCAGAGAACCCCAGGGCCGAGCTGCTCCCAGATCCGAGGGTCTCAGAAGCTGCGTGAACAGCAAACGTTGCCGTGGCCTGAAGCGCTAAGATCAGGGACAGTGCGTCACACAGCGGTACCAGCCGGCTCAGGCCACCGTCCCAGAGTCCCACAAGGCCAGGGCAGCGAGCACAGCGGAGAAGAGTTGTGCCCCAGGGCTGGGGGCTGCAAGGCCGAGGTCCGGGCGTGGCCCCTCTCAGTGGTGTGCAGACGGCCGTCTCCTCCTGGCAGTCCCGTGTGTGTGTGTGTGTGTGTGTGTGTGTGTCCAGAGCTCTCTTCTCGTGAGGACACCAGTCGGATGGGGTTGGGACCCACACTACTGACCTCAGTTTATCTAGATCGCCTCCTTCAAGACCCATTTCCAAATGCAGTCACATTTTGAGGTCCTGGAGGCTATGGCTTCAACATGGAATTTGGGGGGACACAAGTTGCCCCACCGCAGGGCTGCGGGTAACAGGTACGCCCCATTGCAGTTCTCTGCCCTTGCTCTGGCCTGTGCTCTCTTGTGGTCACCTTCCCAGGAAGCCTCCCTGAGCCCAGCTGAGCCATCCTTCAGACGCACAGGGATGGGGTGAGGGAAAGAAGGAGGGGGGTGGGTGTGTGGGGAAGGTGCCCCTCCCGCGGCTCCATCCGCCAGGACCCGGCGAGAGCACCCACTATCCTGTGAGGTGGAAGGTCGCGCCCCCAGCAGCTTTGGTCAGTGTTCCCCTACCCTCCTGCCCCGACCAGGGCTCCAACGGGAGCATGGGCTGGCGGCCAGGGAACTTTCTGGAGAATGGCTGCCCTGCTTGGGAGTGGGCATGCGGCACCTGGAGCCCCACGTGGGCGGCACCCACTCATCCACTCCCACCCATCTGTTCATTTTTTCGTCGGCAAAGGGCCGGCGGAGGCTGCTGTGTGCGCAGAGCCGTGACCACATCCCTCTTTGCCGCTGGCCTGTCCCGCCCACAGACCCGTGTTGGGTCCCTGAGCTGGCAGGATCCTCGGGACAGATCCAGGCTCCCCAGAAGGGCCCCACATCCAGCTTTTCTCGTGGCGGCCTGCAGAGGCACTGGCTTTTGGCCTCTCGGATGGGGAAACTGAGGCAGAGGGCCTGAGCAACGTGCCTGGTGTCCAAGACAGAAGGCGGTGGGGCTGGGATTCAAGCCAGGCAACTGGCGAGTCTGGGGCCTTCAGCTCCAGCCCTCCTGAATGGACTCCCCGGGACTGTCCCATGTTGTTGGAGGGATACCCTGGATTTGTGCTGGCTGGACGCCACCATGAAAGCCACCACTGTGTTCTGGGGGCTTCGGGCCCATGTGGGGTTCTGCCTCCACAGAACTGGGTCCCCGAGTGTGGGGCAGCCCACCCCCCGCGACTTTCTTTGCCCACATCACAGAGTCTGAAGAGGTCAAGAGGAGGCTCTTCCCTGTGCTGTGGGGGGCTGGGGAGGGGTGCCCAGCCGGGGCAGGACGGCCTCAGGCAGGGCTTGGAGACATGAGGCCATCTGGCAAAGCCACACAACTGGCAGCAAGGCCAGACCTCGACTCGAACAGAGCTGCGCCTGTTAACGCAGAAAGAAGGCTCCACCTTTGGGTCCTAAGGAAGGGGGACCCCGTGAGAGCAGTCGTCGCCTGATCCGCGGAGCCCTACGGTGGGACGTCACCGGGTGCAGACCAGGGCCACGGACGTGCGCAGCCCCATGGCCACTCTGGAGCCCAGAAGGTCTCGGGTACACTGGGGCCGGAGCCCGGAAACTTCCTGCTGAGATCACAGCCAGGCTAGCCCCACCACGCCCCACCGTGTGATCGGGGGAGTGGGCTTTCAGCTGGGGCACCGCCAGCCATGGCGTTGTGAGCTGGACAACGTCCGCCAGCTGCCCTGCCGACCTGGAGTGTGCTCTCCCTGACACCCGGGCTGAAGGCAGAGTGTGCGGCTTCAGACTCGGGGCTCCGGGGCTCAGGGTGCCGGCCAGCGGCCATCCTCTGCTTGGGGGGTCCCACCCTGAGGTCTGGCAGCCCTCCTGCCCTGGCAGACCCCAGCCCCCTGGCTGCCCCCAAGCACCTCCAGCCTCCACCTCCCCCTGAGCACCCGCAGCCCCCGCCTCCTCCCTGGGCCCCCATCACTGACTGCTTCATCCTCTCAGGCCTCCTCTTCTGGGCTCTCCTTGCCTCCAGCCTCTCGGCAGAGGAGGGGTGACCTGTCCACCAGGCAGGGGCATAGCTCTGGCTGCGTCTCTCCAGAACGTGTCCGTCTTCCCGACAGAAGCCTCCTTCAAAAACTCCCTCTCTTCTCCTGTACCCAGGCGGGGACGCCCCGTTCTGCTTTCTGTGGTCTGTGTCTGTGCACTGGACAGTTGGCCTCGGTGTCACAGCCGCAAGGTCCATCATGCCGGAGCAGACGCTCTGCCCTCCTCAGGGCTGAACCGTAGTCCTGCTGGATGGACCACGGGGTGCGAATCCCCTTGGCCCTTGGTGGGCGTCCGGGGGGCCTGCACCGGTTTAACAAGTAAAATCCCATCAGTCCTCAGAGCCCCCCTACCCAAGGGGGACAATTTATTCCCAAACGAATACAAGGAAATCGAGACTCAGAGAGGCCAAGAACCTCCCTGAAATCACAGACTGGCATAGCGAGACATCGCACGGCCATGGACGGCCAGAGCCCTTGCCAGTGGAGCCCGCCTGGTCGTACCCTGCTCTGTGCCCTGTCCCTCCCTGTCTGTCTGCCTGGCTATGTCTCCCTCCCTCCCTCCTTCTCTCCCTCGCCCTCTGTCTCTGTAAGCCCCGGGACGGGTGTGTGCCCGGTCTGGCCTGGGGGCGAGCTCCTGGCTTCCTCTGTGCCGTCCCGGCCCCCGCGTGTGCCTACCTGTAAATCAGACCGGATCCTGTTACCTGAGCCAGAGTGCCGGTCCTCGTACACCTTCCCTGCTCCCTGCTCTCCACCGGGTGGCTACCATCGTCCGACCCACAGTTCCAATTTTTCTCCCTCCCAATCACCCCGTGTCACCCGGTGCTAGAACCCGACCACACGGGTCCCCCACCCCAGGGCTGTGAGCTGGCGTGGACATGAGGCCAGTTGCTCCCCGACACACACTGCTGGCTCCTGGGGACCCACGTGTACGCTGTAAGTAGAGGGGATATGCCGCACACTTCACTGAGAACACTCGTGTCCAGGATCAGGAACCTGGACCTCTGTCTGCTGAGCTCTCCGGAGCCCTGCACTCCCAGAAAACATGACAGTTAGTAAACCCACCTGTTCGTGTGTGGACCACCACGGTCCTGACCCACCAGGACCACCTCTCCCCGCAGAGTCTCGGCAGAGACCCTGTCCCTCCTTTCCTCTGCCATCTGCCGCTAGTTAACAACCTTGGCCGGGGCAGGTTGGCTGTGGTGCCCTCGGGTCCCCACCCAGACAAGTGAGCTTCATCGGTAATTCCTGGACATGGGCTCAGGCTTACATGAGATTCTCAGCAGGACTTTACCACCGTGGTATCTCTCACTTTCTTGGAGCATTTAGCTGCTTTCCTGTCGCTTCAAGGCCTTCGTTTGGAACCTGTCTGTGTGTGGTGTGAGGTAGGGATCTAGCCGTCCCTGTGTTCACGGAGGTGACAGGGTCCGCACCCATGGTGGGGTGCATGCCTTCCCCTTGCTGGTGCCCAGCGCGCCAAGCTCCCCTGCCCCAGAGGGCTGTCACTGAGCTCACTGCTCTGTTCCGTCAACTCGAGTCAACCCACAAGAATGAATTTAATCGTCCTGGTTATGCACGACTTCAGAACAGCTGGTTAATTCAGTGAGAAGAATCACACACCAGATGTCGGCGGATCATGTAACCGAACCACCAGACTGGTCTCTACTCTCAGCTTCAGCCTGGGATGCTCATGACTGCTGGTTTGCCGAATTGCTAGGCAGCACCAGCTGAATGCCTCTGAGAGTCTGGTGCTGGACTGGGCTGTGGGGCCAGGCACGAGGTCCCCAAGGGGGAAGAAGACACAATGTGGGTGTGCACAGTGGTCAAGGAGGCCCCTCAGAGGATGCTACAGATGGAGTGTTCACGCTCCCCCGGGACCCAGGTTACACCCTAAGTCCCAAGGTCATGGTGTTGGGAGGTGGGGACTCGGGGTGGTGATGGGATTATGAGGCTCATGGACAAGATCGGTGTCCTTCTACTAGAGCCGCCACCCATGAAGAGGACACAGCACGAGGTTAGCAAGGAGGGTCGCACCAGATGCTGAATCTGCCAGCACCTTGACTTGTAGGCCCCAGGAGCAAGCAAAATGTCTATTGTTTAAGCCCCCTGAGAATGGCAGTTTGTCAAGAGAGCCTAGACAGACTCAGTCAGAGGAGGTGGCCGTTTTAACTGGATCTGATGTATAAGACATAGTTCATGTGCAAAGACCTGGGGTGGAGGAATTCCAGGGAGAGCAAGTGCAAAGGTCCTGTGGCAGGGACAGGCTTCATGTCGCCATGGTTGGAGGGGCTGGAGGTAGGGAGACAGGGTGGGTGTTTTGGGGAAGTGAAGCAAAAGCAGAGCTTCTTCTTCGTGGTGGGGAGCCTTCTCCCAGGTGAGAGAAAGGTGGTTCTCTTACCCCAGGATTCCACTGAGCCAAGTCTGGGGGTCCTTGCCACAGCCTCCCCAGGCGGCCTGTCCCTTCCTGAGGCCTCAAGTGTCCCCCTTTATCTGTCCAGTGAAGCCCTAACACCTGAGCCCTATGGCCAAAGTTGGACACCAGCCCACCCCCCTGCACGTGCACCCCAACCTGACAAGTGGCTTTCCGATGCCACAGTCTGACCCCAAGCACGTCTGCCTAAACCTCTCACTCAAAAGCCAAACCCCACATCTACCCTTCACCCAACAAAGTTTGAGACCTGTGGTCACTCTGCAGCAGGGACCTCCACATCTAGGGGCTCACAGTGTCTGGACAGACATACGCCAGGCACCCGGAGCTGAAGCAGGCACGGCATCCTTTGTGGCCCCAGAGCCAGCCCCCGGGACAGCAAGGGACAGCGAGGGGCAGTTGGGAACAGCGAGGGGCAGCGAGAGGCAGCGAGGGGACAGCGAGGGGCAGCAAGGGGCAGCAGGGAGCAGCAAGGTTCCTGCCCAGGGGCCATGCTCCTGTCTGTCCTGAAGACAGGGCAGCAGGCCGCTGGCCACCAAGCCATGGTCTAGGCAGGGTGAGGCACCCTTGGGCCTTGGCTGTCCCCCCGGTCCTCACAGAGCACAGGGCGTGATGGGAGCGTGGGTAATTCGGCTCTAGCTGTGCTGTGGGCTGCAGGGGGGAGGTCGGTGGCGGGGAGCCGCCACTCTCAGCATTAAGCCTGGTGAGTCTGGTTCCACTCCGGCATGGAACTCAATGTCTGATCTGTCTCCAGATTGGCCCGGGAAGAAACTGGGGGAGAATTGATTTGTGCCCCATCCCGACAACCTCGGGTGAGGAGCCCCACCCCACCCCTGCCCGGCCCCTCCGTGCCCTCCCCACACACCCCCAGCCAGCCTGCTGGCGCCGGGAAAGGTGGGGCCGGGAGCAGGGCTGGAGGCCTAAGCATGGGGGGTCCTGGCTACCCCTCGGAGGCTGGAGCCCAGCAGTCTCCTGGGGGCAACGCTCATCCCTGGGGGCTCTGTCTGCCAGCACCAGAGACAATGTGCACACCCTGGCCTGAGTGCCCCCGGGGCAGGGACACGCGTGGTGGGGGAGCATGCAGCACACGTCCTGTCCTAGAGTCTGGGCCACCACGGTGGGGACAGAGGGATGCCTGACTCTAGGCTCCGGTTCCCCTCCGTGGACTCTCACCGCCTGCCCTGAGCTGCTACAGGGAGGAGAGGATGGTCTCAGGTGGGCTTCCTGGAGGAGGCAGCCCTGAGCCGGTGCCCATGGGGCAGGCAGGGCTCAGTGAGCAGAGCCAAGGTGGGAGGGAGGACGACTGACAGGAGGTGAGGCCTGCGGGGTCTCGGCTGGGGCTATGTGACGCTGGACCACAGGCCAGGCTCTGGGTGGGCAGCCCTCAGCCGGCCTGTGAACACACGTGTCCTTCCCATAGCACCCAGCGCCCACACTGTCCCATGCCCAGCCGAGCTCTCTCCGCTGCCTGGAACCTCTCTCCCTGATACCCTGCCCTCCCTGAGTGTGCCAGTTGGCTCCACGGGCTGGTGCTATGCACGGAGCCCCTCCGGGGTGCCAGCCCCCAAGGGTCCCCCTCAGCCAGGCCCAGAGGTGGGGCAGGTGGGGCCGCAGGGGACCCGGCTGAGATACCAGGGAGGGACAGGCACCCGGAGGGGCTTGGTGTCTTCTGCACAGAGCCAGCCCTGCCTGGGCAGCTGAGGGGAGCAGGGCTGGGCAGCCCATGAGTCCTGAGCCGGGGACGGCCACCCCACACCGACCCTGCAGTCCTGCTCTGAGCCACAGGCGGGGCTGGACCTCGAGTCCTCATCTGAGAAATGGGGTCATACACATTCCAGCCAGCTTCCCAAGGCCACTGTGCAGAGGGCCACGGGCAGCCGGCCCTGTGTCCACGGCACGGGCTGGGCTTCAGGTATGACTTCGCATCCCTGCCCTGGCAGCCCCAGGCCCAGGCCTGTGGCCATGTTTTCTTTTGGCTCGGATCCTGCAGTTGGAGCTGCCTGTCCCCACCTCTCCTCTCTGTCATGTCTCAGACAGGGCACCAGTGGGACCCACAGCAGCCGGGAGGCCCCAGGGGCACGGGAGGGCAGGCCTCCTGCTGGCTGGTCTGGGCACAGGGCAGGCCTGGAGGGCAGCCTGACCCCGGACCCCAGGCGGGCCACGGAGCCCTGGTGGAACCGGCCTGGCCACAAGTTGCCGGAGGCCTGCCTGACCGTCAGCCTGGCTCCAGCCAGCCTTACCTAATGCCACTGCGGGGAGGGAGGCCGTCGCCCCCGCATGTGCTCCCTGCCAGCACGAGGGCACAGGGGGCTGGGTGGGGAGCCGGGCCCCAGCAGCGCGCCTTTGAGGGAACGGCTAGCCCAGAGTCCTGCCCCAGGCAGCCAGGCGCCAGCTCACTGACCGGTAGGAGAGGCCCAGGGGTGGGAGCAGGGCTGGGAGTGAAGGCAGGGTCCCCCCCCCCCCCGTGGAGGGGCTGCCCAAGGTCCTCCTGTGCCTCCCTCCCCAACCCCTGAGGAGGGGGCATCTCAGAGAGGGCTGAGTGGTTGGCGGGCCCGAGGGCGTGGGAGGTCTTTCTGGTTGTGCTCCGAAGAAGGGCTGACCAGTCCTGCCATGGCACCTCCCCAGACCAGCCTGCCCATGGGTCAGCTTGTGCCATGGCCTGAGTCACTCTGGGGCAGTTTCGGTCCTCTCTCCCTTCTACAGATAGAGAGACTGAGGCACAGAGTGGGGATATCACCATCCAAGGCCAAAATGGCGGTGTGAACCTGAGGCCTGTTCCTGCCCAGGGCCTACCCTCAGTCTCGCTTGGCTCCTGGGGGCCCTCCCTCTCGTGCTGGGTCCATTTCCTGCCCCATCTGCCTCTTGCCGCCTCCAGGAAGCTGTCAGGACTGCTCTGCTCAGAGCTGGTCCACCGTCCACAGCCCCAGCCACTGCCCAGGCCACAGTGTCAGCATCCAAGTGCCGGGTGTGTCTGGGCTCTGGCCCAGGGCCCGCAGCGGGGTGTCCAGGCCAAGCGGGTGGGGCCGGGGCCAGGAGAATAGCGCCTTCATGCTGCTCTGTGCCCTAGCCCAGCCCGGCCCACCCGTGCCCCCGCCTCACCAGTACCCGCCGTGCCCTCCTCCGCTCGCGCGGCTGGCGGCAGGGCCTCCCCGTGCAGGACCAGGCAGCCACCTGCTGCCCACAGCCGCGGCCACACAATGGGGCCCTTGTGAGCGGGCGGCCAGTGGGCAGCGCCTCCCGGCCCACCCCAGGCTCAGGGCCCTGTTGTGCGGGCAGGAGGGGGGCTGCCCAGGCTGGGGAGCTTGGAGCCAGACAGGCAGGCCCCACCCGTCCCAGGCCCTGTGCCCCCAGCCCCGTGTGGCTCCTGTGCCAGCGCCCCATGGACGAGAGGGTGGGGTGGATCCAGGAGGAGAGCTCCACGCCGAGGGCCCCTTTCTGGGGTGTCTCAGGCCGCCATCCGTCCCTGGCTTCCCTCTGCTCCCCAGACCTCAGGCTCCTCACAGCCAAGACGTGGGCTGTGGATGCGAGAGCCGCCCCAGGCCTCATCCTGCTGCTCCCAGGACACATCCTGAGGAAAGGGCCCTCTGGTACTCCTCTGGGGACAGGGACCAAGCTAACAGGGCCTGGCTTGTGTCCGCACTGGGAAGCTTGGGTGCATCTGGCCTGGGACACAGGGTTCAGGGGCTCAGAGTGGTATTGCTACAGCCGGGAGGGGGAGTGTACAGAGCTTGTCCGGGATCCTGCTGACCATCCCGCAGTGGTCTCTCGGAAAGACAAGGTAGCTCCTTCAGGCAAAGAGCCTTTCAGCACTGAGGTTCTTGGAGGCTTGGACCCCGGGGGTCCTCAGAGGGGACACAAGCTCTTGGCCATCTGGGCTCGGTGGGTGGGCAAGGGGGTTTAGCACATGGTCCTCTTCCCAACCATGGGGTAAAGCATGTGACCACAGAGTCAACATGACACAAACGAGAGACGGGAACTTGTCCCCGCTCAGTGTATGGAGGAGGCCCTCTTCCTTGGGAGAGTTAAAGCACAGAGAAGTTGAGCTGAGCTGAGCTGAGTTGTGGAACAGGCAGGAAAGCTGAGGGCCTGGATCCAGCCATGCCTGAAGCCACACCCAACTTCATGGTCCAGAAACTTGTGCTTGCCACTGAAGTCAGGGAAAGAGGTTTCTGTTGTTTGCCTCGGAAGCCTTCAGGATGTTGAGCAGACCTTAGGAGCAGGAGGAGCACTGGGGATGAACTTGGGGTCCGTGGTGGGTGAACCCTATCCCTTTCCACCCTCCAGGAGAACCAAGCTTCGGCTGCCTGTGGGCATGTCCATGTGCAGCTGGGAGAAGCCTCATCAACCGACTCTGGCCTAGCAGGCATCACAGATGCCCCCACCCACTGTAGGGCCACTAGACAGCCCCCTCCTCCTGGGGGATCTAGAGACAGCTTGTCCTGAGCAGGCAGACGCTGTGGCTTTGGGGGCTCTGTGGACGTCCTGCTTTGCTCTGGGCCTGCTGGGAGGGGGCTTGCTTCTCCTTCAGGCTGCACATGGTCACTAACCCCCATGTCTGACTCCCAGGGCCACTGCTGTCCGGTGTCTCCTGGTCACACCTACCCACAGCCCCATGGCCCTCCAGGACAGCTCCACGGGCAGCCGGGAGAAGGGGCCACAGCCCTCCCTGGATGCAGGGCCCCACAGTGCCTCCTCCTGCCCCACCCTTCTTTCCTCAGCCCCTGGGTGAACCCAGATTCCTAGGGTCATTCCTGGAGAGGGGAGACTATGGGCCTGGGTCTACTTTGGGGCTGTCGTGCCCCCTCAGGGGGATTGCTCCAACTCAGAGGTAGAGGGCAGCCAGGGCCCTGCTCATCACCGGGGGAGCTCTGTGAGGGCAGTGATAGGGGCAGCTCTGATGGGGGGTGATCCCGGATATCAGGGGTTGCCTGGTGGGGGTCTCTGGGGAGCAGCCTCTGCCTTGCCTCCCACTGCAGTAACGGTGCCCCCGGCGTGGCCCGGCCTGAGTGGGAGACCGGCCCAGGACTGCCCCCGCCATCAGCCAGCCTCTTCCCAGCTGTTCCAGGCAGTTCTACATCCCCTGGGGCCTTTGCAAAGCGGAGGATTTCCTCCTGCCCAGGCCCACAGCTGCGCTCACACGTGTGAGGGGCCGAGGGGTGGGCTGGGGGAGGGCCGCGTGCTGGAGCCCCTCCCCTGCCAGCCGGGTGTGGGGAGGCAGGCCGGGAACTGACACAGGTCCCTAGCCCCAATGGGCAGACATCCCTGGGCCTGGGGACACATGCCCTCCTCTGACACAGAGCTCAGTGCCTGTCGACAGGGGGACTCAGGCCCCCAGTCGTTTGTGAACATTTCATTTTGCACTGGGGTTTCTGCATTCTTTCCTGGTGATGGGAGTCACAGGGTCAGGAAGCACCCCCACCAGCAGCGCTGAGTCCCAGGGGGTCATAGCCCTCAAGGTCTCCTCCCAGGGGCCACCACACTGCCTCTGTGTGGCGCAGGGCCTGGTGCTGTCCGGGGTGCCAGAGACAGGCTGCAGCTGCTGTCACCCTGTCACCCCGATCACCCAGCCAGCGTCCTCCTGCCCCTGGAAGAGCTGACAGCACCCAGCAGGCAGGTGGGCACCGCCCCCTCAGCTGACCCCCTGTGCCTCCCGCCCCCACACCCCGTCTGCTCTGCCGGGATCCAGGTGGGAGGGGAGGCTAGGCCTGGGGCCGCTGGTTCTGTCCTTGGTGGGGGCTGGGTGGGGCCAGGGAGCTTGGCCACAGCAGTGTCATTTAAATTAAGGAGCCCAGGGCTCTGCTGCTCTGAACCAGATGACCCAGTTTTGGCGGAGAGGAGCCAAGAAGTCATAAGACCCGAGCAGGAGGGGGATGGGCCTCCCACCCCTGTCCCAGAGGGGTGGCCCCAGCCCAGGAGGGGCAGACCTGGCCATGCAGGTGGCTCCAAGCTCCCTAGGTCCTAAATCATCTGTGAACCCCTCCCACTTGATGGAGGCCTGCACCCGATGCACATGCATGCTGGGTGGAGGAGCTTGGCCTCCCCGGGCCTCAGTCTCCCCACCTGGGGCCTGGGACAGACCCGCAGGACTCTGGTGTGGAGAGCAGGGCCCACATCCGTGCTGCTGCAAGGACCATGCATGGAGTCCGGAAAGCCCCCAGCCTGCTCACAGACATTGCCTCTCAGATAGAGCCCCCCACCCCCCCCCCCCCCCCCCCCCCCCCCCCCCCCCCCCCCCCGGCTGCGAGGGGAGTGCCCCGAACACCTGGTCTGGAGATAAGGGAAGCGAAGCCAGCCTCACCCGGTAGGGGCTGCCAGAGGGCTTGGTCTCTAGAGGACCAACCGGAGATGGCCCTCTGCAAGGTGAGCCACGGAAGCAGTGACATGAGGCCCAGGCTTTGCGGCCAAAGCGCCAAGCCCGTGCGTCTGTCCGGGGCACCTGAGGCGCAGGCCCGGGGGTGCCGGTCACCCCCGTGGAGCTGCTGCTGGCCCCGGGCAGCTGCGTCCGAGACGGGGCATGGTAGAACGATCTAGCCGAAATGAAGCTCTTAATAGGAAAACCACGTCTTTCGAGGGAAAATATGATCCGCCACCAGCCGGCGCGTACACACGGGGGTCTGGAAAGGAATGAAATCCGGAGAAACAAACGGCTCCGTGCGGGGCTGCCTCAGACTTGCTGCTGAAGTATTAAACT
Source organism: Mustela putorius furo (assembly GCF_011764305.1). Lineage (NCBI taxonomy): Eukaryota > Metazoa > Chordata > Mammalia > Carnivora > Mustelidae > Mustela > Mustela putorius. The sequence goes on along the minus strand of NW_025422145.1, from coordinate 14,730,149 downwards.
CCTGAGCGGGGGGAAAGTGATAAAATAAACATCCGGCACCCCAGCCTCTCTCAGAAGCAAGGGGTTCCTGGAGATGGGAAATCCAGACCGTGCGGAGAGCCACTCTGTCCAGTTAAAACCCTCCGGCGTTTGTTTGAAGATGCTGAGGAGAGCCAAAGCCCAGATAAATCACCTGTTTGAAGCTGGCTAGACACCTCGTGGCGGGGCCTGGGCCAGAGGGCGGCTGATGGGTCGGGCGTCGCACGCAGTGACTCTTGTCACTGATGCCAGGGCCTCTGAAGAGGCCGGACCCTGTCTGCCTGTTGTGTCCAGCCCAGGCGTCCTGTGGTGGGGGCTTAGGAGAGGACCGGGCTGGGACAGCCAGGAGGCCCAGCCCTCCTCTGTGTGCCAGGCAGCCCAGGGAGTCCGCTGGAGACCTGGGGACCCAGAGCCCGGGCTGCGGGGGGCCACCGCAGTCGGTCTGTGTGACCTGCCAGAAAGTGCTGAGCGGGAGCTGCCCCTGGCTGGGTGCTGTTTGGGACGGATCGCTCCCTGTCAGCCGCTTGGCAAACACGGCCCCCGCGGCCCCACTCAGCACAGCCCCAGGACAGATGTCGCTGATCGAGCCCAACGCTCCTGCGAACTAGCAGCCCGAGAGACGCGCTCCTCTGAGCCCGCTTGCGGGAACAGCGCATCTTCCCTTTACCCACAAGCCCTGCTCTGAGCCTGCATCTGCCTGGAGCCCCAGCCGCCCCCCACACGCCATCCGCGGAGAGCTCCCACTCCATTCCCGAAGGTCAGCCCTGTTGGCGGCCCCGTGTGGGGTGGGAGCTGGATGTCAGGTGCCGCGGCGGCTCCGTGTTCGCCTCTCCAACTGGGTGGTGAGTGAAGGTGACCAGGGCTCAACCCCCCAGGACCCATGCTGCCCAGCCCGCCCCGAGTCCCCACGGAGCCTTCTCTCTGGGTCCCCAGCCCCATCCTGAGCCTGTGGGTCCTGTCTGCCACCCTCTCATGGTGTCTCCAGATTCCACTGTCCGTGCCCCTGTCCCCAGGGGTCACCACCCTTGAGCTTGGTCAGTATGTGCGTTAACTCCTTCTTGCTCGTAACTGGGGTGCTGGGAGGGAGGCGTGGGCTCTGGAGCAATGAGTGGGGGAATGTGGGCATGGCTTGGACTTTGGAGCCCCCGACGTCCGTCCGTCCATCCATCCATGGTGGGCGTCTCCAAGCTGGACAGTCTCTGCTCCTAAGACAAGTCATCTTGTTAACAGATGGGTTTGAACCCTCAGAGAAGCACCAGCCCTGCCTGGGCACCTGCTCACATGCGAGGACCATGGAGGCCCTCTGAGCTGGGTCAGTACTTACTGGCGTCAGAGACGAGGCCACAATTCCCACATGCCAACGTCGGGGGCACAGGGAGGCCAGCGGAGAGTTCAGAGGCGGCCTACTGGGCGCCTCTAGGGCACTGGGCCCCAAGGGCCAGGAAGCCACTGAGCAGTTTCCTGCCATGTCCAGGGATGGATGAGGCATGTGGTAGGGTCCTGGGGCCAGTGTGAGCACAAACTGGGGGGCGGGGCTTGAAAACAACACGAGTTCATTCTCTGATAGGGCAGCACCCGTCAGAGGCACCCCAGAAGGGAGGAGGCCCCCCAGGTCAATGTTCACAAGTGGCCCGACAGCATAGGGACCCTCTCCGGCTGTGGCTGGGGAAGATGGAGAGGATGGTACTGACAGGCTTACAGGTCAGGGAGGAGACTCCGTCCCAGGCCTGGAGGGAGGCGAGCAGCTGAGTCTGCACCGAGGTGAGCTCCCCAGGCTGCCTGCTGCCGGCCACTGACTCCATGTGCCCTGCCCCCTGCCCTGGGGACCCCGAACAAGGCCCTCTGTCTGGGTTTGCACCTCTGGCCTCAAAGGGCTGGCTGGTGTGTCGGGCGTCGGAGGCCCCTCCTGGCTCTATCACTAACTAATGCGTGCTCCACCGGCCCTGCCCACAGGCCGGCCAAAGGGGCCCTGCCTCCAACTGCCCAAGGCCCAGGGTACCCTCACGCCATCGCAGCCCAGGGCCCCAAGGCCTAGCAGATGAGGGCAAGGGGTCCCTAGACTCCCAGGACTGGCCGTCAGCAGACAGCGCTGGGCCATAGAGGGCACACCTGCTCGGGGTAGGTGGAGGCTTCCGGCCCTGCAGCTGCTGGTCCCCAGGACAGACACGGCCTCCCCAGCAACAGCTGGGCCGGAGACAAGAGGGCCAAGAGAGCCCAGAGCCCAGAGCCCAGGCCGCCCCACCGGGGGGATCGGTTACAGTGGCTGCAGATGCTTGGGGGACGAGGGCAGAGGGGGTGAAGCAGGAAGGAGGGAGAGGGAGATGGGAGAGGGCCTGGATGAGGAGAGCACGGGCCGAACCCTGCCCATGCCCCCGCATGTGACACCAGCACCCCCCGGATGCAAGGCCACATGGACACAGTTCCTGGGGCTGTGCGACCCCCACCCCAGTGTTCATCCTGCTCCCAGGAAGCTGTCCCCTTGGGACTATTTTCTCCTGATGATGTCTGGGTCTGAGTGTCCACTCAGATACTATGGCCAACCCCACGGCTGGTGCTGGAAAGCCCTCCCCTAGGCAGCAAGCATCAATACCCAGCAGCTGTCCTGAGCCGCTTCCCAAGGGTGACATGGGCTGACCCGTGTCCCAGGACTGAGTAGGGGTGGGGCAGGTCTGGGGGCAGGGCAGAGACCAGGCAGCCTCAGGGAGGGGCATTGTAGGGTCGGGGTGCCTGAGCAAAGTGGGGGATGCTCACAGATGTTTTCGGTGTCCAGGAAGGTCAGGGGGCCAGGAGAAGGCTGCCCCTGGGTGGCATGGCCACTGGGGGCCCCTTGACCAGGGCCACACCAGCATCCCACAGGTGCTCAGCAAATGTTTGCAGACTAAGTGAGCGTTGGTGCAGTGAGCACGGACAGCACAGCCTTGTAAACTTACTCCTGTCTTGGTCCTGCAGCCCGAGTTTTGGGGATTCTCATCATGACCACGGGCAGAGCCTCCCCAGTGGCCACCTGACCACAAAATTCAGTCCCCCAGCTCCCCTCCTTCAGGGTTGAGGCAGGTGGGTGGTTAGACTCGTGCCGGAACACCTCTACTCCTCTCGCCGCTGAGGAGTGAGCCTGCACGCCCACTAGGCCCCCTCCAGCAGTGGAGGCCTGCCCACCCACCCGGGGGCCTGGAGGCGTGTCTCCACAATGTGCCTGCCAGGAGCCCCTGGCGCCCCGGGATGCTGGGGCGCTGTCCACCTGCCCAGCTGGCCACAGTTCGGTGAGGGACAGGCTGACGGTCGGGGCCAAGGACTCCCTGGCCAGGCCAAATGGGGCCGAGCGGCCGGTTTGGGGGATTTGGGGATTTTGAACCAGCTGCTGTGGCAGGTGTGGGCAGCCCGGCTGAGCAGAGTCCACTGGCCACCGGGAGGGTCGCCAGCCAGCTGCTGGAGGGTGTGGGGCGGCCAGGCTGGCCACTCGCCCGGGCAGCAAAGCCAGCAGAGTGTGGATGGGGCTGGGGGCTGCAGGAGGGCCTCACACCCCACGTGGTTCCCCACCACTCCCCACTGGAGCAGGATGGCACCCCAGCTCCTCCACGTCCCAGATCCTGGCCTGAAACCCCAGATTCTCAATCTGGATGACGTGGGAAATCCTAACCAGGAAGCAGAAAGGACATCCCCCTCCCCAGTCCTCAAATCTCAGCCCAGACCGGATGGTGCCTCCCCCCCATGTTGTGATGGGAGCCTTTGTGAACCACTTGCGCCTCCCGGTGGCAAGTGCCTGCTTTGTTCCAAGGGATTCTGCGGATGGGGGCCCAGAGATCCAGGAGTTTGGGCCTGGGGCTGGCAGCCCTGTGCTGTGGTCCACTGAGAGCACAGAATCACAGGGGTACTGCACTCTCCCTGTCCCCCCTCAGGGGACACTTATGGCCCCTCTCAGGGTCGCAGGCAGGTCGCACCAGGTGCCTGGTGGGGACAGGTTTGGGAGGGCTGAGGAGGAGGGAACAAAAAGGAGGCTGCCTCTGGCCGGCGTCCCCAGATCTGGCCCCAGAAAATGGTCCCAGTGGCAGAAAGGAAACCTGGGAAGGGTAGAGGGCTTAGGAGCACTTGGGCCTTGGGCAGTCTGACATTAGCCGCCCTCCTCCTGTCGTCAGGTGGGTCCAGCTGGCCCCCAGGTGACAGGCCCCTGTTGTCCCCCATGCAGAAAGGGGGAGCACCTTCAGGAGCGGAGGGACCTTGCTGTGGACTACTGGATGCAGACCTTCGGGCAGGTCCCCCTCCTCACCTGGTGGGTTCGTGCCACCCATACCCAGGGCTCCTGATGCCCATGGCACTGACCCTCAAGGGAAAGGCTTGTTCCCCGAGGGCTGTGGGGCAGGGGCAGGGGGCAGTGCTTGGGGGGGGCACTGCGGAGGGACACACAGGCTCCTGGAGGTCTGGGAGGGACAGACTTGGGCCTAGGGGCAGAATCAGGGCAGGGCTGTCCTGGGAACTTGGGACGGAGTGGACAGGAAGAGCAGTGATCGTGACCCGATGTGGGCACTGAAGCTCGGAGAGGATGAGCTGGCAGCTGAGGCCACACAGGTGCTGCCAGGCCGTGGGCAGGACTGGGGGGTTGTGGGCGGGGCTGAAGCCTGTGGGCGGGGCCTGGGCGGGGCTGGAGGGTGAGAGCAGGGTCAGACACCCCGGGTTGTGCATTGGGCAGGGCGGGAGGTAGAGGACGGGTGGGACCCCTACCCATCTCATGGTTCCCGCCCTCCCCGTGGGGAGCCCTGTGGCTAGGGCGGCCCGGCTCCTCCGCTGTCCGCAGGCCCGGCTCCCGCAGTGACCAGCAGGTGGTGCCAGAGGCCGGCGGATGCCGGGGCCTCGGCTGACTCCAAGATCCGAAGGCTGGGGGCTGAGCTTGCCAGCCCCCCAGGTGTCCCCCAGGGGCGGGGCTTGTCAGGGGAGAGAAGGGATGCGCGAGGGCAGCTAGGGGACAGCCCCTGCCCGGGATCCAGCGGTGCCCTCATCAGCCCCTGGCTCTGGCTCCCCCAGACTGCTAGTAGGTAGTCAGTTGCCCTTAGGGAGGGGAGGTGTCTTGTGTGCTGTGCTGCTGTGCCTTCTGCTCCCCCCCTCCCCCCGGGTCCCCAGGTGAGGGTCCTGGGAGGGAGGGAGGCGTTGGGAGGAAGGGGAGGGCTGGGACATCCTCCACCCTTGGGGCCCAGGACAGATGGAGGGAAGGCAGCAGAGGGCACGGGGGTCCCAGAAAGAGGATCTCACAAGGGGATGGTGTTGGGGGCGGGGCCGATGGCTGTGAACTGAGCAAGGCATTGGGAGACAAGGAGGAGGTGGGGGCTAGACCCTTGTGGCCATGCCCCCTCCCCTCCAGCCATGTCCAGAGCTTCTAATTGGTCCTTGGCTAACGCCTTAATTTGCTGTCCAGTCGGTTCTCAGTGTCAGTTTGATGGCAGCACAGGCTGGGAAGTTTATTGATGGCTTTGGATGTTTCCTAGAAACACCTGAGCAACCCCTCCTGCGTCCTGGCCCACACCCTGGCGTCAAACGCCTGGTGTGAAGGGGTCAAGGCCAAGTCACGGGCTAGCGGGCTGCTGACCCTGGATGCCCCCTTCTGCCTGCCCTGACCAGCCAGACCCTGGGGGTAGTTCCCAGACCTGCTTGGGAGCCCCTCTGGGACCAAGGGCTACTCCTCCAGGCAGAAATCCTGCCCGCCCACCCGCAGCAGTCAGGGGGTCCTGGGGAGGGGCCATGCTGGGTGGGGGCTTTACGTCTGCAGCTCTCCTGATGGTCACAGATGTGAACACTCAGCATGGGGGGGTTCAGGGGCCCCCAGCATGTATTTCCGTATGCCCCTTGCTGTCCTGGTTGGGTCTAGGTCTCAGCTCCTGCTCTCCCATTCTGCTGGGACTTTGCCTGTATCTTCAGCATGAAAATTCTTCGTTCTGCCTCTCCTCTGCCTCTCACCTGGTTTTCAGGGGGTGGGGAGGTGTTGTCTGGGTGATTTTCCCAGGCCTGTTTCTCAGCTCCCTTCCTCGTCTGACTCCCCCACATCTAAACTCCTGAGTAAGCCAATAACCCTACCTCTCATCCTGAAGGTTCTATTTGGTTGTTTTTGTTCTGGGTCTTTGTTTAAGCTATTACATTGGGTGTGATTTCCACTTCTATCTTGTTAATCGTTTTAGGCTGGTTGTATGATCTCTTCTGAACGTTGTGCTGTTACTTCTCGTTCTTAAAGTGCCCCCACGGTGTGAGCTCATCTTCATCGGGGATCATTTCTTCTGGGGTGGACACATCTGCCTTGGCCGGAGCCCAGGTTGTCTCTGTATCCTCTGTTCCCACTCACGGAGTTGCCGAGAGTGCTCCGAGGCCAAGCCCCCAGGGAGGGAGGCAGCGGTTCCTGGTACAGGAAAGGACCTCAGCATCCCAGTCAGAATTCAGGTCTGCAGCTTATCAGCTGAGCACTTCCAAGGCCATCTCCTCACCTCTAGGTGGTACCAGGCACCTCCCTGGTGGGAAAATGGATGTGAAAGGCTCAGCATGGAGCTGGAGGCTCAGAGGAAATCTTGTTATTGCTTCCAGCAAACCCTCCCGTCCACCCCGCCCGCAGGTGGAGAAGGACCTGAGACCCCAGGGCAGCGCTGCATGAGACAGACCTTCAAGAGTCGGGACCCAGCATCCTGCCTCAGACAAGCATGCCCAGCCCCGTAGGGTGACCCTGGTGACATTGGGGGCTGCTTCTCAATGGACAAGACCCCCTCTGCAGCCTGAGTACCCGAGATGGGGAGAGTGCCAAACCTGGGGCAGATTGGGGTGGGGTGGGCAGTGGGCAGCAGACTCAAAACTCAGGCCACCTGTGGTCTTGCCGTTCCTAACGAAGTTAGAGATTACGGCTCCTGCATGCCTCCAGGATGCTTCTGAGAGGCTCACAGAGCTAATGTGCAAATGGACGGTCTGCCAGCCTCTGGGGACCCTGCCCAGTCACCTGCAGGAGCCTTCCTGGTGCCCTGCTGAGGCCTGGAGCCGGCACCTGGTCACCTTCGGCCACTAGCCAGGGCTTGGCTCTTGAAGAGTGGATAACAAAACTGGTCTGGCACGTGGAGTGGAGGCATCGCAGAGGTGTTCCCTCCTCTTAGGGACGCCCTCTGAGCAGTTCCCTGGGGAGCTCAGCAGCCTGGTAGGTGGGGGTGGTGGGCAAAGCCCCTCCCTGAGGTTTTTTTTTCCACTGGGGGATGAGCTAGTGCCCCCACACCAACCCCCACGTTCCACGTGACCCCTTGGCAGAGGTTGGTGTGGGGAGCATCTCTGAGCCCCATGGAGGAGCTGGCCAATGACAGCCAGAGGCTCTGGTATGCAGAAGCTGGGGAGGGGGTGAGTCCTGCTCACCAGGAGGTATGTCGGAATCCCCTCCCCTGGAACGGGAGCACGTCTGGTCTTTGCAGATGCTGTGACGTTAGTCGGTCAGAGTCTCCCTGGATCGAGGTGGGCCCTGCCCCGGTGGCCAGTACCCCTGGACAGAGGGAGAGCCCCGGACGAAGCCTCACAGGGAGGGGAAGCAGAAGTCAGGGGAGATGCAGGAATGAGCCAGAGATGACCGAAAACAGGGGCGAGGCAGCAAGGGTCCCCCCCGGAGCCTCTGCAGGGCACAGTCTGCCGACTCCTTGGTTTTGACTTCCATCTCCAGAATGAGAGAATCAATCTCTGGGGTTTTAAGGTCCCCCGCCCCCGCACCCCCTGCCTCTGGGTTTGCAGTCCTCGGTTACAGCAGTGAGCTCCTCTACCCACCTCGCCATGTGGCCCGTGCCCGGGACATTTGTCCCTGGAGCTTGCCGACAGCACGTGTGACCCATGTGTGCTCAAAGGGTAGCCCAGGCTGGAGCTCAGGGACCCCCCACCCCACTTAGTGGGTGCGGGGACCCCGCCTCACGCCTCTGCTGCCTGGATGCCAAGGAGCTTGTCCCTCACCTCAGTCCCCCACCCGGCCCCCATGGACCGGCATGCGCGAGCCCGCGTTTGTGTTCCTCCGCTGGAGACATGGTGACCAGCCTGTGGGAGCTGAGGGCGGCCGGCGCCCACAGGCCACTGTCCCTGCGGCTATCGGCCTTGCCACTGAGCTAGAGCAGGGCACACTTCTGTTTTCCTCCTGATGAATGACTTCTCTGCTGAGGGACTGTCTCCAAAGGCCATTTGACTTTCAGATATAAATGGTTGAAGTTACCTTGAGTCACTGAATTTGGATGAGTTAGAAAAGGGAACGTTCCACGGGCATCCAATGAGCAAAATGAACTTTTTTACTGATGTGAAAGCTGATTGATGAGGACAAATCAAAGACAACGTTCTCCTTCTGATTTGCCCTTGGGTGGGAAACCAAGCAACAGGCTTGGATATCGTGGAAAGCAGCAACACACGCGTGGGCCAGCCGTGTCCGGTGTTGGGGCAGAGGGAAGGGGTGGGGAGGTACAGGGGCACCTCTCCCTGCCCTGCAGGGAGCAGCCCTTCCTTCCACCCAGGAGCTGGGGCCACGGGGGACCAGGCAGCCGTCAGGACGTGGGCCCAAGGCAGGTGCAGGGGACGCCCCCAGGATGAGGGAAGCTGGGGCTGGTCCTTGCTGCCTCTCCCAGCTTCCAGCGGCTTCAGACGATCCTGGGCTTGTGGCCACATCCCTTCCATCCTGGCCTCCGCCTTCACGTGACTTCTCCTTTGTGCATCTGGGCCTCTTCTTATAAGGACACTTGTCACTGGATTCAGTGCCTCGTGTCCAGATCCTTCATTAATGACATAGGCAGAGACCCTGTTTACAAGGAAGGTCACATCCTGCAGTTCTGGGTGGACATGGGGGATAATGTTTCGCCAGGCACTTTAACACTGGAGAGCCCATAATGGCCAGAGAACTCTGAAGAGGAGAGCTTCCTGGAGGAGGTGGCAAGGCTCGGCTGCCCAGAAAGTTGACTTATTTGGCCCCTGGGTTCCAGGACTAGCATTCTTTGGGCAAGATCCATTCAGCCATCTAACACTAGTGGAGAACCTGGAGCATGCCTGCCCCATGCCAGGCCTGGCCAGGGGAGGATGTTCTTGTTCTGAGGATGGACCCTAGCAGGCCTGGGCAAGGGAGGACCAGGCCCGGGGCAGCAGGGGGGCACTGTGTGAGTACTGCCTGCCCTTAGAAGGACAGGGGTCTGGGAGCGACTCTGCCGTCCTTCAGCAGGCAAGGGCATAAACCCCCTGTCGTCCATCCACACAATGAGCTATTGCTCAGCGCCAAAAAAGGAAGGAGCTGCAAGCCATGGGAAGACACAGAGGAACCTGCTATCGCCAAGGGAAAGAAGCCACCGGGGAAAGGCACAGGCTGTGTGATTCCAGCTACGTGACGCTCTGGAAAAGGCAAAAGCTACTCGGACAAAAAAAAAGAAAAGGAAAAGCAGTTTCCTGGGGTTGGGGGAAAGGACGGGAGGAAAAGGCAGAGCACAGAGACTTTTCAGGACAGTGAAACTAGTCTGTCCCACACTGCGATGGTGGTTCCACGTCTCCGCGCCTTCGTGGGGCCCCCAGAGCGCCCAGCGCAGGGCACCAGCCTGACAGAGATGGCGGACTTCCGTGATTCGTCCTGCGTCCGTATCACCCGTCGCCCTACCTCTGTGACAGCGAGCGAATCACACAGTTGCCGATGTCCGTCTGGGAGACACTGTGGGCGTGTGTGAGAGAGGCACGTGGGCACCCTCTCCATCGGCCGTGTTCTGTAACCCTAACACTGCCCTAAGAGAAAGGACATGTGGATCTACGCTAATTAAGGAAAGCGACAAGGGGACTAGTTGCCAGCTTTCGGGCTGCAGTTGGGCCACTGACCAAGCAGGTGTCCGTGGGGGCCCCCTCCTCACAGCCTGTCCCCTCCAGGCCTTGTCCTCCCTGGGGCCTGACTCAGATCCGGAACTTACGCCTCCTCCCGTCTGAGCTGCTCCTGTCCTGGCTGCCTGCCGCCGGCTTCCAGAAGCGTCTGGGGGCACAGGGTGGAGACAGAGACAGAGCAGGGGCCAGTGGCCCCTCTCCAGATGCCGCCTGGCCCGGCCGCCGCAGACCCAGGGCCCACGCCTCACTGGGTTCTGGCCAAGCTGCTGTCCCGTCCTGGTGTCTTCGCTTACTTACTTACTGTTGCTCTAAGTAAGGACACACGGAAGGCTTGAATTATTAGCATGGACCGTGCCATCCACGTCCCTCCCTGTGAAAGCAGGTGCAGGTGCCGGCCCTGCTCAGTGACGTCACCGAGCCCACCTGCAGCTCGCACACGCCTGCACCAGCCTGTGAGGGGAGGAACCCCCGGCGGCCCCGAGGGCGCGAGCACTGGGTCTCTTTCTTGTCGGCGACACACATCACTGCGGCTGGCTTGCACGAAGTCACCTGAGGAGGAAGGGGGTGCTGGTGGGTCCCGGCCCCTCGTGGGCCTCGGAGCACTGCCACCTGCTGCCCACGTCCCACAGACAGCGCCACTGCTCACTGCCCTGACTGCTCACTCCGCCACACCCGTCCTGCACTCACCGGGTGGACTGGGGGACATACCCCACAGTTATAGCCACCTGGAACCTCAGAATGTGACTTATCTGGGAATAGCACCTGTGCAGACATGACTAAGGGTCTTCAGGTGAAATCATGCCAGGTTTAGCGGGGCCTGCGTCCGAGGACTGGCGGCTTCAGAAGAGGAGGGCGCAGAGGGACACGGACACGGGGAGGCCACATGCAGGCGTTGACAGAGCTGGCAGCGGTGGGGCCACAAGCCGAGGGACGCCAAGGATGCCCCAACACCAGACTCGGGGAGAGGCGAGGCCCAGAGTCTGCCCGCGAGCCTTGGAGGGAGCACAGGCCTGCGGATGGCTGATTTCGGACTTCTGGCCTCCAGACGGCGAGAGCACGTGTCTCTGCTTGTGTTAAACCCCCGTCAGTGGCCCTGTGTGCCAGCAGCCCCGGGAGCCACATGCACGCAGGGCAAGGGGAACACCCCAGGTCAGCCCCGCAGCCCCACTGTGCTGTCAGAGCTCACTTAGAAAACGCCGTTCAAAGACCACGTTGGGAAGCAGATGAAGATTTGCGCGGCGTGGGTTCCTGAGGGACAACAGAGCCAGGTCCCCCCATGGGCCCGGTCACCTGCCTCTGCTCCAGCATTCCACTCCCAACACCCCCAGCACTCCACCTCTGATCCCAGGGGTACCTGCGCCCCCAGCCATCCCCAGGCACCGGCACAGCTCTGACTCCCGCAGCCACAGATGGCGGGGATCCCGCAAGCTCAGGGCCAGCCCTACGAGAGCACACCTGCTGCCAAAGCCTGACCAGCTCCAGACCCACGTGGGAACCGAGACGCCAGCCCCGACAGGAGCCAGCCACCGTCACCATGTCCGTCCCGCATAGACGCCCAGGTGCACCAGGCTGTGGGGAGCATCTTGGTGGGAGGGCGGCCGCCAGCAGGGGCGTCTGGTGAAGGTGGAGGTAGCTGCCCAGGGGGAGGCCTCCCACGTGATGGATTTGAGAACACATGGGGTTGGCAGAAGAGGGACAGCTTAAGGTCGCCGAGGTGACTGACCGCACCGTTCTGCACAGAGGCTGTGGTCTGGGCTGGTGTGGGCACACTATGGGTCAGGATTCTCCTATCACATGTGGCTGGTCAGACATCATTCAGTCTCTTGTCACCAACAGGCTAATCCTAGACCCCTGGAGGAGCCCGGCCGGCCAGCTGCTCCCTGGGCCTGAAGCTTGCCCTGTGCCCATCTCCTTCGGGTGTTTCCTGTCACTGACCCCCGGGGAGTTCCAGGTGGTGGAGGTGGACACCGGTCCAGACCCCCTCGGGGCCGGAAGACCCAGCGCGCCTTTAAAGCAGCCTGTGTGGGGAGGGATAGCCACCGTTCTCCCCTGCCACATGGAATGTTCCGGAGCCGGCTGCCTCTTGCCCTCTTCCCCAGTGGGGACGTGTTGTCTCTCCCCGTCCTTGTCACTTGGCTTCCAAGGTCAGGTCACCCCCCCCATCTCCCTGTACCCCCTCAGTCAGTCAGCAAGGAAAGCTCTGGTCTTTGCCTTCGGGCAAGGCTGACGCTCTCTGCCCCGCTGTTCCGGTTCCTGGAGTTCACTGTCCATGTGCCCAGGAGAGCCGTGTTTGCCTCTTTGTCCTTGACACCCCAACTCCTGGGCAGCTCTGGCCACAGGGCCCGTGCTTGTCTAGTTCCTGCTGGACCCGCGCGCCATCGGCAAACAGGGCGTTTTACGCCTTCCTCCACACCGTGGCTAATTTCGGAAGCTCACCACCTTCCTCTTCCCTCTCGTGACCGTCATACCCTGCCACTGAGTCAGACCTGACACCTGTACCCAGGGCCAGGCATGGCCCTGCCCCAGGACCCGGTGTCCGGCACCCAGGCAGGGCAGCCCTGGAAACGGCCACATCAACCCCACCCCCCCCGCCCCAGACTGAGCCCACAGCCAGGGACACGGTGGCCTGAACGCCAAGCCAGCACAGCCGGTGGGGAGGTGGGGAAACCAGTCCCGCCTTATGGGGAGTCTCTGGCAAGAGTGGGGCTGCTGAGTCATCCCGAGAGGCTTCTACTGGGATGATCCAGGCCCTGCCAGAGCTGAGGCCAGACCTGGCCTCTCAGGGACCCAGCCTCTAGGACAGGGAGGGTCCCGGGGGGCTGCAGCTGCGACACACAGGGTGGGACAGACTCAGTCCATCCCCTCCTCCCAGCTGCAGAGGCCCTCCACAGGAGGGACAGCGGACGGACCTGAGCAAGCGCCTGGTTGTGTCCGGGGACTTGGACCCCAGTCCACCTCTGCTCTGCACCCAGCCATGCCCCTTGCCACCTCCGTTTCCCCACTTTCAAAGGAGGTAGCGGCAAGCTCTGCCTCTCACATCCAGGCCACAGGATGGAGAGGGTTCCACGTGTGGGCAGCTGGGCCCACCGGCATCTGACCCCCTTCTCTCACAGGCCCTGGCATGTGCCCTCTGTCAGGGGGCGGGGGTCTGGCCACAGGCCTCCACCTTGACTGCCTGCAGTGTCCCGGGGAGGCGACAGCAGAGTGGGTCTGGAGCCCCTGCTGAGCCCCCCAGGGTGCTGGGGGCCATCTGAGGCCTCCCCTGGGCAGTGCAGCCCCCTGGGAGGGAAGAGCTGTCTTGTTGGGGGTGGGGCCCGGTAGGGTCCCAGAAATGCCCTGGGGGGTGCACTGACTGCACGTCTCTGCGGGATGCTCCACCCAAGGCTTCCTCCTCCTCTCTCCCGGAGCCAAGCCAGGCTGTGGACCCTTTACCAGGGGCTGGGTCTCTGCTCCCCATTCCACACCCAGGCCTGGATGGTGCGGGCACAGTGTGGTGCCCCATAGGTGCCCACGGGCTGAAGCCTCCCCTTCGGAAACCTGGGGTAGCCTGGGAAGCTGCATTCAAAGTGCCCCATCCCCTGGTGTCCCCTGAAGCCCGAGACCGTGGCCAGGAATGGCAGCCAACCACGGCCCCCGCAGAAGGCCCAGTGCTTCCTGGGAGCCCGGGGTGGAGGGGCACACACACTCACTCACCAACACTGACAGCCTCTGCAACCAGGATGGACATCACCGAAAGAATGTGGTGTGGGAGCAGCGGGTGGCAGGGCGACAAAGAACCATGGTGCGGCAGCCAGGGTGGGGGGGCTTCCTGGAGGAAGGGGCTTTTGCGTAGACATGTTAATTAACTGGTGTGTGCTGAGCTGGGATAGGGCTAGGACAAAGATTCTGTCTCCAAGGAGGGGAGAGAAGGCCCCCCTGGCCAGAGGAGAGAGAAGGCCTCCTGTCTGCCTCCCCAGGGCCCGCCCCAGCCCGGGGACTCTCCTGGGGACACACACAGGGGCCTCCGGGGTGTCTCTAGGTGAACCAGAGTCAGCCTCCGTGCCTGGTGAATAATCAGAGGGAGGCTCAGCCAGAGGCCCGGGCAGGCTCTCGTGGCTGTGAGGGGGAGGGGAGGCAGGCTGTGTCCCATGGCTTCAGCCTCAGACCCCGCACAGGGGGGAATCGGGACCATGGCGGGGCTCACAGCCAGGATAGTGGTCCCCATTCAAACGGGCTAGGACTGTCCCTGGGGAGGCCATGGGGCCACTGCCCGTTGCCATGGCTCCCACTAATCCTCACCCTTCACTCCAGTGCTGTCCTGACCTCTGCAGAGTGTACCCAGATGTCCCCTCACCTGCTCCTCCTGGGGATCACACCAGGAGATGGGGCAACAGGGGGGTGGGCAGGAAGGTGGGCGGGCCACCTCTCCGGGCGCTGTCCTTCCTTTCCCACTGCAGCCCGTGGCAGCACCCTGCTGAGACCACCCAGGGGCAAGGCTGGCTGGCTGGGGAGGGGGTCTGTGTGCTTCAGGGAGCAGCCCAGCCTCCTCCTGTGGAGCCTGCAAGAAAACAGGCCCTCGCCTCCAGGCTGGACTCCTTGGTTCCGTAAATGTTTTTCCTCGATGAAACACATAAGTCATGCTCCTTCCACAAGATGTGACATCTCAGAAAAGCACAGAGAAGAGAGGTACTTCTAGATGCAGAGTCAGTGTGCTGCCAGGCCCCCTGCCCGACACACAGCGTGTGGCTCTTCTGCATCTACAGGGAAGGGTCTGGTGTCTTGGGGTTTCTACCATCTAGGGGCCCCCTCTTCTTTCAGTCAGTGGCCAGGCTCCACCAAGATGCCATCAGGGTCAGGGTGCTGGGGGCTGCTTCCTGGTGTGGGGAACGTCCAGACACCCACCCAGCCCTCCTGCTTAGCAGAGCACAGGTGCTCAGAACACCGGTTCCAATCAGCAGCTCAAAGTGAGGCCACCTTGACCCGCAGCCACACCGGCAGCACCTGGAAACTTGTCCGAAAGGCAGATTCTCAGGCCTGCTGCCCCCACCCCCTAGTCTAAGACCCCAGGTGTGAGACCCTGCAACTGTGTATTGATCAGGTGACTGTGATCCCTGCCAGGGGGAGACCCTACAGAGTGAAGACAGCATCCGGGAAATCCCCAAACCATGCAGCCAGCTGGGGCCATCCGGTGCTCCTCCACCGTGCCCCTCCACCGCCCTGACCCCCCATCCCTGGCTCCGTTCATTCCACCGGTCTGGCATAGGCCTCCAGCGCTTTTCCCAAGGGAGGACCACCTCCCCATCCTCAGACTTTCAAGAGGGCGCTCCGGGGGTGCCCCTCTGGCCTTGCTCGGGGCGGGACCCTCCCAGCTCAGGACGATGGCCAGGGCGGACAGAAGAGGAGGAGCTGGGGGGCGCCGTTCTCCTAGGAGCGGGTGGGGCAAACGCTGTGGGATGAACGTGCGCTGGCTTCGGGAAGGACCGGGAACAGATCCGAGAGGCTCGGGGTGTCTAGTGTCGGCCCCGCCCTGCGGCCCCCCGCGCCCCCTCCCGCCGCGCTAGCCCCGCCTACCAGCCCGCGCCTTGAGCGGTGAGCTCGCAACCCGGAGTGAGCGCAGCGCGGGCACTTGGCTCCCGCCGCCGGGTGAGTGCCGGGCGCCCCTGCCCTCTGCTGTGGCCTTGGCCTTGCAGCTCCCGGTTACCCCCTGGGGGTCTTAACTACCCTGCGCTAAGGCCCCCTGTCCCCGCCGGCTCTTTCCCTGCTTTCCCCTGGGGCTCACCTGCCACTGCCGGGGGGCCTCCCTGCCCTTCCGTCTGCTCCCCAGTCTGGGTCGCTCCGTCCCCTCCCGCTCCCCGGCTGCTGTCTCCTTTGCTGCACCGGGTGCGCCCGGGTCAGGGCCGAAGCAGCAGAGAGACTGGGACCGCCGCTCTGCCTGCCGCGTCTCTGCCGGCCCGACCTCCTCGCGGTGGGCGCCGCTGCTGGGCTCTCCCCGAGGCTGGCGGAGGGTGGGCGGCGCGCCTGGGGTGGGTTCATTCCTTCCGAGACTGTGGCTTGGGGGTGTAGTAGAGTGGGAAGCGGAAGCCGAGGGAGAGCGAAGCGCGGGGCGCACGGGGAAGCGAGTCCGAGGGCGCGTGCGCGGGGGGCCGGGGCACGGGCCAGTTGAGGTGGGGTCCGCCGGGGCGTACCGGGGGAGGTGGGCGGCGAGCTGTGGGACGGCGGCGGAAGAGAAGGCCCAGCTTCTGGGGGTCCTGGGAGCGGTCTCCAGGGCTCAGCATCAGTGCTCTGGAGCTCTCGTAGTCCTTCCCCAGAAGGAAGCACACGCCCTGAAAGTTCGCCCCTGTGCTGTCTCCTCACCCGGGGTCCAGGCCGGGCCCTCGCCGCCCACCTGCGTGGAACACTGTCCCAGGCCTGCAAGCTGACCAGGGGTCCTGAGGAAGGGCGAGGGGTGGGAGCCCCAGCAGGCCAGAGAGTGAGGCGGGTCTGCAGAGAGCAGGGGAGGACGGGGAGCCTTGAGTGCGGTGGCGATTGATGGCATCAACGGCAATGACCCTCTATGGGTTCCTGGTAAAATGACCCAGATTTCCCAGAAAGTGTGCTGGAGATGGAACAGGGCCTTGGAAACACCTTGCAGGGCCTGGGCTCCTCCCTGGGAATGAGGAGGGGGCTGTGCTGGCCAGCCTCCTGTTTGCTGCGCCAAGCCAGCCCACGCCCACCTCCCCATCCAAGCCAGGCTCCCCAGGGGAAGGGACACCACTCTGACCAGATCTGCCTTAAGGCCCTTAGGGCGTGTGTCGGGGAGGGATGGGTGGTTGCCACTGGGGGCAGGCCTGAGCCAGGCCCCCCCATGGGGGAGGCAGGCCTGGATGTGGGGGCGTTGGACCATGCCCAGGGTTTGCCCCTGTCCTGCACAGGTGGGGGGAGCTCCAGGTGAGATGCGGACCCCAGGGGCACTGAGCCACTCCAGCTGTTGCTGCCTCTGAGTGGACAGTGCGGGCCTGCCACCTCCTGTGGGGCCGGTCTGGAAGAGGCTGGGCCCCATCCCCATCCCCAAACCCCTGGGAAGCCTCCAGCACCATTCTCCTTGGAGCCCAGGGCAGGCCCCTTTTCTGATGCTGGGGAGATGCTGGGCTCTTTGGGGCAGGTGGGTGGGGGCCATCACTTGGCACCCACTGTGGCTGGCACTGCCCACGGCAGCTTGCACACCCGGGCTTTATTTCACATGACCCGTAAAACTTCACCCACCGGGGCTCAGAGCAGTAGGCCGGGGTGCGGGGCGGGCGGGCGGGGGTTCTTCTCCCTGGGTTGTGTTGGTGGGGACCTCTGGGCCGGAGTGCCCCAGGGCTGGCCCATGGCTGATTCCACATCCCCTCCCCCCACTAAGTCCCCTGCTGCGGGAGGAAGGGCCCCAGGGACAATTTTCCACGAGTGTAATTTCTGTGACTAACAAGATTGCCGCTTCTGAATAATGGCTCCTGTAGAATTATGTTCCCAGAGGCCGGCGCGCCCAGAGCGGCCTAATTTTGTTCTTTACCGCTGTGCAGTCTGAGGGCTTGGGGGGTTTGGGGGGTTGGCAGCACGCCTAGGAGCGGGTCTCAGAAGAGCCCTGAGCAGCCTTTTTAGGGTCAAACTCATGTTCAGCTGCCATGTGCCAGGGACGCGGGCCCCGCGCCAGGGACGCATCTGAGCTAGCAGCCACCCTTCCCTCCACGGGTGAACCGAACACCTATGGGGGCTGCTGCTTCTCCCCCACCCAGCACCCTGGGACCCACATGGAATGAGCTGAAAGCCTCTTCTTGAGTATTTTTTTTCCCAAATGTGAGCAGGGTCCTGGGGCACAGAGATTAGCAGGTTGATCGCCACCTGTGGGAGCAAGCCTGCCGCCGGCCACCCTCCCTGTGGGGCACCCAGGGAAAGGTGGGCCCCCCGAACCCAGGAACGCCCCTTCCACTTGAGGGAGCCCTGGCTTTGTCTGGAAATGCAGCCGTCCCCAGAGATCGCACCTTGCCCTGTTTGAGTTACGGCCCCTCCCCTCTCCTCTGGTCACCACGTCACGCGGGGGACGCTCAGCACCAGGAGCGGCAAACTCAGCCTGACATGGGCAGCATCTCTTTCCCCTGCTGGTGAGCCCCCTCTGGATGGGGACCCCAGCGTGACCACATCTCTCCCCAGTGCTTGGCGTCCAGAAACCACTGGTTTTTCTGGTCCTGCTCCAAGTTCTGCCTGGGTTTCTGTCCCGTTTCACGGCTGCCATTCTCTAGGATTTTCTCTGCACCCTTGATGTTGTGTAGGTGGACCCTGAGGCTATTTGATCTGTGTTCGTCCCTGGGGCTGCTTTGTGCTCTCCAGGATCCCTGGCGCCTGCCGCTGCCCATACCCGCTCGTCAGCCTGCCGCGCTCCCAGGGGGTCCCCTCAGCCCCGCTCCCATTCCCCGATTCTCTCTTCAGCTATATCCAGACCGGAGCAGATTCTGACTTTTGTGATTTTTTTTTTTAAGTCCAGATGATTTTTCACACCCAAGAGTTGTAACTTTCAAAAATACACACTTGTTCATTTTACTTCTCAGACAGGAGCCAAATTTGTATCATAATATTTTTATCCTTGCCTTACTGAGGATCCTACACATACTTATTTAAATATATCTTAAACCCAGTACTTTTATTCCATCAGAAATGAAGCCACTGACCCATCTCCCCACCACTGACTTTCTGGGGCACACGTCCTAGCAGCGGTTAGCCGAGTGAACTTGGAGGTGTGAGTGTCTGCCCAGCGGGAGCTGAGGGATTCTTTCTGACATGGTCACTGGGCTTTATTCTGGGCTCCCCAGCTTGTCTTGTGGATCTGGAGACCAGCCAGGCAGGGGTCTGGGGCGCCTCTGGGCCTGAGTAGCCCTGGCTGGGGCCCCCGGGGCTGCTGGGGTTCCCGGCTGGCCCCCGCCTCCTGGGTGACATGGCCCACTGGGGTGGTGGGTGCCTACACCCTCTCCCCTCTCCCTCCTGTCGGTGGAGATGCTTTTCCTCTCCCGAGCACCGTCACTTTCATGAACCTCCTCAAACATACAGGAAAGTACAAAACCTGTAAGGACACATGTGCCCGTGACCTTGAACAGAGGAATTTCAGTTTTCTGCTCTTTCTCTGCAAAACCCCATGTACACCGCGTCCCAGTGGCTGGTGCCCACTCACACAGGAGCATTTCCTCCCAGTCAGAGGCACGGGCTGGGGTTCTCTGTGCGTTCTCTGTGTTCGCTGCCTTACGGCACATGTGGAGGACCTCGTCTGCCCGTTCCCACTCCGCGCCCTCTGCCTGGGCCTCTGTCTGTGGCTGTGGAGGTGATCGCCTGGAGTCTGTCTCTCGCCTCTCTGATGACGGCCCCCCGGAGCGGTTTCCTGCATTGTCTCCTCAGCCTGAGACAGGCTGCTGCAGGGGCAGCTCTGGGGGAACCGACTCCTCGGGCTGGTCTGTGGGCTCTGCGGGGGCTCTCAAGGGGACAGTTCTCCTGAGAGCCTGGTGGACGCTGCCAGAGGCTCTGTGGCCCGAGGTCTGGCTCCTCGGCCGTGCGGAAGACCTGACACCCTCCCAAGGGTTCTGGGAGGTCACCCGGGAGAGCGGGGCCCAGCAGGTGTAACTGTGCCTCCAGCCGGCATTGCCTGGGCATGGGGGCTGTGTGCCCGGCCGTGGTCCCAGTCTTCCCATCACCGCTCTGTCCTCCACCTGTCTTGTGCCATCCACCATCCTTGCTGGCGAGATGGGGGCCGTGAGCCCCCTGAGCCCTGAGGGGATGAGGGAGGAGGAGGCTGCCCAGCGGGCTGTCCTGGGGCAGGCGGGGCTGTCAGGACGCCTTCAGGGGAGCAGCAGATGACACAGCGCCAGCTCTCTGCTCCTTCCTCCCCGGGTTGGTTTTCCAAACAATTTGCTTAATGTGACTCCCGGTGGCTGAGTTGGACACGAGTAACAATGTTTACTCGCCGCAGGGTGATCCCCTGCCTCCCAAGCAGGCGGGGCCCCGGGGAGGAAGCACCCTGGGCCGTAACAGCTCTGCCGCCCTCCTTTTCTCCGCAGAGAGGACGCGCCGTGCTTACGCTCACTCTGCCGGCCCGCGGTGGCCGCCATGGAGCCTCTGTTCCCGGCCCCCACGCCGGTCACCTGGAGCCCCTCCCCAGTGGTCACCAGCGCAGCTGGTG
This sequence comes from Mustela putorius furo, assembly GCF_011764305.1. NCBI lineage: Eukaryota > Metazoa > Chordata > Mammalia > Carnivora > Mustelidae > Mustela > Mustela putorius. The sequence goes on along the minus strand of NW_025422145.1, from coordinate 14,710,153 downwards.
AGAACGGGACACTGGCGGGGCCGTCGCCGTCACCGGGGGCCCGCGCAGTGGTGGTGCCCGTGTTGTACCTGCTGGTGTGCGCGGCGGGGCTGGGCGGGAACACCCTGGTCATCTATGTGGTGCTGCGCCACGCCAAGATGAAGACGGTCACCAACATCTACATCCTGAACCTGGCTGTGGCTGATGTGCTGCTCATGCTGGGGCTGCCCTTCCTGGCCACGCAGAATGCCGTGTCCTACTGGCCCTTCGGCCCCGTCCTGTGCCGGCTGGTCATGACGCTGGATGGCATCAACCAGTTCACCAGCATCTTCTGCCTGACCGTCATGAGCGTGGACCGCTACCTGGCCGTTGTGCACCCCATCCGCTCTGCCCGCTGGCGCCGCCCCCGGGTGGCCAAGCTGGCCAGCGCCGCAGTCTGGGCCTTCTCGCTGCTCATGTCCCTGCCGCTGGTGGTGTTCGCGGACATCCAGGAGGGCTGGGACACCTGTAACCTCAGCTGGCCAGAGCCTGTGGGCCTGTGGGGCGCCGTGTTCATCATCTACACGTCGGTGCTGGGATTCTTTGGGCCCCTGCTGGTCATCTGCCTGTGCTACCTGCTCATCGTGGTCAAGGTGAAGGCATCGGGCGTGCGTGTGGGCGCCCCGCGGCGGCGCTCAGAGCGCAAGGTGACCCGCATGGTGGTGGTGGTGGTGCTGGTGTTCGTGGGCTGCTGGCTGCCCTTTTTTGTGGTCAACATCGTCAACCTGGCCTTCGTCCTGCCCGAGGAGCCCGTCGCCGCGGGCGCCTACTTCTTCGTGGTCGTCCTATCCTACGCCAACAGCTGCGCCAACCCTGTGCTCTATGGCTTCCTCTCCGACAACTTCCGCCAGAGCTTCCGGAAGGTTCTGTGCCTCCGCAAGGGCTCCGGTGCCGAGGATGCCGATGCCACAGAGCCTCAGCCCGACAAAAGTGGCCGGCTGCAGGAGGCCACACCGCCCGTGTGCAGCTCTGAGGCCAACGGGCTCATGCAGACCAGCCGGCTGTGAGGGCTGCAGGTGGGGGCAGGGGGCGGGGGGAGCCCAGCGGCTTCTGGATTCCCTGCCGGGCAGAGCCTTCCCCCAGTATTTGAGCCACCCCCTGCGATGGCCTGATGCTCCGCCAGGGCCAAGGCCGTGGTGGGTCCAGCAGTGGGGTTCGGGAATGCAAGGGAGTGGGCGGGAGAGGCCGGGTGACCTGGGCCGTGCTTGCGGCATCTTGACCTCTCTGTCCCCAGCCGGTGCTGCCCTGCCAGGTCGGGGCATGACCCCCCATGTGAGCTGGGGACCACTTGCCTCCGCCCTCTGGTCCCCTGTGTCTCCTCACATAGCCCTGCACCGGCTGGCCACACCGAGTGTGAGTCTGAAATTAAAGACACATGGATGCACTGGGCTCCCCAGGACCTGTGACCGCTGACTCTGGGGGTGGCAGATCAAGGGGGCAAAGCCGGCACGGCTGGCAGGGCGGCAAAGGGGGGCTGGGACCCCAGGTGGGACATCTGGGGCTGCAGAGCTCTGTTGCCATGGAGAACCCCCACTGTCCACCCCCCACCACTGGTTGGCCACAGTCACCATCGGTTCCACGGTGGGAGGGGGTTGGGGGAGGGCTAGCAAAGTGGCTGAATCGAGGGTGGAGAGTCGGGCCCCCCAGGCTTCTGGGTCCTAGGGCATCGGAGAGGCCATCCCGGGGAGAGGGTGGTCACCCACAGCCACCTCTCCTCCTCTGTCAGGGGCTCTGGCCTGGAGAGTGTGGGGGACAGGAGCAGACGAGGAGAACTAGCGAGACAGCGGTGGGGGGAGCGGCCCCCATCGCAAGCAGCAGCCGCTGGGAAGGATCTCTGTGTGGGTGCCTGTAAATGCCAGCCAATGCCAGGCCCCGAGGAATTCTGTGGTGCCCAGATGAGAGCAGCCCCATCCACCCCCGGGGAGCGCCACCCGCCTACCACCCCCAGCCCACGATGGGGTCCCAGAGAAGATGCCAGCTGAGGACTTTCTGGGATCCCATGTGCCTTGGGCCTTGGCCAAGGCTGGAGAAGGACCAGAACGTGGGGCTCACTGAGTCCACATGCTCCCAACCCTGTCTGGATAGCCGTGCCTGGTGCCACCCCTCCCAGGCTCCCTGGGTCTGCCCGGGGCAAGACCTCCAGCCCACAGGAAGAGACAGGGAGCGGGTGTGAGCCGGCCAGGGGAAAGGCTCCGTCCCTGTGGCCTGGGCCGCACCGACCCTGGACAGAGGCCAAGACCTGGAAACATGATAGCGTAACGAGGGCGCTTGTGTTTGACAACCTGATCTCCCGAATAAATTAGAGAATAAAGGTTTGACTCCTTCCCAAAGCAAATATTGTCCCTGGGGCCGATCGAAGCTGGTGCGGCTCAGAGCTCGTGGACCAGAGGAGGCTGGGAGGGGGCAGGCAACCGCCTGCTGGATGTGGGAGCCGGGACGCTGTGGCGAGGACAGCAGTGGCGCCAGCAAGTGGGGTCTGAAGAAGAGCAGGTGTCCCCCGCGGGCCAGCCTGGGGGGTGGCATCGGGCTGTGGTCTCAAAAGACGTGGTGGGGGAGACGTCTGATCCTTCCAGGGCCCTCGGACCAGGACAGCGGGAGGCTCACTGGGGGCCGGAGCACCTGACGTATGGGGGCCCGCTGACTCCACTGCTTTGTTCCTGGGGGGGGGGTCGGGGGGCTCCCCCACAGGTGGGGCCTTGGAGCCTAGCTGATGAACAGACCCACCCCTCCCCACACCACGGTTCAGCATTCCAGGGAGGCAGGGCACCCTGGGAGAAACTGAGGCCAAGTACGTTGGCTCGGAGTGACTTTGGGGAGTGAGTGCAGATGGCTCAGAGATCTCTGCCCAAATCAATGTCTCCCAACTGATTTGATATTGGGAGCTGCCTCCTCGGGGCCACGCCAGCCCGGAACGCCCGTGCACCCCTGGGCGCGCACCCACACCTGGGCGACCACGCTGGCAGCGCCCCGGCGGGATCCTGCGGTGCAGGGGGCGGGTGTGAGCGTGTGTCTGTGAGCGTGCATGAGTGTGTGTGCATAGGATGTCCCTGGAGATCCCAGGCAGCCTGGGGACCCTGGCTCGGGGTGGTTGCTGGGAACTAGGCTCGGCCAGAGTGGACAGTCCCTGAAGCCTTGGGTGAGGGTTAGGCCCTGAGCAGGACACAGGAGGACCCAGACACCCCCTGAAAACCTGGTGGGAGGTGGGGGCGGGCTCAGGAGGCCAGGGACACGGCCCTCCCACAACCGACACGGGCTGGGGCTACCACACTGTTGGAAGCCCTGCGTCCCCAGGCCCTGAGTGGGGGCAGGGCAGCACAGAGCAAACGGGCTTTGGAGGGGGGTGACCTGCTTTATGGGCTCTCTCTCCGCCTCGATGAGTTTTATTGGCCGCCGGGCTCCAGTAGCTCCCAGAGTGACCTCGCTCAGGAAATCCGGCCTGCAGGGGCAGGGCGAGGCCACCTCCAGGACAGGAGGGCAGATGCAGGAGGGGTCTGTTTGCCTGGCAGGGCGGGGCAGGGGATGAGAGGCCTCCCCACACTCAGGGAAACCGAGGCTGGCCCCAGGGCTCTGGCGGGCAGCAGCTCCTCCCAGGCCCGTCCCTAGCAGCAGGATCCAGATCGGGGTGCCCTGGGTAGGGCCAGGAAGGGCCCAGCCCTCCTGGGTGTCCCGAAGCAAGAGGTTGAGCAGAGAGCAGGTGGCACCACGAAGGACTTCCCACAGAACCTGGGGGCCCCAGAGAGCTGTGGTGTGCTTTCGGGATGTGTCAGGGAGACGGACGTGAGGACTGGGTCTGCGCTGGTCCCTTCTGGGCATCTGCATAGCTCGGATGTCAAGGACAGGGGGCCTGGGAGACAGCTGGGCCTGGGGGTGACCCCCATCCTGGACACTTCCACATCCCCTCCCTGCGGCCAAGCACACTGTCCCATCCAGGCTGGCCGGTGCCATCTGGGGTCCTGAAAGGTGTGTGTTGAATGACCAAGAGGACATTGAATGGCAGGGGCTCTGGCTAGGTTGGGGGTGTACCCACAGGTCCCCCTCCCTGCCCCTTCCTCCCCTAGGGCTCTCACTCTCTCCAGGCCTGCCCTGTCCCCCCTCCTCAGGCTGCGTAGCCACAGATGGCCCTGACTTTTATGCGTTGGGTGCAGGGGCACTGTCCGGCACTGGGGGAGTCCCCATAAAGGGGCAGGAAGGGGCTCTGGCCCTCGACCAGCCCATCTCTTCCCCCACATTTGCACTTACACCAGCGTCCATCGCCCAGCCCGCAGCCCCCTGGTGTGGGGAGGGGCAGGTGTGCCCTGGGGAGGGAGAAGCACACAGGTCCTCCTGCCAAGGGCTGCGTTGCTGGTTCTCCAGTGGGAGGAAACTGATTGCAGGACAGTGGGGACCGGCCATGCTCTCTCCTGCTCAGCACCTGGCTGTGGCTCCCTGCCCCCCTATGTAGCCCAGGCACAGCCTGTCCACAGGGAACAGGCAGTGCCCCCACTGGGTAGTATGAGAAGACTTTAATTAACAGATGTTTTGCAGGGCTGGGCAGTGAAGTTCCCTGACCCAACAGGGACAGGGACGGGGTTCTGAGAGTAAGGAGGAGTCCCCCCTTCAGCCCAGGGCAGCAGCCGTCCTGAGAGCTGAGACTGTGTGCCCGACCCCATCTCCTGCCTCCCATACCCTGCTGGGCTCCCTGTTGCCAGACACAGCCTGGGAGGCAGCACTGTGGCCCATAGGGTCAGGGTAAAGCTAGGGAGTGGACCTGGGGGAACAGGACACACCCGATGCCCCCCACCCACATCTGTGTTCTGGGGGTCATCAGGCCCCCAGAGGGCATGCCGGGAGCTGCCCCAGGTTAGCCTCCAGAGCCCCTATTCCCTGCCCACGTGGTACCCAGCCTGTGCTGTGTGGTCTCCTCCCTCCCTCCTGACTCAACGCCCAGCAAACACACCATGGTCTCCCTAGAACCAGACCGGGGTCTGCTCTGTGGCTGGTGTCGCAATGGGGTAGGAGATGGGCATCCCAGGAGACAGGCTGCCGTTACCTGGGGCCTCCCCCTTCTGACACCTGGCCGTGGCCTCCCTGGCCCCCTGAATGGAGGGTCCAGCCATGTGTCCTCTGCGGCCACCCTGCTGGGGCCCGGCGGAGCTGCAGCATCCGCCTGGATCGCCCGAGGGGGACGGATGACGGTGGTGACCAGGCAGCCTGTGAAGGCGTGTGTGTGGGCGCGGCCTGCCCTGGGGACAGGATGGTTCTCACTCCTTCCCACGCTGACGCTGACGAGTCGTGCCCCCTCCGCTCTCGAGCGTCCTGTGTCTTACGTTTGGGTTTTGGGCTTGGTGTTTGCTATTTTTACGGAGTCAGCCTGACACTCAGCTGTCTGGGAAATGCTTCCACGTCCGTTTTTGGATGGAGAAGTCTTTCCCCGTCCACAGACGCGCGAAATATTTTCACGTATTTTCAACTGTGGCCGAACACATGTCATAGAGAGCGCACCCCTCCCTGGCTCCCGGTGCGCAGCTCAGGGGCGCACAGTGCGTTACGCTGCCGAGGGACCACGACCACCGTCTGTCCACGGGGCTTTTCCATCTTCCCAAACCGAAGCTCGTGCCCAGGAACCGCCGACGCCCCACCCGCCCTGCCCCTGGGGACCTCCACCGACCGTGGTGGAGGGGATCTGACTGCAGGAGGGGCTTGGAGAAGGGGAAGCCCGCCGAGTTTGTCTCCCTGTGACAGGCTTGTCTGACCGCTGCCCTCAAGGGTGCCCCCAACCCCCATGGAGCCCGCACTGGCGTGTCCTGAGGAAACTTCCGTTGTGCAGATGGACCACATTTTGTCCATTCATCATTGACGGATAGCCTGAGTGGGTCCCCTGTGGTTAGGGTGCGTCCCACGTGTTCTCTGTGGCCGTGTCTCTACTGGCTCTTTTGTTCCACGGGCATGTGCGTTAGCTCATGGGGTATCCGTAGTGTGGAGGCGTCACAGCCCCCAGACTTGTGAACACACCGGCCACTCTAGTCCTCGGGGTCCCCTTGGCCTCTGCCGTGGTGCTCACTACTGTATCTTCAGGTTCTGCTTCAGCATCTCCTCGGCTGGGTCAGAATGTTCTAGAATCCTGTCTATTCCCTTTTCCAGGTTGTGTCCGGCGTTAGTCTGCAAAACTAAGAAAGTGGGTTTTGTTCACAAATGTTCCTACTAGCACTATCCGTGACAGCTCACCAGCCCTCGCATGGACAACCCGTGGTCCATCCACACAGTGGGACAGGGCCCTCACACGCGCTACAGCATGGCCCCAACTGGAAGACGCGACGTTCAGAGGCCACAGGCAGAGCCACGCGGCATGGGAATCCGATTTCTGGGAAGTGTGCAGAAGAGGCAGATCCAGGGACACAATGAGATCAGGGGTTGCCAGGGGCCGGGGAGGGCTCGGGGTCACTCTGGAGGGACGAGAACTCTCCAGAACCAGATGGAGGTGCTGGTGGTTCTGCACCGGGAATGGGCGAAATGCCACTGAATCGTTCACTGTGAGGTGGTCGAGCCTCCGTTATGTGGATCTCACCTCGGTTTTTTTTTTTTTAAAAGGAGGTTTTACTAGAATCCACTAAACCGGCAGACTTCTGTGGGTCACGGGCTCCTGATGGGAGCTCCCTCTTGGGGGCCTGTGGCAGGGCTACGTCGCTGACAGCTTCCCGCCAGGGCGCCCGTAGTCGTGATTCTGCTGTAGACAGATGGCCGGCGCTTCTGGCATGCTACGCCCGCCCGGCTCTTTCCTCTCTGCTCCCCACGTGCTCAGGGCAGCCGTGGCCTCCCACCCAGACCTGCAGCCGCACCGCTCAGCCTGGCCATTTTGGGATGTGGACTGCACCCTGGGGTCAGTTGTTCCTTTTTAAAAAATAAATGAACCTGGAGGGGGTGTGTGTTGGGGGGGATGCCGGCATTTTGTCCTGGCCTCAGCGCCCGGGGGCTCTCAGACGCCCTTCAGGGCCCAACCCATCCTGGCCTTCTGGGTTAGCAGCTGATACCAGGGCCCAACCCCAGAGGCTCTGCCACTGTGTCCCAGCACCTCCCTGCCTGGGCTCCGGGAACAGCTGGATTCAGGCCACCAGGTCAGCAGACCGCCCTGGACCCGGGCACCTCTTGGCCACGGCCGCTCTGAGACCTGACCTGTCGTCCTCCCCATGCTGCTGATGTGGGAGCGGAGGCCACAGGGCAAGCTGGGAAGACAGAGCCTTCCTTCTGGCCCACCTGGCCTGCTGCACGCTGGTAGTCCGCCTCTGGGGGGGAGGGGGGAGGGGGGCCGGGTCCTTCCAGTCCTCTCACAGGTGCCCCTTTTCTCTTTGGGTGGTTTGGTCCTGCCACCAGGCCCTCTCTGCCCCTGCAGCCCCTGCCCCCCACCCCACAGCGCTCTGAGCTGCTCCTGAGGGCCCTGCCCATTGCCGCCACCCTGGCTGTGTCCGGTTGTTGCAGCCATAGAAGGGCACGGCCAGAGGTCAAAATTCAGTCTGCAGGTCTGGCCAGTTTGGCATCACAGGTCGGGGGCCCAGGGCTGCCACTTCCCACAGCTCCATAGTTCCAATGGTCCCGCCGTCCAGCAGCCTGGGATGCCCATCCTGGCCCCCCTGTCCTGTGTCCTTGGCTGACACCTGCCACGTACGCCAGTAGGGCCTGCTCGGGCTGGTGTGCTCCTGGGGGACAGGAGTCCCTGCTAAGCCCCCATGGGCTGCCCCCTGGGGTACAGACCCCTGCTGGTGCCGACCTCCTAGTTGATGACTTCCTCAGGTCAGGACCCTGTCTGGGGCAAACATGGACCCAGCGTGGGAGGCCTGGGCCGGCACTTTGGAGTGACAGGAACCCATGCCCGTGGGACCCCCCACTGGCCGCAATGGGCTGTAGGACCTATGGAGGGAGGGTCTTCTACTGGGGCCCCAGGTGTGCCCGTGGGTCGTACCCACTGCTCAAGAGGCTTCAAGACCTGCCCACAGGGTGGACTGCTGGCAGGGAGACCTTCCCCCTGCAGACAGGCCTGGTGTGGACAACAAAGGGGATCCCAGCAGCCCCTCCTCAGTGAGGCCCCCTTTCTCTGTCCAGGGCCATACTTGGTGGGGGTAGCCCAGCCCCTGGGGGGCCAGCGCCCTACACCATACACACTTAGAGGTTCTATACACCCTTGCTGGGCCGCAGTGTCTCCTCTGTCCTGGGATAGGAGAAGCCCCGAATGTGTGTCTGAGACAATGATCCCTGATGACCTCCCCTTCCCCACGCTCAGCACCACCTTCCCAGGGGTCTGCCAGGCCCGGTGGGTATAGGGAATTTATCTCATGCTGGGCTGGGTGCTCTTTGGGGGGGTTCTGGCATGAACGAGGACGGAGGGAACCCCACCTCTGGCAGCTGGTGGCACCCATGAGGCCCCAGGCCAGGCCTGTGGGTGCTCTTGGTACACCCAACAAAGGAAAGGGCTCTGGGGCCTCTGGCAGCCGCCTCTGCCTCCTCTTGTGTCCTGTCCTGCGGCCTTAGGCCTTCCTTCTAGAAGGTTCCAACATCTCCTGCCCAGTGCAGCCCTTGTGCAGCTCCAGCCGCTTCGCCACAGCCCAGGACCTCATCCAGCTTGTGGGGTTCCACAGATGCCAGACGCTGCTCTGGCCACGGCCTCCGTGGTCTCATTGCCCCAGGATCCTTGCTCAGGAGGGAGCAGCTGCAGGAGGAGACGTGGGGGAGGTCCAGGGAGGAGGCGGTGGTGATGGGGCACAGGAGGGGCTGGGCAGAAGGCCCAGGCAGGGGCACAAGCCAGAAAAGGAACGGACTCACAGCGGCCCCAGGAGGTGGATGGAGCCCTGCTGTGGAGTGAACGCGCCACCCTCCAGCTTCACCCCTGCCTGCAGTGGGGGAGGCGTGCAGCCTAAGAGAGGCTCTGTCTCTGCCAGGCCCTAATTTCAGCTTCATCAAACTACACGGTGACACTGGAGTGTCGGGCTCCCCCGGGCTCAGGGCTGCACCTCGAGGGGCCATCTTCCTCCACCATCTGGACAGATGAGGGGACACTGGGCCCTGTGTTCACCCCGAGGACGAGACTCTCCCCTCTGGCCCAGGACCACACCCCCCCCTGCTAGACGCCGTCCTGTCTCAGGTCCTTGGCTACCCTCCTACACCCCGGGGTTCTATGTGTTTCTTGGCGGAGTCGGCCCTGAGCAGACCATGTCTCCAGGGGCCGCCCATGTCTACAGTGTCCACAGCAGGAGCTCTGCAAACGTGTCCGCAGCCCCGGTGCCGGGCTCAGCTCTGTACAAGCAGAATGGATGGCCCCCCACGCCAGGACCCGCAGGCCTCCCTCCCAATCATCTCGGTGTGGATGCCCAGTCTGCGCGCACCCCCATTGGGGGGCCCCATGTCCGTCCAGCTCTAGCTGTATCCCTGGCACTCTGCGCCATCACTGTACACAGTCGGAGCTCAGACACGGCTGGCTGGGCTGGGCTATCTGTGGCATGGCGAGCCGGGGAGGGCTAGAGCTCCGTGGCCGGCTTGACCAGGTGGCTGCTGAAGGTGATGCAGAGGTCGCTGTGCTCGCCATAGATGGCGTTGCTGCGGTCACGCTGGAACACGCGCACCCGGACGGCATCGCCAGTGGCCAGTGGCAGCAGCAGCTCTGGGTCTGCGTGACACTGTGCTCTCTGGGCTGGCGTACGGCACAGCGGCGGCCCGCCCGTGGCACATGATGTGCAGGTAGGTCTCTTGTGGTTGCACGTGTGCACGCTGAGGCTCAGGAAGTAGACGCCCGGCACAGCACGCAGGAAGCGGCCAGACGGCAGGTAAAGGCTTATCCAGGTTCACCAGCTCTGCGATGAAGCGGTCAGTGCTGTGCAGGCCCTCCTGCTGGCCCACCGAGAAGGACGCGCAGGTGCGTGGACACAGGGAGCCCGGTGGCCCTGCCTGCCCCTTCTGGCCTTTGTGGCCCTGGAAGCCACGGGCGCCTGGCAGACCCTCCTTCCCGTTGCTGCCGGAGGGACCGGTGACCCCTGGTTCGCCCTTCTCACCTGCAGGAGGAGAAGGGACGAGGGGTCAGGGCATGGGGTCCGGGGTCACAGGGGGCCAGGAGAAGTCACGGCCCCAGTCTGCATCTCTTCTGGGGTTTCAACCACCTGCCGCATGGGAACAGGAGGGGCAGCGGGGGTGGCAGGGACAGCAGGAGCTGCCAGAGGATGGTCTGCCCTGGTCTGTACAGGACGTGAGGCTGGGAGCTTGGCAGGTCCAGCTAAGGGCAGTGCTGCCCAGTGCCCTAGGATGAGGGCTTGTGTAGCTGGCGTCCTTCCAGAGGGGACCTGGGGCCTCCCTCCAGCCTCCCCTGGAGACTGGGCCTAGGGCACCGCTGCAGGTGGGTGAACAGGACAGAGGACCTCAGGCGCCCTTCTGCCACAGCCCCCTGCCCAGGCTGCCTCGCTTCCCCCTTTCTGCAGCTGCCAGGAGCCAGAGGTAGGTGTCCAGTGTCCTGCCCACAGGGGCCCAGCTGCCTCCATCAGGGCTCTCTTGCCCCGCCCCCCAGCGTGGGGTGTCCTCACGGGAACAGGCCTGGGGTGGGGGTGCCTCCCCACAGACACTCACCTTTGAGGATGGAGATGTCCACAGTGGGATGCACGCGGGGCAGCAGCCCCCACAGCTCCCCAGTTCGGTGGGGGACAGCAGGGGGCCGGGCGGGGCAGCAGCACTACACCCAGGGACGTTGGGGAGGCCCCAGGCTGGGCCAGGCCCTTACATGCAGCCCCAGGAAGAGCAGGAGGCCAGAGGCTGCCGTCCATACCAGAGCCTGGTGGGGGAGCAGAGGGGGTCCGCGTATGAGGAGGAGGGGCCCCAACCGAACCCCAAGCCCCACAGCTGCCTGGGCCGTGCCCCCTGGTCTGGGGGAGAGGTCAGGTGAGGCCAGGGACCTGCCCTTGACAGACATCACCACTGGATCCCTGCATGCTTCCCAGGGCCCCACACCTTGTCAGCGTGTGCCAGGTGCGGGCTTGGCTCTGAGACCAGGCAGCTTCGCAAGAGCCTCTCCTGGAGGCCCATACGTGGCCCCTACTTCCCAGCGGGGCGTCCCTGTGAGAGCCTGGGCCCAGGGCAGGTGGGGGCGGCAGTCTCACTCCGGCCTCTCGGGCACTGGAAAGGATCACAGGCCCGACCTCTGCGGTTCCCTGCATCCGAGCGTCAGTTTCCCCACCTATAAAATGGACATCGATGGGCTCAGCAGTGGCTGGGGGCATCCCCTGTGGCAGGTGGGAGCAGGAAGAGCCTTGCCCCTGGGGGTCTGGGCGAGTTCTGGCCCCACTGTGGGCCCCAGCATCCCTTGTCCTGAGCCTCCCCAGGAGATGGGAAGTCACTGTGTGTCCCTTAGGGGAGGGGACAGGGAGCTAAATTTGCCTAGTATGTGGGGTGCCTCCAGAGGGGCAGGTTGTAGGGTGGAGGTCCTGGAAGGAAGCCTGGGGTCCCTGCGGTCTGGGTGGGTCCCCCGGCTGCCCAGTGTTCACTGAGGTGCAGGTGGTCAGCAGGGGCTGAGGGTGACTCAGCAGGTGGCGGGAGGGCCTGGACAGAAATAGCCGTCCTCAGACACGCCGCCTGACATCTCCGTGACGACGGGAGCGTGGCTGAGCGTCACGGCCCCACGGGTCAGTGGCCCCCAGGGGGCCACAGCATCGCCCACAGCGGGGCGGGGCTCCCTCCCTGCCTCCAGCCCACTGCAGCGCAGGAAGGCCGCACTGACCACCAACTCGAGCCTGGGGGGAGGGACAAGGTGCCCACACGGCCCCCAAAGCAGCAGCAGCAGCAGCAGCAGCCCTAGCATGGGGGCCGGGGGTGAGGCCAAGTGCCTATCACCACAGACTCCATTCAGTGGGGCCACGCAGGGGGTCCTGTAAGGAATGGACGGGGGCTCCGGACCCGGGCACCCTGCGGGGTCACTCACTCATTGTGAGAGTGACTGCAGCCAGGCTGGAGGTCTCCACAAACAGGGAACCCGTGGAAGCCAGGGGTAACCTAGCGGTGCTGGGGTAGCCCTGGGTCACCAGGGGGCTTGCAGTAGGGAGCAGAGAGGGGTGACACTGCGGCCCCAGACCTTCTCCTTCCATTACCCGCACCACGCTTGCCCTGCCCAGCGCCCTGGGACCCTGTCCCCTGATGGATCCTGCCATGCAGGACCCCTCCAGCGGCTCTGGTGGCCTGATGTGACCCTGCTCTCCCTCCCCAGGGCCCTGTTGGCCTCAGGGCCTGGGTCCACAGCTGTGCCACTGTGAGCCCAGAAGGGTCAAGGTCTCTGAGGCAGAACCCCGGGCTGTGTCGTGGCCTCACCTTTCCTACGAGCCTGGCCGGGCAGCGGGGGCCAGAATCCCGGGAAGCCGTCCCTCAGCTCCATGGTCTGGTGGATCGTCTCTACAGGGGGACAAACCTTCCAGACCCCGGCAGCCATGACACAACCAGAGACAACGAACGGCCAGCTGGCAGCCCCGGGTCTGTCCCGCGTGCTCTCAGCCCGGGGCCCCCAGCCCATCCGAGAGACAATGAGCTGTGCTCAGCACCCACCTTGCCCCTCAGTCCCCTGGCAGCTGTCGCAGGGGGCAGGGGCTGGACGCTCCCTGAGTTCTGCTCCTGAACTGCCCTGCACAGGCGGACAGGGACTGGAAGCTGTGTGCCCCGGGTGGGGTGGGCGCTCGCAGGGCCCTCCTTCATGGAGGTGAGGGGTGAGGGATGGTGCATGAACAGGTGGCACTGGGAGCACCGTACCCCAGCCTGACTCACCCTCTGGTTAAGGAGAGGCCGGACAGGACACTGGCCACCCAAGGTGACCGAGGTGCCTGAGAACGGGGGCCCCCCCACCCCTGGCTCAGAGTCTCCAGGCATCTGTCTTCCTGGGTGCCCTCCCACTGTCAGGGCAAGGTGGCAGGGAGAGGCCCCAGGGGACTTCTGTCTGGCACCCTGCAGCAGAAGCTCACAACCCCCGGCCCAGTCCCTTGGGGCAGAGCCAGCCAGCCGCACAGGGACAGCGTCCAGGGCACACGGAGGAGAAAGCTGGGGCTTTGGTCATGGCTGAGGTGACGACAGCTGTGGCTTCCACGGTGGCAGGAGGGGACGCTTCCTCTGCGGGGTCCTGCGGGCAGCTCAGGCAGACAGAGGGCCCCCATCCGAGGCTCAGCAGGCTCGGAGCGCTGGTGGGGGTGTGGGGGCACTGGGTCGCGGTGAGCAATGCAGGGGCCTCTACAGTCCTCTCCAGGGGGGAACCGAGGCCACCACAGGCAGCAGGAACTGCCCTGCAAAGGCTCTGAACCCCCACCTCCCACTGGCCTGGGCAGGAGGTCCGTAGGTAAAGCCCACCCGCCCAGGCTGCGGCACCTCCACCCAGAACCACGCCGACAAGTAGAAAGCCAATACACTCTTTATTGGGGGGCCTGGGGACAGTCCCTGCCCACGTCCAGCCAGGCTGCAGAGGCACCCGCCGTGGTGCCAGCCCCGGTCACTGGTAGCCGGCCAGCTGCAGGATGGTGGGGTAGCGGGCACGGTGGGCCATGCACTTCTGGCGGTCGATGAAGAGGCTGTTGGTCTTGACGGCCAGGTCCTTCTCCAGGTGCATGCGCGTGTCCTCCAGGTTGCGTAGTGACTGCTCGGCTTCTAGAAGCTTCTCCTTCAGCGCTGCGAGGGACGTGTTCAGCTCCTCCACCTCGCTCACCAGCCTGGGGGGCCGGGGAGGAAGGCGTGAGCTGGGGCCTCCAGGCTGGGACAGGCAAGGCCTGGGAGCCCTGGCAAGGGGTCCCAGGCCAGCTGCAGGGCCACAGGAGGACCTGAAAGTCCAAAGGGAGACCTGCCAGCCACATGGAGTGGGCCGGGCCAGTATGCCACACGGGTCCCGCAGCAGGTGGGAGAGGGCGTGCCTCGTGCTCTCAGCCCACAGCCCCACAGGGCCACCGCGCTGGGCCTGAGCTGGGACTTCTGCTGCCACCCCCATCCCCGGCCCAGCCAGAAGAGCCCACATAGGCAGCACTGTGTAGGGCTGAGCTCAGTGACACCCGCTGCAGTTAGATGCAATGCTGGTGGAGCGCGGAGGCTCCTGGGTCCCTATGTTCCTGGAACCTGGAGGCAGGCCAGACGGACTCCTGGTGCTGCCCAAGGCCCCAGTCCCCTGCGTGTGCTGAGGGCAGGGAGGGAGCCATGCGGGGGGATTCTGCCAACAAGGGCAGAAACACCAGAGACCCCATCCCGCCTCGGCTTTGAGCCAGGACCAAGGGGCCACCCATGCCATGGGGGGTCTGGATGGGGGGCCCGAGGCGGCATGGGCATGGCAGCCGGGGGCGTCGGGGGCTCAGCCTCTCAGACCCTGAGATCCATTGCCAGCAAGACCACACAGCACAGGGTGAGGCAGGAAGTGCCACGCTGTCCGTGACACTCAGGGCCCTGAAAGGCACATCCGCGTCTAGTTGTGTGGGCGGGGGGCAGGGTGTTCGTGGGGCCCAGAGGCCAAGGGGGCTGGGCTGAGGGGGACACAAGCAAGCCTGTCCTCAGGACTGCCTGAGCCACAGCCCTGGCGGGCACCTGAACTGCGCGGCATCCCGGCACAGCTCCACGTTGGGCCTGTGCGAGCGCTGGTACAGACGGGTCTGAGCCACCTTCAGGGGCGCCTCTTTGTCCTTGATGGCCTGCTTCAGCATGGCTATGTTGTGCTCCTGGTCCGTGATCTCCCGCAGCGTCTGCAAACAGGACGGTCCCTGGGGGAGTTGCCGTGACCCCCACCGCACCCCCGGCCCTGTCCATGGACTTGGGGGGACATATGGAGGCAGGAAGATGTGTTCGGCCCTCTCGGCCCCACCAAGGACACCCAGAGGGCCGGGGTGGGGCTGCAAAGCCTGGGGTCCAGCAGCTCTGGCCTGAGCGCCCCCCCGGCCCCCACCCTGCTGGTTACTGGGCCCCAACCCTGGTGAAGAACCAGAGAGACATGGCTGCAGCAAAGGGCACCCTGAGAGCCCAGGGTCAGAGCCCTAGTAGGCCTGGCCACCTCCTGCCACCTTCTCTCTTGCTCTTGCCTGACAGCAACCCCCAGTGTCACCTAGTTTTGTATTGGCTTAGTGAGGGCCCAGGGAGGAGTGGGTGCCTGGAGCCCTCAGGCTGGACAGGATAGAAGGCCTGGTCCGGCCAGGTTGTGACCTAGCCAGGGGCGGGGCTGGTCCACAAGGAGCAGGGCTGGGGGGTGAGGAGTGGGCGGGTGTACGGGGGCGGGGCTTGATGGGACGGTACCTGGCCGGGTTTTGGGTGAGACGAGGGACCAGACGTGGCCTGGGTGGGGACGGCCCTGGTGGGGCCTGGGGGCGGGGCCTAGGGGCGCGGATCGGGCCTGAAAGGTCGGTAGCTGGGAGGGGCTGGAGTAGGGCGAGGGACGCGTCTTGGCCTGGGTGGGGCTGGGCCGGGACTGGGTCAGGGGCGGGGCCTTACGGGGAGGGGCCGTGCCTGGGCGTGGTCTGGTGGGGCGGAGCCTTGTGGGGAGGGGCCGGGCCGAGTCTGGGCGTGGCCTGGCGGGGCGAGGACCTCACCTTGTGCAGGTGGTTCTCCAGCTTATGGCGCGCGTCCTCCAGCTCCTCACAGCGGCGCTCGAAGGCCAGGTTCACGGCGTCGCACTGCAGCCGCAGGTCCTCGGCCGTGTCCCGCAGGATGCAGTCGACGAGCACCCGCAGGTTGGCCGAGGCCAGGCGCTCGCGCTCCGCACGGTGCAGGTTGTCCTGGGTGAACCTGGCCCACGTCTCGGGCGTGGAGGCGCTGCGGGCGGGCACGGCTTGCGGACGGCTCCTGCGACCCGGCCCTCCCGCGCGCCCCGCGCCCCGAGACCACTGCGCCCGCACGAGTCAGCACCCCCAGCGCGGCACCGCGGCCCTGTGCCCCCTCGCGCCCCCCCGCGCCCCGCGGCGTGGTGGCTGCGCGCCCCCTGCCGGCCACCCGAGGAGCTGCAGGTAACCCCTCAGTCCCCGGTGAGCTGGGCGTGCGGGGTGCTT
This sequence comes from Mustela putorius furo, assembly GCF_011764305.1. Taxonomy (NCBI): domain Eukaryota; kingdom Metazoa; phylum Chordata; class Mammalia; order Carnivora; family Mustelidae; genus Mustela; species Mustela putorius. The sequence goes on along the minus strand of NW_025422145.1, from coordinate 14,694,149 downwards.
GCGCGGGGGTCCTTGCTCACCTGCCCAGCCTGTGGGCAGAGGAGCTGCACACAAGGCCCTCCGTGCGAGAGCGTCAGGGGCGGGGGGCTGGGGGACGGTCCCCAGTACAGGGCTCAGGAGCACAGGCACCGGGTGGGCACCGGGGTTTGGGGGGGCTCCCTGGAAGGGGCTGGGGCGGAGGTGGCCCACCTCTCCTCGAACTTGGCTGAGTGCGGGTGAAACTGCACCTCCGTGCTCTGGTTGTGGTAGAGCGCGCATGTCTGGTCAATGTTGTAGGCCTCCACCTTGTCAGACCAGTCCATCTCACACGTTTCCTTGTGCTCTCGGTTCAGCCTGGGGCGGGCAGGGTCTGCGTTTGTGGAGGGGGCACTGGGTACCACCCCAGGAGCAAGCACACACCCCCTTCTCCACTGTGAACCAGGCCACCTCATCTGTCAAGGACAGGGGTCCTCGGGCCACCCAGGCTCTGCCTGGCCAACAGCGTCCAGGAGCAGATGTTCCCGGCCCTGAAAGGCTGGCCTGGGTTCTGGATGCCCAGGTCCCCAGGCCATGCAGGAGTCTGCACCCCCACCAGTTGCCCCTACCTCCCCCATCCTCCTGGCTGAGACCCAGGACAAGCCCCCACCTCTCTGAGACTCCCAGCCTGCTCACCCCAACTTCCTGCCCAGAGCCAGCCCAAGGGGTGAGGAGACGGGGCAGGTGTGCAACCACCGAGACCCACCGGATCTGGTTCACGGCCTGCGTTATGGTCCTTTTGAGGAGCTCCTGAATGTTGCGGATAAGCTCGGCTTCCTGGGGGAGAAGACCCCACTCCCTGGTGAGGATCTGAGGAGGGCCAGGCCGGTGTGGGCCCATGGTCAGCCCCTTCAGTGCCTAGGCCAACATCTGGCCCTGGCTGTACTTGGTTGGGCCCCACAGCCAGCTAGTCGACCCCTATCTCTTTCCCGGGAGGCTGGAGGGAGGAGCCCCGCTCTTTTTCACTGGGTTTGTTCTGGGCTTTGGAATATTCTGTTTGGTGTGGCAGAGTGCAGGGTTTTTTCTGGGGGGCACTAGGGCCAGCTCCCACTTACCTGGCACCCACCTAGCAGCCCCTGGGCTCTAGGGGCCATCCCTGCCGCCTGCCCCCAGGCAGGGTGGCCAACAAATCCCTGGGCCCCTGGGCCCCTGGGAACCATGTGCCCTCCCGGCAAGGGCCCTGGGCTCAGAGAAGGCAGGCTCTCTCCTCTGGCCTTTAAGGGGGAACTTGTGTGCCTTTCTGCTTCTGCGATGGCCCTGTTTTCTGTGCATAAACAGTCCGCTACCCCCATTTAGACTTTTACCTCCATCTGGCTCTAAACCCAGGGTCTGTTTCCCTGTACCTGGACCATTGTTCATGTTTTCACATTGGGAAGGTGGGGTAATGCTTAGGGAGGGGGAGGGGGGTGTCTCTTGGTTAAGGGCCCAGGGGGCTGCAGCCAGAGGCCTGGAAGCTCGTTGAGCAGCTGAGTGTGGGGTTGAGGTGGAGGGGGACCGAGGAGGGCATTGGGGCTGGGAGAGGGGGTACTCAAGGTTCTGGGCTGAGCCTGGAGCATGCAGGGGGTGCCCTGCATCTCCCAGGAACGCCCACAGCCTACAGGTCACAAGTAAGGCCCCCAGGATCTGAGAGGGTCTTGGAGCAGAGGACTGGACTGTGTCATTCCCTGATGCTTGTGAGGCTCCCCCAAGGACAGGTCCTGCTGAGCTTGGAGTGGGGAAGCCTTGGGGTATGAAGGTGACCTCCATCCCACCCTCACCCAGCAGCACCTGAATACTGGGCTGGGCCTGGATTTCCACCACAGGCATCAGGGAGGGGGAGCTATGGGGCACTCGGCCTTCAGGAGCTCAGGCGCAGGTTTAATTGCATGAGCTAGGATGCCCCAAGGGTCTACCCAGCGGGTGCTGGGACCCAAGGGTGACCATAGGACTTCCCCTCAGTGCAGGAGCCTACAGGACCCAACTTGCCAGCCCTGCCTGCATCCCAGACCTCAGGTGCCCCCCCCCCACTGGGCTCAGCTCAGTCCCTGTCCCATCCATGGGGCGTATGCTGGGGGGCATCAGGTTGTGGATGGACCTCGCCTCGGTGTCCTCGGAGTGTCCCATCCTCAGGCAAATGTCCCCGACACACATCCAGGTGTGAATTCTGTCCCCCTCACCCCAAGATGAGCAATTATTGGGGTGGGGGCAGAGCAGGGGCCCTGGACATGGGATGGGGTGAGCAGATGTGAGGTCCAGCTCCAGCCCCCGTACCTGCTCAAACCCCTACACTGGGACCTGTCCCCATGCCATGATGTCCTCAACTCAGCAGGTCCAAGCTGGGGCCCACCCTGCCAGTTGCTGAGCCTCCCCCAGTGTCCACTGTGAGCCCTGGGCTCTGAAAAGGTCAGACTGGGCACCCTTCCAGGGTCAGGGACAGCGCCTCCGTCCTGTATGGCCTGAGCCCTAACCCTGTGGCCCCAGCACCTTGTGGGTCCCCAACCTACAAACAGAGCTGGTGTCACGGTGCATGGGTGTGGACCCAGGCATGTGCTCCACACGGGTCTGCGTGTGCCAAGGGTTATGTGCTCTGAGTATTCCCGTGTGTGCAGAGGGGCGTGGGCTCCATGAGTCTGTGTGCACCCGCCTGGGGTCAGCCCGCGCCGTGGGCGCGCCTGGGGGAACCACCCCCCGTCGACCCTGTGCAGGCCACGCTCCCTGAGGCGGGGGAGGGCCATGGGGCCTGTGGCTCCCGGAGCACCTTCAGCAGCTCCATTTCCACGAAGTCACGGACGAGGTCGGGGTGCTGGCGGCGCTCACGGCACTGCAGGTTGTCGGTGGCGATGGAGAAGGGCACAGCGGTGGCGTCCAGGGCACGCTGCAGCCGCTGCTTCTGGGCCAGCAGCAGGTCAGTCTCAGCGGCCAGCTCGAGCACCTCCTGCTGCAGCTCCGACTTCCAGCAGTGCGTGTCCTGCAGCCGCGCACCCACCTTCCGGGTGGAGTCCTCCTGCGAGCGCCGGGCCAATGCCTCCGTCTCCGCCGCCAGCTGCTGGCTCTCGTGGCGCTGCCGCTCCGACTGGTCGCGGTCAGCGAAGGCTTGGTGGTAGCGGGCATAGCAGTTCTGGAACCACTCATCTGGCAGGTACTTGGCCGAGCGGAAGCCGGCAGTGGCCAGGCCCGAGGACGTATGGGCACCCGTGTTCCGGGCCACATCGTACAGCTTCCGGGGCAGCTCGCAGGCCGGCACCGTCTGCGGGGCCGGCTCCTTGGTCAGGAGCACGTCCATCTGCGCCATGGTTCTCCCCGCCCCTGCTACCCCGGGGAGGGACGGTCAGTGGTCAGGGCAACGGTCAGCGGGGCAGGTCCCGGCCACTCTGTGCCCAGCAGGACACTTCTGGTCTCCCAGCGACAGGTACACACAAGCCCTCCTGTTGCTGGGCAACTGGCCCCCTCCCCTAGAGGCTCTCTTAAAGGGCCAGGCAGCCCCAAGTCCCAGCACCCATCCTGGACCACATGTGGTGTCTGCCCAGAATTGCACCGGGACGGTGGCCTGACGCCAGGGCCCATTGTCCCCTGCCCATCTTACTCGTCCCAGGGAGCCGGTCCCCCGGACACGCACGGGGTGGGCCTGTCTTTGAAGGGGTTTGAATTCAGCCTCCAGGGGATACCTTGGACCCAGACACCCGCATCTTCTCCACACGGGTAGAAGCAGATCCTGACAGTGTCCCCAAGGCCACGCAGGGCCAGGCTCATGGCAGAGACCACAGGAGCAGGAAGGAGGCCTCTTCCCCAGGGCACAGCTCATCTGGCCCCATCCTGCCAGCCACAGAAGTGAGGGGCGATCTCCAATACCACCAGCAGAGGGCAGCGTTGGCCGCAAAAATGTTCTGGGAAGGGGCAGGACAATGGCTGGGGTGGTCTCTTCTCCCTCTGGAGCCTATCCCCCACCCCATCCGGAGCCTGGATGGCCTTTCCCACCCCGCACGCCTCATTAGCCCCTGGGGAGCCTCCCAACAGTGCACCTGCAGGATACCTATGTACCACCATGCCCCCTCCCATCCAACAGCCCCTGTCCCTCCACATCCCATGCTGTCCTGTCCCAGCTTGGGCCACACCAGCCCCAGACCTCAGGTACATCAGCCTCGGCCTGGCTGTGCCCCCTCCGGGGGGCCTGACCTCTGTGCCCTGTTGGCAGGGGCCCTGCGGCCCAGCATGTCTGCCGCCTGACCCAAAGTCAGTGCTTCATAAATGTGGGCCTTGGGGACAGTCACCCCAGATTTCCCCCACTGAGACTGGACCTGAGCCTGTCCTCAAGGGCAAGAGGTCAGGGGGGCCTCTCTGTGCTTTGTGTCTCCTGACAGCATTGCATACACAGGGCCCACTCAGGATGGGGACGAAGGGGAGATCCCTGGCCCTCCCTTTTACTTGGACCCTGCTTTGCACACAGCATCTGTCCTCTGAGGCCAGAGCTGCCCCAAGAACCTGCTGACCCAGGGAGCTTGCTGAACACGAGGCCAGAGCCAAACTCTGGAGACCCTGGGGACATGACAGGACGTGGTCCCCGAGGCAGGTGCTCGGGAATGACGGGGTCCCCAGCAAGGCCGGTCCACAGGACGTGACTGGGTGCCTGTCAGGGAACTGGGCCCCTAACCCGGACAGTGGCAGATCCGTCCCTTGTCCATAGGCAGAAGTGAACACGCCACGGGAAGATGGCTGGGTTGGAGTCTAACCCTGCCCTTATTACCCTGTGGTGAGGCCGGTGGTCCCGGGCCTGTTTCTCCTCTGTGGAGGGATCACACCATCTGCTGCGTGGAGTGGCTGTGCATAAACGGCTGGTGCGGTGCCCAGTGCTGGGAATGAGCAGCACCTTCCAGGCCCATTCCCGCCCCCCAGCCCCCAAGCCTTGCGGGGTCTCTGGGCTCGAAGCGGCAGGCTGATTGCCAGTGTCGGGTTCGAAGCAGCGGCTGAGTGATATGCAGGCTTATTGGATTTGCTGCCAAATTGCATTTGAGCCGAGAAAATTGAGTCTGGGGACACGCCAAGGTGCTCACCCGCTGCCCTCTCCCCTGCCGTGGTCAGACAGCCGTTTGGGACCTGCCATGGGTTCAGGGAGGTCCTGAGGCCCCCCAGCACTCCCTCCAGATCGTCCTCGCACGCCCCCGGGGACAGGGAGTTCCCTTCCTCCCAGGGCCGCTCTGGAAGACACCTCCTCACACACCCCTGCCCCCGGGGTTGGCGCCTCTCATGACCTCTCATGGGGCCAGTGGGTGCCTGGCCTGATCTCGAGAGTTAGCTGAGGCAGGAAGAGGCAGGGAGGGGATGGTGGAGGAACGGTGCCCCCCAAGCGTTCCCTGGGGTCTCTACCTGTCCGCGCCCCTGGCCGCTGCTCTGTGCTTGCACAGAGGGACACTGAGTCACGGCCAGTGCCGTGGGAGGCGACAGGCCACTCGCCAGCCTCAGACCCAGGACCCCAGCAAGAGGAGAGAGGATGCAGGACCTGGCATTTCCGGGAAACTACCTGCAGGGAGGGGGATTGGTCGGGGCCAGAAGGATGGCCTCACCCCTCCTCGCAATTCCCGGGCCCGCAGGACATTTTGGTCACTGGAGGAGCTGAAGCGTCTCAGATGGCCCTAAGCCTGGCCGGTCCCAGTTCCAGCAGCTGCCACCGGGGAAGAGGGAGGCCTGCCCCCGCCCCCAGGCAGGAGGGAAGAAGCACACACTCCCTCCTCCTGGTCCAGCAGCACGGAGTGTGGACGGGCCCAGGGCGTGTGCTCTAGGAATGGAGGCGCTGGGCAGCTGGGGAGGTCCCCTTCCCTGCAATGGGTCGGGGGGGTTGCGGCAGGAGAGGGCAGGAGGATGTGGGTGGGGGCAGACATGCTGGGGGTGGGGGGCGGTTGGCGGCTGCAGCCTGCAACCTAACTGTCCTCAAGTCAAGGCTCCGTGCCACGTCCCTGCACTTGGCAGGAGGGAGGCCGACAGAGGCTGGGGGCTCACGTCTGCTCAGCCCCGGGCCTGTCCCCAGACCCGGCCATGAGCACAAGGTGGAGACTCAGGACCATGAGGCTCCCCTGTCCACCCTGCACCCAGAGAGGACACCACTCACTGACCGTGTTCCCAGCCCAAAGCTGGAACCACATGGGGCTCCCACTCTGGGCAGCTGTGTCCCCCTGCAGGGCTCAGCCCAGGCCCTGGCAGCCTTGAGACACCATGGCCCGGTCACCCAGGTTGTCCCCAGCACCATGGCCTGGCTCTGCCATGCGAGGCTTTGGAGGTCTGTGGTGTGGGCGGTGGATCTAGACCGCAGCACTGGACGCTGCCAGGACCATGCCTCAGTTTTCCCTTCTGTGAGCTGGGGATAAGGGCGGCTCCTCTCTCTTGGGTGTTTGAGGATGGAGTGACACGGTGTGCGTGCCCCTCCCGATGTGGCCTGACCCCTGACCTTGTTCCCGTTGGAAGTTTCTCTGTCAGTCTCTGTCCCCGAAGGTTCCTTCCCAGGCAGTCTGTGGTCCGTTCTGGGCGCTCACGTAGAGAGGGGACACGGGGGCTGGGGGTCAGGCACCGTGCCCCCTTGCCCTTCATAACCTCTCAGGCCTTCCGTCCTGCAGAACTGGCTCCGAGATGTCCACATTAAGGGGTTTTTGGAAGACGCCACAAAGCTGCAGAGTGTAGCCCCAAGATCTGGAGGATGACTGTGCGGCACCGGCGGCCAGGGAGAGGCCCCAGGGGTGGGCTGGGCAGGCCAGTGCATGTGGACGCGGCGGCACACAGACTCGTCCACCCATCTCTGGTTCCAGAACTTTCCCAGCCCCCCGAATAGAAATGGCCCACGTCATTGGGCCCACCTCCCACCACGGGGAGGTGTCTCCCCGACCCCTCTCTGGCTGTGCCGGGCATCAAGATGCGCTTCCAGGAGGCTTGGCCCTGCCGCCTTCGGGCGCATTCACAAGGCAGCGGGGGTCCGGCTGCTCTCCTAGTCCTGGCCGGTGGTAATCCAGTGCCTGGGTGTGCTGTGGCCTGCTATCCACATGTTCTCTAGGGACATTTTGGCGGCCATGGGCAGAGCTCTTGGGACCTCAGGCACACTTTGAGCAGTCATTTTCAGTTATTTGTGTACGTTGATATTTTTGTCACCCAGACACCGCTTGGAGACTCCCAAAGCCCAGGACTTTGAAAACACGGGGATGCGTCGAGGGGCCTGAGGCACCGGCCACTGCCTCCTGCACCCCCATCTCCCAGGGGAAGGCAGGCCTGCCGTGAGGGCGGGCCCTGGGGGAAGCCCCACGGATCTATCCTGGGGCCTGACCGGTCCGGTGAGCTTTCTAGAAGGACTTTGTCAGGTGACCTTGAGAGACATAAGCTGCCCAGTCCCTTCACGCTCGCCCTCGAACATGAGGGCAAATAGGGGGCATTTTTCAAAGGGAAGGGAAACGTCAGTGTTCCGAGCTACACCACGGTGGGATTTACAATCAGAGCAACAACGGAAGAGGCTGCGTAACAAGCGGTTGGGCAGGAGAGCCCTGGGAAGGCTCAGCTCCACGGCATCTGGGGTCTGGGCACAGACAAAGGATGCCTGAGATGTGACCATGAAACAGTGTTTGTTCGCTAAGAGGTGGAGCTCAGAGCCCGCGGGGCCTTAATTCCTGCGCTCTGGGTACAGGCTCTATTTCCCACAGGGAATGAGCTCCTCGTCCTTGGAGGTGTTCAAGCAGCCGCGTGTCAGGATGCGGTGGGGAATCCTGGAACAGGATGCCTGGGAGAGCTCTTGCTCCCCAGTCCACGGATCCCGCGCAGAGGGAGGGCTCTCTCCAGTCTGTGTTGGAGGCGAGTACCGGGGGCGCCCCACCCACTGGGCCCTGTTGGCCCGCCCCGAGGAATGGTGGAAACATCAGAGACAGTGTGGGGGACCCCAAGAAACTCTCAGAGCCGCTGCCCTCCCTGCCAGGTATCTCCCTGCTGATGTCCACAGGACTTGGGCCCCCTGCAGCCATCCTGCACACACATGTTCCTTAATCCCATAAAGCACGTCCCCACAGGCTTCTGGCAGAGTCCAAGAAGTTGCGGGGAGAAGGGAGCGGGCTTCAGGTGCAGCGCACCTGCCTCGTTCTGCTCAGAGACACCTGGGGGCAGACGCGGCCAAGAGGAACTGTGCCCAGCCCACTGGCTGCGGGATACTGGGGCCCCACACTCTCCAGCCCATCCACACTCTGCGCCTGGCCTGGTCTCTCCTGGACCTCAGGGGCAGCAGGCTCTGTCCCTTGGGCCCACTCCACCACGGCCTAGCAGGGCACAAGGGGGCTGAGACCTGGGATCCCATCCTTGGGCTCCAGCATGCGTCCCCTCCTCCCCCCTCACAAGGCGTGTCGACACTTGGAACTCACCATGGAGCCCGTCGGGGCCCAGAGCTTTGCTCCGCACTCCCGTCTGCACCCGGCCTTCGCCCCCCCCCCCGACCCCCACTCCAAGCCTCCTTTGGGCCCCGCCTGCGTCTGCCGGATGCTCCCTCTGGCATGCAGTTGGGTCCCCGAGCACAGATGAAGAAACAGGCATGGAGCCGTAGGTCACCCCAAGGTCACACAGCAGGGACCAGTCAGAGGACTAGAAGACTCCAGAACCTTTTCCCAAGGCTGAGGCCAGGACTGCTCTGGGCATAGCTCGGGGGGCGGGGGGGCAGCACCCTCCCTGTGTTTAATTCCCCTCCGTCTGGGCGTGGGGGGGACAGCAGCTGCTTAGGAGCTGGGGGAGAGCAGGCCGAGGGCCAGCCCACGGCCGGCGTGGGCCAGACCTCCCCAGGAGCCATCGGCGGCCACAGGATGCCCACATTCCCCTATGGCATGTCACTGTCCAAAGCCAGTTTTAGTAGAATGTTCCCATCAGGACCTCAAGGCAGATTTTTCAATCCGATTTCTTTCTATAAAGTGATTTTCCTGCGGCCGCAAGGCTGCTTATCCTCATGGATCCCAGGGCTGAGGCCAGAGCTCAACTCTAGTGGGGAGAAGGTGCAGGCTCCGAGGTCCCAGGGGGACCCCAGGATCCACACACCTGATGAGGGGCCCCATCCCCTCCTCTGGGGCCGAGGACAGCCTGGTACTTGGGGAGCTGGAGCCAGTCCCCACGGGGCCCCGTGTCTTCTACTCCGCAGCAGGCACAGGGAGGCCCCTGATGGCCCTCCAAAACTAGGTGAAGCTGTGTCCCCACTCGGGTGGATGACATGGGAGAAGTGACCCAAGTCCCTCATGGACAGAGCATTCAAGAGCCAGTCCTGATTCTCCCTCTGCCCTGCCCCTGCCAGGGGGCCCAAGATATTCCACGTCCCAGAATGAGGATGTCATGGGGCCCAGCACAGTCCACGAAGGACCTAGGGCAAGACAAGATATAAACCTTTGCTGTGGGAAGCCATCGAGGTGGACCAGACCTCTGTTACCCCGAGGAAACCCGGCCTATCCCGACTGACTTGGACCCAGCCAGGATCCAGGGGCTTCTCACACCCACCCTCCCCACGGTCCTCCCCTCCCCACCCCATCCTGGAATGCCCCAGACCCCACTTCTTGCGAGTTCACCTCTCCTCCAGGAAGTCTTCCCTGATTGTCTCTCATAGTATCATAGCTCCTCCTCTTCCTTTGCCTTCAGAGGTCCAGAGCACACAGGCGTGACCTGGCGTTTTTAAGCCTTGACTGTGAATAAAAGGGACTCAGACCTGCTAAGGAAATGAAAGAAATGCCGAGGGCAAACCCAACAGTAATGAGGAAACCAGATGAAAACCTCCCTACCCCTGGGGGGTTTTGAGACCACCCCTGGTGGACATCAGCCAATGGGTTTCAAGGCTGACAAACCCAGTGCCCTCTGAGTCACATTAGAAGAGGTATAGTGTCCCAGATGAGGGAGGTGATAGCCCTACTCCACTCCACACTGGCCAGAACGTGCTTGGGAGACAGAAGGAGAGTGCTCCAGGGCGTGGGTGTTGGCTAAGTGAGGTGGCTGAGGCAGAGCAGTCAGCAAGGGGGGGCACTGAAGCACACCCCTGGGGAAGGATCCACAGAGGCATGACGCAGAGAGGAGGGCTCCGTGTGGTTCAGCGCCCCAACCTCTTGCAGTGTGCGCGGACCCACTTTCTAACAGCACCTCGGGGCGTCCCTTGTGGTCTGGCCCCCGTACGAGCTATCGTCACTCCGGCGTCCTTCACACCTGTCACCTAGCAGGCTGGTCGGGGTCCCCGTGAATCACTGCGGGGACACCTACGCGGGGCTCTGCCGACCTGGGCAACCTGGGCCCGCCGCCCGCCCATCATCCGAGCGTTTCCGCAAGAACAGCCAAATCCCTGATTTATCAGCTCAGCTTTATCTCCAAAACCTCCTACAATTTCCCAGAGAACAAAATTAAATACGGGATTTGGGAGAGATTTTGCGTCTGCCCAAGCAGGGCCAGGAACAGGCTGACGTGGCAAGGCCACCGGTGCTGGGGCCGTGGGTGGGCAGGGGAGGGGGAGCCCAGCTGCCCGTCTCCAGGGGCCTGAGCAAGGATGATGGGGTACGCAGATCCCCATGCCCAAGTTCCCCTCTCCTGGCCCCATCCAGGCTTCCTTGCCTGCAGCCTGGGGGTGCCCTGGCTAGGGTGGGCTCCCCCATGACCTTGTCAGGGACAGGCCAGGATCCTACTTTGTTTCCCAGCAGCCAACCTATTCCCAGTGAAGGGACCCGAGGCCTGGCCAGGTCAGGGCATCTCTCAGCCCTCAGACCCCAGGCAGGCGACAGGACCTGGGAGTGGGGGGTGGCCTAAATGCACCCTGATCCCAGGGACCCAGCCCTAGGGACAGGACACGGCTGCCAAGAAGGCACAACTCACGGCGTCCCCAGGGAAACCCTGGGCTCCTGGGCTTTGGGAACTTGCGTAGTTGACCCTGATGGTGTGCCCTCAGATGTCCATGTGGGGGGCCCTCGGGGAAGCTCTGCACCCCACCCCCAGCTCTTCAGCAGCCCCAGGCCGGTTGTGGCCCCAGTGACCTTGGGCTGCCTTGCGGGGGTGTTGGGAGGGAGCAGTGCTGCTCTGAGCTGCTTCTGATGCTAAGAGGCTCCAGAAACATCTGCAAAGGCTTGTGTGGGTAATCGAGCCGATTAGGGGTGTGTGGGCACTAGATAAGAGCCGGGCGGGTCACTTGGAGGGCAGACTCGGAGGATGGCCGAGAATGTGTTCTCTCCCCCGCTCCTGCCCCGACCGCCCCTCCCTCTCAGCCTGCCCCTGCAGAGCTGTCTGGTCAAGGGCATGAAGCTGTCCCAGAGTCAGGCCACCCTGTGGGCCCCACATCCTGCCCATGCGCTGTGGGACTACCGGCAAAACCCTAGCCTCTCTGCGCCATGTGCCAACCAGGAGCCGTGGTGGCCTGGCCGGGGTGTCCATGACAGGGTGTCTAGCCCTCAGCCTGGCGCTTCGTGTCCCCCCACCACTGACCTCTCAGTCCCAGGTCCCAGGGACCCATTAGGGATCTCCGTAGGCAAGTCCCATGGCCCGTCTATGCCTACAAGGGTCAGGGCTGTGGGACCCCTGCGACAGGCCCTCTTCTGGGCCCAGTGGGGCTGGGAGCCTGACCCTTCTGCAGCGGGGTTCTTTTGGGAGTTAACTTTGCCCCCAGGGGAGATTTAGCCATGTCTGGGAGCACTGTGGCTGTCACAGTGGCAAGGAGAGGGGTACTCTGGCTTCTCGGGGGGCGGGCTGCTGCCCCAGGAGTCTCCAGTGCCTGTGATGACCCCAGAGCGAGGGATGGCCCAGCCGGAGTACTAGCAGGGCTGAGGTAGGGCGAGCCTGCCCAGGAGGGGTACATCGGCTCTTCTCTGCTGGAGGTGCTAGAAGGAGGTGTTCTGTTTGCAGACCTTCTCTCTAAGGTAACCCTCGGCCAGCAGGAAAGAGAAGATGGTGTTCCCTAGAGACCCCAGCCCAAGGGCATCCCAAGGGCACCTGTGAGACTGGCAGGCCTGTGGCGGCACCAGGAGCACAGGCCACGTGCCCGTAGCCCCAGAGAAGATGCAAACAGCCCTGAGCTCCGGCCCCTCTTGGGTCCACGGCAGCACTTAGCCCTGAGAGGTCCTGGAAATAGATGTAGAGGACGCTGGCTGGACAGAGGCACTGAGCCCAGACAGGCCTCATGGGAGCGCTGGACGCGGCATGGAGCCACTTAGCAGGTAGGCCCGGGCTGCCAGGGCCACGGCATCTCCCCCAAGAGAAGCAGCCGCCGCCCGAGTGCTAGGACGGGGCAGGGTCACCGTGAGCTGCGGGCCCTCCGCCCGCCAGCCTCCCCGGTCTCTCCAGCCTGGGCCTCCTGCACGACCTGGCCTGCTCTGCCGTAGCCATCCCTGTCCAGCATTCTGAGCAGAGTGGAGGGAAGTCCCCAGGTCCCCCAGGCCATCTGTCCTGTCCTGTTCACATCTCTCGAATCCCAACTGCGTGCTGCTGTCAGCCGTGGCCTCAGGGGCAGATGCAGCTCCTGGGTGTGGATGCCCCCCCCCAAGCTAGTCCCCCCCCCTCCCAGGGTGAGGCCGGGACTCCTGGATTGCTGGGTCTTGGAGTCCGCGGACACCCCCATCTCTGCCTGGCCTGGCTGGATGGGGAACAGGTGGGGCTCCAGCAGTCGGCACAGCCATAGGCATGGTCCACAGAGGGACAGGGCCCTTCGCACACCAGGACCTCTGCAGGACCATCCCTGAGGGCAGGAAGGGGCCACAGGGGCACAGGAGGCACAGGGGGCTGGCGCCAGACCTGGAGCCCATCAGCAGCCTGGGAGCGGGGAGTGGAGGGTAGCCGGGGCTAGGATGTGGGGCAGGGAAGGCCAGCCTGCCCTCCGCCTGGTCCGCAGGTCCCCCAGTCGAGGTGAGGACAGAACCAGGGTGGGCGGCCCCCCAGCGTTCGGTGATCATCGCCAGACGCGGGCTCCAACCACAGTCATCAGGCCAGTTTCCTGAAAGACATGAGGCCCCCAGTGTGACCCCAGCATTTCTCTGGGCCCAGGAGTTAAGGGTGGTGGGATGTGGACCGCCCCTGACCTCACAGGCCCACTACAGACCTGCTCTCTGTACCACCCTCCAACCTCCCATTAGGGACTCCCCTCCCTCGCTGCCCCTGGGCAGCTCTAAACAGCCACCAGAGAGCCACCGACCAGCTGCCGCGCTACCCCTACGAAATGGCCAGGGCCAGCCAGCGGTCGTGGACGGGGGGGGGGCGGTGCGGGAGCCCTCAGCCAAGCTGATGTACTTACTGCCCCTGCAGCTTTCCTTGAGGAGACAGAGGCCCTCTAGGGACCCCACCCCTGTGAGGCAGGGGTACCATTTGCTCCGTATTTATTGGAAGTTGCTTCCTGGTGAGCTCCCCACCCCCTCCCCATTCCCCATCCCCAGCTCCTGCCTCCCGCAGCTCCCTGGCCTCCTCCTCTGCTCAGGCTGACCTCATGGGGCCACTGCCTCCAGCCACCTCCACCCAGGATGCTCTCCCTTCCAGACTGTACTCTTCCTCCCAGCTCCTTCCATCCTTGGGACCCAGCCCTGGGGTCTCCTCCTCCAGGAAGCTCTCCGAGCTATCCTCAGATCCTCCTGTGCCCTCCAGCTGGGCCTCCAGGGCCGCCGACACCTCTGTCTCCCACAGCAAGTGGCCCCGTGAGCTCAAGGGCCTGACAGGCAGATAGACCTACAAGACTCATGGGCCAAGGGGCTATGGTCCCCCCCTCCGCTGAGCCAGGGTCCACCCCCCGCACTGTGACCATTGCCAGAGCCCGGAGAGGCCACCGCTGGCTGACAGCGCCCAGGGGAGGCTAGCAGGTGTGGGGTGGGTCGGGGCTGTCTACCCCAGGCCCAGCTGACCGGTCAGCTCACGGTCACAGAGTGAGACCCCAGCCAGATGCTGGTGCATCACTGGCTGCCCTGAGGGCTGGTACGGGGGCCCAGGGGGCCTGGGGGCAGCTAGTTTCCTGTCTAGTTGGAAAAAGTGCCGAGGGAGGGTGGGGCTGTCTGGAGTTCAGGGTTTCCTTTGTCTATTGCAAATTAACAAAGGCAGTGAAGGGCTTAAATGTGTTCACATTCTAGGTAAAGTATTAGCTGTCCACGTTCGATGACCGCGATAACCGTTATTTAAGGAGACGCGTTAGCTTGCCAGGGCTGTCATCACAGAGGAGAGGAACTGGACGGCTTCACACAGAAATTTATTTTTTCCTAATCTGGAGACCACAAGTTCTAAATCAAGGTGTCACGGGGCCACGGTCCCTCTGGAGGCTGCAGGGAAGGGTGCTTCCTGCCTCCTCCGGCTTCTAGGGGCTCCCCGTGTCCCTCGGCCTGTGGCTAATACAGGTCCTGAAGCTGGGATGGGCTCCAGCCCGGGGTGTCTGCCGGCCAGCTGGGGCCCAGGGCCCACACGAGGCATTACAAAGAGAAGGTGGAGCAAGGGGCCTGTGGGATGTGATTCCTGCTTGGTGGGAAGCTAGCACCAGCGGGGGTGCGGGCAGGGCCCCGACCCTATTTGTCCTGTTTCCCGATCTGGGGGGGAGAGGCCGCCTGTCCCTACCCACTCCCAGCCCTGGCCAGAGAGGGACACAGATGGCCCTGGTTTACTCTGGGAATGCGGTCTGTTTCTATGACGACGGGTCTCTGGATCCGGGTGGAGGATTGCTCACCAGGCCTGGGGACTGGGGGTGAGGGGGCGGAGGGCAAGCAGGAGGTTTGTCTCCTGGCAGGAGGCAGGGGCTTCCCCCCGGACGTGCCCTGCTTTCTGGGCGTGCTGGACGCCGATGACGTGGGGGTCAGGATGGGCCCGGCTACCTGGAGAGACAAAGCCCTCCCCACCTTGGGGGACCCGATTTACAACATCGCAGCCCCCCATCAAAGTGACAGTCACCTTCACAGAACCAGGCGCACAGCATCCCGCCCTGAACTTTGGCCCGTCACTGACGTGGATGAGACATTGTTATTTTTAAACTCTTTAATGGTGCGTGAGGGACCTAATGGGATTTGCCATGGGGTAATTGTCTCCAGATCGATAGGGAGGGGCAGGGCTGCTGCCAGGGCTGCTGCTCCCTCAGTCCCGACCTTCTGTCCCCCTCCCCAGCTCAGCCCCAACATCCTGGAAGGACAACTGGGGGTCAGGAGCAGGGGGTGGTGCCTGGCTGTACCTCAGGGTCCCCAGGAGGATGTGCAGCCCCACCTGGGGGTCTCTGCATCCCCTCCCGTGCTCCCCGAAGCATCGAGGGCCTCAGGACCCCCCACAAGGTGCCTGTGGCAAGCGGCAAGCCTGGGCTCTGCGTGGGCGCCAAGGAGAGGAGGGGCTGCGGGGCCTCACTGCTGGGCCAACAGTGACAGCCACAGAGGGTGGTGGGCATGGTGGGTGGGCCCCACACTGGGACTGCCACATGAGACCTTCCTCTGCTCCTCCATTCAGGTCTAGAAGCAAAGGCTTGTCCCCAGGGATAGTGCTTGGACCCCCATTTCCAGGGTGAGTAGGGCCAATCACTAGCCCAGAGGGAAAATCCTAAATCCTCCGCTCTAGGGGGCAAACACCTGGTCTCAACTGTCAGCTGCACCGGAGGGGCACAAAGGAGGTTCTGCAAGGGCTTTCTGTGGGGGGGCTTCCCAGGGAGGAGAGCAGGGAAAGGGTTTGCAGAGCCCCGTGCTCACCCTTGGGAGCCAGACCAGGCTGCTGCTTGCCGACGGGGCCGAGGGTCATGGAGCCTGGGCTCCCTGGGTCTCAGCTCCTGGGCGCCCCGACCTGCCCCCGGCCAGCTCTTCCTGGGCCCTGACAAGGCCGGGGCTCCATGGTGCTCGGTCTCTGGTGCCAGACTGTGCCCAGGGCCATAGAAAGTACCGGGACGTGCTCACTAAGCGTCCTAGGGAATAAAAGCCCCAGAATGCGAGGTTGACACAGAGGGCTGGTGCTGGGAGCTGCGAGCCCCTCAGTCAGAGGCTGGAGGGAGAGCTTGCCATCAGCACGAGGGGAACAGCCTGCGGGGGCTGGGGAGGTCAGCAGGAGAGGGCCAGCTGTGTGGAGATGCCAGGCCCTGGGCAGGGGTGTGGGCGAGTGGGGCCCCTCCGCACAGACACCCCCAGTTCTGAGGGTATCGTCCACTGCCACCACCCAGGACCAGACAGAGCCAACATGGCCTATTTGAAATCTTACGCAAGCATTTCACGCTCAGTAAAGGGAAAATCCCTGATCTATCTGCCTCATGTGTGCGTGTCAGCAGCCCCATCTCCAGACGGTGGCGGAGTGCTTGTGTGGGGCTGTGACTTCACAGGTGGGGGGTGTTGGGAACCCCCGGGCTTGACGAGGGGAACCTCAGCTGAACCTGCCAGCCTCTGGGGGGACCAAGACCTGGATGTCTAGGTGCCCCAATTCCCAGCCACCCTAAGCTGGTGGGAGGAGGGCCCCTGCTTCCAGAAGCCCTGTTAGGGAGCTATGGCCCAAGCCCTCCCGGGGGACAAAACTGGGACCCGAGGGTCCCGAGATGCAGAGACCCCCATCTGCAGACCAGGCCTGGCCTGGGGGCCACCGAGCTCCCCCACCCCCACGGCTCTGACCTAGCAGACTCAGACCAAGGCGGGGCGTCAGGCTGCTGCCCCACGGAGGTCAGCTCCTTCCCTGGGAAGACATCTTGTGCCTCTCCTTTGAGCCCTTGGGCCGAGCTTGTGTGGCTGGACCCGTCACCCATGAGGTTGCACACAGTGTGCCAGGACCCCAGTGCTCTCTGTTGTTTTTTTGTTTTTTTTGTTTTTTTTTTAGATTTTATTTATTTATTTGACGGATCACAAGTAGGCAGAGAGGCAGGCAGAGAGAGAGGAGGAAGCAGGCTCCCTGCTGAGCAGAGAGCCCGACACGGGGCTCGATCCCAGGACCCTGGGATCATGACCTGAGCTGAAGGCAGAGGCTTTAACCCACTGAGCCACCCAGGCGCCCCTCTCTGCTGACCTTGTTTCTCAGTGGGGGTGCCTGGGTGCATGGTCCCTGCTTCAGGGGCACCCTCGGACCAGAGACACCCTGGTCTCCACCAGGATGTGGGAGTGGAGGGGATAGGGTTCCCGGTGTGCGTGGGGGCACAGCCAACCCCGGGCCTGGGGGAGACTCCTAGTGGGGGCAGATCTGGCACAGCCAACCTGCTCAGAGGGACTGGGCCCATGAGACAGGTGGGGAGACCTAGGCCGTCATGGGGTGGACCCCGTCAGTGGACCCCAGGGAAGGATAAGGTCACGAACGGTCGGTCAGACCCCTCCCACGCGAGCACCCTTCACCCTCCTCCCAGTACCCTCACTCCCGGGCAGGTCAGCAGGGAGCACCGGCTCGGCGGGAGGCCGGGCTGGGGAACACAGGGGACCACAGAAGGTGCTGGAGAACCCGGCTGCCCCAAAGGGTCCTGAGGGAGCGGGGCTGGGGCAACTGGTTCACCTGGCCAGGGACTGGAGAGGACCCTGCCCGGGGGCACTGTCATCAGGGGGCTTCCCCAGCCCCTGTTTGAGAGCACAACCGGGCACCAGGTTGTGCTTTCTCCCCCTCCTGGGACTCTGCCACCCGGCCCCGAAGGACACCATCCCCTGTTCCGTCCACTGACAGCGACTTTGCTAGTGGCAAAGCGTGAGTGTTAGAACCCCATGCTCCGGGCCCGGAGGAGCCCAGACACCACTGCCGAGGCCCGGGCGGTTGCCTGGCAACCCGGCTGCCTGTGCCCGAGCCCCCACACCCACGCAGGCCGTCTGCTCCGTGCCGCACCTCCAGCTCAGCCCGTCGGAGTGGGGGACGGGGATGGAGGCCATCCCAGCCTCTCGGTCGGACCCCGTGCTCCCCTGGGCCGGGTGGTGTGGTGGGGAGGGCTCCTGGGCAGCTGGGGGGCCTGAGCTCGCTGACCCTCCACGTTCAGCGCCCAACCCCAGAAAGAGGACACGAGCCCGGGGTCTCACCGCACCGCAGGTGCCCAGACCCACCGGGTCCTGGAATGATCCCCTGTGCTCGGCCTCAGACCAGGAAACCAAGACAGAGCGGCCGGCTGCCTCAAGGTCAGGAATTGCCTGGCCCGGGGCAGAGGCTGGAACAGCTCCTCAGACAGCGGGAAACCTGATTTCAGCCCCGCGGTGGTGTGTGCCCCCAATAGGAAGTGTGATCTGAGGCTGGCCTGCTCCGCTCAGGGTAGCTGTTCCCAGAGAGAGATCTCATCAGAGCGGAGGGAGGAGGGGGAGGCCCTTCTCCCATCAGACCTGGAGGACCCCTCCCCACCTGCTGCCCATGTGGACCTCTGCCCTCCCAGGGCTTCTAGTTCAGCTTCTGGGTCCCGGAGGAGGGGGTGCGGGGTGGATGGCTCCCTCTAGGCTGCTACCTGCCCAGGCATTGACATCCCAGATCTGAGCCACAGCAGCACCTCTGTCTCTGTGGCCCTGAGGCCCCCCCAGGCCCCTCATGTGTGAACGGGCCCTCTCTCCGTATCCACCCTGGGGCAGCAGGGGGAGGGGCCTCTAGGGGAGGGACCGTCTGAGCGCCAGGTCTCGTAGAGGTGAGCCAGTATGTCCACTGGGCCAGGCGGGGGGCCCTCTAAGAGCCTAGGAGTCCCGAGACGGACATCGGGGTACCACCCAGAGCCAGCCTCCATTGCCTAACCCATTACACAGACGGGGGTCCCACACCCACTCCCTACATTGACACAGAGCCCGCCAGGGACAGTGGACACTGGGCATCTCAGCCGGGAGCTGCCGCAGGGCTCCAGGAGGCCCAAGTGGGACTGTTTGTTGGAAACAGAAAAGCAACATTTGCATTTCAAGGCCATCAGCCCTGGAAACCAAGTATTTTATTTTGGGATCAGGCCACGTGTGCCCTGACAGGCGCCCAGAACCCATCTTGGGGAGGAGGTAAGTGGGATCTGACCTGACCTTGCTGCCCTGGTGTGCCCACCCTGACCCTCATGGCTGCCCTCTGAGCATCAAGGAGACTGCCACATATGGGCGGGGGGCTTGCCTTGACTGACACCCTGAGGGTCGTCCCCTGACCGGTCACTGGTCGGTCTCCTGAGCCTGTCCTGCAGCCTTTGTGCCCAAACAGGCCAGCATCGCCTCCTGACTGCGCCCACCCCACCCCAGCCCAGCCCCCTGTGGATTTTCCTGGGAAGCCTCCACCAGAGCCCTCTGGCCAGAGTCTGCTTCCGGAAAACCTGGCTGATGCTGGCCTCAGTCTCCCTGGGCCTCCCGTCCCCTGCCACTCCTCCCGTAGCTCCTTGCTGGCCTCTCCCAGCTGTTCTCAGACACCCCCCTCCCCAGGCCCCAGCCCGTGCCCCAGAGGTGGGGGAGACTGAGGCAGAAGCACCCTGTGCCTCGGGGGTTGAAGCTGAATGGGTTGGTGTGGGAAGTGTGGCTCCCAGAATAGGGGACTCCCAGGACTGCCCACCTGACAGATATAGCCGGAGGGGGCAGTTCCTGGCATTGCCAGGGGTCCCCATGCAAGGGAGCTGGGCGGGATCCTGCTTTCCCACTGGCGGGCTGCTCCGGGGTCCTGGGCTGAGCCTTGCGCTCTGCCTCAGTGCTGGCCCTCACCCCTCCAGGCCTCCCTGTGTCCATGCCCACATCCCTGGCTTCTTGGGGCACAGACCCAGATGGCAGGGGGCAGGCAGGTAACCTGAGGTCCTTCTGGGGCACAGGGGAGGCTGTGGCTGTGTGTGCAGGAGAGCTTCCTAGCTGGGACCGCTTCTCGGGTCCTCCTGCATCCCTCAGTGGCCCCTGACCTCTCCCCTTGAGGTCTGTATTGGGGGGCTGGCTCCTTCTCCAGGGCACTCCCAATGACCTTTGACCCCCAAAAGCCTTACCCCTCTCACCACAGGGACCAAGGCCCGGCCAACACCCCCACTGCCTCCTAGCACCCACCAGGCTGGCCACCAGTCCCCACTAGCCTGCGGCCCCAACGCAGCACCGGGCAGGACCTCGGGGAAGATGGAACTGGGGGGTGGAAGGGACTTGGGACAGGCCTAGAGTTGAGGAGGACACAGGGAATCAACTCCTCCCAGGAAGGGCCCTTGCCCCCAACACCTTTGCTCCACCAGGTCAGCACCTGAAACATGCCCGGGGACAGGCTGGACCCTGGTGAGGGCGAGGGGAGGGACACCGGCCAGCCATCCCCACCCTGCTCTTCGCCACACCTGGCAACACTTCCTCCCCCCGGGCTCTGGGAACCTCAGCATCGATCTGGGGCCAGAGCTGGGATTGGGGCCAGAGCCACGCAGGGTTTGAAATGTTCTAAGCAGGAGCCCAGCTCCAAGGGACCTGCAGCCCTTGTCTGAGCCCGGGCAAGAGGGGTCCTTCCCGCACCCCGTGCTTAAAGGCTCTCGTTCTGGTCCTTCCAGACCAAGACCCTCTCCACATGCCGTGAGGGCTGATGGCTGGGAACAGGACGCTGCCGCTGGTCCGTCAGACCTGGGGCACGGGGACAGAGCTGGTCTGGGGCTGGATGGTCAGGGACTCTGGCGGCTGCTGGGTCACGGCCAAGTGGTGTGTCCCTTCCTTGCAAGGAGGAGGCCTGCTGACGGAAAGCAAGAACGAAACAACACTCTCTGGACGCGGTCATGTTTCCTTTGCCCTCAGACCTGTGTCCATCCTCTAGGTAGAACCATGGAGGCCAGCCCCACCCATGAGAGCAGAGGGCCTCCCTCAAAACACCCCCCAAATCCTGAGCATCCCCCAAGCCTTTCCCTTCTGATTCCCCAGCCCTAGAAGCAGCTGCCCTACTAGGGGGACACTACAGGCACCAGGGTCCCCAAGGGGAGCCCTTGGGTTTGGGTTTTAACCCAGCCAGATGGTCCCACCAGACATCCATCCATCCATCCAGAACTGGCTGGGAGGTCCTCACAGGTCCAGGAGACCAGACAGAGCAAATACCCAGGCCATCTCCTCCAGGGTGGGGTATGGTGGGGGAGAGCGGTGGTTCATCCCCGTGAGCGGCTGCTTGGGCCACAATCCTACCCACTCTGCCTACCGTGTTGGCTCTAAGGGGCTATGCCTCAGTTTCCCTCAGCGGGTCTGCTGGCTGACCATGGAACCCCAAGGCTGCCTTGGCCTTGGCGCTTCTTGGTCACAGGCTGGGTGGGATCCTGCTGGGAGAGGACCCGTCCCTAGGCCTAGCCAGACTGTGGCACACGCCGCTCACTCCAGGACAGGAACGGGAGGCCTCAGCAGCGGAGGGGGCCTAGGCCACTAGCCCACCCTTGGGACTGCCTTGTCCTGGCCTCCTTCCTCCCACACACCCAGCCTGAGGCACACAAGGGCCCATCCGACTCCAGCCTCCCCCTGCCTGCCCCCCTCCCTGTAGCCTCCGAGGAGCCCCAGGCAAGACCCCAGGGCTGGGGGCCTGCAGAGCAGGTCAGAGCCCAGAATGAGGGCAGAGACTCCATGAAAGGCCTGGACCCTGGGGGGCAGAGGGGCCCCAGCAGCAGTGGGGAAGTGAGCAGGAGACTCCTGCTCTGAGACCAGCATCATCGAGGAATCTGGGTCACAGCCACGGCTTCCTCGGGCTCAGCAGCCTCCCCAGCATCCGGGGCAGGGGAGGGCACCGCTGCAGACCCCCAGCGGCCAGGCCTCCCTCCTCCTGCCCCCTGTCTGTGCGTCCACCCCTCCAACAAGAAGCCTAAGAGGCTGGTCAGAGCACTGGCCTATGCACTTGCCTCGTGTGTCTACGGCCCACAGCAAGGTCAACCTCAGGCTTGCCTTGCAGTCCAGAAAACCGAGGCTCGGTGCGCCTCCCCCCAGGATTCAGGCTCCATCTCAGCCTCTCCCTGCCCGCTCTGTTTTGTCCTTCAGCCCCGGCCATGCCCTCCGGTCCAGGCCCAGACCTGAATGGACTCAGGAAGCCCTGAGTCCACCTGGAACTGCGCCATCATCCTGGGCTGGGGTGTGGGCTCTGTCTCTCCGGGTTCCAGGGGTCTGCAAGACATCATGAGGGCCTGGCCGCCCCGCTCACTTCCTCCCGCACGGAGCTGACACTGCACAGATCCAGCTTGGTCCGGCCACGTGGGGTGCTGTGTGTAGGAGACCGTCAGCTGGCCCCAGGCGCCCTGCCGCTGGGCAGCTGGGGGACAGGGACGCGGGACCCCAGGGTCTCCTGCCTCCTCGCGCCCTACCTGGCATGGGGCGACCGCCCAGCTGCCCACTGACCTCCGGCCACAGAAGAGGGCCTGAGATCCCGGGCCCTTGGCCGTGGGGCCTTGCTCATCTGCCTGGGGTTGACAGATGCCCAGAGAGCCAAGAGGCTTTGCCGAGAGTGCTGCAGAGGCATGGGCCCTGGAAATGGGCAACCCCGTGTGGGCCACAGGGGGCCCAGGGGGCTGCACCTCCCCCTGCCTGGCCGTCTGGTCCCTCCCAGAGTTCAGCTCTGGACACCATCGCAGGGAGCCTGAGGGGTATGGTGCCACCACCCATGCATTCTAGAACACCCCTCCTGCTTCCCCAGTGCTTTTGGTGTGGGAGGGGGCAGGACCACTCACTCAGAAGCTTAGAAGGAAGAACGGTGAGGGTCGTCAAGGGAGGCCTGCCGCTCTGAGCCGCCAGGGACAGGTGGGGGGCCACAGGCTGACGTCTTTAACCACCCCAGGAGGTCTCTGCACCCCGGCACAGTGCTCGCACCTGGCCTACTCCCCTGTGTCCGCATCACCTGTCGACTCGGGCTCGGGGCTGGTGACCATGGGCTCAGCCTGGCTTACCCAGCCACACGGAGAAGGGGCCTCCATGGGCTCTTAAGGGCTGGGGCTGCCTGCTGCCCCCCTCTCCAAGCACTCGGGGAGGTGACCCCTGGCAATAGAGTGAATTGTGTCCCCCCACAAGCAGATAAGTCTGAGTCTGAACCCCCAGGGGTTGTGAATGGGACCTTATTTGGAAGTAGGGTCTTTGCAGGCAATGGAGTTAAGATGAGGTCATTGGGCTGGTCTCTAACCCAGGCACCTGAGTCCTTCTAAGAAGAGGGGACCTGGCCGCACAGCCACCGGAAGGCAGCCACGTGCCCACCAAGGTTGGCAGATGAGGCCACAAGCCAAGGCCCCATACCAGAATCTGGACCAGGCAGGAGGAACCCTCCCCTGGGCCTCTGGAGAGCAGGCAGCCCTGGGATCCTGGCCTCCAGACCTGGCCGCCCCAGGGAACCCACACCCATGTCCTCACTGCGTGCTCTGAGGCTGTCCCTCGAGCGCCCACCCCCAGGCAACCTCCCCAGCTGGGACCGAGTAGGTCTGGAGCCAGGCTCAGCTGAATGCACAGCCTCACAGAGGACAAGGGTGCAGGGGACGTGCGGGAGGGCAACCATGTGTGGCATGGGGAAAGCCGGCCCAGGCCAGGCAGGCTTCCTGAAGGAGGCAGCCACTCACAGCCTTCCAGGGGCCCTTGCATGGTGGTATTATCCCCCCAGTTCAGCTTGGCAAACAGTTGGTGCTCAATAAATAGGGCCCGCTGGAAGGGCCAGAGAGTCCTCGGCACACCCAGCCAGCAGAGAGCAGGAGGCCCCCCCCCCCCCGCCCCCGGTCTGCCCTGATATCTGGCGGCGGGCCTGGGTGTCTGAGGCTCTTGCTCCCCAAGGCCTGCCCCCGCATCTACAGACCCTGTCTGCTGCTGGCGTCTCCCAGGGCAGCCCCGTGCCCTGTCTCCTCGCCCTGTTTAAATATTTAATCCAGTTAAATATTAACCCTCTTCCAAGACCCAATTACGAATGGATCAATTCTGGGCTGCCTGAGCTGATGGAGTAGCTGGGAGCTTTGGGCAGGGGCTGCCCTTACAGCCGGGGTGCTGGGCGGGAGGCCGGGCAGGAGGCCACTGGGCCTGAGTCCCGGGGAAGCTGACAGCCAGGGACACAGAGAACCCTTCTCTGCATATGAAGGAAGCCTCCGCCCTCCCTCGGACTTGCGGGACCCCCGGGGCCCCGTGGCCTTCCTCGCTCCTGGCCTCAGTGGGCAACAGGGGACCCATTCCTGGCGGGTGAGGGGAGGGGTGTCCCACTGGAAGGGGGCACCCCTGTTGGAAGCCAGTTTGAAATGATGGGACAGTTCGAGCTCGGCCAGAGGCACGGAGATGAGCCCTGGACCCGCCCCGGAGATGAACACAGCTCGCGGTGCCAGTCCACACACACAGGTGTTGGCCCCTGCCGTGGATTCCCTGCATGTCAGCGTCTCCGAGGGAGGGTCACTGGGCCACTCACAGCAGTCTGCGCTGACCATACACGGTACCAGACACAGCGTGTGGCCACGATCTGCAGATTCTCATTAATGTGGGTCACTCTTGGTTGTAAGCCCTGCTGCGGCACCCAGAGCCGAGCTGCGGCCGTGGAGTGGGAGCCCCACTCCCCCCAGGTGTGCTGCTTGTCGTTTAGTTCCGCACATGGCCGTGCCTCGCCCTCACACAAACGACGGATGCTCCACGAGCAGCGGCTGGCCCTCCAGCACTTGCTTCTCCGCAGCTGCTGAGTTCTGGGACGTGTCACCTGGGTTCGCACAGACCAGCTCGCAGCGGCTCCAGCCAGACCCCTGCTGACCCGGGTGCTTCCCACGCAGGGCGGGCCGTGCATACCCCCGGGCCCGCCGCCGTCTGTCTAGCCTCCCTCTCCGGTCTGTCTCCCCAGGTGCTCTAACGACGGCGGCGTGACAGGAAACCTCGACATCGGGGTGAGGAGCCCTCCCCACCGTCCTTCCTGGGAACAGGCTTGGCCACTGCTGGCCCCCATCCAACCGGATACACCATAGAGTCCTCGCGTCAAGGCTCCCGGGACGTCCATTGGGCTCTGATGAAAACGGTGTTGAGTTCATGGAGTTAACTTAGCAGAGTTTCCCTCACCGTGGCCTCAACTCTTCCCAGGCGCGAGGATCAGAGCTCTCTGAGTACTTAGATCTTCTTCTGTGTCCTGAATAGCGTTTTTATTCTTCTGCTCCTTCCCGAGCACCCCCCTCCCAGCCTGGCTTGTCTGAGCGGCTTCCTGTCTGCCCGGCGCCCACCAGGGACGCCACCCTGGTCTCCGGCCTCTCCCCCGCTGGTGAGGCGTCTGTGATCCGTCACCTGCCCTCCCTCAAAACCACATGACTCACTCTACCTGTCCCCGTGGCCTCTCTTTGCAAGGGTCCAGAGGTCGAGCCAAGGGGAATGGACTCAAGCGTGTGTTTGGGGTTTGCTGTGTCTCTGAGTTCGGGGTCCGCACGCTTCACAGACTGCCCAGCGGCCCTCTGTCCTTCTGTGTCCAACCACGCCGCCTCCCCATCTGAAGTCGTGGAGCAGGGATCGTCGCCCTCTCCTTCCCTTACTCCCTTGGGCAGCATTCCCAGATGTCCCTGGTTGGGATTTTCAGGTGCCGCGGGCTCCCCGAGGGTTCCGGCAGCCCTGGTCTGGGGCCCTCAGCCGCATCTAGACACCCCCAGAGACCGGGACTTCGGGGACTCAGAGCACATGTTCTCCCCTCGACGGGGACATTAAACATGAACCGTCTACGTTCCAAAGTAAGAGACAGAAGGCACCAGTCCTGGCAACGCAAGGCGGTCCCCGGCCGGCCATGCAGCTGCTCAATAAAGCCGCGAGGAAGTTACAGTGGAAGTCGGCCCATCAGCGCCGATGGCAGGCATCCCCCGGCCCCCCGGCCCCCCAGGCCGCACGCTCTGCTCTCCAAGGCGCTGTGCACTCCGAGGGTGTGCACAGGTGTGTTGGCAGAGAGGCTGGACACCGGGGGTGACGCTCCACGGCCAGGCCATGGACCCTCCCGGGGCAGGGCCCCCCGGGAAGAATCCTGCAGCCGCGAGATGGACCAGACCGTCGCCCCCCCTCCCCCAGAAACAGCCGCGACCTGTGCCTGGGACCTTATCTGGGAAAGGGTTGAGATGTAATGACGTTAATGATCGTGAGATGCAATCGTCCCTGGGTTTGCCTGACAGGCCCTCCACTCAACAACGGCGTCCTGGTAGGAGAGAAGAAGGGGGACGCACAGAGGCACCGGAAGGAGGCCGTGGGCAGAGATGCAGTCACAGGGTGGGGACACAGGAGCCGCACACCAGAGCCCGCGAGAGGAGGACGCACCCTCCCGCAGAGGTGTCCGAGGGACCGCTGCCCTCCTGCACCTCGATCCGGGGTTTACAGCCTCCAGAACCGGGAGGATGGGTTTCTGCTGATTTATGCAGCCCCTCCCCCACCCGCCCATGCGGGCTTGCAGACGCCCCGACACACTTACCTCGCACACCCACACCGCCTCAGGGACGCTAGGACCTAGTGCTAGTCTTGGTCACTCGCCAAGTGCCTTGAGCAGCACGGGCTGGAGATCCTGCGACCGAACGGCCTTCCAGGGGTCGGTGGGGAGTGGCTGGTACCCCTCCTTGCACAGGGGAAACCAAGGTTCCCAGAGGTCAGTGCTGGCCCCCGGTCGTGAGGCCCCGGGGTCAGATGGGAGCAGGAACACGGGCCTGGGCTCCCTGCTCTCTCTCCACGGACAGGGGTCAGACCCCCAGCTGCTCAGCCCCCACCCGCACAGCCCAAGTCCCATGCTGGGAGGTTCATCTAGTTTCAGGCTGAAGAAGGTCCTGCCGCAGGAGGCCAGTCAGTCTGCCTTGCTGGGGGTGCTGAGGAGCCTTTGGGCAGGGAGGGGCTGGGCAGGGCCCCATTCTGGTGGAGGCCCTACTCTAGATTTTCCCAGACGCCGTGAGCCTCCCTGGGGACCCTTGCCCACCACCCATGTCCGGTTGGGGCTTGGAGACCCCGCAGTGGCGGGGGGTTTGTGTGTGTCCCGGAGGACTAGGGACAGTGGCTGATCTGCCCACCGCACGCCTTTGCTGACCCATCTGTTCTGATGTTCAGATTGCTCTCAGATTGGGTCGCTGGCATTGTGCATTTTGGTGGGCTTTTTGTGCCCCGGACACAAGCCACTTGCCTACTGGGTCTCCCATCGCCGTGACTTAAGCACCTTCGGGTGAGCCGAGGGCGTTGGCCCGATGAAGCCCAGCTCACCACTCTCTGATGCTTTCTCCGTCGTCCTTAGGAAATATCTGTCTCCCTCAGAGCCCCACGGTATCCTCTCGTCCCTTCTCGCGGCAGTGTCACTGCTTGGATCCATGCCGGGGCTCGCTGACGTGTGTGCGGCGGGAGGTGGGGTCGAGGGTCGTTTTCCTCCAAGGTTCACCCACTTTTCCCAAACCCCCGGCCGCAGACACCTCTGTTCCTCCCACCAAGGTACGCTAGCCTCTTCGTCAAAACTTGGCGGCGCCCACAGGGCCCTGTGTGCCCTTGAGATGCGCGCATGGCTGACTCTCCGCCCTGGGATCGCCCCTCCCCCACTCGTGTTCACCAAGCCACGGCGTGACCTTCCGTAGAAAGGGGTGTGTCCTCCAGCTTTGTTTTCAAGACGCTATGTTAGCTCTTCTGCGCCCTTGGCACCTCCACCCGTGTCTTTAACTCGGCTGGTTAACGTCTGCAAGTAGCCTTTCGGGGCCTGGTTTGGGATTTCCCTGAAGCCCACAGAGCCACGTGGGGAGCAGCCCCGACCCGCAGGCACGCTGTGTCTCCGACCTCCCTCCGGAACTCCAGCTCTCGGGTTCATTCCTGAGGTCTGGCACATCTTCTGCCCAATTGATTTTTACGTGTTTTGAGACCTCATTGATTTATTTGCGAGAAAGCAAGAGCGGGGGTGGGGGGAGCTGTGGGAGAGAGAGGGAAGCTCTGGCAGACTTCCCACGGAGTGCTCAGCCCCCGTGGGGCTCGATCTCACCACCCTGAGATCAGGACCGGAACCCCGACGAGAGTCGGACGCCCGGCAATGAGGCCCTCAGGCGGCCCACGTTTGCTATTTTTGGATGACATTGTAAATGGGAGTTTTCCAAATTTTATTTTGCAACGGTCGCTGCTGGCATGTACTTTCCCACGTTGCCTGGAGCCCTCAGGAGCCGCTGTCTTCATTCTAGCGGACCGTGCGGAGCGGCCGGGGCCGAGCGGGCGTCGTTGTCGTGTTCCTGCTCTGAGAGGAGAAGAGTCCGTCTCTCACCATCGAGGAGGCGCTTGCCTTGCGGTCTTCTACACACCCTGATCAGGCTGAAGGGGGTTCCTGGCTGTCCTTCCCCCCGACCTCCCCAGGAGGGCCGCCTGCTCTCGCCCTGCTGACCCGAGGCCTCGCCGTGCTGCCCGGGAGTCGGCCGTGTCGGTGTTTTATCTGGATGGCTGGTGCGTTGTCCCCTGCAGATCCTGGCAGGGATGGTCTCCGTCCTATCTCAGTAATGAAACCACGGAAGAGGCCATAAATCCAGGAAAATGAAAGTGTCGGCATCTTCTGAGCAGAAACCAGTGTCTCCCACAGCTGCTCTCTAGCCGGGGGAGGGGGCAGGAGCTGGACGAGGCTCCTAGAGGGGACGTGCCCCCTGGCCCCCATGCTTGGTCCTTCTGGACGGTCCTGGGGCCTCCTGCGTCCAGGGACCCTGTCCTGAAGGCACTGCCAGCTCCCTGAGGGTCTAGCTTGCACAGGGGAACAACTTAGGACCAAAGAGGGGACTCTGAAGGGTTGAGCTCCTGGTACCAGCCTCAAACTTAGCCCAGACGGAGCTCACAGCTACAAGCCCAGGTGCAGGGACTTCTCCCTGCAGAGACCCAGGCCGTGGACAGCTCAGGTGCCAGGCAACCCCCCACTTGTCTTCGCAAGGTCTCCCAGGACCCCCGTTTCTCTAGCTGGACACCATGTGTGCCTGGCCCAGGCTTGCCATCCTCATTCCCCAGAAGGGTCCCCAGGAGGCCTGATTCAGCCTGGGTCTGCCTCTGAGCTAAGGTGGGTCTCCCCTGGGGGCTGGGGCAGCTCAGACAGGCAGACCCAGGCCCAGCTCTGTGTCACTGCCCACCAGTGCCCCCTAAACTCTCTGCCGTCTGCACTCACCGTGCGGAAAGCACTCGAGAAGCTCACTCAATCAACATGTGCACGGCTGCCATGGCGGGGTGGCGGTGGCGGACTGGGAAGGACTTAATCCACGGCCACTAGCGAGCAGCAGGACCTTGGGCTCCTCAGGGAGGCCAGGCTACGGTGCTCCCACATGCCCGTGAGCCCTACCCTCCTGGGGAGGACGAGACACATGTCACTCTCCCTGGGGCAGTGGGCTGGGGGCTCTGTAGTGGTCAGGGACCACCCGGCCTGACCTGCTGCCGGCTTGGTGGCTGTGGACTGGCAGAGCCAGGAGCACCCCCCCACGGCCCCCGGGCCGCCACCGGGAACACCTTCTCTGACAACAGTGAGAATGTGGTTCACTAATAATAGACGGGAATGAAAAAGGCCTCCGTTGTTGCCTTGCCCTCTGCAGCCTGGGCCGAGGGAGAGGGGGAATTACAGCAGGGAGCCGTGGGGCCAGCTCACGGCCTCCGGCCGACAGGAGGGACCCCCTCCACCCCCGCCATGTGCCTCAGAGAATGCAGGGTCCGTGCCAGAACCAGGATCACCAGGGCACTAGTCCAACACTCCCCCGGCCGCCCACCGCACCTGCCGTGAGGCCTCCCCGGCCGGTCTCCGTGCCCACCTTCCGTCTCCACACCACTCGGCTCGTCTTCGGGGTGGCCCCAAGGCACGTGGCAAGGACCAGAGCCCGTAGACACAGTCCAGGACTTAGCCGGGAGTTGGTACTCACTAGGGGAGGAACAGGAGGGTTCTGGAAGCCGCCACTTTAGGCTGCAAGGCCCTGGCTGCCCACAGACCGGCTTTGGCTTGGAGGACCCAGGTTTCTTGAGGACCAGGCTGGCTGCGTCCTACGTCGGCTCCTTCCAGGACCCAGGGCCAGGCGGCTGCTTGTCAGAGTACTTGGAGGCAGACCCAAGGCCATCTGAAATTCCTTCTGCAGGAGGCAGGCGTCCCCAGAGCTGGGTGGGCTGGCAGGCCCGGTGTCCAGGCCAGCAGGCGAGAGCAGGCACCGGGCAAGCCAGTATTAAGTGGAAGCATTAGAACAATAAACAAAAGACTGTTGAACACTAAATTATGGAAACGCCTTCAGAACCCAGGCCTCTGCCAGCCTGCGGTGTGGTGGCAGGGGTTCATGGGCTCCCCCCACCTGCAGGGGGATCTCCTGACCATGTGGGGGTAGGGGAGCTCTCCACCGCCCCCCAGCGGAGCAGGACGTCCAGAGGGGCTATCCAAATCTCCATTGAACAGTAAAGGTCAAACAGACGCCCTGGGGCGGTGGGGCGAATGCATCAGAGGAGGCAGGAATCAGGCAGCCTAATCTCCCAGCAGGGCCTGGCCGCTGAATGCAGGTGCCCCTCCAACCCCCCCAACGCCCCCCCCCCCCAGCTAAGAGCTGGCTCATAGCACATCGGTCTGAGGTCTGAGGGTGTCCTCCCGCCGGGGTCGTGAGCGCCTGCCCCTGGCCCATGGGGGTCGGAGAGGTGCAGAATCTGGACAAGAGGCCGGCACGCAGACCGCGTTTCAGGGTTCTCAATCCCCAGTGGGTGTGAGTTGGGTCTCGGGGAGTGTCAGACGCACAGGGAGCCTGCCAGGCTGAGGAAGCTGGGGGTCCTGAAGTTGGGAGGGAAGACCGTGACGAGTCTGCCAGGCCAGGCCTCCCTGCACACAGAAGGGCTGGGGGGCCGGGGCTTGGGGGGCCGGGGCTGGGGGGCAGTGGAGGAAGCAGGGCGGGGATGAACGCCTGACATCTGCCGCCGGCCTCCCACTTTCCCACGGCCCCATCAAAGTCCTGGAAGCACCCTAGCCAGCACCAGCCCCCACTTCCTCCCCCCAGGTCAGCCGTCGCCCGGGTGTGATCTTGCTGGGGGCCTCCACCCAGCCCCACTGCTCTCCAACCCCGGATTCAAGGCTGAGCACCCCTCTCAGAGGAGGTCCCACCCAAACCTCCAGGGGACTGCCCTGACTCCTGCGGGAGGGAGCGATGGCTAACTTCCCACGGGCCGCCTCCTGCCCTGTCCCGCCCCAGGCCAGATGTTGCTGCAGGCGCCTGAGAGCCCCTGAGGAACCGGAGGGACTAGCGAGCGCTGGGAGGCAGCCCCCTCGAGGCCCGCCCAGCTCCCACCAGGGCCACCCGCGCCAGCGCCAGCACCAGCTCCGGCTCCCTGCTGCTGAGAACAGCCCTCCGTGTGGGCACCGCCATGGCAGCGTGGCCTTCTCCCTCGTGGCTCTGTTCACGGCCTCGTGGAGCTGTGAATCACATGCAACACATGGCCCCCTGAATTCTGTGGAATTCAGAGTGTGCAGGTGGTTCCCAGCAAAGTCGCAGGGAGGTGCGACCATCACCCAGGCCCATTTTTAGAACGTTTCTGTCACCCTGAAAGGACACGCACCTCACTGCCCTCCCTCCAGCCCACAGCAACCTATCCACGTTCCACCTCCATGGCTGCCCCTGTTCCCGACTCTTTCTGTGGCCTTTTGTGTCTGCTTTTGTCCCTGCGCATCACGGTGGCCTTGAGGGCCATGCTCCAGGCCGCGCGGCCGGCCCAGTCCCCGTTCACGCCGCAGTAGTGTTCCCTCGTAGGGGTGGCCTACATTCCATTGGCCCGTGTGTCCAGGGATAGTTGGGTTGTTTCCAGCTTGGGGAACCAGAGAACATGGTAGGGTCCTCCTCCCAGCGGCCCTTCTGCCCCCACGGGATTTCCTGAGCCTCGAGGGGCCTGAGCTTCCTCCACCCCCGGCACGGGTGGCCCCAGGGACCTGGTCAGGGCTCCAGAACATCCGGAGCCCCTCTGTGCTGGCCGGGGCCCTGTGCTGGCCTGTGTCCCCTTCCGCAGCACGTCCCAGGCAGGGCAGGACTCCCACGGGCGCGGGCCACACTCGGGCTGTGTTCCCTGCCCTCTCCACCCTCCCTATGCTCCGTCTGGTACGGCGGTGGCAGTGAGCAGGAGGGGGACGGGACAGGATGAGTGCCCTGAGGGGACAGCAGGAGGTCTAGGTGCCCCAGGGAAAATGCTATTTCCAACCCAGCGATGATCGAACAGGATGGCTCCGCACCCAGTGCTGATACGGAACGGATCGCCTCACGGCAAGGCTCTACTGGACTCCCTGCTGCCCAAGAGCGGAGACTCCAGACCATGTCTGAGAGGCAAGGAGCTCCAAGACCCTCCGGCCGTCAGCCAGGGTGGCCGGATCCCCCTCCCAGCGTGGGGCCCCTCGGCTGGGCAGGCTGCCCACATGCCTTAGCACCTGCCGTAGGCCCCACCTGCCCCCACCCCTGTGCCAGCATATGCAGCCCTGCGGAGCTGTGCAGTGCAAAGTGAGGGTCTAGAAGCCACCTCCCCTTCTGAGTGACCTGCCATTAGATTCTGGGGGCTCGAAGGGGTCCTGCCGAAGCCACACCCCACAGCCTCCACCACCCCCGCACTGTGACCTGAGGGGACCCGAGCTGGCGAGCCTGGGGCTGGGACAGAAGCGTCTGAGCCCACGGAGGGTGAGCAGGGGGACAGAGGCCAGCTGGCCACGCAGGACACACACTCAGGGGGCCTCCCCTCCCCCTCTCCGAGAGTCTGCTCTTTCAGGAGGCTCTGACTCTGGGGGAGGGCACCCCAGGGCCCTGCAGAGAGCGCCTGGCTCGGGTGGGGCCTGGACCCCTCCTCCTTCCCCGCCACGCCTCACCTCCTGCTGCTGGGAGGAAGGTCACCGGGGAAAAGATACACCACCCAGTTAAATCAGAGTCTCAGATATAAACACATTTTTTAGTATAAGTAGCTCCCAAACATTACACGGGATATATTTGTACCAAAAATTAATCATTGTTTGTCTGCGATTCAAAGTTAACTCGGAGGGACGCCTGGGTGGCTCAGTCCATTAAGCATCCGGCCCTGGATTCCGGCTCAGGTCATGATCTCAGGGTTGTGGGATGGAGCCCCACGCCGGGCCCGGGCTGGGCCTGAAGCCTGCTTAGGGTTCTCTCTCTCTCTCTCCCATTGCCCCCACCACCCTGTCTCTCACAAAACAGAGCAAAAGTCAGCAGGGCCAACCTGTTTTTTTTTTTTTAAGATTTTTAAAAATTTATTTGCCAGAGAGAGAGAGAGAGCAAGTGAGTACACACAAGCAGGCAGAGAGGCAGGCAGAGAAGCAGGTTCCCTGCCGAGCAAGGAGACCGATGTGGGACTTGATCCCAGGACCCCGGGATCATGACCTGAGCTAAAGGCAGCGGCTTAACCCACTGAGCCACCCAGGCATCCTGCCAATTTGCATTTTTAACTGCTACATCTGATGGGCCGTACCCTGAGGCTTCTGGGAGCGGAGTGGATGTGTGGCTTCTGCAGCTGGGGGTGTGAGGTCCCAGGTACGTCCCCTGCTCGTCCTCAACCCACTGCAGGGACCCAGAGGGCAGAGGAGTCGGGACCAGGCTGGGTCAGGGGCAGCAGATGAGAGCTGCTCATCTGGGAGAGGGCAGGGCCGGGGCCAGGGACAGGCTGAGAGCCGCAGGGACCCCCTCCTGATGGGTCCAGCCCCGTTAGGGTGTGAACTGATAGAAGCCCCTCCTTTAGCTGCTGCTTTGTCCTGGGGACTGGGAACGGGACGGAAGGGGCACCTGTGTCCAGCACTGCTGTTTAGGCTGGGCACATGGCAATCGTGGGCGGCCCCTGAGCTGGAGGGACACCAGGCAGGTGTAGGACGGAGACAACTGGCCAGGGGTCTGGGCCGCCTGCCCCCAAATCCACTCTCTGTGGAGACTGGCCCAGCTTTCCTCACACTGAGGGGGTTCCCTCTAGGCCTGGCTTTCAGACAGCATAGAGCTAGGCCCTGCTTGTCGGTGGCAGTGTCCTGTTGAGGTGGACTTGAAGGGGCTGTAGGAGGCCACGATGGGCTGACAACCTGCCAGCCAGGCCGTGGCACCCCAGAGGGCTCAGCCTCCCTGCTGCCGACTGCGCCGTGAGGACCACAGTCTGGCACACTGACCTGCTGGGTGACCCCGGGCACACCTGTCCCGGCTTTGGCTCAGGTCCCTGCTCTTAACAACCTCCTATGGGCTAGGCCTTCCCTGTCCCCCCAGCTAGGGCGGGCACGGGCCGAGCATCACGGGAAAGCAGACAGGGACCGGACCGGCACACAGCAAAGGGAGGGCTGTAGGGCTGGCTTTGGAGAGCCCCGAGAGGAGCCCAGCTGGCAGATAGCTGGCTACACATGTCAAGCAGGGCTCTCCCAGTGGTGGGCGCTGCAAGGCCAAAGCTGGTGGGTCTGGGGTCTGAAGAGACGGTGGAGGGCAGTGCCTGGAGGTGGGTCTTGCTGGCTCAAGGAGGCTGGATCCAGAGCCCAGGACCCGTGGGGGCTTCAGGAGGGAAGAGGGCCCGTGGAGGCAAGGGGACGATCAGAGAGGGCAGCTGAAGGTCTGGACACAGGGAAAATGGCCTCGGGGACTCCAGCCAGCCCAGGGGTAAGACAAGAGTGCCCTGAAGGGAGCAGGTGTGCCCAGGAGGGACAGCACTGTGGCTGGGGGGGTGGTGATGGAGGTGCCCTCCGGGCCCCTGAGCTGAGGAGGGGGCCCCAGGTCCAGACAGTCAGGCCTGCCAAGGCAGAGGGACCCCCAAGGCAGCTGGGACATTCCACAGCCGCACACCTCTAGGGTCTGAGTCCCCTTCCTGGGGGCGGGGTCTTGTCTCTACTTTCTGCTGCCTGGACAAATGTGCCACTTGCCACCCCCCACCCACAACATGCACACACCAGGTCTTTGTCAAGGGAAAGCTTTGCCCTTAAAAAAAAAAAAAAAAAAAAAAGAGTAAATAGCAAAAAGCAGAACCAAATTTTCCAGAGGCCTGGAGGATTTAAAAGACAATACATCTGAACACTCTGTACAGTTTAATTAAACAATTTTAATGCCAATTTCCAAATTGTCCAATGCTTCATCTTGCTTGAACATTCCTTTCTAGCAATGTGGACATATCACTGTTTCATTGCTTTTAATGTCATTTTCTCCTATCAACGTATGATCTGCTTTTCATTTTCCCTCTGGGGCGAGGCCGTCCCCACGTGGGGCAGAATCCCTCCGGTGGAAGGCACGTGGGCCTCCGCTGTGTTCCCTTGAGCACGATGAGGGCCCAGGGCGGCTCAGCCCCACTGGACGCCGTGGACGCAGAATCGGCGAGCACCAGGCCAGGGGACGCGGAACCTGGGAGGACCATTCCAGCAGGTCCTCAGCTTGGGCAAGTGGAGGGGAAGGTAGTTGGGGATGGAGAAGCCCCCTCCAGGGGTCTTTACAGCACCACCGGTGGTAAATGGGCCATGGGGTTTCTGAAGGCCATAGGCTTTGTCAGGTTATAGATTTTGTCTTTAAAAAATAATGTCTACTTTAAAAATCCATGGCCCTGTCCCTTCTGCAGACATCTGGAAGATGGAGCGCGACAGAAGAGGGTGACAGTCTCTCATTTAGAATGACAGTTTCCTCCCTGTACCACAAGATCCTGCAGAAGCTCTGTCCTGCCCCCCCATCCCCGGCACCACACCTCACAGTCCGCCCACCACATACGCACTCCAGGCTCTCTCTGGGTCAGCTTTCTCCTGTCTGCCACGGGGCCTTTGCACAGACTGCTCTCACTGCTGGGAATAACCCTTTGCTCCTCTTCTGGCTGCTTTCTTGTTCTCAATATGTCTGCTGCTTCCTTTCTCGGTTGTCCATGGCACTGAACACAGTTTGTAAATGTTTTTGTCCTGCATCCAAGGATGCGTTACTGGCTGCCTCCTTCCTGGAATGAAGCTCCAGGGAACAAGGACAAGGCCTGTACTGGTCCTTGTCACTACACCCCCAGTTCCACCCAGACCTGGCACACTGCAGACCCCCCCCCCCCATTTTTGTCCAGCAAATCAGTAACAGCCTCCAACTAAAACCAACCTGGAGCTTCGCCCTAGACTTAATGAGTGTGTAGGAGATCAGGGACCTGCTTCAGCTCTGGTGTCTGTCCCCTGCTTGCAAGCCTCCCTGTAGGGCTGAGCTCTAGGCCCTGGGCTCTCCCAGAGCCTTCTCCTCCCGAGCTAGGGCCCTAATTGCTGTTTGAGGACCTTAATTACCGGCTGGGGCCCTCCAATGCTAAGTAGGAGCATTAAAATAGAGTAAATGTTTTCCTTTTCTTGAAAAGTTCACGTATACAAGAGAAGGCCCTGCCGAGAGGAGAGCAGCCTGTCCAGGGCACCTCCTGAGACCCGCACCAAAGCTGCCCCAGCCATGTCTTCCTGTCCCTTCGTCCAGTGCCTTCCTGGGGCACAGCTGCCTCCTGGGGCCTTCCTCCCCCTCTGCCCCTGCTCAGCCCCTGCCCCACACAGCCCCCTCCCCATCAGGGCTACACCTGGCCTGCTGTCCTGCAGGTGGGGAAGCTCAGGCTGGCAGGGACCTAACTGCAGGCTTGCCAGGTGGCCCCCACTCCAGGCCATGCCAGCAGCTGGTGAGGCCCAAACAAGGCTCCTGGACTGGACTCGTGAGGACCAACTGCCTGCTCTTTGTCCAGAGGAAGGGGCTTTCTGGGCGCTGAGGATGGGCTTGGAAAGAGGGAGGGAGCCGCCCCTCCAGGGCTGCCTGGGGTGTGGGGAAGGTGCTCCCAGAGGAAGTGGGGTGGGGACAGGGACGGGTGGGGAAAGTAGGAGCCTCCACCACGACCAAGGCGGGGCGCTGGGGTGGGGAGGAGTCAGGAGCCGCGGGGCGCCCTCCCTGCTGACAACTGGCAGGCAGGGCTCTCTGTGGGCCTGGTGGGGCCCGCCTGGTCTGGTCCAGGCTCTGAGGTGCTGCCGGCCCCGCGAGGACTCCGCTGTGGAGGGACCCCGGGAATACAGGCGCTCCAGTGACCTGTCTTGTATGTGCTCAGTGTGAGAGCCTGGAGCCTTGCAGGAGGGCCTGGCCCCTTCCCCTTTCCCAGGCCCTCAGGGGTCTCCACCCGGGAGGGGTGGGCAGCGGACAAGTTCGCCGAAACTGCCTCCCGTTTGCGCGCGCGCCGGTGCTGGGGGAGATGCGGATGCAGGCGCGCCCAGAATCCCACCCACGGACACGGCAGCGCATCACACGGGCACGGTCACACCCAAAACACACACGCGGAGGGGGAGGGGCACGCAGCCTCTCAGTCGTGGTCGCGGCCGCCCACGCCCGCCCGGCCCCGCCCCCTCGGCGACCCCGGCCCGCGTCGCCGGGGTGTAGGGGCGGTGCGCGGCGGCGGCGGCGGCGGCGGCGGCGGCGAGGGGGAGGGGAGAGCCCGCCTCCGCGACTCGGGCCGCCCCCGCAGCTGGGGGCGGAGAGCACGTTGGCGCCGCTCCCCGCCCCCCCGCCGAGCCGCTCCGCGCGCGCCCCGTGGCGTCCCGCGCGCCCATTGAGGGGGTGGGGACGCGGTGGGGTCCAGCTCCGCCCCCGCCCCCCCCGGGACCCTGGGAACCGGCGGGCGCCCTCAGCGATGGGGGAGGGTCGCCGCGCGCGTGCCTCGGGGCGGGGGCGGCCCCTCCCTCTCGGCGCCCCTGCGGCCCCGCCCCCGCGCCGGCCCCGCCCCCGCCCTCCGCGGCTCACTCCGAAGTTTCCTGCGCTGCGCGCGGACACGCTCCGGGCTTGCTCGCCGCGCCGCGCCCCCGCCCGCGCCCCCCGGCCCCGCGCCCCGCACCCCCGGCTCGTCCGCCCAGCGGTCCCCTCCGCGCTGGGGCCGCCGCCGTCGCCGCCTGGACAGCCGGAGCGGGAGCCGAAGCCGGCGGGCCGGGGCCGGGGGCTCGGGGCCGGGGGCGGCGCGCTCCAGCCGCGGCCGAGCGCCGTGCCGGGTCCGCGGTGACCGCGCCGCCCGGGCGATGCCCGCGGGGACGCCGCCGGCCGCCGGAGCTAGGTGAGACACGGCGGGGACGCGCGCCCCACTGCGCGGCGGGACCCTCTTCAACTTAGCGGAGCCGGCGAGGGGGCCCCTGGGGCCCCCCGCCCCGGCGGTGGGGGAGGGGCGGCCCAACCCTCGCCGGAGGGAGGGGGCGGGCGGGGGCGGGGGGCGCATTTGTCTCTAATAAGGGAAGACAAAGACATCCCGGCGACCGCGGCTGTTCCCGCAGCTCCGCTGTGCCCGAGGCGGGCGAGGGGTGTCGTTCCCGGGCCCCGGTCACCGCCTGTCACCCCGCAGGTGCTGCCCGCTGCCACCATGACCGAGGGCGTGCAGGCGGCCGACGAGGTCCGAGTGCCCCTGGGCGCTCCGGCCCCGGGCCCCGCGGCGGCGGCGGCTGGGGCGTCCCCGGCGAGCCCCGGGGTGCCGGGGCGGAAGGCGGAGCCGGGGTCCGGGCCTGGCGCGTCACCCCCCGAGAGCCCGGAGGCCGAGCGGGGCGCGGAGCTGGGCGCCGACGAGGAGCAGCCCGTCCCGTACCCGGCGCTGGCGGCCACGGTCTTCTTCTGCCTCGGGCAGACCACGCGGCCGCGCAGCTGGTGTCTCCGGCTGGTCTGTAACCCATATCCTTCCAGGGCCACCGGGCTGCGGCGGTGCGGGACTAGGGGTCCAGCGCGCGGGACCTCCGCGTGGCCCCCGCGAGGCCGGACTCGTTGGACCCGGAGCGGGATGGGCGCGCGGGGAGCGGCAGGGCAGGGCAGGGACGGCAGGGGGGCGCTTCGCTCCATACCCGGCCGGGGTGTCCCCGGTGCCGAGCTAGCGCGGGATGGGAGAGGGTGGGAGAGAAGCCGCGAGGCCATCACGAGCTTGGAGGGGAGCAGGGGTCGGCCGCGCGGGAAGTCGTGCCCACTTGGGTGGAGGTCGGGACGGGAGTGCTGGCCCCTGGGCTTACAGACTGTCCGCCAGAGGCGGGACCCCCGCTGGGGAGGGGGAGGCCGGCGGGAAGTAGAGTAAGGGGAGCGAAGTTTTCAGCCCGTGCTTTGCGCTTCAGAGCGTTGCGGGAGACCCGTGGGGCCCGGAGGCGGTGCGAGTTTGCCGGCCCTTTTCCACGGAGAGATGCCGTGACGTTGGTTGTGAACTCTCCTTTCCAGGCTGAACTCCGTGCTGGGGCTGATTTAAGTCATGCGCAGCTGGGGGTGGGGGGCAGGGACGCAGCTGGCTCTGTGCGCTCTGGTCCCTTCCCCTAGGGCTTTTCCTGGCCTTGGAGGAGGGGGCCCCCTCTCTGCTTCCAGCCAGAGTGGCACAGACTTTCAGAGAAGGTTCCAGAGTGGTGTTGGGGCAGCCAGGGGGCACTTCTGGGATGTAGGCGGCACGTTTGGTGCCCCCCCCCCAGCAGATGGTGTTTGGGGGCTGTCCTGGTGGGCTCTGGTTGGCCCTGGGTCCTGGCTTTCTGGTTCTTCTCACTGGTGGTGGGAGCTGGTTTTCAGGAGGCGGTGCCGCGGGTGCTGTGCCTTCAGGCCCCTTGCCCTGGAGAGATTGGACATCCTGGACAGACAGGGACAGGGGGTGGGGGTTGACTGAGGTGGGGACCTGCAAGTAAACTTTATTTGTCAAAATTGAGGCAGAGGCTAAAGCAGCGTGTGTGTATATTTTTCCTACCTTGTGTGTTTAACTGTATAAATATTAAATGTAAAAGAGGAAACTGTACCGTGAAAAGTAGTAAGACCCACATTACTTTTTTTTTCCAAATCCAAACATTGGCCGAGTCCAGTTCTGCTCCCGGTTGTGAAGAAGGGGGTCATGGTCGCAGCCCAGTAGCCAGCTCCGGGCCTGGCTGCCTGCACCCTCGGCAGTCGGCGGGCGACACCTCCCCCATGTTGGGGCATGGTCCGTCCTCTCTGGAACTCCGGCCTGGAGACAGCCCGGGCACCTCGTGGTTGGCAGGAAGGTGGCATGGCTGGGTGTCATGGCGGGTGATGGGGCCGTGTCTGTCTGAGCACCCTAGGCTGGGACAGGCCTGGCGGCCAGCTTTGCGTGCGTGTGCGGCATTTCCAAGTGTGTGCAGAGACCAGATAGGGAAAGAGCCGAGTGGGGCCTGTGCTTTGTCTCCGCTGACAGCCCCGTGTCTGGCTGCTCCGGGCCCTGGAGGCTGAGGGAGTGTAACGGTCTGACCCAGGGGTGCTGGGGTGTTCTGTGTTCCTGGGCATA
Organism: Mustela putorius furo; assembly: GCF_011764305.1. Taxonomy (NCBI): domain Eukaryota; kingdom Metazoa; phylum Chordata; class Mammalia; order Carnivora; family Mustelidae; genus Mustela; species Mustela putorius. Next base: position 14,654,268 of record NW_025422145.1, on the reverse strand, counting down.
TCTGACAGGCGCGTGTGTGTGTGACTCCGTGTAGGGGAGCAGGGGCAGGGGTGGCTCATGCAGATAGGGTGAAGCCAGAGTGGCTTGGGGGAGGGGGCCAGCTGGGCCTCGTGGTGGCGTCCCCATCTCTGTGCGTCCTTGTGACCCAAGGAGAGGGATTCCCTGTCACTCTGGGAGCAGGAGGGCCACCGGGCTGGAGGGGGATGGCACTGCTAGGAGGTGGGTTCAGATCCTGCTCATTTGTGTTCTGTGGAGATCCTGCGTCTGTCAGGCAGGGTGGGCACGGCTCAGCCTTCGGCCTTGTGGGGGCAGCTGCTGACCTCCAGCAGACGCCAGGCTGAAGCAGTGGGGGCGTGTCGGCTCTGGGGCAAACCTAAAATAAGCCGCGTGCCTGGACAGGTGGGGACTGGTTCCCCTGGCAAGCTCCTGGGGCCTCTGCATGGCTCGGCGGAGCACTCGGATTCCTGCGGGCCGACGGGCTGGCCTCGGGCACACATGGGGTGCGGCTGACACCGCCAGCTCCCTGTCTGCCCTGCTGCAGGAGACAAAGTCAGAGAGCCAAGTGGGATAATTGGGTTTGCTCTGGGAACCCACACTCGCCGGAGGCTGGCGCAGTCCCAGCCCACGTCACAGCCCCACACCGCGATTCATTCGGCGACTGGAACGCGGGAAGGGGCCTTCCCCAAGCCCCCAAGCTCTTGGGAATCCCTGTGGGGGTGACCCCAGCACCCACGATACTGCGTGGTCTGCTCGGGCTCTAAGGGGGACTCCCGACACGCGGCAGAGGAGCCGACAAGGGCAATCTACGTCCTTATCAATTGACTTGGCTTTTTGAAAATACAGTGGCGCTGGAACTTTCGGGGCAAGCGCCGTTTCTCCTACACAGGTTTATTTATAGAGGAAGGTGGGTGGGATCTGTGTGTTGTAGCCTGCGTGGCTGGGTTATGTTCTGCCCGGGCTCCCCCTGGGCTCCTGACTCCGTGCCTGTCTGCCGGCCGCGCAGCTGCTGCGTCCTAGCACCCAGCCCGTGGGGCCTCTGGGGACGCTCACTGCTCTGGATGGGGCCCCAGGGGAGGCTGGCTGCAGCCCAGCGAGGGTGTAAGGGACCAGGAGGGTGCCGAGGAAGCCCCTGGGGGCTCGGGTGGCACGCACCTCTAGGAGTCACCTCCCAGGGGCCAGGTACAGGGTGCGCCTCAGCCTAGGGCTCGGAGAAGCCAGAGGACACACCAAGGTCACGCAGCTGCTGGAGGGCAGAGCTGGGGGAGCCCAGTCAGACTCTCAGGTCCCTGTCTTTGTCAGGGGTGCGAGGCTGGGCCAGTCTGGGTTTTCAGAGGCATCTCATGAAAGCTGCTGCTAGCCGTCCGGCCGCCACGGGCACGCAGGGCTCACAGTGGGTGTGGGTGTCCTGGTGTGGACACTGAGGGCATTGACCTAGAACAGGCCCGGTCCTTCTCTCCATCCTGCAGCCCACTCTGCTCCCGCAGACCGGAACCAAGCAGGACAGTTACACGTGATGCTCACCTTCCTGACCTTGTGGCCGTGCTCCCCGGCACACTTTGCCTGACACACGGGGCTTCCTTTGTGTGCTCTGGGGACAGAGCCCTGGGAGTGCTCCCCTTTCAAGCCCCTCCTCATGCCAGCATCTTGTTCCTGGACCTGGGTCTCTGTTCTCCTGGCATCCATGTGTGTCTCTGCCTGGACTGAGAGTCCCCAGGCAGGCCTCTCGTGGGGAGTCCTTGACAGGTTCTGAAATGGGTGCTGGACGGGCCTGGGGTGGGCCGAGGGGAAGGCCATCCCGTACCTGGTAGAATGGGGGGGTATGAAGGCAGAAGGGATGTGTGCAGAGTGGGGGGCCTCACCTCTGTGGGCTGGCCAGGGCGTGGCGTGTCTGCACGGGCCCTGGGCTCCCCACGCTGCAGGCCATTCTCCCGGTGGCTCCCTTTTTCCGATTGAAGAAGGAACGAGGGACGGTGATTGTCCCGTGTGTCTGGACTGCGCCGCTGTTTGCTCACGCACATGCCAAGCCCTGAGTGTGTGCTGGCTGGGACGGGCCTGTCCCTGCTCTCCGGGCCGGCGTGAGCGGAGCCGGCTATGGTAGGGGGCTTCACAGGGAGACTGCTGGTCCTGAGCGCTGGGGCGGGCAGCGGGGCAAGGTGGGTCTGAATCCCTGCCAGAGGCAGGGTTGGGGGAGCCCTGTTCTTAGCTTGGCTGCTTCTGGAGGGCTTGGTGGGAGGGGGTGTCCTTGGACACGGGCCTGACCTCTTGTTGGCCCCTGAGTGAGACCTGGGCAGCAAGGTGCCTTCTCTTGGGTTCTGTGGGCTGCTAAGGAGGGCTTCCTGGCAGAAGTGAGGTCGGGCTGGGCTGTGTGGGTGGATAGGAGCTGTAGTAGAGAAGGAGCGGGAAGATTTTTGTGGGTTTTATAAGGGTTTCTGCTTCCCACGAGGAGGCGGAAGGGTTTGGTCTTTGGGAATCGGTCTCTGATGAAAAGTCTGGATCTGTGGCAGCCTCAGCCTTTGAGGGGAGCAGGCAACGGAAGGGGGTTAGTGTGTGTCTGTGGGGACGGACCTGGCTTCCTGCGTCTCCGCAGCTTCCTTGGGGTCAGCCCAGGAAGGTTTGTGGCCTAGACTATTCTCTTGCCCTGTGCCCCCATCCGGGCACCCCTGGGACCCCGAGCTGGGCAGACGGTTGGTGTTCATCGAGCTTATTGGCGGCCTGCTTAGTCGGCAGAGGTCGGGAAGCACTGATTAAATGGGGTGTGCGTGTGCCGTGGTGAGGCCAGGTGTGGCCCCATCCCCACATCTGCAGTCCAGCTGGACTCTACAGAGGGCCTGGGGGCCCTGAGCCCGGCGGGGACTGCAAGGCCTCTTCATTCTACAGACCTCTCTCGGCCTAAGCTCTGTGCTGGTCCTTGTGCTGGGCCTGCTGTGGTTCTCTGCAGGACTCGGGGATCTCCCGCCGTGTGCTCAGTGTGTCCTGCCATCAGTCACGCTGCATCAGGGCTCCACTGGCCTGATCTTGGTGGAGGCACTGGGCTGGGGGGACCAGATGGAGGCTCTTGGGGGCTGGGGAGTTTACAGCAGCTGAGTGGACGCAGAGACTGGTTTTGGGAGGATATGGAGCAAGAATGTGCCTTGCAGGGGGATGGCACAAGCAAAGGTCCTGAGGCAGGTAGGATGTATCCGTGAGTCTGCAGCTGTTTGGGTTTTGCTGCGAGGTAAAGGCGATGGGAGGCAGGGAGGCCAGGAGTGAGTATGGTGGGCCTGGGCTGTATCTCAGGGAAGAGCTCTGCCCCCGGGGGGGGGGGGTGGGGTTGGACTCACCCCTTAAGGGAGCCGTGATGTGGGGACCAGGGTCGGGGAAAAATAGAGGAGAGGTAGGGAGAGAGGAGCAGGTGGAGGGCACTGCAGGGACAGAGGCCAGGAGACAGGAAGGTGCCGGCACTCCCCCACCACCCCCGTGACGTGTGGGCAGGACACAACTGGTGCCGGACTGTCAGAGGACCCTCTCAGACCCTGTGGGTGTCCCATCCTCCCTGGCATGGCAGAGCACTCAGAGGGGTCCAGGGAGCTCCCTGCACCTTCCTGTGGTGCAGCGGGCCAGACAGCACCTCCCGGAACGGCTTGCAGGACCCCTGGTCCGGGGTCAGGATGTGGAGGGATGTGGGGGATGGGCTGGCCTGTCAGGCATCCCTGAGAGGAATCAGGGCAGCCGTGCTTGTCCCGCTCAGTCTGCTTGCTGGATTCTCAGGGGCCGGACCTCGGTCCCAAGCCATCAAAGTCAGGGGGGGAAATGTTATCTTTGCATCCAGGTGTCCTCGTGTCCAGTCCCTGTTCCCTCTTCCCCGCCGTCTCCCCTTCTCCTGTTGTCTTTCTCCCCACCAGAGGCCTGGTCAGGGAGCAGGCTTTCTCTTTCCATGGCAAATGGGTGTTGGGTTAGGGTCGCGATGACTCGGTTACACTCTTTTTTCGGTGGTGACACAGGTAGGAACAGGAATACCCCTGAGTCACAGGGACCCCCGTTGAATTTGCAGTGAGGAGATGGGGGAGTGGAGTCCGGGGACGGCCTTACATCGTTATTTAAGGCTTGGATTCCCAGACGGGATGGGGTACAGAGGAAGACAGCCCCGCCCTCGGGAGCTGGCAGCGGCTTCGGGCACCGTCCCCAGAGCACCGTGTCCGCCGCAGATGACAGATGGGGGCCTTCTGCTGCGCGTCTCCGCTGAGTGAGTAGCAGCTCTGCTCACAGGGCCCCCCGGAACAGACGAACGCCGTGCAGGGGAGGCGAGGCTGTGTGTCCCTGGCCCCCCGGCTGCCGGGAGGAGTTGTCCGCTCCTGGAGTTGTGATTAGTGGGACCGTGGATGAGGGCGTGAAATCAGCGTGCAGGGTGGGCGCGATGCCCCCCCCCCGTGCACCCCAGCAGCCGGCAGCGTTGTGAGGGGAGTCCCCGAGTTGCTCCTGGGTGGGGGAGGGTTCAGGGGCACCAGGAGCCCCTTGCGTTCTTCGTAACGCACATGAGGAGCAAAGGTGTCGCACAGCAGAAGCACTGTCCCGGGGCACGGAAGTCTTGGTCCCGCGACGGCCCCAGGGCCAGACAGGTACAGGTGGGCCTGTGATCTGGCCGCCAACGCGCTCACGCTGGGTGGCCCCAGGCCCGGCCTCCGCGTCTGCCGATCACAGCGCTCACACAGGATAGGGAACTGATGTTACTGAGAGCACGGAGCCCACCAGGGGCGGGTGTGGGTGGGCTGGGCGGTCGTGCTCAGGGGTGCTCAGGGGCCAGCAGCTCCCCTGGCCCGGTCAGAGCCCCGGGCAGGTGAGTCCTCCTGGGGGGGGGGGTGCCGTTCCTTGTCTTGCTGGAGCCGAGTGAAGCCAGACCCTGGCACAGGTGCTGAGACATGCGTGGCCAGCCGCGGCCAGCCTGCTTGGTCACGCCGTCCTCTCTGTTCTGGGCTCTGCTGGTGCCTCCCCCACTCCCACGCTCGGGGAGGTTGGAGCTCTGGATGCTGGGTGTGGAGGGTGCAGCCGCCAGCAGGACCCTAGGTCTCAGCTCCTTATTGGCCTGAGGACCTTGGGCGGAGAGGTGGGGACGACACCGGCTGTGCAGGGCGTGTGGCCCCAAGGCCGAGCCCCCTCACCCCGGGAGGGCCCCAGAGCCTTCCAGGATTCCTTAGGTGTTCCTGGTACCCCTTCCTGCAGCGTGGCAGTGGCCCCACGCCAGCTTCGGTTTTTCCTCACAGGGTCCCGATTGTCCTCTTGGTCACTGATAGCGTGGGGTCACTGGGGACCCTGATCAACGGGTGAAGGGCCCAGGCCAGTGCGCGGCAGGCCAGGGGAGAGGGCCCTGGAGACCCCTGGGCTTGCCCTCCATGTTGTCCCCGGCTCTGAGAGTACATGGGGCTCCCCTCGGTTTCCCCGTCCCCGGACTGCGTGTGGGGTGTGCAGTCGCGGACACGGGAACGCGGAAGGGAGAGGCAGAGGTGGGTGTTCTTTAGAAAGAGCAGAGCTGTTGGGGTGGACAGGGTGTGTGTCTTTGAAGTGTGAGGGAGCGAAGCAGAGGTAGTCTGAGCTTGGGGGGTCTCCTACTCCAGACCTCATCCCTGTGTCAGAGGCTGGGGCCCCTTGGGTCCCCACCCCGAAGCTGAGGGCCGTGGTGGACAAGGACTTATTCTGAGGTTGTGTTTCCTGATCTGAGGGAGGGGCCTGCGTTCTGGGTGTGGGTCCCCCTTGCCACTCGATTTCCATCCTTTGGAGCAGTAGCGTGGAGTCTCGGCCACTGGGGGGCCGGGGAGCTGGGGATCACCCACTGGCCCGTGGATGGAGGGCCGCGTATCCCCTGGGAGGATGGCCAAGGAGCTGGGCTGCAGGGACCAGGCTGTCGGGGACAGGCAGAGTTCGGGTCTTCTCCGATGGCCTTTGGGTGGTACCTATGGGAACAAGCCCCCCAGATTCTCAGGTGGGTGTTCCTGGCACCAGACCTGAGGCCGCAGCCCACGCTGCCCACTTCGTGCCCCAGGGGCGACCTTTGAACCTGCTCCTCAGGCGACCCAGAGGGTCTAGGGCCAGCTGTCTCCCAGCTGTGTGGCCTTTGGGTGACCTCTTGGGACTTGGTTAGGGCAAGTCTTCTTGGCCCTGCCCTTGGTGCTGGCCCGGGGAGGGGTCCCCACTGGCCGGGGAGCTGTTGACAGGGGCGGAGAGAAGCAGCAACGGGAAGATGGCAGTGCTGGGTACTTTCAGAGGCCGTGCCCCTGCTCTGCAGCAGGGCATCGTGGGGCAGCCTGGGTCAGGGGCAGGCGGGGGCACCACAGCTGGCAGGGGCTCTGGGGCTGTGCACGTCGCTCTCTCCAGCTGGCACATGGGAGCCACTGTACTGGCGTGATTAGTATCCCCCGAGTTCACGTCTACTAGGAACCTCAGAACGTGGATTTCCATGGCGACTGAGTCTTTGTGGCCATAACCAAGGTGAGACGAGGTCAGCGTACAGTGGGGGGCCCTTGGCACGGCGGCGCGTGTGCTCAGGAGAGAAGCAAAGACAGAGGCAGACCGTGCATGAGATCATGGGAAGTTGGGGTTGTGGGTCCATGACCGTCAGGTTTTCCTGCGGCCCCTGGAACGGAGGGACCCCCAGAAGGACCTGGCATGCTGACACCTCCAGACTGAACTCCTGCTGCCCCAGCTCGCACACCCTGGGCGTGCCCTCTGCTGTCCCCCTAGAGGGAGCTCGAGGGGGTGCTGGATGTCTGACCGGGAGGGAGTCCTTGTTAGGATATGAGTCACGCCAGCTGGGCCGTGTCAGGCTCTCTGACGAGAAGCCACCCGGGGAGAGGGAAAACCGACCGTGAAATCAGCCACTCGGAGCAATTTGGGGTGGACAGAGCGTGTGCCGCTGAAGTCACTGGCAGCAAGGCAGGCCTGGGCTTTGAGCCTAGGGGACCCCTCCCGTTCTGGGCCCTGGCAGGGTGTCAGAGGCCAGGCTCCGTGGTGAGGAGGGGCAGGGGTCGCGCCTGTCTATGTGCCCACGTCCTCTGGGCTTCCGGGGGGGCTTCCCCAGGGAAGGATCTGTCCCGATGTCCGCTCTGCAAGTCCCTTTTTCTGGACTGGCCTGTCTCCCCAGGATAGAGTCCCACAGACGCCTCTGGGAGTCCGAGGCCTTCGTTCCACCAGTGTCCTCCCCCGGCCCCTGCAGGTCCCTGCAGCCCCAGGGACACGCAGATAGAGTGTCAGGACCAGAGACAGAGCCCCAGGTTGAGCCCAGCATGACTCCATCCTGAGACCTGTGGTCAGGCGGACGGCTTTCTGCAGGGACTGATGGGGCTGGATTCCCAGCTGGGGAACCCCCCCCTGCAGCAACAGAGACTCGGGGGACCGGCCCCTCTGAGAAGCCACAGGGGCTGGGGGGTGGCCAGAGAAGAGGTGGTCTCCTGTCTGGGGGGGCTCCCAGAGGACCCTCCTCCAACCCTGGAGCCCAGTGCCCCTTCATTCTTGGGTGACAAGGGCGTGCCGCCTTCCCCGTGACCCCCAGCTTCCCGGGGCCTTGTTTGGGGTGCCCGGCAGGGCTTGGCTGAGTCGCGGGGGTGGGGAGGGTAGAGGAGAGCGGGGCTCTGCGGGGCCAGGGTGTGAAGGTCTGGGGGACGGTTGCTCCCAGGCTGTGGGGCCACTGTGGGCAGAGCGGTTGGCAGGTGGTGGTGGACTCCGGGGTGCTGTGTGATGGGCAGTGGCCCAGGGACCTGGCATGGAGGGCATTGGGGTGTGGGCCCAGGCAGGGGCACTGGGCGTCTGTGCGGCCTGTCTGCGGCCTTAGCCCCCCACAGAGACGGAGCCCATGCCTGGAGGCCCAGGGGACATTCCCTAGGCCGGGTGGGGGCCATGTAGCCTCATGCACCCGCTGCGTCCCTTTGTCTTTGCACCGGTCCCCAGCCAGCCGCAGTCTGATGAGTCAGCTTGCATTAGCGCCTCATGGATGTGGACTGGGACGCGGTCTGGGGCACGGGTTGCTGGCAGGGCAGCCGTGAGGTCTGGCCCCGAGCTGGCCTGCCCTGTCCGGCATGCGTGTGACGTGCCCTCAGGCGTGGCAGGCCCAGCCCCTGAAGTCCTGAGCTAGCTGGAGTGCCCTGTAGGCACCTCTCGGGGAGGTCTGGTGCAGGGCGTTCCGGGACCTGGAGGACCGCTCACATGGGGCGCATGGCCTGCCTGGAGGCTGAGGGGGGCTGCTGGGGGATGAGGCGGGACACGGGAAGGGGCTGGCAGAGGGCACGGCAGGGAGAGTCCTGGTGAGGAGGACACCGGCCGATTGCAGGGGGATGGGGCCGCTGCCTGGGAACTCTCTGCCTGGCCCCACTAGCCGGGATTACCTTGGGGCCATGCTTCTGTCCCAGGAACACTGTAGAAGTCCGAATCCACACCAGGGACCTGGAGGGCCTGGGGCCAGAGGCTCACAGACCCACAACCACAGACCGCGGTGTCACCTTTTAGAACCGGGCGTGCCTGACGTTTCTGAATGTTCCAGAGCTTACCTTTTTTAAAAAAATTTTACTGTAAAACGGGGGTCACTTGGTTAAGGAGGGGACTCAGGCTGTGGGAGCCTGCGGGCAGAGGCTGGGGGGCCGGGGAGGGAGGGGGCACCAGGGCAGAGATGAGGTTGTTGGCTTTGGGGGTTCGGAGGGCCCGGGCTGACACCTGAGCACACCCGGGTGTGGGGGGCCTCCATCCCTGCACACGCCCTGTCCTGGTGTGCGATGTCCAGAGATTTGCTGGCCTCCCACCCCGCGACCTTCCCTTCTCTCCCTCTGGGGCCATATCCAGCGTGACCCAGCAGACCGTCAGGTTTGCGAGTCTGGGTCGGGTCAGGGGCCGTGTGGGGGCGTGACTGGCAGCAGGCGGGTCCGTGGGGGACGGCCCGTGCGCCCATTGACCACAGGTCTCTGCGTCCCTCCGCTCCGGAGCCAGCTCCCGGACAGGCAGCACCTGGAGAAGCATCCCGTCTGCTGCCTCAGACCCAGTAACCACCTGGGTCAGGGAGAGCTTGTGTCGTCACGTTTCCTCAGGGCGCCCCACCGCCCCGCATGGCCAGGATGGAGCAGGGGGCCCTGCCGTCCCAGATGGCCGTGGCCGGGCTCTGGGTCACGTTCCAGCGGGCAGCAGGTGTGCACGCCCCACGGGTTGGTCGCCGGTTCCCGCCGACCCAGGGGCGGGGGGGTGGAGGCAAGCAGTTGCCCTGTTCACTGTGGGGAGCCCCTGTCTTGGTGTCGGCCCAGGGGCATGCAGGACCAGAGTCCTGTGTCCCGACGGGAAAGTGTGGCCCAGTGTGGGTCCCTGCGCGGCCTCTGGAACTCCGAGCACACGCTCGCTTGTGCTGTCACGGATGTGTCCTCGCACGACTCATGCAGAAAGCACACAATTGCCTGGTTTTTACAGCCCGCAGAGCTGTACGGCCCTCACCGTTAACTCTGGAACGTTCTCGTCCCCCAAGAGAGACCCCAGCCCCTGCCCTGGCGCCCCTGATCTCGTTGCGTCCCTGGATCTGCCTCTTCTGGGTGTTTCCTAGAAATGGGATCCCACGCCACATGGCTCTTTGCCTGTGGCCTCTGAACGTCGCATCCTCCAGCTGGGGCCACGCCGTAGCATCTGTCAGGGCTCCATTCCCTTTGTGGCTGAGCCCCACCCCGCTGTGTAGACAGACCGTGCGTGTTCGTCTGTGGGCATGTCAGCTCTCCCGCTCTTCTGGCCTGTGCAGCACCAGAGCAGACTGGCGGCATGGTCACCGTGTGGCCCTGATGTCAGTTCTCGTGGGTGCGCACCTGAGAGCAGACTTGCTGTGCAGAGGGAGCTGTGCTAGGACCTGCTGGCGTGTTCCCAAGGTGGAGTCTGCTTGTCGAGCCCCAGCCCCACCGCACGTGGGGTCTCTGCGGAGCTCTGTGGGGGCGCTGGCGGTCGTCCCGGAAGAGGCAGCCGGGGAGCAGCGGGCACGACGCCCAGCCTGATGCAGCGTGAACGGGCCCCTCCCCGCCTCCCTTCCTGCACACACTTTGGGGTGTCCCCGCGGAGGTGGTCTTGGCCGCCCCCTGGGTCAGAGCGGCCCTTCTGATCGGGCTGCCCTGTGGGGGGCCATCCAGGCAGGTCGGGGCCGTCGGAAACCCGGGGCCAGCCAGGTGGGGCGAGGCATGTGCTGTGCGGATCTCGGGGTGGGGTGGGGTGGGGCTGGTGGCAGGTGGGAAGAACAGGCGTGTGCGTGCACACGCGTGTGCGTGTCTGTCTGTCCGGCATCCGTTCCTTCATCAGCTCTCTGGAGAATTTCAACACCCACACTTGGAATAAGAAAAAAATTATTAATGAGCTTGGAGCGGTTGCCATGGGAACCTGTTGCTAATGAATCTCTGGGGTTCCTTTTACCTTTGCTGAGCAGCACTCCCAAAGACGACATGTTTCCCACTAATCAGGTTGCCGTGGCAACGCCTGTCACTAATCCCCAGCCGGGCTCCTGGTTTCCTGGCCTGGCCCCACTTACATAAAGCAATTTAGCGAGTGCAGGGCTGCTCCCAGAATGGAGCCCCCTAGGCCCCCAGCCTCCCCAGACACCCATCTCAGCGAGCAGCCGGCCCTCCCTCCTTCCTCCGCAGGCCACACGTGCAGACCCGCAGCTGCGGGAAACAGAGGCCCCCGGCCCGGGTGTTTGCTGGAAAGAGAGGCTGTGGAGGGTCCGTTTGCTGCTGGGCTCGCCGCACGTGCTGTGCGGGGCGGGCTGGCCCAGAGTGGGGGTCGGTAAATGCCGAGTGGGGGAGCAGTGTGTCCTCAGGGCCATCGGAGCTGGCTGGGGCCCCGGGGCCAGCACCCAGGCCTCCATGTGGCCTAGGCTTGGTTTGGGAGAACATTCTAGAAGGAGCGTGAACACCTGTACCCTGAGAGGTGGTGAGATCCCTTCAAGGCCAGGTGCTTTCCGGCAACCCCCAGTCCACGCTGACAGCCAGGAGGCGTGGGCGGGACCACTGTGTCGGCTCAGCCGGCTCTGACGCTGGGGCCTCCGCATGGGGGGCGACGGTGGTGCGTGGCCTGGTCCCCGACTTGCTTCCCGCCTGCGAGTGTCTGTGTCAAGGCCGGAGCTTAGGCATCTGGGGCAGGTAGACCCTGCTGTCGGTAGTCTGGCCGCCTGCCCAGGCCCAGCTCTCGGACAGGGCCAGCCTGGTGGGGAGGCTCCTGACTTGAGGGTGTGGGCTCCTTCAGCAGTTGCTCTGGGACACCCTCTGGCTGCCTGAGCGGGTGCAAGGTGGGGAGGCATGTGGCTCTGTGCAGTTGTCCCCATAGGAGATGTGATGGTTCAGGGAGGGCTTCCTAGAGGAGGCTGTCTCCACACAGCTCTGGTAGGAAGGGGGGACTCCGTCAGGGCGGTGCCCGTTGTGTTTCGTGGGCCCTGACTTGACTCCCCTGAGAGCCCCTCCCCCGCTGCGGGTGAGCTCTGAGGGCAGCTCAGGGAGCCACTGGGGGTACCCCCTCCTGACTCCCTTGCTGTGGTGCTGCCTTGTCTCTGTGTGCATGGGCTTGGGCCGTGTGATAGAGGACCCCAGCCCACAGCATAGCACAGAGTGTGTCGTCTCCCAGTTCTGGACGCGGGGCGTCCGAGACCCAGGCCTGGACGGGGCCAGCTGTTCCATGTGTCCTCAAGTGCTCACTCCAAGTGCGTGTCTGTGTCTTCCCCCTGTCACAAGGATGTCAGGGACGCTTAGGCCCATTTTACCCAAACTTCTTGTTGTCCATTCAGAACATTCCTTTCCAAGCATAGTCTTTCTCTGAGGGTTCCGGCCTGGGAGGTTTCTGGGGAGGGCTGCTCCCCAGCGCCCCCAATGGTCCTGGATCAGCTCTGGGGCTCCCTGGTCTCCCTGAGCCTCGTGGAGCACCAAGCAGGGTTCCTGGCCCACGTGGGCTCTTCCAGCCACACCTCCTCCGTCTAGCGTCTGCAGCCCGCCTTGGGGCCCCCCAGGAACGGCCCCTGGCCAGTGAGCGTCTGGGCAGCAGGCCTGATATGGGGCTCCCTGGGGCAACAGTTGGTCTCACACCCCTGCTAGTAAACCCACCCCCTTCCTGTGGCCTGGCCCAGGGCTTCCTTCCGTCGAGAGCACCCTCGCAGGGCCCTGCTGACCTTGGTAGAGGGAGGAGGCGGCCTGTATCCCCTGGAGCCCCCGTGCCCCAGGCAGCATGTGGAGGTAAGCCCAGGCGGGAGTCTCAGTCCCGGAGAGCTCCCTGCCTGCCTCCACCTGCCTCCTGCGCTCCTTCTGCCCTGGGGCCCGGGGCTGATGGCTCAGGGGTGCTCAGGACAGCAGGGAGGATGTGCGGAAGGTTCTAGGTAATTCCAGATGGCAGAGTGATCTGACATTGGGGTTGCAGAGCTGGGGAGTGGGGGCCAGAGAAGGGAGGGAGGTGGGTTGCTGGGCAGTGATCCCGGGCCGAGGTCTCTGCTCCCCACGTTGCTGTTGGAGCTCCTGGGCCCTTGGCCGCATCTGAGTCTCCAGGTCCTGCCAGGCCCGGCCTCGACCTTTCTCAGGCTGGCCGGACCGGGAGTCGTGGGACATCTGTCTGAGAGGAGAGGAGATTGGGGTCTTGTCCTAGGGGCAGTGATGGGCTGCAGAGTTGCGGCTGGGGGAGTGGGGTTTGGTCCTCGGATGAGCAGCTGGTGGGCAGAGGGGCCGTGCTGATGGGACACGGAGGCCTGAAGTCTCATGGGCCCTGTCCCCATCTGCGATGTGTCTGAGCCTCAGGGTGTCCCCTACCTAGGCTGACATCACGGGCTGAGGGCAGCTGTTACATCAGAGGGTGGGTGCCCCCGGGGAGCCCCTGGCCACCCTGCACGTGTCACCATGGGGCCCCTTCTGGCCATGTGCTCTGCGCCACTCACTGCTGTGGCGAGCCCGATATCTGCACGGCTGGTCGGCGGCCACCCTGGTCCGGTCCGGCTTCTCAGCGCTGCCTGGTCTCCTTCCTGGAGGAAGGTCAGCCTCAACTTGCTCACAGAGACGTTGATCACAGGCGGAAGGGCCGGGCAGCCGTGACTCCTTGGGGGCCAGAGTGTCTAAGCGGACATGGGGAGAGGGGCCGTGTGAATGTGTGTCTCCTGGGGTTCGGTGACCCTCCCGGCCCGAGGCAGCTGGGTGGTGTTTGGAGCCAGACCCTGGTGTCCCCTCCCGCCACCGGGATTCTGTGGGTCAGACAGCGTCCCTCTCACTGTCGCCATGCTCATTGTGGCTGGGATTGACAGGGGTGTGTGTGTGGGGGGACAGCCTGAGAGGCGCAGGGGCAGGGGCCCCATGCCTGGCCAGTGCCCTGCCTGGGGTGCTGCGGGAGAGTTAGGAGAGGACACACCCCTGCCCCAGCGGCAGTTAGGCAGTGGCTGTGTTGGGCAGGAGGCTCTGAGAGGGACCCGGCCTCTGGTGCAGCCTCCCTCCCTGCCTCTGTGCCCCCCGTTCCTGACATGCCGCCTTCTCCCACCTCTGCCTTGGTTCCAAGTCCTCTCCGAGGACGCCTTCCCAGGGAAGGTGGCTACCCCTGGACTAGCCCCCGTGGTCCTAGCCTGACCCCGGGGCCACCTGCTAACTCCTGGCATAGCAGACAGCCCCACATGCTGGGCCTAGCGTCTGGAATTCCAGGGCGAGCCCCTCCGTTCTGTTGACTGATGCCTGGAAGTCCACCCCAGACCACCCTCTGTCTCAGAGCTGCATCCTGTTCCAGGCTTGAGCCCTGCCAGGCCCCACTGGGAGCAGGGTGGGCAGGAAGCCTCGGTCAGGGGAGTCTTGGGTTGGAGCTCAGGGAGGAAGGGTCCCCACAGTCTGCCCCACACTGAGTCCCAGCCAGTGCCTGAGGGTGGGAATCATTGCCCTGTGCCCACCAGGCCTTCCTCTGGGCAGGGAGGGGGCTGTCGGGAGGGTGCTTCCTCCCAACATCCCCTTCACAGATGGTCACGGGGCTCCCCACGCCTGCCGCGTGGCCTGGGGCAGCGGGAGAAGCCCCATGGTAGGGCTCCGTACCCGCTCCTGTCTTCTCAGGGGCTGGCGGCAGGTCTAGGCAGGGCAGCTGGAGCGTGGTGTTAGCAGGGGCCCGGGACCCCATCCACGCCCCTTCATCTCTGCTGGGAGATCTTGCAGAGTTCTCTGGCTGGGAAGTCTGGGGCTTGAGGCAGCAGGCGTGTTTCCTGCACGTTTGAAATACGGCCTGCCGGCTGGTGGGAACAAGGGATGTTTTAATTCCTAATTTAGACTGTTTATCTGCAGAGTTCTGGAGGCTGGGCCCGGGAAGAGACGGTGCCCCCCCCCCCGCCCCGCCACCAAGGGCGCCTCCCGCCTCCAGCACGCTCCAGCTGCCTGGTGGGCATGGGAGGGGGGACCTCACCTCGAGATCCAGCCCTCTGCCCCCATGTGTTTCCATCTGGTCAGCCCCATGCCACCTGCTCCCCAAGAGGGGAGACCCTTCTGCACACTCTCCAGCCTTTTCGGATCCCGTGGCTGTGGCCAGCAGTCCAGGAGCTGGGTGGGGGTGGGGGCGGGCTCGTGGGACCAGGGAGTTCTGAGAAATCTGGCAGCCAGGCTGGGCTGGGCTGTTCCCCGTCAGCTGGGAGTTTTACCGTAAAAGAGGGATTCGGGGAGGGAGGGTTAGGGACCAGGTGGTTGAAAGCGTCTCAGCCACTCCCCCAAGCCGAGCTCCCCCGAGGCTGCCTTGGGATCAATGTTGTCTCTCTGACTCCGACTCCGTGTGTCTCTGCCTGTGGCCTGCTGGCTTCCTGGTAGCCTTTCTGACGCCCCCTCCCAGCACCTGCTCTGCAGGGGTGCTCAGCGGGGGTGGGGTGAACACCTCGATCTCCTCCTTCTGTGGGCTGCCCCTCCACTCCTTGCCTCAGGGGCGTCCCCCGTCCTAACTCCCAACCACAGGGCTTGGGGCTCAGGGATCCCTCACAGCTACACAGCGTGTTGTCCCTCTGGGCTGGGAAGCTGCGTCTTGGGGCACAGCCCCGGGGAGACCACGCCCCGGGGCCCCCAGGCTGGGCCGGCTAGGGGACATCCCCAAGCCTACTCTGCCCCCTCACCCCTGCCCTGGTGCTCCCAACCCTCATCACCCTGACCCAGCCCTGGCTGCCCTATTCTGGTCCCACCCCAAGCCTGCGTCACTGTGTGCCCCACCCCCCCGCACTGGCGCACGCCCCCCCATTCTCCAGCCGTGCGTTGTGGGATCCACATGTTACCCTTTTGGGCAGCCCCACTCCTTGGGGGTGGCGCCTCTGGAAGTTGGGGGCCTGCAGCTATGGGGGGCGTTCCAGCGGGCCAGCAGGGGGGTACGAAGGCCAGGCCAGAACCGGGGTGGGGGCTTGGTGACACTCTGTCCCTGGGAAAGCCAGCCAGGCTGTGTGGGATCAGTCTCAGGCTGCCTGATGTTCCCCCGACCCCATGGCCGCTATCCTGAGGTCCAGCCTGCCCGAGCCTCTGCACCCCCGTGGAGCCATGCTGCAGACCCACACCCTCTGGAGCCTCCCCTTCACCCCTTCACAGAAGCTTCCAGATACGTGCAGGAGAGCTGCAGGTGTCAAAGGCTTCTCCAGAACGTGCCTTCTGTGTCCGACGGGAACAGCTCTCACATTCCCCCTGGAGTTCGGCGTCCCCGGGTTCCGCCTGCTCCTCCCCAGACCCCCGCACCAAGAGGGCCGGGCCCCCCTCCCCCAGGCAGCACGCCCCATGATGGGCAGAGGGAACCCCAGGATGTGGGCACAACAGGTGACCGCATGCCCCAGCTCTTCTGAGCCCGGGGATTTCCCTAATTGTGGGATTTGTCACGAAAGTGCCGGCTTCCGACAGCCAGGAGACGCGTGGCCCTCTGCTGTGGCCGGTGCTCCCCCCGCCCCCGGCCATCCGCAGCCCCAGCCCCACAGGGCCTGGGCAGATGCGGGAGGGTGCTGCGTCAGGGGCGTGGGGACCCCTCGGTGTGGCCGGAAGGGCCCAGAGGTGCATGTGTCCCAGTGGGTGTTGGCGGCAAATCGTGGCCTGGTGGTTCGAGAGACTAGTCAGGACTCTGAGTGCAGGGACTGCTCACCGTCAGGGGGTCCCTGGGCAACGGGGGGATGTCCTTCAGGGCGCGGGAGCCTCTGGCTCAGGGTAACTTGGGCTGGGGTGCTGGAGTGTGCTTGCTGGTGGCCTGCGAGCCCCATGTGCGGAGTGCCCGGGCCGCGGGGGACAGAGGACGGACGGCCCTGGGAGTGCGTCTTGCCATTCTCCTCACTAGGACTGGAGGACAGCAGGCCTGGCCGTCCTTGGGTGGTAATGAACCCACTCCGTGTCCGCCTTTTTTCTGTAGCAACATGGAGGCTGAGTGAGGAGGGGGCATTCACAGTTCGGCGAGTCCCACCGGCCCGCTCCCGCGGACGGACCGGGCCCCTTCCTGCTGCTTGTGGGGTCAGGTCAGGAAGCTGTGGGGAGGCGGCTCGCCTGCCTCGCCTTTCACGTGGCATCTTGTGGGGTGGATGTGGCTCCCCGTCGTCTGGGGGAAGGGGATCCGCGGTCCCTGAGAACACACACATGGAGTTCCCAGGGGCCTGACTGCCTGCCCTGGACCAGGCACTGGGAGCCACAGTTCACCCTGACACTGGGCAGTCAGGCCCGTGGTCTGTGTGGGTCACTCTGGGCTCCAGAATCTCCTCCTTCCTTTTGACCCCATTCCTTCTTGGAGCCATTACTTTGGTGGGGACCGGACCCCAGGACAGGGGAATAGCGCTCGTGGGCGGCTGGATGGAATTTTGCTCACAGACGCTAGCAGATCTCTCTGCTGGTGGGCAGCCTGACCCCCAGCCAGGCTGACCTCGGGGCGGTGGGATGGGGGAGAAGCCATGCCTCGGCCAAGCTGGAGGTGGGAAGGATGGGGCCGTGAGCTCTGGAGGGGGTTGCTGCTCTGCCCAGGCCCCTGGGGTCCATCGGTACTCGTGACCCCCACCCCTCAGGGTGCACGGTGCCACCTGACCAGCAGTGGGGGGACAGCAGCAAGCGTGGGCAGCCTGTTGCCCTAGGGAGGGGAGAGGCGCCCCATTGTTGGTTTAAAAAAAATCGCTCGGATGATTCACAGAAGCCTCCCCTTTCCTGCCGGTTTCCAGGAACTCTACTCCAACATAATGGATCGAGTTATTAGGGGATCAGCTCGGACTCGGGCGGCTGGAGGGGAGCCAGGCTAGGCCGACCGGCAGGCTGCATGGCTGCGAGACTCCCCAGGGCCCCCCTGCGGTTGGGGCTAGTGGGCCGGTGGGCTGGGCTGTCAGCTGGATGCAGGGAGGCTGGGGCCCAGGGCACCAGGGGCGCAGGTGCACCTTTCCAAGGAGGCTTTCCTGGGGGCATGACTCCTGGAAGGTGAAGCCCTACTGTGTGCAGAAGCCTGTATCTGTAGTCCCTGCTGGGCTGAGGCCCTACTGTGTGCACGATCCACCGCTATCTCGGTGTGCACACAGACCTGAGCCCAAGCCGCTCGTGATCTGAGGGCCTACTGTGTGCACAGGTGTACCTACTAAGTAAAGCCTACGGTGCACAGGGTTTTCCTGAGGCTCTGTTCTGCCTTGAGGGTTGAGCAGGGTGGGCTCTGAGAGGCCCAGGAGACTCCTCACCCCCAGGAGTCCCCAGGTGTGGGGCAGGCAGTCCCAAGGACCCTGTCCTGTCCAGTGCTGCACAGGGGTGAGGAGTGGGCTTGTCACGTGAACTCAGGGCACAGCCCCATCACTGGCCCTGGCTCTGCCCCCCCGCAGGTCGTCCTGTCCCTGCTCCCGCTGCCGGGCCTTCGCCCAGACCAGAGGCTCTTCCGTCCCCTCACTTAGGCCTGGAGCAGTTCTCGCCGCACTGATGTTCTTGCCGGACACGTCACCCGTTTCTTACCGTCCTCTGGCTGGCTCCCTGAATGCGGGCCCTCGCGTGCTTACTCCTGTCCAGGGACCCAGAGCAGGCCCAATACACAGTAGGTGCTCAGTGAGGGAGGTCGAGGTGCTCTCTGTGGCTTCTGAAGCAAGCATAGAGTGTTCCCAGGCAGAAGGCAGACGGCGCACTGTAGGTGGCCCATCTGAGCAGGTACCCACACCTGTGTCGGCAGCCGCTGGGCCTCCATCTCCCACCAGCTCCTCCTGCCCTCTCCACTTTGACAGCCTGGGCTCTGCCTCAGGGTCCTCTGTCTGCCCGTGGCCTTGGGCTGCCGTTGCCTCAGGGACATCCTGGTGGCCGTTTAGGGGGTGGTGCCTGGTCCAGCCCACTGGGTTCTGGGGGAGTGCCTGTCCCCACAGGGTTGGCAGCCAGTCACCCTGCTGTCAGGCAGCATGGGGACCCTGCCCCTGGGCAGAGCTCAGAGCCAAGCCACTGGGTCCATGGCCCCGGTGTGGGGGAGGGAGGAGCTCTTCCTACCACGCCCGACTGGCAGGACCCGGCTGCTGCTGGAGTGGCACCCCTCGGGCCAGATCGGGCCAAGCCTGTATCTGGGAGATGTTCACAGAAAGCTCAGGGATTGAACGTGTCCGCCGTCCGTCTGGGCAGCAGGCCACCACCAATTTCTGGAGCTCAGTGGGGACGGGGCGTTAGGGCCACACCTGCCCCCAGGGGTGTGCTGGCCCCTGTCTTTGCTCACAGCTTCTGTGTCAGACACCACGGAGTGCGTGTGTTCCTGCCAGGGCTGGAGGACGGCGAGGCTGAGGTCCGGGCGTGGCTGGGCCAGGTCCTCCTGGGCATCCCCTCGGCCCTCGTGAGGATGCTAGTCAGAGGGGATGGGGCCCACCCTACTGACCTCAGTTTACCTAAATCACTTCCAAGACCCATTACCAAACGCAGACATGTTCTGAGGTCCTGGGGGTTAGGGTTCCTGCGGAGGAATCTGGGGGATCACAGTTCAGCCCGTGGCAGCAGGGTCTGGGGGACAGGGCTGGGAGGGAGTGCCTCATCGCTGGTGGCTGAGCAGGGAAGGGGCCTGTGGTCCGGGTGCAGGGGGGCGGAATCCCCTCAGGCCTGGCACTGCGAACTCTGTGCCTGGACCCCAGGATTCCTCACATGAGCGAGTCCTGCCCCCGCCTCTGCTTGGGCCGGGCGGGGGGCTCTCGTACTGGAGGTCCATGCGCAGGACACCGAGCCACGGTGAGTTCCGTGTCATGTTCTGTGCGTTCCGCCGTGGTCAGAGGGACGGTGTTGGCCCTGAGCTGTGGGCAGGCGCTCCAAGGATGCTGGCAGGGGCGGCCCTGTGTAAATGTCAGGGCCAGGGGTCAGGCCGGGCTCGGCGGGGGCCCCGGGGGCCCTTGAGGCACTGGGGACAGCAGCACCGGGTGCTGAGCTCAGTCCTGCAGCTTTCAAGTTGAAACCCAACATCTGAGGTTCTGGGCCGTCCTTTTCAAATGTCACTGCTATTAATAACCTGGGGGCAGAGCCAGATGGCCTCTGGGGTCCCGACGGGGCTGGGCCGGCCGGAGTAGGCAGCTCCCTGTGGGGTGTGTGGGGGCTGCCCAGGCCTTCCCGAGGGGCTGGTCTCAGCACCAGTGGGGGTCTGCTTGGGGGCAATGTGCTCTCCAAGGGCCGGGAGAGGTGCCCCATGGGCCTTGAACTTACCGCACAAGCAGGAGCTTGCTTCTCTTGGGCCTTCTGGTGTCCGTGTGTAAAATGGGGGCCGTAGGAACCCGTGGGCTCCAGAGCCTTTCCAGAAGATCCTACAGCTGCCTCACGGGCGGGTCTGGACTGCGTGTGGGTGTGGATGGCCAGCGCCCTTGCAGGGAGGAAGAGCAGAGCTGGGGCATCTGGGGGTCTGTGTGGGACACCTGCAGCTCTCGGTGAGGGGTTCTCTGGCCTCTGCTGCCGCCTCCTCTGGCCCCAGTCTAGCGCAGGCATCTGAAAGCCCCATGTTACCATCTACCACCAGTGCCCCGACCCCGAGTGTCTCTGGCCATCGGCTTCTCAGAGTGGAAGGCAACCTAGCTACATCTCAGGTTGGGTGGGGGCAGGGTGTCCCGCTTTAATTGTGGCTCCTGCGGTCAGCCTGAGCCTCTGTCTTGGTTGGGGCGGATTCCCACAGTGCGGGGGACATGGTGCTGGTGGGGCCCGCAGGACTGCAGCCCCTGTGCCTGGTGTCTGTTGGACATTCATCCCTTGGGAGCCAGTGAGGGCTGGAGCTGCTCTGGGGGGCCCCCAGTGCCCGGGACTTATCCAGAAGTTTCTAGATGCTGCCCCCTCTGCCGGTGGTGAGGCCTCCACCCACCCAGCCTTGGGCTCTGCTGAAGCGTCTTCCTCGAGGCAGTCCCGGGGCCCCTGCCCAGCAGCTCTCAGCCCGCAGGAGGGCAGGCCCCATCTGATGGGGCGGCTGCTGCCTCAGGGGCCTGGCGGGACGGCAGCGCCCAGTGGTGGTGGTGGGTGAATCGCAGAGCAGCAGCCGGCTGTGGAGGGCGCGTGGCCCCCGAGACTGGCAGGCTACTTTGACCAGCCACAGTGGTCCGAGCGCCCTGCCCTCGGGGCCCCCAGGTGGCCCTCCTGTGCCTGGGGCAGGGGCTGCATTTCTGCCCAGCACCCTGGGGATTCTTACCCACCCGAAAGTTTGGGAAGGAGCCCTGTGCGCGTGTGTCGTGTGGGTGGGTGGGGCATGGACTCCAGCATCCCCGATCTCAGCCAGGAGGTTTGGGGGTCCCCCCTCCCAGCAGGAAGCTTGGGCTGCGGTGCCCCCGTGGGCCACGAGAGAGCAGGTGGCCAGGCGTGACCAGAAGGCCCGTCCCCTCAGTACCCAGGTGCCAGGCGACACTTGGGAGGCTGGGATTTCCCAGGGCGGGGGGAGGGGGGCAGCTGGTGTTGGAGACGGGTGTGGGAACAGCCCTGCTGCGGGGCCCCCTTGCCTACCTGTGGGGTGAGCCAGGCTCCCATGTATACAGGGTAGCGTGTTCCTGCCACGGTTGCCGTGTGTGCCGGCATGGGCAAGACTGTGAGGGACTGGGCCTCCCTGGCTCCAGTCCTCGGGGCCTGGTTCTCTGGCAGCAGGAGCTCCTCCAGCTTCCCTCAGACCTGCCATAGGGTGTGGGGCCGACGGCGTCCTCCAGGCTGGGTTCCCAAGGAGGGGCCGTCCAGTCCCCCAGGGTCGGGGTCGCTAATTCCGGCCTCGGGCAGCTGTGCGGTGGGCCGACTGCTGCTATTCCTGGCCTGGAGAATTCTTGCCCAGAGCAGGCCCTGAAGGCCTGTCCCCACGGGCGGTCTGTCCTCTTCCCCGGGGGGCCCTCCTGGCTCTGTGCCCTGGCCCTTGCCTTTCTCTTCCAGGGTCTTGGGGAAGACTTCACCTGGCAAGGCCGGCCCTTCCGACCTTCTGCATTCAGGACAAAGCCAACCTGAAGGGGTGGCCAGGTCCTGGGAGCCCGGCAGGCCCTCAGCTTCCCCAGCAGGAAGCAGGCCAGGGCTGTGACCTGGGGATCCATCAGAATGTGGAATGAAACAGCTCCATTTTCATACAGGAAAATCTCTGGGCGAGGGGGGTTGTGGGCCCTCAAGGCGCTTGGGCACGCTGCCACCAAGTGGCTGACAGGGTCCCTGTGAGGGTCCGTGGCTAGCACAGGCAGGCGCCCTGCAGGTACAGTGGTGGGAGGTGGGATGGGGTGCTTTTCCACTCAATTATGCCTTGGAAAAAATTCCCAAATCAAGCTCTTTATTAAGAGCTAAGTGGAGACATTAGCACTCTTCCTAATTAGCATGGTCTTTAAAATTGTGTGCAATTAGAGGGAGCTGTGGGCATGTGCTCGGGCTCCTTGATGTCTGTGTCAGGGAGCATTTCATGTTGTTCGGGGGGTGGGGGGCTCTTCCTTCAGGAGAAGAGTCAGCCACCAGCCCCTCTCCTTTCAAGGCGAGCACCGGAAGCTGTGTGCGTGTGTCATTGTGCATACACCGCCCCGCTCAGGTGTATGTGTACAGGGTGTGCACAGTGCACAGGGACAAGAGGTACGCACGCACGTGCCCAGACACGCCCCAGGCTCATGCCGCTGCCAGGGTCTGGGTTGCCAGGGCCCTGCCCGGCCTGCTTGCCCTCCGTGACCCCCTCTTGGGGCAGATGGACGCAGGTGCCACTCGGGCCAGGACAGGGCCGTGGCTGGATTGGCTCAGAAATCACGTGGGTGGGAAGGGCCTCGGTGCCTCGAGCCACTGACAACATACCCAGGCCCTGGGCTCTGCTGGGGGATGTGGAGGGGCCCAGGGGTCCAGGGAGTGGGTTCACTGTAGGTTGGTGTCAGAGGTGGCTAAAGTCTCCAGGTCGCCAACCGGGAGCAGCTCTCAGAACAGAGGAAGAATGTTCTGGCAGTGGGAGCATCCCCACATGGGGAGTGGGCTTGTAGCCGCTCAGCTTTCCCGTGGAGGTGCTCTCCCAGGAACGGCCCAGCCCCTCTGAACTCCCCGTTCCCCCCACCCCGCCGCTCCCCCCACCCCCCACCATGTGACCCTGAGCCGCTGGCCGAGAACAAACAGCTCCATGTTTGGCCAGCCATGCCACCTCTCCACCCCGGCCAGAGCCCAGTGAGCATGAGTCACACAGGCCTAGGCTGTGGTGGGGGGACAGGGACAGGGACAGAGTTGGGGAGGAGGGTTCCCTGTGGCAAAGTCTGGCCAGAGGGCAAGCAGGGGGGAGGCTGGACCTCCGAGCAGAGGGAATCATTTAGGAAAGGCCGTGGGGGACAGACTCGGCACAGAGGCTGGCCCCTGTGTCAGAGTGGGGAGGGGATGGGGTCCCGCTGCACCCCCCAGGGGCCGTGGCAGATCCCGTCACTAGGATGCTGGGGGAGCCACGTCCAGGGAGTTCTTGACAGGCAGCTTCCCCAGGGGCAGCGGTCCTGTGTCCCACGGCGGGGATGAATGGGGGCCGGCCACAGGCGACCAAGGCCCTTCCTTGCGCAGAGCCAGCATTGTGTGGTGGGGAGAGGCTGAGAAAGCCCTTCATTTGTGACTTCCGAAGAGTGTGCCTGCACCTGCACCTGGTGGGGACCCCTGGTCCCCCAGACCCCACTCCTGTCCCCCCCTTTTTCCCAGACACTGACAGGACCTTCTGGACTGCACCCTTTTCCCCCAGATAAAGTCCTGGGGTGGTGGCCCCTGGGGTAGGGGTCTGGACACCAGGGTCTGGGCTGAGCTGTGGGACTGGTAGAGGGTGTGAGCTGGGGGATCCCCCTCCCACAGTCTACTTCTCCCCTTTCCAGCAGCTGGTCATCATGGCAGCAAGCTTGGGAAGGAGAGAGATTTCCTTCCATCGTGGTCAGGAGTGGCTGCTTCCTGCTCCTTGCAGAGGGTCCCCCGGGGAACTGGACTAAGTGCCCGTGTGGGCATTGGGGTTGGTGGCACAGAGGCCCTGTTCCAGGAGCCCTGTGGGCACCGTCGGTTCCCGCAGCTGCTGGAGGACAACCGCTGCTCCCACGGTGGCAGGTCTGGCACGGCTAGCCCTGTCCACAGCTGTAGGGGAGGGTGCCTGCTTCCCCCCAGAGCCCAGCATCCCATCTTCCCGACATCCAGGCAGTTGGCACGGCTGTCAATGTGTCCCTGTGGGCGGTGGCCTGGGCATGCTGGGGCAGGTAAAGGTTACCGTGCCACCAGGCTGCCACAGAGGGGTGTAGCCGTGGACACGTCTGTGTGCCCACTTGGCAGGCCCCTGGCGGAGCTGGGCAGCTGCCGTGGGATTCTTCCACCACTTGTTGAGGCCGTGCTGGCATCCTCGCTCACCGTGGCTGCCTGCAGTGTGGACACCAGCTGGCTGGGCCCGAGGGTGGGTCCCACGTACAGGGGAGCCTCTACAGCAGAAGCATCCAGGCCCTAGCGATGCTGCGCCGCTCTGCAGGGACCCAGTGTGTGAGCAGGTGTACAATTGACTGTCCCCCTGCCCCCAGGCCCCGCAACGGCAGGTGAACATCCCAGCCTGGGTAGGCCTGGTGCGACAGGAAGAGCCTCCCTCCGTAACATCCTTAGTGAAGTAAACAGGAGTGTTTGTAACTCTGCCCAGTAGCAAGGGCATTTGCCCATTTGCCCTGGGGGGCTATGCCCGAACCCCCAGTCTGGGGCAGAAGTCTGAAGACCTCAGGGGATCCTCAGGCGGCTGGGAAATGGGCAGGATCCACAAAGGTCTCCACTCCACACCTTCTGCCCAAGGGGGCCTCTGTGCTCCAGGGATGGAGTCAGCCCCAGGAGTCCAGGCTGCCACGGGAATGGGGCGCTGATACCAGGGAGCAGCCCCCTGCCTGTGGCTCCAGCTGGGGGCCGGTTGCCCTCAGGCTGGGGGCGTCATTGGCAGTTGCACAGGCATGGACCCTCCTGAGGCACGGGGTTGTATGGCCGAAGGCTTGGGCTCCACCAGGACCAGGGGTGCCCTGTGGGGCCAGGCCCAGTTTATAGGTTACAGGAGTTAACCGGGCTCACGGCCCAGGGTGGGGGCTGAGCGACACTGGCTTAGTCCCTGGCCTGTAGCTGCCACCGAAGGTTCCCCCGTGGCCAGACCCCCCGACCCCAGCACCCCGGCTACTGGGAGCTGTGGGAGGCGTCCTCAGATGCCCTCCCTGTGGGCAGCTGGACTCATGGTGGGGAGCCACCAGGAGGACTCAGGAGTGCTGGCTCCGAGGAGGACTCGGTGGCCCCGAGTCGGGGGATGGCTGTGCCCTGCAGGGGGGCTGAGAGTCCAGGGAGCTGGGAGGGGACCCCCACCCACGCCAGTGCAGGGCCTGTGTCTCTGCCCTGTGAGTGAGTGACCGCAGTGATGGGACTGGGACTCCAGCAGGATGAACACAGACTGTTCTGGTCACCGAGGTGACCTGCGCCAGCTATAAAACTCTACGTCCTCTGTGAGCAGTCCTGGGGAGGGGAGTACATTCACAGTGTCTTGCAAGCTCCCGTCCTCCCTAGTTCCAGAACATTCCATCACCCCGAAGGGAGCTTGTCCCATTAACTCTCACTCCCCTGCCCCTGGCAGCCATAGGTCTCTGGTCTGCCTGCGTCTGTCTGTCCTGCTTCATAGACTCTGGGTCCTACAGCCTTGTTCTCGTGCGCCTGGCTTCTCCCTGCGCATCCAGTTCTCTGGGTCAGCTGGTCACATGAGTGTCGACACGCCGTTCCTCACAGCAGAGCAGTGTCATGTGGATGGACTACGTGCTGCTGTGCGTTAGTGGATGTTGGGGTGGTCTCAAGCCCTGCTGCTGGGTATACACACACATGTGTGTGTGTGCATGTGTGTCCGAGGACCTGTTTCCACCTCTGGGTGTGCTGGGGGGGTGCTGCCGAGCCGCGCAGGAACGTGGGGGTGCGCCATTGGAGGGTCTCAGACAATGGGCTGGGCAGGGGGAACTGCCCGCCAAGTCCGCCGTCCCCAGAGGGCACGGCTGCCCAGCTCAGCCGCTGTCCATCTTGCATGCCTCCCTTGAGGGCTCCCTGGAGGTGCTCACAGAGGCCTAGTGGGTCCCTGACGGTGCAGAGGAGCGGGTCCCGCACCGAGGCTGGTCTGGGAGGAGCCGTGTCGTTAATGGTCTCTGGTAAGAACATGCTGCTTCCTGTTCAGATGCTGGGCCAGGGAGGAGGCTGTTGCCAGCGTGTTGCTGTGGCAACATTGGGAGGGGGGCTTGCCAGCCAGGCACAGAGCAGAAGGCCCGTGGACTCCCGCCACCATGAGCAAGGGGCCGAGTGTCTGCCCTGGTGGGTGGGGGCCTTTCCCAGGCCTCCCCCACGTTGGCAGCCACGCAGTGTGGGCCTGGGCAGTGAGACGCCTCACTGTGGCGGTCCTACGTGGCCTGCAGAGGCCCAGAGGACAGAGGCGGGGTAGATCCCAGGTCCCGTCTCGCCTGCTCTCTGCACGGAGCCGTGACCCTCCCCCCCGCCCACGGGAGCTTTTCCCAGACATTCCACATGCCTCTTCGCGCACGTATGTCCACCTGTGTTCTAGGGAGCCAGGCCTCTGCACGTTGATTCTCTCTGTGCACGCCTCCCGCTGCGGCCGTGCGCCACTCCATCCAACCAGGGTGGGTTTCTGTGCTCCTCACCGCAGTCTCCCCCTCGACCACAGAGACGTGACATTCAGCTTCCCTGGTTGTCGACTGCACTTCTGGGCTCACCAGCCTGGCCACACGCGCCCTTGGGTTCTTTCCCCAGGTCCCCTGCACTGCCCTTGTCCCAGCCGTCGGATGCGGGGCTGGGAGGGGCCCGGGCTGGGGAAGGCCACGCTGTGCTCTGTGAGGTTGGCCGGGTCTGGGGATCTCCGGTGCTGCCCGCTGGGCCCCAGGATTTGATCTGCAGCTGGCTGGGTCCCATGGGGCCTGTTCCTTCCCGCCCCAGAGCCGTTCTTTCTGTAGCTGTCCACTTGGCTGAATGGGGACCGCAGATGTCTTCTTGTTGGTAACCCAGGATTGTTCTGTCCTCCAGAAGGGGCTTTCTCCCCCGTAAACAAACACAGGCTTTTCTCCTTGAACAAATTGCAAAAGCAAGGTTGAATGCTCAAGAGATCGAAGGCTGGGGGGCCAGGGGTGAGAGCAGCAGGCCTCGTGTGCGCAGCCAACGGGAAGGGTTTGCCCACCAGCAGTCCATGGGGTGGGGGGGAGCCCTTGGCACGGAGTGTGGGGCCACTGTGCATCTGAGGGCAGGTGCAGGCGTATGGAGTGGCCAAGCTCATCCCCACACCTCCCCTGCCTGTCGGGGCCCCTTATCCACACCACACAGGAAGACTGCCAGTCCCATCGAGGTCAGAGGCTGGTGCCCAAGGGCTTGGAGTCGGCGGTTTGGGCTCGGTGTTCCTGATGGGCAGTGGATCAGGGTGGCCCTGGGCTGCCTCTTGGCTGTGCTCAGTAGATCCTGGCAGTGGGGGGCTGCCATGGGTACAGGGTAGACGACAGGGAGGTGGGGGAGGCTGCTGGCCTGACCTGGGCCGAGGCCATGAGGAAGAGACAGGTGCCAGCCTGAGAGTCTGAAGGCTGTGGGCCACCCTGCCTTGCGTCCCCTCCTTCCCACCGCACGTGCCCCACTGCCTTCCCAGGCACAGGGACACTCACCAAGCTATTGTGGATGTGGTCTAATGGAGCTTAGCTGGTGGAGCAGATTGCTCTGGGGGGCGGCAGGTGGGGCTGGCCTGTTTGGGGCTTTCTCATCTTCCCTCTGTCCCTGTGAGCTCACGGCTGCCCCTTGGGGAGCCCAGCCTGCGCGGTCAGGGCCTGGTCCCCATGAAGCCTGCATTGTGGCCACCCCCCACAGCCTTACAGCCGTGTCCCCCACCATTGTCCACCCCTCAAGGAGAGGTATCCTGCTTCCCCATCTGCACCCCTGTCGAAAACACAATGTCCCTTTTCTTCATGTCTGCAGCCA
Source organism: Mustela putorius furo (assembly GCF_011764305.1). Classification (NCBI taxonomy): domain Eukaryota; kingdom Metazoa; phylum Chordata; class Mammalia; order Carnivora; family Mustelidae; genus Mustela; species Mustela putorius. Next base: position 14,626,966 of record NW_025422145.1, on the reverse strand, counting down.
GCCAGGGAGCTGAAGTGACACCGTCAGGATGAGGGAGGGGGACCTGGAGCCTGCTGGGCGCTCCCCTCCACGTCTGATGATACCTACCATCACTCCCGTGCTGCAGCTGGGGAAACTGAGGCTCAGGGTGAGGGGTAGGTAGTGGTACTGTCGGGCCAGGCTGCAAGCTGGTAGGGGGGAGAGAAGATGGCCTACTCCACAGTTCTGGGGGCCCTGAGCCAGCAGGGCTGGGTGGCCATCAGTGAGGATTCGGCTCAGAGGTCCAGGACCACCCTTCAGCCACACAGTCCTGTGCCCTACAGGCCGGGGGGGACCTCCCAGAGCGTCAGGTTCCCTGTTGGCACAGCTGCTGGTGAGGGGCTGACAGCCGCTGAAACGGGGGCTGAGTTTCTGTGAGCCCCTTCTGGCTTCCAGGCCCAGGCCCAGCAGCCTCATGCTTCCAGCTGATGACGCCTTTGTGCAGAGATGACTGTGCCTGCCACGGTCACCCCCACTTCCTGGCCGTCCCCACCCAGTGCCCACAGCCAGGGACAGGAGGGAGAGGGTGCTCTCAGGCCTGCACCGTCTTCAAAGCCTCAGTTGGTGTGCTTTGCTTAGCCAGCTGGCAGTCTGAGGAGGCACGTGGATCGGTGGGTGGTTCCCCGGGAAGCCTGGGTCAGGGGGAGCAGCACCCCCCACTCCCCCCACCTCGGGGCTGCTCAGCAGGTGACCCGTCCACAGCCTCCTCCCCAGCCCCCAGCGGGCCTGGGGCAGGATGTCTTCAGCACCACGGACAGCGGTCACCTGGCTCGGTCCTCGACTCTACCTCCTCCCCGGCTGGGCCTGGTTTTGGGGTGTCTTTGTGGGGTGCATTGGAGCCCTGGTGGCATGAGAGGCCGTCCTTCCAGCACCAAGAGTGTCAGGACAGGACTGGGCTCCCCCTCCACCCCAGCTCAGAGAGGCCTGGCCGTGGGCACCATTGGGAGAGTGCAAAGGTGGCGCAGCGTTGGCTGGACACCTGCTGCCCCACCAGGCCCAGGAAGACCTGGAGGAGAGGGAGGCAGTGGGAAAGGCTGGCATCAGGCCAGGCCATGGGGAGTATGCTGGAAGGGTGTGTGCCCACAGCATGGGCAGGGTCCTTGAGAGGTCCCCAACAGACAGGACCTTTGTTCCCAATGCCGAGAGGGGCTCTGGGACCTCTCATCAGGCCTGTCTGAGCCCTGTCTCTCATTGATAGGCCACCCCCCACCAGCCTGGGTGGTGGTGCAGGCCCAGCCCAGGCCCCGGGAATTCCCTGGAGCTGGACCGGCTAGGCCCAGGGGAGTCGCAGTATGTAGGTCAGGGGGCTCACGGCCAGACTGAGCCTGCCAGTGCTCTGGGGTCCTGTGGCAGAGACCGTATCACTCAGCGTCGGACTCGACCCCTCCCTATGCCAGTGTGGCCGCCGCCTCCTGGCTGTACATCACCGAGGCTTTCTTGGAACCCTGGTGGAAGCTGACTCTAATTTGTAGAATTTGGTTCAAAACCTAAAGGATTTTTAATTAAAACCCAGAAAATCCATCTGTGTGATTAAGTCTCTGGGAGTCGCCGGGCTCTGGGTGAGGAGCAGGTTGGCCCTGCCTGTCCTCGGCTGCCCGCTAAGGTGTGATGGGGGAGGGGGTGGCCTTGGTGTGCAGTGACCCCTGGGCCCGCTACTCTTTTCTCTGGGGAGCCCCCAGCCATCTGCATGGTGGCTCTGGGGGGTCTCGGGAGAACCGTGTGTACACGTGAGCACCCTTACCCACCCCTACACAGACCAAGGCAAGGTCTTGGGGCTCAGGTGCAGGACCCTAGGGTCATTTCCTCCCAGGTGTGTGTCTGGGCTGGTTGTGGGGAGGCTTTATCATTAGGAGAGAAACCCCAAAGGGTGAGAGCTCTTGGGGGTGGATGGAGGACTTCTGAGGTGCTGTGCTCGTGCTGACCGGTTTGGTCATCAGTCACTCTAGTAGTGGCCTTACTTCTGGGATAAACCTGCACTCGTGCCCTCCCCGCTGGGCACCTGGGAGGGGTACTGAGGGAGGGAGGGCTACTGAGCCTGCCAGGCGTGTCTCATGGGTGGGGCAGGCGGGCCCACACCCACAGGACCCGCGGAGTCGGAGCCACAGTTGGTGGGTCCCAGGCTTCACTTGTCGGCAGCTTGGGAAGATGTGGAGGTAGGACCCCAAGCAGGGTGGTCTTTTCCTGTTACAGGGCCCTGGTTTGTGGCTTGTCTTGGGGATTGAGGGCCCCTCCCAGCCCTTGAGCTGAATAGTCTTGTGGGTTCTGGCCTAGTGGAGCCCAGGGCCTGGGTCTGCTCTGCTTTCGAGGGCAGAGGTCCTCAGCTTTGCCTGACAGTAGCTGTGGGGTCTGGGGCAGGTCCCCTGCAGGCATCCCCTAGACCAGGAGATGCCTGTACCTGCCCCTTTCATCCCCACCTGCCTCTGTCAGGACCCCGAACGGTGGCTCCGGGTCTTGCAGTAGTGAGGGTGGGTAGCAGTGATGGTTAGGGCCTTGAGGGTAGCTGGTGGGCTTCTTCCGGGCCAGGGGCAAGGAGGCGGGGCATGCACATGCGTCCACCTGGGTATCAGGGGTGGGACGCACTCCCTCACACCCTCTGACCATCACCCACCCAGAGCCTCCTGCTCCCCGGCTGGGCCTTATGGGGATGTGGGAGGTTTGTCTCCTTGTAGGAGGACCTATTGAGCCATTCTATACTGGGGACCCCCCCCACAGTGACACACACAGATGGTCCCTCCTTAGAGCTATGACTGCAGCCTTTAAGGGACAAAGGGTTAGGGGGTTGGTGCAGCCTGAGCCCTCCTTGACAGCCTGGGACCTGGTCTGTGCAGGGGGGCCCCAAGACGCCCTGGTGGAGGCTTGCTGGTGCACTGCAGGTGCAGTCATCAGCCACAGGTCTCTGGCCTTGCATCCCCACCCGCCGGCAGGCAAGCCAGGCCCCCTGGGTGGGGGCTGAGGGCTGGGGCTGCGTGGGTGTGGGAATGGAGTGACGGTGTTGGCCCCACCTCTGCCCAGGATCGGGGTGCTGGGGGAGAGAGGGAAGAGGATGGGCTGCTTCCAGATCCTGATGTGGGGACAGCGTGTGGGCTGCACAGAATACCACAAGTCCTGCCAGCCGCTGGGCATACCTGTCCACATTCACAGGGTTTGCATGGCGCCCAGCTCCCCACGCAGCCTGGTCCAGCCGGCCCAGCACAGGTCGCCCCGAGTCCCTAGTGCACCAACTGGGGTGGGAGTGCTGGGTGCACCCCTTCCCAGAGACGCCCACCCTGGGCCAGGGCACGGTACAGCCTGTGTGGAACCCTAGCGCCCCCTGGTGGCTGCTCCTGGGAGGTCCAGGAGGTCACAGGGGGGCTCTGGTCCCCACACCAGGGATGCAGGGGTGCGGAGTGTGTGGGGAAGCGGCACTGCCTGCTGAGCTGGCTTCAGAGGCTCCCACCCCACGGGGACGTCCTCTTGTCAGCCAGAGACTCCTGGACAGGGCCAGTCACCATGGGGAGCTTTGGCTCTGGGACTGGGGCCGGGGGCTGGGGAGGGGGCGAGGAGGTATCCTCCTGGGTCCCCGTTGGTGCAGGTGTTCAGGAGGACTGTGGGTCCCCCGCGCCCAGTGACTGAGCATATTGAAAGCTCTCATTCCCCGTCCCAGCAGCTTTGGTCAGGGCCCTGTCAGCCTGCTGGAGTCACGGGGGGGTTAGCACCAAGATGTGTTCTCGCTGCCTTCACGGTGTGTGCACATCCACAGCACGTGGGGGCCCAGGCTGGATGGAGCCCGTGAGAGGACTCCCTAAATGACCGGCCTCAGCTTGGGGCGCCAGTGTCAGGGGGAGCCTGGCAGAGGAGCAGGGGCTGGAGGACAGGGGCCCATGGCGGGGAGTTGCCGGCGCAGCACACAGGGGCCAGGGTTGTGGCCCTGCCTCTGCAGGCCCAGCGGATAGGGTGCTGGGGTGGGTCCTGGGTCCACGCTCCCCAGGTCGCTCCCGTCCCCACCGTTGATCCTTAACTCAGCGGCCGGCCCACGTGGTTCGAGCACGTCAGCATGCTGGTCATCATGCTCAATTGCGTGACCCTGGGCATGTTCCGGCCCTGCGAGGACGTCGAGTGCCAGTCAGAGCGCTGCAGCATCCTGGAGGTGGGCCCGGGACGCTGGGGAGGCCAGGGCCGGCCCCCAGGGAGTGCCAGCAGGAACAGTGCTCAGGCTCCATCTCCCGCCAGGCCTTCGACGACTTCATCTTCGCCTTTTTCGCGGTGGAGATGATCATCAAGATGGTGGCCCTGGGGCTCTTCGGGCAGAAGTGCTACCTGGGGGACACGTGGAACAGGCTGGATTTCTTCATCGTCATGGCGGGGTATGCTCCCCTGCCCCCCAAGAGCCGGGGCTGGCCCAGGAGACCCTTGGACCCGTGGTGGCAGGCGTGCCTGGCCAAGCCCGGCTGGGCCACCTGTTCCCCATGGCTCTGCTAGCAACGGGGTCCCACCAGGAGGGGGAGGTGCACTCTGCAGGGATCCGGTGGAGGCAGTACTGGGAGGCAGCTGGGGGTGGGGTCAGTGCAGCCTCTGACAGGGAGAAGGACGCTGCCCCATGGCCAGCGGTGAGGGAGGGGGGGAACAGATGCAGATGGTCCATGAGTGGCAAGGGGCCCCAGGGAGGCACAGGGACCAGGCCCTCTGGCCTCAGTTGGCAAGGTGCTCTGGAGAAAGGTGGTGCTCAGCCCTGCCCCCGGGGCCCTGTCCAGGCCCCAGCCCCCGAGCCTCCCTGTTCCTCTGCCCACCCGCCAGCATGATGGAGTACTCGCTGGATGGGCACAACGTGAGCCTCTCGGCCATCCGGACCGTGCGTGTGCTGCGGCCCCTCCGCGCCATCAACCGTGTGCCCAGTGAGTAACCCTCCCCCAGGACAGGCCTGCGCATCCCGCTGGCCCTGCAGAGAGCTCACCAGGGTCTGCTGGGGCTGCTCCTAGATGCGGTGGCCCCAGCCCTGGGCGGGGGCAGGGGGGGTAGACGGCAAGCCTCCCGCCACTCACCGCAGGGGGCTCCTGGGGACTGGCTGCTTTTTTCTGGAAAGCACACAACAAACTCGGACAGGGTCGGGGAGTGACAGTCTGCACAGGGCCCGGGCTCCCCACCGTGCTGCTGGGCTAACCTCAGGCTCCCCATCTGCACTGCCTTTGAGGGTCATGCCAGCGGCTGCATGGGTGTGTTCTGCCATGTCGCGCCCCCCCCCAGGTTGCTGCTCCCCAAGGCCTTGGCATCTGCACCCCGCTCCTGCCTGCCCAGAGTGCGGTTTGGTGCCTCAGCCCTGCCCTTGCTTGTTCCGGGGGAGGAGTCCGTCCTCCTTGCTGAGGTCTGGGAGGGGACAGGCCCACGTGGGTAGGGGCCTGTGACCACATGGGGCTCAGCTCACCGGCTCCCAATTTCATTTGCATGTATCCAGCACCAGGTGCCCAGGCTTCAACACTGCCTCTCAGCACACCACCCCTGCCTTGGGGTCCCTCCCTCCAGGGCAGGACTTGCCTCCAGCACGATTCACACAGGGCCTGGGAAGAAATGTCCTTGGACCCCGTACTTGTTGTACAACCCCGGGCTCCTGAGTGCTGGAGGCAGCCCAGAGCCTGAGCTCCTGGTGGCCCCGAGGCTGGGGCTGTTGGACTCCACCAGCCCCCAGACCTTCTAGGCCCACAGCCTTGCTTTCCTTCACGTAGGTCTGATCCACAGGTGTCACGGGGCTTGGGGCCTGCCAAGTGTGTGGGGACCACTGCAAGCTCTCCCCGGAGTTGCTGATCCCATGTGTGAAAAGCAGGAGGGCTGAGGGCGCTCCGTAGGGTTGTGGGCTAGCGGGAGCGCCGGGAGAGCTCCGCTGTGCTGACTTCTTTCCCTGCCCCTGCAGGCATGCGGATCCTGGTCACGCTGCTGCTGGACACACTGCCCATGCTCGGGAACGTTCTCCTGCTCTGCTTCTTTGTCTTCTTCATCTTCGGCATCGTGGGCGTCCAGCTGTGGGCTGGCCTGCTGCGCAACCGCTGCTTCCTGGACAGCACCTTTGCCAGGTGTGGGGCCCTGTGAGCTCTTGCCCCCAGCAGGCTCTTCCCCTCCGGCTCCACCCCAGATGCTCCAGGCCTCCAGCCCGGCCCCTAGATGCTCCGCCTCCAGATGTTCCACCCCTCCAGTCCCACCTGTAGATGCTCGGTCCCCAGAAGGCTCCTCCCCTCTGGCCCCACCCCAGATCCCCAGATGCTGCATGCCTCCAGCCCCACCCCTAGATGTTCCGCCCCCAACAGGGTCTGCCCCCAGCAGGCTCCTCCCCCCTGGCCCCACCCCAGGTGCTGCAGGCCTCCAGCCTGGCCCCTAGATGCTCCGCCCCCAGTAGGCTCCTCCCCTACAGCCCCACCCCAGATGCTTCAGCCCGGCCCCTAGATGCTCAGCCTCCAGATGCTCTGCCTCCAGATTCTCCACCGCTAGGGCCCCACCCCAGATGCTCTGCTCCTACAGCTTGGCCCCTACATCCTCCACCCCCAGATGCCCCGCCCCCAGTAGGCTCCTCTCCTACAGCCCCACCCCAGATGCTCCTGCCGGGCCCCTAGATGTGCAGCCTCCAGATGCTCCACTTCTCCAGCCCCTCAGGCTCCTTCCCTCCAGTTCCGGTTCTAGGAACGCACTTTTCTTAGAGTACTGTTAGCTGGGGTTTTTTTTTTCTGGATCTGTTTCATTTCTTTGTTTTTACGTGTGCTTTTGGGTACTTCCCTGTTAATCTGCTCGTTTCACCATTTCTGATTGCCTGTCATGCTGTTTTTGTCGCTGCCTGTCTCACCCGTGTTTCTCTGCTCTTCTGTCCGTCTGTCTCGTCTCTGCGTCCCTCTGCGGCTCCGGGACCGCCGTCTGCCCACAGAAACAACAACCTCACCTTCCTGCGGCCGTACTACCAGACAGAGGAGGGCGAGGAGAATCCCTTCATCTGCTCCTCTCGCCGAGACAATGGCATGCAGAAGTGCTCACACATCCCTAGCCGCCGGGAGCTGCGCGTGGAGTGCACGCTGGGCTGGGAGGCCTACGGGCAGCCGCAGCGCGAGGGCCCGACCGGTGCTGCCCACAATGCCTGCATCAACTGGAACCAGTATTACAATGTGTGCCGCTCTGGGGGCTCCAACCCCCACAACGGCGCCATCAACTTCGACAACATTGGCTACGCCTGGATCGCCATCTTCCAGGTGGGTCCTGGCTCTGCGGTGGAGGGCCCAGCCTCAGGTTCCCCATCAGCCGGGCCGGGGCAGGGGGGGGCGGGCACTGCGTGTGCAGGGCCACGGGGGTACTGGCGAGGAGGCCCCTCCGCCTTCCCGGGGCCGTGCATGTGTGTAGCCGCCTGCCCCCGCAGGTGATCACGCTGGAGGGCTGGGTGGACATAATGTACTACGTCATGGACGCTCATTCCTTCTACAACTTCATCTACTTCATTCTGCTCATCATCGTGAGTGCGGGCGATGGGGCAGGTCCTGGGGGCTGGGCGGGGTGCTCACCAGTGCTTGCGGGTGGGGGTGCCCTGGCAGCGTGACGGCTGGCCGCGGACCGCCAAAGTCCCCTTTCGGCGGGCACTCTCGTGCCCCTTCCCAACGCCCACCCTCCCAGCCTCCACTGATGCTCAGGGTCGCTAAGCTGGCCGAGCTGCAGGGCGGGGTGGCAGAGGACCAGGGCTGCCCATGGGGCGGCGGGGGGCTTCTTCCTGGCCCCCAACAGGATGGCGTTGCTGGGGAAGGCCCACCTCCAGGAGCCCTCCAGCAGCCCCCCTGGCCCTCCCACAGCCGGGTCCTGTCTGGAGGCTGCAGGAGATGTAGGACAGTGTCTGGGGTTCCCAGACTGCTCCAGTGCTCATGGGCCTACAGACCCAGTGCTTCATAGAGCAGGCTGCCCCGAAGACAGGTCTCTCTAGCGTAGGTGCCCCCGCCAGGTACAGCCATCCACAGTGTATGTGGGCCTCCAGGCTCGGAGGTGACCCGGGCAGGGTCTACGAGGACCCTGCTGTGAACACAGATGGGGAGGTGTCCTGCCCCCTTGTTTCTGATCACGAGCACGAGCAGAGAAGTGTTGCTTGGTGATGCTCCTGGAGGAAGTGAAGCTGCAGGGTCAGGGGTGGGGGTGGCGAGTTATACAGATTATGGGAAGGATAGTCTCTCCCCACCCCCCCACCCCCGTGTGTCACTCTCCTGTTCACATGTGGGCCGTGCTGATGGGCAAGGAGCACTTAGCTTGAGCCGCCCTTGGCAGATGCTGGGTTCCGGCTTCACATCAGCGGGGACCCCAGCATCGTGGGGCGACCACCCAGCCACACTCCCAGCTGTGTCCCCAGCCCTGAGAACAAGCAGCGCCCAGTAGGGCTCTGTTCCCTCAGGGACTCGGTCACTGCCCTGCTGGCCGTCACCCGCCCCGCCCTCTTCCGCAGCTCCCTGGTCAGAGGTTGGCGGGGCGACGGGTCACGGCCGGCCTCTGGGGGCTCACCACTGCCCGCCTGCCGCAGGTGGGCTCCTTCTTCATGATCAATCTGTGCCTGGTGGTGATTGCCACGCAGTTCTCGGAGACCAAGCAGCGGGAGAACCAGCTCATGCGGGAGCAGCGGGCGCGCTACCTTTCCAACGATAGCACGCTGGCCAGCTTTTCCGAGCCGGGCAGCTGCTACGAGGAGCTGCTCAAGTATGTGGGCCACATCTGCCGCAAGGTCAAGCGGCGCGGCCTGCGTCTGTATGCACGCTGGCAGAGCCGCTGGCGCCAGAAGGTGGACCCCAGCAGCGGCCTGCATGGCCAGGGCCCCGGGCGGCGGCCAAGGCGGACGGGCAGGCCCACGGCCTCCGTCCACCACCTGGTGTACCACCACCACCACCACCACCACCACCACTACCACTTCAGCCACGGCAGCCCCCGCCGGCCTGAGCCCGGCCCCGGGGACACCCGGCTGGTGCGGGCTGGGGCCTTGCCCTCACCGCCCTCACCGGGCTGTGAGCCCCCCGATGCCGAGTCAGTGCACAGCGTGTACCACGCAGACTGCCATGTGGAGGGGCCGCAGGAGAGGGCCCGGGTGGCATCCACCGCGGCCGCCGCTGCCGCCAACCTCAAGCTGGCCACGGGGCTGAGAGCCATGAACTACCCCACAATCCTGCCCTCATCCGCTGGGGGCGGCAAAGGTGGCACCGGCCCCGGGCCCACGGGGAAGCGGGCTGGCGGGCCTCCAAGAGCCGGAGAGCACAGCCCCCTGAGCCTGAGGGGTGCTGACCCCTACGAGAAGATCCAGCATTTGGTTGGGGAACACGGTAAGGACCCAGCCCCCCACTTGCGGTGGAGGTTGGGACCCAGGCTGGGTGAGCCGTGAGGAGACAGGACTCTTGGGATGTCTTCCTTTCTCCTTTTGGGTTTCATGGGAAGGGGGTGGGGGCAGGCCTGGGCATCTCGGGCTTTGATGCCGCTGGTCTGGAAAAGGGCGCCAGGTCTCCTTCCACTTACAGCAAGCCCCAGTACAAGTGAGACACGAACCTCACAAGGATAGGAGAATTCCAAGACTGATAAACCCCATCAGACCCCCAGGCCTGTGCTCCGTTGCCCCACCAGGCCCCAGGAGTGGTTACATGCCCGTGTCTGTGGCTGGTCACTCTAGAGGAGTGGCTGCTCCCTTTTCTAGGCTAAGATGCTGGGGTGCGGGGTACAGAAGGTAACGTTGAGGTCCCAGAGCCTGCGAGTGTCTAGGAGGGGACCAGGTGTGCCCCAGGTCTCCCCCACGTGGGGCTCAGCTGCACCCTCCTCGGACAAGCAGTCGGAGGGACACTGGGTCCCACACAACCGAGAGGCGTTCCCAGGTGGGGTGTGCAGGGGTGCGGGCCATAGTGCATCAGGAGCAGGTGGGTGGGTGTGGCCAGCCCGCCACAGTGTGTGTGCTGCAGCCCAGCCCACCCTGTAGGGCTCCGGAGCTGTGGCACCTGGAGGCCGTGGCAGGCCGTTGGTGGGAGCCACGCCTCTGGCTCCAGAGACTTTGCATGAAGAAGCCGTATGGTGGGCCCTGGGTGGTGTGTGCATTCCTCGGATCGGAGCAGTGAGGGTTCAGACACGCTGGGACAGATAGGGCATTGACGTTCGTTACACCTGTCCAATGTGGGCACGAGAATGGCACTTGCGTGCCTTTTCCACAGACAACGCAGCTGCCGGCAGATAGAGCGTCTCTGCTACTGGTCGAGCTGCGCGCCCGGTGTACCCCACAGGAGCCCCATCAGGCTGTGGCCTGACCCTGCCCGTGCCCTTCTCCCCGCAGGACTGGGCCGGGCCCCCAGCCACCTCTCAGGCCTGAGCGTGCCCTGCCCCCTGCCCAGCCCCCAGGCAGGCACGCTGACCTGCGAGCTGAAGGACTGTCCATATTGCGCCAGCGCCCTGGACGACCCGGACCTCGAGTTCAGCGACTCTGAGAGCGGAGGCTCAGAAGGCAACGCGGTGTATGAGTTCACACAGGACGTGCGGCACGGAGACCGCCGCGACCCCATGCGGGCCCCCCCAGCAGCCGACGCCCCGGGCCAGGGCAGCACGCGGCCACGGGCGCAGCGGCGGGCGGCCCCGGGCGAGCAGGGTGGGCTCGGCCACGCGTGGGCCGCTTTCAGTGGCAAGCTGTGCCGCATCGTGGACAGCAAGTACTTCAACCGTGGCATCATGGTGGCCATCCTCACCAACACGCTGAGCATGGGCGTGGAGTACCATGAGCAGGTGAGGGAGGGGCTGGGATGGCCCTCGTGCCCCCCGGGGACCCCGTGCTCCTGTGGGACCCTGCAGAAGGGCTGCGGGGTGGCGGGGCAGGGCCTGTGTCGGGGCAGGTGTGCTTGGCCGCGGGAGGTTTCTATCCATTGTTTGAGAGATGCTCGCATCTCCTTGGGCCAGGGCTCTGTCAATAGCGAGTGTGGACACGCGCCACACTTCCCGCGTAGAGCTTCCTCCTGACCCAGGGTCCGGGGTGCCAGCACTGACTAGAGGCAGCAGGGCCAAGGGCATCTGGTGCTTCTGAGGACGGGATGCTCCTGGCTTAGCTCTCGCAGAGGGGGCACCCCTTCTACAAGCTGGGACCACTGGGTGGGACCACTGCATGCTCACAAAAGGCCAGAGCATGGGTTGGCCCCCAGGAGGAGGCGCTGGGGTCATTTCTGGTGCCCTAGCAGCCGTAGAAGCTCTCGATCGTGCACACTGGGCCTCTTTGGCCCCTGCCCCAGACGGGGACCACAGCAGGGCGGGGCAGTAGCCAGATTTGGCAGGGAGAGGGGGTCGTTTCTGGCGACCAGGCTGGGTCATTTTTAGTGACCAAATGGGTGTTCCTTGAGTCCCACTCCTGGGGCTTTTCCAGTTGTTTAAGTGATGTTTTTCACTCTGAAACAACTCAGGGAACATCTGAGCAGCAGTAGTCTGTGGTGGCCCCGTGTTGAGAGGCTCTTTCTGGGGCAGGGGTACAGGGAGGTCGAGGCAGGGACACCGGGAGGTTTCGGGGGAGTCCCTGGTAAGGAGAAACCTGTGCGCGTATACGCCCGCATTCTCGTGTGCGTGTGCACATGACGGGTACACACATGTATGCAAGCGGCAGGCCCCATGTTGGGAAGTGCTTGGGCGAGCACATGAGTGGGAATGTTGGTGCTAGCGGTGGGCACGCACACACACGTGCAAGTCCGGACACACAGGTGAGCCAGCGTGTCCCCGGTAAGAAAGGCCCCTGTGGTCTCTGCCCCCAGAAGGGGTGTGTGAGGCCACCAGACACTGCGGCAGCAGATCTGAGGTGGCTCCCATGCCCTGTGCACCCTGGGGTCCCCTTTGCCCACCCTGGAACCTGGGAGCGAATGCTCAGGGCTCAGTTCCCATGGCCCGTTCTTGCTCCGGAGCTTGGACGTGCTGCCGGGCTGGGCCAGCAGGGCTCCCGGGAAGCCGGGGACAGTCGGGGTCAGAGCACGGGTCCAATTTCTCCCGGGGGGCAGCCAGGTCAGGTTGCCCCCCAGTGCTGCCTGCATGTAGCCTTGCCTGCTCCTGGATTCCTGGTGGCAGGGAGGCCTCGTCCCTGGTGGGTGGGAGCCGTGGAGGGGCCCTGACGGCCTCCCCGCCGCCCACAGCCCGATGAGCTGACCAGCGCCCTGGAGATCAGCAACATCGTCTTCACCAGCATGTTTGCCCTGGAGATGCTGCTGAAGCTGCTGGCCTGTGGCCCGCTGGGCTACATCCACAACCCCTACAACATCTTTGACGGCATCATCGTGGTCATCAGGTGCTCCCCTGCCTCCCAGCTGGACTGCGGGGGCCCAGGAAGTTCTGGGGTCAGGCGAACGCCCCTACCCCCCGCCCCACAGAGCTGAGCCCCAGTCGGGCACCAGCTGTCACGGGCCACGTCCCTCCCTGCTGGCAGCTGCACATAGTCCGCTGCTTCTCGGGCAGGTGTTGCTAAGACACGGGGAAGCCATTCCCTGCAGGAACAGAGTAGGCGCTCAGCCGCCTGGCCGGAGGTCACTCAGGTCTCAGCCCCTGCAAGGAAGGCCACCTCGCCTGGGTGGCATCAGCTGCAGCCAGATCAACACAAAGGAGGGGGAAAATCTGGGGTGACCCTCCCCCAGGAGGAAGCAGGGCTCTCTGAGTCCAGAGGTCCCCCCAGCAGGGAGGGAGGTAGCTGTCTGTGAAGGAGGGTGGGGAAGGCCAGAGCCCGAGTTCCAGCAGCTCCCGGCGGCCGGCAGTTAGCCAGCGGGCTTTGGCCATCCTGCCATGGTCCCTTGGCCCCCTGGGTTCCCGGATACGGCCGTGCCTCTTCTCGGCCGTATGGTCAAGGCCGCGGGACAAGGAGGGGCCCCTGCTGACCCCCGGCCCGGCCGGCCCGCAGCGTGTGGGAGATCGTGGGGCAGGCGGATGGCGGGCTGTCGGTGCTGCGGACCTTCCGGCTGCTGCGGGTGCTGAAGCTGGTGCGCTTCCTGCCGGCGCTGCGGCGGCAGCTGGTGGTGCTCATGAAGACCGTGGACAACGTGGCCACCTTCTGCATGCTGCTGACGCTCTTCATCTTCATCTTCAGGTGGGCGCAGCCCGGCCCTGCGCGGGGATGTCTGAGTCGCCAGCTGGCCAGCTGGCCTGGGAGATGGGCACCCCGGGTCCCTCCCACCCCGGGCTCCGTCTTCACGCCAACCACTGGGAAGGCTGGGCCCTGGGCGCCAGGAGGGCTTGGGGGCGGGCCAGCGGGGGTGGAGCAGCCGCTAGGTGTGGAGGTGACTGCTGCCTGCCTCCCCGCACCCCTCCTGAGTTCACACACCCCTGCCCTGCCCTCAGCATCCTGGGCATGCACCTCTTTGGCTGCAAGTTCAGCCTGACGACAGACACCGGAGACACGGTCCCGGACAGGAAGAACTTTGACTCCCTGCTGTGGGCCATCGTCACTGTGTTCCAGGTAAACCGTGTGCAGGCGTCCCCCGACAGGACAGTGATCCCCAGGAGAGCCACTATCCTGCTCCAGCCAGCCCCCAAGGGTGTGCCTGGGCCTGTCTGAGGCCGGCGCTGCAGAGATACCATGCTGAGCCCCTGCCACCCCCCAACTGGGACTTGGCTGCACTCCCTGCCTCACGGCCCCTCCCCCCAGATCCTCACCCAGGAGGACTGGAACGTGGTCCTCTACAACGGCATGGCCTCCACCTCCTCCTGGGCTGCCCTCTACTTCGTGGCGCTGATGACTTTCGGCAACTACGTGCTCTTCAACCTGCTGGTGGCTATCCTGGTGGAGGGCTTCCAGGCAGAGGTGAGGGGTGGAGGGTGGAGGAGTGGGAGTCCCGCCCGGACCACTGTAGAGAGGGGGCTTTGCTCCATCCTGCAACCACCCCCCCAACCCCGGTGGTAACTCAGAGGCCCAGCACTCCCGGGCACGCCTGCCTGCAGACTGGCCCGGCTGTCCCTGGGGGAGTCCGCCTGTGCATGCTGGGCACAGATGGCTCGGCTCCCACCTAAGGGGACTCCGCTCTGCCTCCCGCTCTGCGGGGCGCAGGGGGATGCCAACAGGTCCGACACAGACGATGACAAGACGTCCACCCACCTGGAGGAGGATTTTGATAAGTTCTCAGACCTCCGGGCCACTGGTGAGCGCGTGGGCAGTGGGACTGGGACAGCTGGGACTCCCACAGGCAGGCTCTGGGCCAGCGCATTCCCTTCCTGGAAGCCACGCAGGGCGAGCATCCCCTTCTCCCTCCAGAGATGAAGATGTACTCACTGGCTGTGACCCCCAACGGGCACCCAGAGGGCCGAGGCAGCCTGCCCCCTCCTCTCATCATGCGCACGGCAGCTACACCCATGCCCACCCCCAAGAGCTCCCCGCACCTGGACCCGGCCCCCGGCCTCCTGGACTCGCGGCGAGGCAGCAGCAGCTCTGTGGACCCCCAGCTGGGCGACCAGAAGTCGCTGGTAGGGACCCTTCCCTGCCCCGGCCTCAGGGCACCCCCTTCACCTGGGTCTTCATGGCCTCTCCCCAGGAGGAGTGTGGGCCCCCACACACTCCCTAGTCACACTGCACAAATCTCTGTCCCCAAGCGGAGACAACCGCTCTGTCTCTATAAACGGGGCCGGGAGCTCCTGCTCTCGCAGAAGGAGCCCGCGTAGAGCAGGCGCAGGAACGCGTAGAGCAGACGCGGGACCACGTGGCCCCGTCCTCTCCAGCGGAACGCCAGGCCACGAGTTTGTCTCCTGACCGGAGTGAAGGCTAAAGGCTGGCAGGCACAGAGCGCACGTCCAAGGGGAAAGGAAGATGCCGTGACAGAAGCGGGGCAGGTGTCCCGCAGAGCTCAAGCCATGGGGCTTCCTGCAGACCCAAGGGATGCCTGAGAAGCTGCTTCTGAAGGCGGGGAGGGTGGGCGGAGGAGGGGGAGGGGTGCCCCGTGGAGACAGGATCTCCTGTGCCTGCTGCGGAGGCCCTGGGCAGCCAGCAAGCAGATGCATCCAGCCGGGAGGTGGGGACAGGCACCTGTGGGGATGCCCAGCCCAAGCTGTTCCCTGGAAGGGGACGCGAGTGACAGGAGGGAGGATGAAGCAGCGGAGCCAGATCCCTGACCCTGACGCAGCCGCTTGGTTTGTCTTTACACACCCCAGACACTGCCCGCTCAGCGCTGATGTGGGCCCCCGCCCTGGCCACTGGCGCCTTGTGTGAGGATGCCCGGCCCGAGGCTGGGCGCAGGCTCGTGGATAAGCACCTGTGCCTGCCCCCAGCCCACAGCGGCCGCAGGTGGCCGGCTGCAGCCCATCTTGGCCCCAGACATTGGCTGCCTGTGTCTCTAACTTACAGGGGATGGGCTTGGTGCCACAGGGACATGCTGAAATGCCAGGTCACTGGGTGCTCCCCTGACACAGTCATCTGTGTAGTCAAGGGGGCGATCCATTGCAGGTGCCATCACGGTGTTCACAGGAATGCTGCTGGTCAGGAATGGCCGCTGTGGCCAGGGCCCCGGGGATATGTGGGGGGACTCGGGGCCCTGGCCCTGCTCACTCCTTATCCCCCAACGCAGTCCAGCCTCCGAAGCTCGCCCTGCGCCCACTGGGGCCCCAACAGTGCCTGGAGCAGCCGGCGCTCTAGCTGGAACAGCCTGGGCCGCGCACCCAGCCTCAAGCGGCGGAGCCAGTGTGGGGAACGTGAGTCCCTGCTGTCTGGGGAGGGCAAGGGCAGCACAGACGAGGAGGCAGAGGATGGCAGGCCCGGGGCAGGGGCCTCCCCAGAGACACGCCCCATCCCGCTGCGGCGTGCTGAGTCCCTGGACCACCACAGCAGCCTGGATGTGCGGCCCCCGCGGCCGGCTGCGCTGCTGCCCCCAAAGTCCCAGGACTGCAATGGGCAGGTGCTGGCCCTGCCCGGCGAGTTCTTCCTGCGCATCGACAGCCACAAGGAGGATCCCACTGAGTTCGAGGACGACGTGGAGGATGTGAGTGAAGGCCCGTCTTCACACCTCCCTCCCATCGTGGACCCGTTCCCCACAGCAGAACGGAGAGACAGGGACTGGGGGCATGCGATGCGTGGGGTCTCGGCTGCCCCAGGTCAGGGGTGGGCGGAGCAGGACTGGCTGAGCCTTGCTCAACGGGTTACGTGGCCACAGCTCTTCCATGGGGACCTCTGGAGCAGGTTCGCCCCAGGGCCTGGCCTCCGGCCAAGGGGAGTAGCCAGATGGGCAGGAGGGCAGGGCTCCCTCAGGGAGGCACTCCCCTTGCCCAGGGAAGCTCCGCAAGATGGAGGTCAGCTTGGGATGGGGTCTCCATGGACTCCCCATGTGGGTCTCAGTGTCCCAGGTGGGCCAGTTGGGAGCCCAGGGGCTGGCTGGCAGGGAGGGGCCCTGAGGACCTGTACCCCTCCACCCCCAGAGTTGCTGCCTGCGCCTGCACAAGGTGCTGGAACCCTACAAGCCCGCCTGGTGTCGCAGCCGGGAGCCCTGGGCCCTGTACCTCTTCTCTCCACAGAACAGGTGAGGGGCGGGGCGCGGCCTGCGTGGAACCGACTCCGCCCCCTGCGGTCCCCACCACGTGGGCCTTGCTTCGGGCCCTCCCCCGCGGCTCACTGGCCCCGCCCCTCCGTCCAGGTTCCGGGTCACCTGCCAGAAGATCATCGCCCACAAGATGTTCGATCACGTGGTCCTGGTCTTCATCTTCCTCAACTGCATAACCATCGCCCTAGAGAGGCCCGACATCGACCCAGGCAGCACCGTGAGGCGCCCTCCTGGGCCCAGGGAGTTGGGGGAGTTGGGGGGGTCCAAGGGGGCGCGACCAGCCCGTCCCACCGCCCTGTGCTTGCAGGAGCGCGTCTTCCTCAGCGTTTCCAACTACGTCTTCACGGCGATCTTCGTGGCCGAGATGATGGTGAAGGTACCAGGCCTGGGGGGATCCCCGCCTGCCCACCCGGCAGCCCCCAGCTTCTGTGCTCCTCGAACGCCCCACCCACCTGCGTTCCTCCCCCCTGTGCCTCCCAGGTGGTGGCCCTGGGCCTGGTCTCCGGCAGTCACGCCTACCTGCAGAGCAGCTGGAACGTGCTGGATGGGCTGCTGGTCCTGGTGTCCCTGGTGGACATCATCGTAGCCATGGCCTCGGCCGGGGGCGCCAAGATCCTGGGCATCCTGCGCGTGCTGCGGCTCCTGCGGACGCTGCGGCCCCTGAGGTGGGCGAGGCGGTGGGGGGGGGGGCGCGGGGCTTCGGCCCGAGGCAGGCGGGGCCTGCACGGGCTTCGGGCTGGGATCAGGGACCCGCCTTTGCTGTGTTCATCCAGGGTCATCAGCCGAGCTCCAGGCCTCAAGCTGGTGGTGGAGACCCTGATATCTTCACTCAGGCCCATCGGGAACATCGTCCTCATCTGCTGCGCTTTCTTCATCATCTTTGGCATCCTGGGGGTGCAGGTGCGCGCCCCTCTTGCCCCGGGCATCTGGCTGTGGTCCACAGCGGCCGGCAGCCCGGAGGGGGTCATGTGGGGGTGGTCTGGGGGGCTGGGGGCACGGGACCAGGCCGCGAGGTGATCTCTGCCCCATGGTCAGCTCTTCAAAGGCAAGTTTTACTACTGCGAAGGCGCGGACACCAGGAACATCTCTACCAAGGCTGAGTGCTGGGCGGCTCACTACCGCTGGGTGCGGCGCAAGTACAACTTCGACAACCTGGGCCAGGTGCGCAGGGCCGCGGGTGGGGGCGCGGACCAGCACCACGGTCAGCCTGGGTGGTGTGGTCCCCTGGGTAGATGCAGAGCTGTGGTGACCAGCCTTGTTCTGCCCTCACAGGCACTGATGTCCCTGTTTGTGCTGTCGTCCAAGGATGGCTGGGTGAACATCATGTATGACGGGCTGGATGCTGTGGGCATAGACCAGCAGGTACGGAGCAGGGGTCAGCGCGCACCTCCCGTGGGGACCCCCTGTCCCCCAGCTTCCAGGCATCTCGAGGAACCTTTTCCCAGGAGGCTGGTTTACGGCCTCAGAGTTTCTAACCATCTCAGGGCTCTGTCTTTGACCCCGGAGGGCATGCGCCGTCCTTGGGAAGGGGTGCCCCGGAGCAGGGGTGGGGGGCAGGCACCCACGTGTCACTTGTGTGCCGCAGCCCGTGCCCAACCACAACCCCTGGATGCTGCTGTACTTCATCTCCTTCCTGCTCATCGTCAGCTTTTTCGTGCTCAACATGTTCGTGGGCGTCGTGGTGGAGAACTTCCACAAGTGCCGGCAGCACCAGGAGGCCGAGGAGGCGCGGCGGCGTGAGGAGAAGCGGCAGCGGCGGCTGCAGCGCAAGCGCAGGAGTAAGGCGCTGCTGGCGGTGGTCGGTCCCTGCGCCCCGTGCCCCATGCCCTGCGATCTGGGCGCCGGCTGAGAGGCGGGCTCCCGGCCCCAGCACCCCAGCATCCCCTGGATGCCCGGGCCGGGGCAGGGAGAGCCGTGTGGCAGGAGGAGGGGGCCTCCTCCCGAGTAGCACAGGACATGAACGAGACCCGTGGTCTTCACGGCCGTGGCTGTAGGGGCTGGTTTGCGCCCGTGAGAGTTCGCGGGCCACGGGTCAAGCAAGCGAAGCTGCCAGAGTTAGTCAGGGTCTTAGGGAAGTCCCAGTCAGCTTGGGGGCAGCAGGGGGCCTGCTGAGTGTCCTTGCCCGGCCTGCCCCATGTGGAGTTCTCACCCAACCCCACCGAGGCCAGCTCAGACCATCTCCTTGTCTTTCCAGGCACTTTCCCCAGCCCAGGTATCTGCCCCCACCCCTGCCCTGCATGTGTCAGCCCCCGCTTCTGCGCATGGGGCTGTGGGCGGACCCGGCCTCGGTTTCTCCGTGGCAGTTGTGGGGAGGGGTGGATGTTGCAGGCTCTGGTGCCAGGCCTGCTGGGGTTGCTTGCCGGACAGGTACGGGGTGGCGGGGGTTGGGCACCAGCCTCAGTGGGAGGGAAGAGGATTTGCTGGCTCACCTGCCCGGTGTTGTGCTGCTGCCTCTGAGCTTGGGTCCCACCCTTTGCCTGGCTGCATGCCTGCCTGCAGCTCTGCGCTCTGGGACCCCTGCCCGCCTGTGGCTGCTCCGCCTGCCTGGCTGCCGGCCTGACGAGCTGAACCATCTCTAGTGGTCGCACGCCAGCCCAAGGGGCATGCGGGTCCCAGGGAGGGGTCAGTGCCCATCAGCCCTGCCCTCCCAGGCCCTGAGCCATCCGGCCGGGACAGCTGTAGCACTTGTCACCCTGGGCGCTGCCTGCGCGGGGCTCTGTGGCCCAGGATTGCTCCCGTGTGCAGTGGTGGCAGCTGTGCCCTCATCCAGTGCTAAGTGGGTTTTGACAAGCTCCAAAGGGTTTAGTGCAGGCAGAACCGTTGGCCAGCACAGGACCTCCCCAGGTCGTGGCATCAGCGCCAGATGGACCAGAGGTTCGGCAGAGCCCAGGCAGCAGGGAGTGGCCACTGAGCTCTTAGAGTACAAGGAGGGGAGACATTGTGGGCCTGGTGACCAGAGGCAGCTCGGTCCAGGCTGAGGTGGAACAGGGGGCAGCGTCCCCCGTGCCTAGCAACCGCTGGGGCTGGGGATCGGGCTGGTCCTGCACCTAGGAAGGCCCTTGTCTGCTCAGTGTCCATCATCAAGGTGTTTTCACCCCGACGTGGCGGGACCCCCTGGCTGGGATGGGGACCGACCAGGGCCCAGGTGGGATCTCCGCTGCCTGGCCCACTCCTAGCACCTGTCCCAGGGCCCGGGCTCCCAGGAGATCACACAGTGACCTGCCCCAGCCCCTAGCCTGTGGTTCCAGCTAGGAGTGGGAGCTGGGCTCACAGGGAGCCGTTTTCTATCTATAAGGGCCCCCCTTCCTGGAGAACTCCTTTCCTCCCGGCTCTAGTAAATGCCTCGTGTCTGAGCCCGGGCCCTCCCCTGGCAGTCCCCATGCTGCACCCCTCCCAGCAGACAAGCAGGGACATCCCAGTGCCACCGGGGCACAGGCAGCCCCCACCCCAACTCACAGACACGCTCTCCCCGCAGAGGCCCAGCGCCGCCCCTACTACGCGGATTACTCGCCGACCCGCCGCTCCATCCACGCGCTGTGCACTAGCCACTACCTTGATCTCTTCATCACGTTCATTATTGGGGTCAACGTCATCACCATGTCCATGGAGCACTACAACCAGCCCAAGGTGGGGCCCGGTGCCTGGAGATGCCCGCTCAGCCTGCCTCCAAGGCCGCTGTGGGGACACAGGCCCCCCGGGGTGCGGGTGGGGCCCGGTGCTCAGGGGGGTGGCCTGGATCAGTACCGGGGGTCCCAGGTCTGCGGCCTTGTCCAAGCCCTGCCTGGGCTTCCCAGGGTATGTGGAGGTGTGGTGTGGGTGACGCTCTCAGGGCCACCAGCCCCGAAGGGCCCTCCCCACGGTCTGGAAACACTGGCTGGGGGCACATCTGTGAGCCCAGCTGCCCAGGAGTGAACTGGCCAAGTGGAAGGCGCTGGGCTTTTTATTGTGCTGACGTTGTATCTGTGTCCCTGCCTTGCTCTAAAGAAGGGACTGCTCTCCCCGCCCCACCTCTGCGGAGGAAGGGAGTGGTCTCAGCTGGGTCTGCCGAGTGGGTAGGGGCCGAGTGCAGGGGGGGCCGGGGTTCTGGGCGGGCTCAGAACACCACAAGGGAATCTCTGGGCCGTGCCTCGGGGGCCTCACCCAGCCCTGCGTGCAGAGGAGAGGGTGGCAGGCTGAGCCGGACAGGGGTGCTGCGAGCCAGGGGCCTCCGCAGCCTGACGCTCTGCTCGCAGTCGCTGGACGAGGCCCTCAAGTATTGCAACTACGTGTTCACCGTCGTCTTCGTCTTCGAAGCCGCGCTGAAGCTGGTGGCTTTCGGGTTCCGGAGGTTCTTCAAGGACAGGTGTGTGGGGCCATGCCGGGGCCAGGAAGGTCCTTCGGCCAAGGTCAGGCGAGAGCCGCGCCCCTCCTCTCCCCTCAAGCCCACCTGAGCAGCATGGGGACCAGGCGGGGGGTGCAGGAGGGAGGCGGTGCTCAGCCTGCCCGGCCCCCGGCCCAGGTGGAACCAGCTGGACCTGGCCATCGTGCTGCTGTCCATCATGGGGATCACGCTGGAGGAGATCGAGATGAGCGCCGCCCTGCCCATCAACCCCACCATCATTCGCATCATGCGTGTGCTCCGCATCGCCCGCGGTAGGCAGCCTGCCGGCCCTTCCCAGTACCCCGAGGCCGGCAGGCAGGGTAGGTGGCCCTGCTGCCAAGCTCCCCGGCCCCAGCCCAGTGTCCTTCCTCTGCTCACCCTGCAGCCTCTGCCTGGGGACTGTGTGGCGTCGGGGAGTTTAAGGGACAGGGGTGGGGGGCCCCCCGGTCTCGCCCCCAGCAAGGGAGGGTCCGCCCGGCCCAGGCCACACGGCCCCGCCTGATGCTTGGCTCCCGGCCGTAGTGCTGAAGCTGCTGAAGATGGCCACCGGCATGCGGGCGCTCCTGGACACGGTGGTTCAAGCCCTGCCCCAGGTAGGTCCACGGCGCGGGCTGGGTCACCATCTCTGCCGGAGGGCGCGCGTTAGACACCCCCAGGAGCACAAGCCGCGGGCGGGCCATGCTCGGTGGTGCTCAGGCGTAGCTCAGATGTGCTGGCACGGGAGCCGGCGCTCTCTGAGCCTCAGCTTGTCGGGAAGGAGTGGAAACTAGTGCCCCCAGCCCAGCTCTGGATGCGGCGGGCAGGGAACATGGTCCCAATGCGCTCGTCAGACTTCAGGGGACCACGTGTCGGCCGCTGGTCCCACTCCTCTCCGGCCCCGACCCTGGGTCCTCCCTCGGTGCGCTTACGGCGCCAGCCCCGATGCTCTGTGGCCTCTTCAGCTGAAGGAGACTCGGGTCGTCTTTATACTGTGCCCAGTCCCTCTGCCGGCCTTTCAGCCATCCTGTGTCCTCCTGTCCGTCCATGCAACCATGGCGGCTGTCCCCGTGTCCGGCCACTCACTCACCCCCATGGCACCTCACCGCCTCCCCCATTCAGTGGGTCCCAGCCACGCCCTCAGCAGTCCCTCAGCCTGTGTCTGTGGGAGCGACAAGAGGGGAGGAGGGGGACAGGGTCACCGGATGCCCTGCCGAGCCAGGGGGGGACAGGCCAGACCTGCAAGCAGGCCGGGGACAGGGTTCAGGGCCCCCTCCATCTGCACGGCTGACCCTGCGGGGCCCCCGAGCCTGGAGGCAGGCCCTGTGCAGGGCCGGTGGGGTCCGAACAGCAGAGGAGCTGTGGGCAGTGGGGTCCGGGGTCCAGAGTGCAGGGTAGGTGTGAGGAGAGCAGGCACCGAGGTGGGGTTGCCGCGGGGGAGGCTTTGGGCATCAGGCCGGACGAGAGGAGGATTGCAGAGCTCGGGTGCTGGGACACATGGGTCCAGAGGAAAGCCAGGAGGCCGTGTTGGGGAGCCTGGCTGGGACACGGGGGAGGCCAGCGAGGCGGGGCACCAGGTGCCCGGCTTGGGGAGGGTCTGGGGCGGCCCCTGACCTCATTCTGCTTCTTTCCCATGTAGGTAGGGAACCTCGGCCTACTTTTCATGCTCCTGTTTTTTATCTATGCTGCCCTGGGGGTGGAGCTGTTCGGGAGACTTGGTGAGTGTGCACAGCCGCACCCGCGAGCCCGGGACCCTGGGTGCCGGCCGGGCAGACCCACAAGGGAGCATCTCCATGCGTGCACACGTGGACATGTGCACGCCCTGTGCAGCCACGAACGCATGCTCAAGTTCCCCTGAACTTCGTGTGCTCTGTGGGCTACAGACCCCGCCCCCTGTCCTCCCTCCTCCCCCAGGCCCAAGGCTCCGGGCGGTGACTTGGCAGGGCTTCCTGTGACCACAGAGCCCTTGGGAGATCTCCTGGGCACTTGGTCTAGCTGAACAGCCCCCCACCCCCAGCGGGCCTGTCCACAAGGTGGCTGACATGTCCGTCCCAGTTCAGGTCTGCCCAGGGCTCAGCAGCTGGTGCCCCAGATCCCAGCCCTGAAGACTCGGGGCCTGGCCCGTCATTCACAGTGCCTCCCTCTTCCCTGTCCTGCTGCTGAGGCCGGAGACCGTGCTGACCCCGCAAGCAGGCTGGGGAGCATGGGAGCCCTTTGCTGGGGCTGAGCCATGCCCAGCTGCCCCAGAGGGTTTGGCCTGTGGACCCACAGGGACCATGTCCGTTGGGAAAGCCCCAGGTCTGAAGCTCCAGGACCAGAGGCAGCCTCCACTGCTGCGAAGGGAGCAGTCCTGTTCCCCCCCACCTCCGCCCCTGCTGTGAAAGGACGCAGCCCCCAGAGAGCCCCGTGCCCACCCGCCTGGGCCCTGTACCCTCAGAGAAGGGGGCTTTCTCCCCAGGGGAGGGCAGGGCCCACAGTGGGTCAGTGGGGTCCCTGGGGGCCGGGTGTGCCCTGCCCTTGCCGTGCCCGTGGGCTAACGGGGCGAGGATCTCCCCGCAGAGTGCAGTGAGGACAACCCGTGTGAGGGCTTGAGCCGGCACGCCACCTTCTCCAACTTCGGCATGGCTTTCCTCACGCTGTTCCGCGTGTCCACCGGGGACAACTGGAATGGCATCATGAAGGTACCAGCATGGGCCCGGCGGTGCCCACCTCCCCAGGGAAGGCGCCCCTTGGGGGCTGGGAGCTGGGAGGCGGGGCACCCCTCCCAGTCCCTGAGCCGCCGGCCCGCCCCTCAGGACACTCTGCGGGAGTGCGCCCGCGAGGACAAGCACTGCCTCAGCTACCTGCCCGCCATCTCCCCCATCTACTTCGTCACCTTCGTGCTGGTGGCCCAGTTCGTGCTGGTCAACGTGGTGGTGGCCGTGCTCATGAAGCACCTAGAGGAGAGCAACAAGGAGGCCCGCGAAGACGCGGAGCTGGACGCGGAGCCGGACCTGGAGGAGGCCCCAGGGCCCCCAGCCGGCCCCCCGCCTGTGGCCCCGCACAGCCCGGACACCCCCGGCCTCCTGGTGGTGCGCAAGGTGTCCGTGTCCAGGGTGCTGTCTCTGCCCAACGACAGCTACATGTTCCGGCCTGTGGCGCCCGCCTCAGCCCCACATCCCCGCCCGCCGCGGGAAGCGGACACCGCTGGTACGGCCCCTCCAGGTGACCCAGGGACACAGGTGGGACAGGTGGGATGGGCTTCGGTGGGGTGCTGGCCACTGCAGGGCGCTCGCTTTCCTGCCCCAGGCCCTGCGACCTCCGCGCACCCCCCGCCCGGGGAGCCCTGCAGCTCTCTCCAGGTCCCCTCGACAGTCACACTCTCCCCGGCCCGGGACAGCGACACGCTCCACGCCCTGTCCCAGCGGGGTGCAGCCCGCTCCCCCAGCCTCAGCCGGCTGCTCTACAGACAGGTAGGAGAAGCTGTCCCAGGTCCGCGGCCCAGACCTGGGGGTTGTGCTATGGCTCCCCCCCCATCCAAAGGAGGAGGGACTGGGACCCCAGAGGAGAGAGCAGGAGTGCATCCCTGGAACCCGCGACAGAGTGCAGGGCCCTGGGGACCCCATCTCCTTGGGCAGCACCCCCAAGCCTCACCTGTACCCACAGACCACTCCAGCCCCACAGCCTCAGACCCTCTCCCTCCCCACAACCCCTGTTCTCAGGGTGGTGTTGGGCAGGGTGAGGCTCCACCCACAGGGGCTCAGCCCCACAGCCCCCCATCCTCACGGTCCCGCCAACATCACCAGCGCCTGTGGAGAGCATCTGCACACAGCCTGGTTCCGAGCCCTGTGTTTGGCACAGGCAGGGTTGGGCCCAGAGTGTCGTCCCTCCCCTTTCCCCCCATGCCGCAGTGCCTCTCAGCCACATATCAGGGCTGATCCCTGATCCCTCGTCCAGGGCACGTAAGCCCAGTCTGCGGCTTCTCTGGGGAGCACAGTGACTGCGTTCCTGGCTGCTGGCCGGGTCCTGCCCAGCCTTCCGCATCCGATCCCTCCTTCCTTGCAGGAGGCCATGCACACGGACTCGCAGGAAGGGCACGTTGACAGCCCCAGGGACAGTGGCCCGGGCTGGGGGGAGCCTGGCGGGAAGACCCCCGTGAGGCAGGCACCCCTGGGGCCCTCCCTACGGTCCCCACCCCGGTCCCCGCGGCCCAGCAGCATCCGCACGCGCAAACACACGTTTGGACAGCGCTGCGTCTCCAGTAGGCCGCTGGCCCCAGGAGGGGAGGAGGCCGAGACCCCAGATCCTGCTGACGAGGAGGTCAGCCACATCACCAGCTCGGCCCGGAGTCCCTCAGCCTCGCCCACTGCCCGCGGAGGGGGAGGCAGAGACCCGGACCTGTGTGGGCTCTACGGCATGGACGCCCAGGGCTTCCTGGAACAGCCGAGCCAGGCGGATGAGCAGAGGCGGGCCTCTGGGGAGCAGGGGGGCGGGGACGGGCCCCCAGAGGCTCGGGAGGTGAAGTCTCGGGCACCGGAGGCCGAGCCAGCCTTGGGGGCACGCAGAAAGAAGAAGATGAGCCCCCCCTGCATCTCCGTGGACCCCCCTGTGGAGGACGAGGGCACGGCACGGCCCCCCCCAGCCGAGGGCAGCAGCACCACTCTGCGGCGGCGAACCCCATCCTGTGAGGTCGTGCTGCACAGGGACTCCCTGGAGCCCATGGAGGGGGCGGGGGTGGACCCTGGTGCCAAGGGGGAGCGGCGGGCACAGGCCGCCTGCCGCGCGGAACACCTGACCGTCCCCAACTTCGCCTTCGAGCCGCTGGACGTGGGGGGTCCTGGCGGAGGCCCGTTTTTGGACGGTGGCCACAATGTGGCCCCAGAATCCAGGGCTTCCTTCTCAGGGGCTACGGTGCCTCCTGAACCCCACAAAACAGAGCCTCCTGTTTCCTCCAGCGACCCCCCAGAGAAGGAATGGGGGTTGCACCTCAAAGTCCTCCAGAGTCCCCCAAAGAAAGCCGGGTCTCCCCCAGCCACCCCCACCCCCGGGGACAGTGTAGACAGGCCCGTGTAGCTCAGGGCATGGTGCCACACAGGTCTGAGCAGCAGGGCCGGTGTGCACCCGGCGAGGTGGCAGCCCCGGGCAGGGCTGTGCGTGGTCCCCAGTGCAGGCCCCGCTGCAGCAGAGAGGCCCTCGAGGCCGTCCGCCCGGGGAGGGAGGCAGACGCCAGGTCTGGGTGGAGCAGAGCGCAGGGGACTGCCCCTCAGCCTGCCGACTCGAGCCGGTGGGTTTTTCTGAGTTTCGCCACCGTGGTCTGAGGCCGTGCTGACGCCTGGTGAGGGGCCCTGACAGCTGCTGTGCCCTCGCCACAGAGATTGGGAAACGACCGGGAGGAGGCGGTCTGAGGCTGCCAGGCAGCGCCCCGTTCTCACACCCACTTACTTTTCTAGGGAACACGTGCTTGGGGCCACCTGTGCCGTCTGGGTGGCAGTTTGGTCCCCGGGGCCGCCACAGCCACGCTCACTGTCACTCAGTCTGAGTTCTCACCTGTCTGTCCCCACTCCTTGTCACCGTCTCTGACGCCCCACGGTTCTGCCCTCGGGTGTTCCAGAAATGCCCGCATCGTGGGGCAGTGGGGTCCCTGCACGGCCCCCACCTGGGCCCAGGCTGAGGTGTCCGCCGACCCCCTGCGTCTCATGGCTCTTTCTTTCATAAATTCAGGTTAAACGTTGCAATAATATGATACGGGACATTTGGCTTCTTAAGGGGATGGAAGCGGGGGTGGGAGGCAAAGCCAAATGGAATAAATATTAACTTATTTAAGAAACGCACTGGATCACCGCCGGTGGGACCCCCACCACTGCATGGGAGTGTGGCGAGCCGTCGCCTTGCCAAGAGCAGGGCTGGGGGATGCGGGGCTGCGGCCGGCTGTGCCACCAGCCATGGGGTCCCCGAGAGGCTCGGCCTGTCCCCTCTGGTGGCTGAGGGAGGAGTCAGGCTCCCAGTAGGAGCCAAGTTCACATGTTACCATTCACATGTTGGGGAAAATTCGGGGCAAGTTTTTGCCAAGCTCCAGGCATGGAGGGGTGGCAGAGCGGGCGCCCCTTGGGGAGAGCTGCTGAGGCTCTGCAGGGTGCTGGCCTCTCAGGACCCAGAGCTCGTGGAAGGCATGAGAGTGGGTACCGATGGCTCAGACAGGGTAGGACTTGGGGTCCCTGTTGGCGATGGCTGTGACCGTGCTGCCTGACGGCTGAGCCAGGTGCAGACTAGCTCCAGGGTGGGCTCCAGGCCCTTCCCACCACACAGCAAAGCAGGAACCTGGCTGTGGCCCACCACAGCCACCTCCGGGTTTGGGGGGGTGGTCTGGGTGGCGGGAGGCCCCACCTGGCTAAGGCCAGAATCCTGCGCTCTGACCCCAATGGGCAGGGCAGACACCAAGCCTACAGGGACTCTCTCTTGTCTCAGCCCCCAGGTCACCCCAATCTCTCTCAGCCACAGCTTTCCTGGGGCCAGGGTGTCCAGCTAAGGGGCTCAGCTCCGTGATTGCTGGAAAAGTGACTTCAGCCAGAGGCCCACAGAATTGGCAGAAGCCCTTGCCCTCCACCACCCCCCCAGCTGCTCACAGGGTCCCCCATCAGGTACCAGCTGGGCAGGGGTTCACAGTGCCCCAGGTTCATGATGGCTGGGTCCTGCTGGGTCAGGGGACTACCTGAGCCCTGCATGCTTTGGCCTAGGGCGGGGGGTAGAGGGAGCGCCATACACCTGTGGTGCAGAGGAGGGACCAAGGGGCAGACCCCACCTGCTCCTGCACACCCCGAAGCTGTGGGTTTTTGTCCACGCTTCATCTGGTGATGAGTGGCCGGCTCAGGGACACAGACCACAGCACGACCAAGTCAGACCCGAGGTGCCCTGTGTGCAAACTGTGGCTTCCTCCTCAGCCAGGCGGGGGTGGGGATCAATGCCCCCCCACCTCCAGGAAGCCATCCCCAGACTCCCCATCCCCACATCCGCCCTGGGCTCCCATGGTCTCCACCGCACATCAGATGGGCACAGCGCCCAGCTGCCTGGCTCAGGGCGGGCCCTTCCTAACGGTCTTCCGTGTGGCCAGGGCCTCATGACTGAACTGCTGAGCAGCCCTGGGAGGGCCCCAACTTGCCTGCACCCGCCCCCCGGCTCCCTGCCCAGCTGCAGGTCGCAGGACAGGTGGGAGGGTCCCTATGAGACCCTCTAAGTCAGCGATCCCCTCTTAGAGACAGGGAAACTAAGGCACGGGGTGGTTGCTTGACAATTTCTCAGGGTGTGGGTTCTCGGGGCACACACTTGTTTCCCTCTGGCGGGGAGCGGAGGCTCAGAAGGTGTGTTCGGCGCTTGTCCCGATAATGGACAACAGTGGGTCACCTCTGTGTGCGGGGTCTATGTTGAGCCTGATGGCCCCCCACCTGGGGAGTGGGTCTCTGGAGAGGGGGCACCTGCCCCTGCCAGCCTGGTTGGGGGCAGCAGTTCGGCCCAGGCCACCCTTCCTGGAGCCCAGGAGGCCTTGATGGTACCCAGTGTTGGGGAGCAGGGCAGGTTTGGAGGAGCCCAGCCCAGGACCCCTGAACCCCCAGAGTCATCCCCGCATCCCCACAGGCAGGACTTCAGGGCCCTCGCTGTCCTGGCTCAGTTCGCTTCCCCTAGTGGGGACCCTTCTCCCTACAACCCCGTAACCCCGAGTGCGAAGCAGCACCCCCTCACTCGGCTCCTGGGGGCTGTCCTGTCCCAAGGTGCCCCCCTCCTCTGGCCCCGTGGATGCCCTCCCAGCCCAGCGGGGTCTCCTGTTCTGTTGCCCGGTGGTGGTGGGAGGGTCGACCCCCTCGGGCTCAGCCTACCCTGCAAGGGTGGCCTGACTTCCCCAGTACAAGGCCTCTCGCCTGCCCCTGCTTGATGGGCTGCGCTCCTCAGCTCCCTGGACCAGATGGGGAAGCCAGGGGTCCGAGGCCCCCTCCCCGCTCCCCAGGTTGGGACCCTTACTCCCATCTCAAGGAATCCAGGGGCTTTCGGGTCCATCCCTTCTGGATCTCATCCCTTGGTCTCACCCCACACAACCTACTCTTAAAGTTTAAGTGTGGGGGTACCTGGGGGGGTGCAGTCGGGCCCCCGACTGGGTTTCAGTTCAGGTTGGGATCTCAGGGTCATGAGATGGAGGTCCACACTCGGACCTCTCGCTCTGCCCCAACCCCTGCTCCTTCTCCCTCTCTCTCTCTCTCCAATAAATCTTTTTTTTTAAAAAGGTTTTAGTGTACGTATATGAGGCTGACAATCAAGGGAAGGGACCCCCAGGGGTGAGATGGTGGGGGAAGGAGTGAGCTCTGCGGGTTCTTCCTTCCTTTCATGGTCTTGGAGTGGACACGCAACCGCGGTGATAAGTCTGGGCTCACAAGGGAAGACGGGCCGAGGACCTCGTCTGTCACGGTGGCTCCAGCAGAGCAAGGGCTCTATGCGCGCCAGACGGTGAAGAGCAGGCCCCTGACTTCCTATGACCAGAGGTCACAGAGGTCAATTCTCCGAGGTTAAATGTGCATCTTTGCATCCAACAACTGGAAGGAGAGAGGTGAATGTTGAATCTAGAAAGTTCTTTCTGGCCTGAAGAGCCCGGAAAACTCCCCAAAACAAGCTGTTGATTCAGCGCTCTGTATGTTCACGCGCACGACCGTGTCTACACAGAAAAGCAGGGGCCGAGGGAACACGTACCCCCAAAGGCGGACGTTAGCCCCCCATTTTAGAGGACCCGAAAATGAAGGAGTTCCTCGATCGGCAGAGGACAGGAACAGTTTGCATCAGCGACCGGCTCTTCCCAGTGGGCCTGGCGGGCAGCAGGAGTCCGTGTCCTGGCTCCCGGGGTCCAGACCACAGGGTGAGGGGCCCCATAACCCCGAGTGCGAAGCAGCACAACCTAGAACACACGCCTCGTGTGGGCGTCAGCGGCGACCCGGCCATGGCCAGTGTCATGCCGGAACACCCCCAGGCCGGGCGCCTGTGTGTGGGGGCTCTGCAAGGGTCCCGGGCTGTGGTGCTGCCGCAGTGTGGGTGGACATCCGTTCCCCTCCCCCGCCCAGGACGAGGCCACCTCCTGCTGAAAGGACTGCGCTCATCCAAACTCCAGAAAACACCAACTAAAAACGGAACGAGACCACCACCCAGTCCAGCAAGGAGGGCGGCAGGGTGGGGAGGAACGGGCACACTCCCCTCCCCTGTGGGAGGCCAGGAGGGCAGCATGCCAGAGCCGGTGGCCCCATCTAGAGAGGGGAGGACGACGTGCAGGCCCCACACCTCAGCAGCCCCCCACCCACACACGCCACCGTCACCGGGGCTTGCGCACAGCAACGGCCACAGCCACGTGGTCCTGAGATGCCCCAGTGCGGACAGCCTGCACCCTGCAGCAGCCTGGACGGCCGCCTGGGACAGGAGTGGGCGCAGCTGTGAGACGTGACAGTGTGCGGGGAATCGGGGACAGGGCACGGGGCGGTGCCCACTCTCAACCCCCTCACAGTGCCCAGGTGTCCCCACAAACATCTTTTCAGAGTCTGCCTTGCTCTCCCCATTCCGAATGGGCGATGTCATTCCCCAAGAGATGAAACCGTGAGCTGAGAATGAACCCTCATCTGAAGGGCTGGGTAGGGGGCATTTCGCAGCAACCCCCCCGTGCTCGGCACCCTCGCTGACAGCAGTGACACGGGGCTGTGCCCTGGATCCCCTCCATCTCCCTCAGTGACCCGCGCGACTCAAGCCGTGGTGACAACCGACAACCGTTTCTGCTTCTATCCACTTTAATGAGGGTTTGCGCCCACCAGGGGCTCCCCAACAAGACATGGGGAAGGTGGGCGGAAGGACGCCGCCTGGGCACTGGTGTGGGACAGCAGTGGGCTGGTTTCTGCACCCGTCTGGGTGGCAGCTCTGGGGCCTGGGCTCAGGGCTCTTTGGGAACATACTGGTGGATCCAGTCCAGGTAGTAGGTGACCCGGGTGTAGATGCCGGGCCGGTTGGGTTGACCGCAGCCCTCGCCCCAGCTGACCACGCCCGCCTGCAGCCAGGTGCCCCTCACCTTGCAGACCAGGGGCCCTCCGGAGTCGCCCTGAGGAGGGGACGGGTCAGTGAGCCTCACGAGGCAGGAGGTTGGGGTCTGGGGGAGGACGTGAGGAGGAGGGAGGAGGGGCTGGGAGAGGACCTGGTAGGAGTTGCCCTGGGGGGGATCGGGTCAGTGGGGGCTTGGGGAGTGGGAGGTGGGGGCTGGGGAGGACACGAGGGCCCACCTGGCACGAGTCCCTCTTGTGGCCCCCCGCGCACAGCATGTCCTCACGGACAATCTGTGTGTTGTCCCCAGTGTTGAGGCCAAGGTGGTACTGTGCGTCACAAATGCCGTTCTCCACGATGGGCACCTTCACCTGCTTCAGGGGGAATGGCGGCGGGAGAGGCGCTGGAGGGAAAGGCAAGCGCACAACATCAGGAGGGCAAAGCCACCATGGCCCTGAGCCCCCCAGCGGCGGTCCCAGAGGCTGGATCAGGGCCGTGACCCGCCCCTGCTCACCCTAGCCCTCCAGCTGCCCCTGACGCTCACTTCCACTTTTCACGTGCCCCCAGCCTGTCACCCAGCATGGCGTCCCCGTGGGGAAGGTCTCTGAGGCCGGGGGCAGGGTGGCCAGCTGCCCGTGGTGGGAGATGTTGACCGGGTCCTCGAGTTCCAGCAGGCCGATGTCGGCCCCGTTCTCAGTGATGTAGAAGGAGGGGTGCACGATGACCCGGCTGACGGGCAGCAGCGTGTCCTCATAGTAGAGGTGCTGCTCCCTCAGCTGGACCCTGACTTCTTCAGGGTACGTGACGTGCCTGGGGAGAGCAGGCGGCCCCCCGGGGCTTGAGCAGGCTGCTCCAGGGGATCTCCAGGCAGCCCAGCCCCCCGAGGCCCCAGGGTCACTCACGGTCCCAGGCAGTGCGCTGCTGTCAGCACCCACTGCGGGTGGATGAGGGAGCCTCCGCAGATGTGCTTCCAGTAACCTTCATGGAGTCTCAGGCTCACCTGCCAGGGCCACCTGTTCCCGGGGGCCTCCTTCCCCCCTACGATGCCCACTCGCTCCAGTGCCCGGCCTGAAGCTGGGGACGGAAGCGCCTTTAGCACAGGACACGGCCTGGCCCGGGGCCCTTCCCTGCCCCACCCGACCCCGGGCTTCTCTGCACCACCCACCCAGTCATTGCTGGGCGTGCGGAGTGAGGGGGCAGGGCCAGGGCAGGCCCAGGTCAGGACTCACCAGGGGCCAAATGGACCAGGCTCCCCAGGAGGGGCAGCGCCAGTGCCAGCAGACTCGGCATCTGAAAGGAACAGTGTGGGGTGGGGGCAGTGGAGCCTGGCTGGGGTCTGCAGGGTATGGTGTGCGGATGGCGTGACGCTTCCTGCCCCCCGGAATCAGGGGGTCGCTCAAGTCCAGGGGGCTGGGTCTCGATGCTCTGGATCTGGGGCTCCTCTGTTCTGTTCCGCAGCGACACCCAGATGTTGGGGTCTCGGATTGGGGGCTTACCTTGGCCAACCACTGCTGCTGTGAACTCAGCCCCCTCTCCCCTGCCCATTTATCCTTCCTGGCTGGGATGTGGTCAGAGGAGGGGCCTTGCATCCTCCAATCCAGGGTCAAGGGAGTGGAGGATTCAGAGGAAGGCCCTCCTATGGCAGGCACGTGTCCCCACCACCCAGATACCCATCTGGGTGTCCCCAGGCCCCAAGTGTGGGCATAGAGCCAAGCAGAGGATGAGCCTCTCTCTCTCTCTCTCTCTCTCTCACACACACACACACACACACACACCTGCCTAGGGGGACATGGTTGGCTCCCTAGGCTCTGGATGACTAGGATACCTCCCAGTCCACACATAGACCCTGGCCCCCCACCTCTGCAGCCCCCACGCTGCCATCCGGGAGGCCCCTTTTCCGTTCGAGAGTTGTGTGCGTCTCCTTTCTGGGGCAGCTGGGAACTTCCCTGTGTCGGTCAGTGGCTTGTCGCCTCCAGCTTAGCCCTTCCTTTGTCAGATAGAGCTCTAGGCTTCTTCTCAGCATTTGGAGATTTTCAACTAAATGAACACCTTTATGTTTTGGTTTTCACAGTTGCTAAAAACTGTTTTGTCTGCTTTTTAAAATTGGAGGTGTTTGAGTTATAGACTGCAGATTTAATTATTGTTCATTCATGTGTACACACAAGTTTGCCTCTAATCCTTCTAGAGCTGATCTCCATGTCACGTGAGGCTCTAGGAGCAAGTCAGGAGCCTTCTTCACCTTTGCAGGTCCAAGCCCTCCTCAGCCCACGAGGCTCAGTGGGGACAGGGTGGGGGGAGGTGCAGAAAGAAGGGATTAGGCTCCTTCAAGCCCAGAGCTGCAGACCTGAGCAGCCCTGGGGCCGGGGAGGGGAGCATGGCAGAGGGTGAACCTACATCTAGGGTGTCCCATATTCCTGAAAACCATACCCACACAGCCCAGCTCCTGTTCACAGATACAGCTAAGCCCAGCTCAGACCAGGAAAGGTCAAGGCCAAAGGACAGCCTGAGCCAAGTGAGCAGCTAGTGTGAGGGTGGGAACAAGGGAGGAGGGGTCCTCCTGGACTGAGGGGCCACTGCACAGGCCCGCATGAGCCACATCCACTGGGCAGCAGGAGAGCCCACCCACCCAGGAGGGCATCCGGGGGCCGGAGCAGGGAGGCACGCAGGGACAGAACACCCCTCCGTGTGCCTCAGTTTGCTCTCCTGTCAAAGGGGACAGAAAGGGCACAGCGTCGAGGACATGGAGGGGCTCCACAGATGGTCTTCAGAGTTTCTTTCTCAAACCCAGGTCGGGTGCAGGCAAGTCCGGGCCCTCCCAGGGCCGCTCAGTGGTTCAGTCACGAGGCCCTGGCCACACGGAGGACCGTTAGGAAGGGCCCACCCTGAGCCAGGCAGCTAGGCGCTGTGCCCATCTGATGTGCGGCGGAGACCACGGGAGCCCGGGGCGGGTGTGGGGACAAGGAGTCTGGGGACGGCTTCCTGGAGGTGGGGGGGCATCGATCCCCACCCCCGCCTGGCTGAGGAGGAAGCCACAGTTTGCACACAGGGCACCTCGGGTCTGACCTGGTTGTGCTGTGGTCTGTGTCCCTGAGCCAGCCACTCATCGCCAGATGAGGGCATGCATGGGGGGACAAAGGCCCACGGCTTCAGGGTGCACAGAAGCCGCAGGTGGGGCCTGCCCTCAGCCCCTCCTCTGTCCTGCCTCCCTGTGGGACTGTTCTGCTGGGGGTGCGGCAGACAGGAGGGCAAAGAGGGAGAGAGGGAACCGTGTCTAAACTTGATTGTGGGGGCGGCTGCTTGATTTCATGCATTTGTCTGACCCATTGATTTGGACACAAATTTGGTCGGGGTGCCTGGGTGGCTCAGTGAGTGAGGGGTCTGCCTTTGGCTCAGGTCCTGATCTCCGGGTCCTGGAGTGGGGCTCCCTGCTCAGCGGGGAGTCTGCTCTCTCCCCCTCTCTCTTTCTCTCTAGCAGATGAAGTCTTTAAAATATACATATTTATTTATTTATTTGAGAGAGAGGGAGAGCCGACCCCCAGCCAGCAAGCCCCTCCCTCTCAGCCGCCAATGGGAGGGGGCGGACGCGCAGCCCCGCAGACCAGTCAGGAGCGGCCTGTGTGCCCCCTGCGGGGCCGGGGTCCCTCTGCGGCCGGACCACCCCCTCCGCCCCCTGAGGTGAGCCGGCTGGAGGTCGGGGTTGCGGAGGGGGCGGGGCTCAGCGGGGCGGGGACGGGGGTGCCGGGTACGGGGCGGGGCCGTGCGCATTGGAGGCGGGGCTATGGAGAAGGCGGGGGCGGCGCCGGGGCTGCTCGCGGAGCGGCGAGGAGGGAGCGGCTTCCAGCCCTGCCCGGCTGCGACCCGGGCTCCCGGCCTCTGAGCTCCCTCGGCGGGTGTCCCGTGCCCCGAGGGAGCCCGGCGTTAAGCCGCAAACTGAATACTCTTGGAGCAGAGAGAGACGCCGACAGGACGGAGAAGAATGGTTCGACTAGCGGCCGCTGCGGCCTGGCGGGAGCCCCGGGCGTCTCCGGGAGGGCCGGCCCCGCCCACGTCGGCCCCGCCGACAACCCCCCGCCGACCCCGCCCGCACCGGTCCCGCCGACGACCCCCCGCCGGCCCCGCCCGCACCGGTCCCGCCGACGACCCCCCGCCGGCCCCGCCCACGCCCCCCGCGCGCAGCGCACCCGTGCGGCCTCTGCCTGGGGCAAGTGCGGTCCTGCCGCTCTCCCACGGTTGTTAGGAAGTGACCGGAGGAGCAGGGAGCCAAGCATTTATTCCGCGCGGACAGGCTGTGGCCGCCCCGGGCCGCCCCCACGCCCCCCTCGTGCTTTCATCCTTCAGCAGGTGCCAGGCAAACTGCCCGCCTCCCACCCTCTTCTCTCTCTCCGCTAGAGCCGGCACTTGGGCTCCGGAGGTCAGCTGGCCGCTCGGGGGCGGGTGGGGACCGGGAGCACCGAGCGCGGCGGGCGGCGGTGTTTGAGCGCGAGGGGCAAAGCCAGCGGGACCGAAGGGAGAAGGGGCGTTCGGGCACGTGGGAAACAGGTGGAAGAATGCAGATGAGAGGAGAGGGGTCAGCCCCTGCTGAAGTTCCTGCGAAAGTGCCCGGGCAGGAGCAGGTGGCGCTGGATCCAGGCCCAGTAGGAAGAGACCCGGGCATACACCCCCGGGAGTCCGGGCTCAGCACATCCCCTGCTGAAGCTCACCACCGCTGCCTGCACCCAGCGCCTGTCCCGCAGCTGACAGACCAGGGGGCCCCCGGAGTCGCCCTGAAGGAAACAGGAATGACAAACAGGGGCAGTGGGACTCCGGTCTACGCAGCAGGAGTGGGAGCTCTCAGACTGAGGCTGACGTCAGGGAGCACGTGGGAGCGGGTGGGATGCTGGAAGCAGGGGGAGGTCCCCTTGGGCCTCCAGGTAGCAGGCGTGGTCGCCCTAGGTTTCCATCTTGGAGCTGTTCCTCCCTGCAGCGTGCTATCAGCTCTAGCTGCGTTTTTTGTTGTTTTTAACGGTTCAGAGAGGTCAAGTAGTTTGCTGAAGGTTGCACAGCTAGTACAAGCAGTGCTGGGATGCAGTCGCTTTTTTATGGTTGCTGTTGTTATTCTCCCAAAGCCTGCCTGCTTCTTCCAATGCACTCTGCCTCCTATAAGGGTCGCCTGGCGTCTCTGGTCCTGGACCCCTGCCCCTCTCACCCCTGCCACACCTGCTCACATCCTATGACAGCTGGAGCCCGCGTGTTCTGCTTTTTTTTTTTTTGTCAGGATGGCTCTGGACTCATTCTTACAAGAAATACTGTCAAGTCCGGCTCCAAGTCAGACACTGTTCTACCTTGGGTGAGGAAAGTCCCTGGCCTCGGGGAGCTAGATCAGAAGATGCCACCCCTGCCCCAAGTCCAGGATCCAGCCTGCTTCCCAGGGTCTCTTAGGGTTAGGGAGGTGACCAGAGCCTTTGGCTAAGTACGGAGGAGGGAGGTACATCACAGGTTCCCTGTGAAAGGGGGGGCTCCGCTCCCTTACTTCCGTTGCACTTTTGGGGAAACTGAGGGGGGGATGTCCGGTGACTCTCCCAGAACCTGCGTTGCATCAGGGGCAGGGATGCAGGCTGGACGGGACTGACCTCGCAGAATCCCTTTTGGCCCTGGACGTCACCAGCGCAGAGCATGTTCTTGGTGATGGGCTCTGGGTAGTAGAGCTTGCGACAGCTGTCTAGGCCAACCACGCGCACGTCCACCTCCTGCAGCCTGAGGGGCTCAGACAGGGCCACTGTGGGACACAGGGACAGCGGCTTAGGTGCTCTCAGGGGCCGCACGGTGGTGTGCCGCCGAGCCCCCAGCCAGCTCCCTGTGGACAGTCCAGAGCAGCAGCTCCACGGCGTCTGTCCCTGGGGCCCACGTTCCTGTCCTGCCAGCGGGGAGGCGGATGCAGGTCCAAGGCAGGGCTGAGTAGTGCGGGTTGAGTCCTAGGCCGGCCTCTACCATGAGGTGAGGCTCAGAGAGGAGACTGGGGTGACTCGCTCCACCCCTGGAGTGCCTTCCCCTCGGGCCAGCTCCCCGAGCCCCCAGCCCCTTGCCCCTCACCCACCGTCCTGCTGGACGTCCCCCCAGCCGGTCACCCAGCAGAGGGAGCCTGCAGGGAATTCAGAGCCTGGTGGAGCCAGGGCGATGGGTCTGATGGTGCTGGAGAAGGGCACAGGGCGTGCCAGCTTCACGAGAGCCACGTCACTGCCCTGGAGGGCGTCCCCGGTGAAGGAGGGGTGCTGGATGGCACGGACGACAGCCACGGAGATGGAGCCCCGGGGACGGGAGTACAGCGCAGCCTCTCCCAGCTGGACCCTCAGGTCCTTTAGACTTGCGGAGCTGGGTGGGAAGCAGAGAGGACGTGGTGGGCTCAGAGGGTGGAGGCTGGTGGCTTGGCTCCACCCCGCTAGCTCCACTGGGATGGGGGCATGGCGTTAAAGGACCCTCTGCTCTGCCCTGGCCCTCTGAGTCGGATCACAGGAGCACAGGGCCCCCCTCTGGGCCCTTGTTCCCGAGAAGTCCTGTCTGGCCCGGAGAGACTCCTGAGTAAAGTCCAGCTCCCAGTGATGGAGTTCAGCCTTGGGCTGTGGCGAGCCTTCCCAGTGGCAGGGCCTGTCCTTGTGGGGACAGAGCGGACACAGTCCTGCTCTTCTGGACCAGAGGGACAGCGGGGTCGCAGCGCCAAGATGGCGGGTCGGGGTTCTGGGGGATCAGGTCAGGCTGAACCAGAGTGGTGGGCAGGGAGACCATGTTCTCAGCGGGGCGGGGGTGGTGACCCCACAGAGCATGCAGGGGTGCAAGTTGGGGGACCTGCATTTGGGGGGCTGCAGAACTCATGGAACGTGTCAGCGGGCCCCCTCCCCGGCATCTGAGGACAACAGGTGGGCAGGGAGCCGGGACAGCAGCAGTCAGCGTGTCTCCCACCGGGAGGACCCATTCGGAAGTGCGGAGAGCAGGAGCTTGTGCTGAAAGTGCAGGTCCTCAGGGAGCCGTGTGCTCTCTGCCTAAGGCCTGTGCCCCGGAGGGCTAACCTGTCCCAGCAGGACTGCCGCTAACCCCAGTGTCCCTTTCCTTGGGGTCCACATCCCTCAACTGCCTTTTGCTTATCATACGGTCTCAAGCAAATTACTTCTCTGTGCCTCAGTTTCCCATCCTGGAACCTGGGGGTAAAAGTGTCTACCTACGGAGGTTGTCCTGAGTGTGCTTGGGCCTGTGCACTGGGGCAGGAAGTCCCTGGTAGCCGTCGGTCATGATTTCCAGGACTGGACATCTCCCGAGGACATTCCAGGAACAGCCCCAGCACCAAATGGCAAAGGCTTATTTACCCCAAAATGACACCTGGGACTAGTTGATTGTGTTTTAATTATCGTGTCTGCCAAGGTTAAGCTGACTCCATAATTTAGCTCTGGGAGAGACCCACCTTGATTGTGGAGTCTCTTTTTATAGAATTCAATGCTCAATTGCTTTATAATAGCTTCATTCTGCTTTTTGTTTTCGAGTATCATGAAGGGGCATCTAGCTCTGGAATGTTCTCTACTTCCTCACAGCCCCGTGCTGGGCAGCGAGACTCAATTGCTGAAAACGGGGAGGAATGAATCAACTAAATGCAGCCCATGCACACAGCAGGGCAATGTCCAGCGATAGAAGGAGGGAATTTCTGACACTCGCTGCCATAATGTGGTTGACCCTTGAAGACCTTCCGCTCTGTGCGATAGGCCAGACTCCGGAGAACATGGGCTGTAGGATTTGGCTGCGATGAGGTCCCTGCGGTCATCAGAGACACGGAGACGGAAGTGGAGGGGTGTGCTGGGCCAGGGAGGGGGACCTGAGAGCTTAATGGGCACAGAGCTTCCGTTTGGGAGGACAGAGGTGTTCCCAGGTAGTGGGGGGTGGTCCCTCAGCAGCGTGAACCGCGTTCTGAGAAAGGATCGAGATGATCAGTCTCAGGCTGTGCCTTTAACCAGAGTCCCCAAAACTGGAAACAAGTACGTGACTTCCAAGTACCTTCAAATAAGTAAAGTGTGTTTTCTTTCCTAGTTTGAAAGGAGTAGCTGGCGTCTGAGGCGTCCAGCCCCCGCCGCGGGGCTCTGAGCCACCTGGGCCCAGGTGCCATGCCGCAGCCACGATCCCCTTCCCTGTGCGCGGCCCCATGGCATCTCACGGCCCGGGCCACCCGGTGTGGGGAGGCAGGACTTACCTGGAGACACAGTGGGCGGCGGTCAGCACCCACTGGTGGCTGATAAGACTGCCCCCGCAGACATGCTGGCCCCGGTCACGCAGGCTGACCTGCCAGGGCCACTGCCGGGGCACAGCTGCTGTACCCCCGACAATGCGGGCCTCCGGGCTGAAGCCGCTCCCTGGTGGAGAGACGGGGTCACCGGCTGGCCTCCTCTGGGAAAACAGGACCCAGGTCCGGGGCGGAGAGCTGGGCCCTCCTCCTGCCTCCAGCGCGGACGCCTTAGCCCACAGTCAGTTCTCAGAACTGCAGATAGCACGGCCCAGTGGAACTCTCTACGGCGGTGCACCTGCTCTGCGTGCGGGCCAGTGCGGGTCATTGCAGGCCAGGCCCCTGGCCACGGGAAGGAAGCGTCCCCGAAACTGGGGACCAGACTTTTTCATCTGAATCATAAGTAATCAAGAGGTCAGCAGCCCCCAAGGGTGGCTGGTGGCGCAGGGTTGGAGAAGGAGGCAGACCTCCCGTCTTCCTGCCCCGGATGGCATTTCCACGGCTACGATTTTGAAGCATAAACAGTCAGCAGAAAGCCCTGCCTGTGGTCCCAGCCCGGCTCGGGGGGGTGGGGGTGGGGGAGGCAGCCCAGAAGCCTCGGTCTCCCAGCCCGTGCCTCGACGTCCTCCTGAGTCCCACACGGAGGACTTGCTCCAAGGTAAAGGACCCTGAGAGCTGATGGTTACGGCAGGGCACACGGCTGGGACGGTTCCCGCACACAGACCTGCTGGAGCAGGCTGTGGGGCCCCAAGGAGGGTCTGGATCGAGTGTCCCCCTCCCTCGCCTGGGAGGGACTGTGGAAGGTGCGTGTGGCTGCAGGAGGACTCGGGTGGGGGAGGGTGGACAGGGTCCCCCCAGTTAGAGGCCCGGATTCCAGGCAGCTGCGCGCTCTGGCCTGGGGACTCACCCCTTTCTCCCAGGAACGGGAGCATGAGGAGCACCAGGAGGAGCCGCATCTGCAGGCAGAGGCAGGGGTGGAGGGTGTGGGAAGCCCAGCCGGCAGGGGGGCTGCGGGACCAGCCTCCCCACAGGTCTCCCCACAGCCAACACCCAGGGCTCCAAAGAGGACAAACCGGGTGGCCCCCAGCCGGTGACCCTGCCCTTGTGGGGGTCCGTACCACCCCCACCCTGGGAATGAGCACAGGCAGACGGGGGCTAGAGAGGGGATGCCCGCCCCTCCTGCTCCCCACAGCCCCCTCCTCACCAGGACAGACCTCGGCCATGGCCTGCCAGGGACTCCGGGTTCTCCGTGAGCCGTGGTGGCTCCTGACTCTGGTATGGTGTCCCGCTGGCCTGGAACAGCACCAGCCCCTCCCTCTTGGCCTCCCATCTCTGCCCTGTCCCTGGCGGTCCCGGACGCATCCAGGCAGGGACGGAAGCCACTGGCTGCTGGTGTGGGGCCTGCACTGAGGTGTCGGGGTGGGGGTCAAGCAGAGGGATGGAGGGCACAGGGATCCCGGGTTCCCCAGGTGCTGGCAGCCAGCCAAGGTGATTGCTTGGTTCCTGATGTTCCCCGGAGAGCTCTCCACCCCTCACTGCCTGCCAGGGACAGATAAGGAAGGTCAGCCGTCCCTGCCACGTGGGCTGTGCCATTGCTGAGACCCAGGCCCCAGGCTAGGACCCACTCTCTGACACAGAGCTGCTCTCTCCTGCCCTGGCTGTAGGTCCCGTCAGGCTAGAGCCCTGTCCCCTCTGCCAGGAAGTGACCCTAGGGCCCCCCTGAAGATAAGTTACTGTCCCCGACACCACCGGCATCCTCCCTGGGAGACTCCCTACTTGTGGCTGCTGGCTGGGTCCCACTGATGGGCAATGCTGTCACACAACCGTGGTCACACAGCTGTCCCTCCCAGCCAGCCCCCTCAGGGTCCTGCTGTCAGCTCTGTCTCCTGCCCTGCACGTGGGAAAGAGGGCCTGGCCCCCCAGGGCCCAGCCCCAGGCTCTGGGACACAGCCATCCCAGCAAGGCAAGGCCACACCAGTGGTCAGGGATCAGGCTTCGGGGAACGGGGTGGGATTTGAGGTGAGAAGCCCAGCCCAGAGTGACCTTCAGCATCTGCCTAGTCCAGGTGCAGAACAAACACAGAGCAGGAAGGCCTGGGAGGTTCCGGGAGCTGCATCCCTGTTGACTCTGTGTCCCTGTTGACTCTGGCGAGGCGGGAGACACCTGAGCCTGTCTTATCTCTGGCAGCCACTCCCCTTCCTGCCCCTGCCCCACGTGGCCTCTGGCTTCCCGAAAATGCTGTCCTTCTGGGGAGGTGAAAGGCAGAGGAGCCAGCCCTGGGGGGCGCGGGGCAGCCATGGGCCGGGAGGTCTGGCTCTTCACAGAGCAGCCCGTGCTGGACAGGCAGCCCTCCATCTGGCTCAGACTGTGCCCTCGGACCCCTCGCTGGGCCCCTTGTAAATGCAGGCACCCGCGCGGGTCTTCGCGTATTTGAGCACGTTTTCGTGCAGGAAACATCGATTCCACTCCTGGACCAGTGCGAGTACACAGCTCAGTGCCTTGAGTGCATTCCCAGTGCTGCCCGCCCTCCCGCCATCGAGCTCTGGGGTGTTTGTTTTGTTTTTTAAAGATTTTATTTATTTATTTGACAGAGATCACAAGTAGGCAGAGAGGCAAGCAGAGAGAGAGCGGGAAGCAGGGTCCCTGCTGAGCAGAGAGCCCGATGCGGGGCTCAATCCCAGGACCCTAGAATCATGACCTGAGCTGAAGGCAGAGGCTTTAAGCCAAGCTCCGGGGTGTTTTTCTCCACCAAACTGGCACCACAGCCCTCCTCGGCTGCTCAGCCAGGCCCTCCCCAGCCCCAGGGCCTTTGCACGGGAGCCCTTTATCAGGCGACTCAAGCTTGCACTTACGTGGTTTAAAAACCCAACCAGAAAATTTCTCTGGTGTTCGTGATAAAAATCGTAATTTGTTTCCTGGTTACAGATGTGTTGTTCTTCTGAACAGAAGATGCAGATGTCTGGAAGGTCATGGCCAAGAAGTAAAACCACCCCAGATCCTACCAGTCGTGCTGGCTGCCGAGGACCCAGCCTCTCTCCTGTCGTCGAAGGTCAGGAATGTCCTGCATTGGCCCCTCGGCCCCTTGGCATGTCCCCACGGCACGCCGGCAGATCCCCACGACCTGAGTCCAGGAGTTCCCAGGCGCTGACCGATTTCACCACCCCAGGCTCAGATTCATCTCACAAGAGTTAGTGGGCACATCCACACGGCTCGCTCCCCCACTGAGGGAGAC
Source organism: Mustela putorius furo (assembly GCF_011764305.1). Lineage (NCBI taxonomy): Eukaryota > Metazoa > Chordata > Mammalia > Carnivora > Mustelidae > Mustela > Mustela putorius. Next base: position 14,584,646 of record NW_025422145.1, on the reverse strand, counting down.
CTACAGCTGCTCCTGTTTCCATCTGGGCACACACTCGTAATTCACTTGTCCCTGCACCTGTGTGGAAAAGCTTTCTAGTTCTGCTCGATGCCTAGAGCCGTGAACGTTACAGGACGGGGCCCCATGGGGCTCAGGCCACTAGTTCCTCAGGACCGTGGGCAAGGCTGGGGAAGGTGGGACCCTGGCACGGCTCCCAACACCCCGCCAAGGTGAGTGCCCAGAAACTTCTCCGTCGTGGCCGTGGGGCCCGCTCCGGGACAGCCCAGGAAAGCACACCCACGTTCTGGCCTCCTCTTGTCCCCTGCTCCCCGGGGCCGGAGCATCAGCCTTGTTGGCTCCCTGATCCCAGCTGCCTGTGGGCATTTCTTCCCGCGGAGCCCAGCGTCTGGAACTCAGAGCCAACCTGAGAGGGCACCCTGGGAGGGTCAGGGAAGGCTCTCACCCAACAAGCAGACATCTCCCGGGATGCATCACATCCAGGTCATGTTTGCATGGTGACTGGCTAATTCAGAGAATAGGCCTTGCGAGAGAAGTCGGACGGACAGACAGATGGGTGGGTGAGTAGACCGAATCCTGGGACTCAGATCAGTCCCTTTTGGGACCACCCACAGTACCAGATGCTGACCTCTGGGGCAGGACAGAGCTAGGGTCTGTGACCCCCGAGTGGAGCCGCACTGAGAGCCTTGCTGTCCCTTTCCAAGTCTGGAAGGACACCGCCCCAGGGCAGCCCTCTGCACATCGGGGCTGGGGGACATACTCCCTTGGAAAGCCAAGTTGCCCATGGTCAGCCTGTCCCACAAAGACTCTGACCACACTCCAGTCATTAAGCTCTTTAATCGGACAGAGACAGCAGGATGAGGCGCCCTCACCGCAGTGGCCTTTCACCCCACTCCCCAGCATCTCCCTGCTCCATCCGCCGGCCGTCTGGGAAGCTGTGGACACGGAGAAGAGCAGACGAGAAGGTGGGGCCCAGGCCAGGGCCAGGGGGCCAGGGTTGAAGCAGCAGGTGCCAGGAGGAGGCGGGAGCCGCTGCCCCAGGCCGGGTCAGGGGCCGCTCTGGATCTGCCGCGTGATCCACGGCTGGTAGGTCTGGACGCGAGCATAGACCCCGGGGATGTTGCGCAGGCCACAGCCGTAGCCCCAGCTGACCACGCCCACCAAGTACCAGCAGTGCTTCAGCTTGCAGACTAGGGGCCCTCCGGAGTCGCCCTGCGGGAGGAGAGGGAGGGCTGAGTGGTCCCCCCGCCCCCACCCCCGCAGCAGGGGCTGGGCAGGGCAGGGGTGGGACTCACGTAGCAGGAGTCTCGGCCCTCGGTGCCCGCACACAGCATGTCATCCTGGATGATCTTCCCAAGCTGGTGGTGCTCGGAGGCGTTTTGGTACAGCTGGTCGCAGACGCCGTTCTCCACCACCTGCACTGCCACCTGCTGCAGGCGGTAAGGCGGCGGCAGCGGCTCTGGGGAGAGAAGCCACCGGGGGCTGGCAACGCGGTCAGATCTCCCTCCTGAGGGGAGGGCTGGGGTGGGCAGGAGATGAGTCCAGAGACCCCACCCCTGCGCCGGTGGCCCCTTCTCTTTCCTTCTCGGAACCCACCACCACCCGCCCCCCAGGAGTTCCCGGGGATGACAGCCCCCACCCCGGACTCACCGTGCATCCCAATGGAGCCCCAGCCGGTCACCCAGCACTGGTCCTCCGGGATGACCTCCAGCTGGGCCGACGAGAGCCTGACCGGCTTGACGTTAGCAGTGCCTTCCACAGAGTCCGACAGCTGGAGCAGGGCAATGTCCGCGCCCAGGCCGGCGGAGATATAGTTGGGGTGGACGATGACACGGCTCACGTTCAGCAGCATCCTGCCACCGTACAGGTACACGTCCCCGGCGTGGATGCGGTAGGCAGAAGGGTCGGCCTCCTTCCTGGGGTCAAAAGAAGCCACGCAGGTGGGTCCCCCGGGGGTAGCCACCGCGGGGGGTAGCCTTGGCAATTCCAGAAACGAGTCCTCCCGTGAGCCCTGACTCCCCCTCCACGTCCCACCCAGAGCTGGACAGCAGCGTGGGGGACTCACCGGGAAATGCAATGGGCGGCGGTCAACACCCACCGCGGGTGGATGAGGGACCCACCACAGATGTGCACCCAGGAGGCCCAGTGGTAAGTGTAGACTCTCAGGCTGACCTGCCACGGCCACTTCCCCTGCGGGGCGTTGTCGCCGCCGATGATACCCGCCCGCTCACCCTCAGGGACCGGCGCTGAGGAAGAGACAGGGGTGGCGCTGAGGCCCTCCTGGAGTGGCCGGAGGAGGTGGCTGAGCTGAGCCCCCGTGCCGAGGGGTCCTGAGCAGCTGGAACTAGACACAAGGTTCCAGGGGCCTCTGGGGAAGGGAGGAGTTCCATGGGGTCAAGACTCACCTGGGCTGCCAGCAATGGAGTTCCCCAAGAAGAAGGTCGAAAGCGCCAGCCACAGCATCTGAGGGGGAGAGGGCAGGGAGGGACAGCTGGGACTCAGGCCCCGGGCTCAGGAATGGAGAGGGCCAGGAGCTTCTGCAGGCGTCTGGAAGGGGCAACAGCCTTACCTTGCCAGACTCCGACAGCCTCTGCTCTGGGGGCCTCCTGAGCCCCTTTATCTCTTGGCCACAGGAAGTAAGCAGGCAGCTGGGTCAGCCATCCCCTTGGAGGGGAGGGTGGGGAAGCAGGGCGGGCCCAGCCTGGGTGCTTCCCCACCTACCGCCCGCCCCCAAACCCCCCTTTTCAGCCACTGCAGACACATCATCTTCCCCTGTGTTGGCCTGACCTGTCGGGGCAGGTGCAATGTCCTATGGGGTCTGCTGGGGCCTCCCCACCTCGGGAGAGTCTCCAGCCCCATGCCCCTACCCTGAGTGGGCCAACCAGCCTCCGGCTGCAGCCCCCAGGCCCCCACACCCCGTACCCTGCCAGGCCCTCCCTCTCTCCCATGTCAGGAGCAGATTGTGTGTCACCTATCCCAAGAGCGACTCAGGAAGGTGACGCCCGAGCCCCATTCAGAGCCTCCTGTCCCTGAGCTCCAAGCGCGGAACAGCGCCTATGGTCAATGGTGACAGTGATTCGGATTGGCTCGGGGCCACTGGGCTTCAGGAACCCGGGGGAAGGTCACTGGGGAGACGGCATACCTCGACCCGGACTCCCCTCCAACGGAGACAGAGGATGAAGGGCCGTGATAGGGGACCTGTGCCGACTGGCCTGGCCCAGCCCTGTTTGTCCAGGGCACGTGGGCACGGGGCACTGAAGAGGACAGAGTGAGCCCAGGAGACCCCACGGAGCATGCGTGCATAGGCCCCTAGTCTCGGAGAGCCCCGCGCCAAACACGGCAGCGTGTGGGCAGTCGGAGGGGGCGAGGTCCTCCTGGAGTCAGTGAGCAGGGTCTAAGCCCCGCACCCCAGCCTTCGAGGGGAGGCTTGGGGTCTCCCAAGGACTCCTGAGACCAACAGCCCATCAGAGAAATCTTTGCGCCCAGCGTCTGGGAAGAAAGATGAGGGAGGTCGTGGGTCACTGAGGGAAAACGGCCGTCTAGAGGCATGGAAGGAGGGAGCACGGGGGCCCGGCATCTTCCCAACTCAGAGACAGGCCCGACGGCCAGTTCCTCACACCCTCCGGCCTCTGCCGCCACAGCGCGGGGAGTGACGCCGGGGGCAGGAACAAGCAGTAGTGGCATGGCAACACCCAGGATGCTTTCTGTGCCAGTGGTGAGGACGGGGTCCCTTATCTAGAGGACAGCAACCTCAGGCCATCGCCCCCCGGCCACTGGTGCTTCAGTTGTTGAGCAACGGCCCCTGGGGGCAGGACACCTGCTTGCCGTGATAGGGTCAGGACTGGACCACCCGGAGAAGGCGCAGCGATAGCATCAGAGGAAGGATTGGGGGCTGCGCGGCAGGGGGCTTGCAACCGTCAGGACTGTGGCCAGGATGCCTGGTTCAGGGATGTCGTTGGGTCAGGGATGTGGCTGCCCTGGGCTGGTTGCGAAAGCTCTTGGCTGGGCAGAAGACTGGGCAGGGGGTCTCGGCACAGAGCGGAGAGTCGGGGGGTCACAGGAACCTGGAGGGAGGAGCGTCCCTCTCCACATTTCCTTCACGGCCCCCTTGGTGACCCAGTCTTTGGGCACAAACAGAAACCCAACAACAATGAACGGGGGCACCCTGGCTTTGGCAGAACTCTCTGGCAATACCTGGAAGGCCCTCCCATGTGTTTCCAGGGAACCCTCACAGAGTCTCCCTTCTGCGGCATCAGGGGTCAGATCTCTGCATCGCACAGCAAATGCCCGGCGTCTGTGGGGACGTCCCCGACAGGAAGAGGCTTTCCTGGGGCCACTTTGACGGAGCCGTTGAGATGCTCCGAATCGAAGCAGAAGTTTTGGGAGGAACTTAAAATCCACTTTGATGTGGCTTTTAAAAACCAGAAACCGTGTTTCCTCCAACATGCATGAAAATACTTTTTTAAAATTATGAAAATAATGTAACTCGGGCTACCAAAAAAAAAAAAGTAAAACGTAGAAATTCTCAATAATCTCCCGCCAGCAGTAGCCGCCGTGGCCACCCACGGTCACTCCCATTCCCAGCCAGGCAAGAGGAGCAGGCAGTGATGTCGCTGTGAGCACGTGTTCCCTTCACCGCCCCCCAGAGAAATGCATCGTTGGTAATAGCCAGCGTGTTCAGTTGTAGGGCTCTGGGGAACCTTATGGAACCAGCTCCCCACAGACAGACGCTTGTGTCGTTTGCTGTGAAAACAACAAATCAGGTAACGTTCTGCACGTGTACTCGTCCCATCTAATTATCAGCGCACTGAGCGGCGCGGGGCCTGGTCCAAGACGGTACTCAGGCTGGGACCGCAGGGCCGTGCGTCCCTCTCTCCACCCTTCTGTCCATCCCTCCATCCATCCCTCTCTCCACCCCTCCCTCCTGTCCGTCCCCCAGCCAGCCGCACTTTAGACGACGCGTCCGTGTCTCCCCTCCGTTCAGACTTCACCCACCCAACAATTCACGTAAATACGGGAAAGACACAGCTCCTGCCCCCATTTCCCAGTCCAAGAAACAGGCTTCACCGGCCGACAGGGTGGACGGAGGGAGGGCTGGGTCTGGGATTTAAAGCTATGCTTAGGGTGCTGGCGGGCTCAGTGGATTAAACCTCTGCCTTCGGCTCAGGTCATAGTCTCGGGGTCCTGGGATCGAGTCCCACATCAGGCTCTCTGTTCGCCGGGGAGTTTGCTTCTTTCTCTCCCTCTACCGTTCCCCCTGCTTGTGTGCTCTCTCAAAGAAATAAATGCATCTTTAAAAAAACAAACAAACCGAGCAACGCTTAGTAATTAAAAGAGGAAAGCAGTTTCTGCGTCACTACTTGGATCTCCAAGTTGGCTACGCTGACGTGAGCTCGTGAGCTCTGTATTCAGTCGCCCAGGGAGCCGAGTCCGCGCGGAGGAGCTTCCCTGCCAGCCCCCCGCAGCACCTGGTGTCCAGAGCTGGCGGGAAGTGGCCGTGGATCTCCAGGGGCAGTGGCCAATGTAGGGATCCGAGAGGCCCCCTCCTGTGTGGAAGCGGGGGACCACGCAGCCCAGCGGCCGCACACACATGAGGTCCCGTGGTCCGTGGCCCCGGTACCTCCTGCCAGCGACACACGGCAGCCAGTGCTGGGACTCGCGCCGCCTGCGTTCCCCGCACCCACCCCTGTTCCAGAAGTTCCAGCTTCCCAAACCCACCCTCTTCTTCCTCTTCACACGTCCCGACCAGTCTTGGCTGTCTGCTCCCTCCTGGCTCTGAGGACAAGCTCTTCACCCTCTGTGAAAACCATGGTGACACATTCGCCAAAACCGAATGACTCGTTGGTTAACGGAGGGGTTCATGCCCCCCCCCCTGCCGCTGCTTCATCCAGACACATGGGACTTTCCCCTGGGTGTCCGAGCTGCCTCCCGTGACCTTCCTTCCACACTCCAGCTCCCCACCGAAGTCTTACCCGGCCGTCGCTGGATTTGTCCCCGTGGGCCCTACAGCAGGACAGCTGTCCTGAGGCTCATCTTCGTACAAATGGCACTTTCCCCTTTGTGTCCAGAAAGAGGGACGTGGCCGAGGTCGGGACGCGTGTGGCACATCCGACGGGCTTCCTCCGGTTAGTTCTGGTCACGCGCAGACTCTCCGGACGCGGACAGGGCTTATCTGTTTTTTACTGTGTTTTCATCGGGGGTCCCGGAGTCCAAATGAGACCCAGGCCGGAGAGGGGACATGGAAGGGGACTCGGGTCTTGCGCCAATGTCTTCCGCCTCGATGGGCTTTCCCTTGTGCTGCCTCCCTCCCCGTCTCCTGCTTCGAGGTTTGTCACGCCAGCTCTCCTCCTTTCCTTGTCACCCCGCTGGCGAGTACAGACCCGACCTCCCCGCCTCACTGTTGGTTGGCTTTATGGGGTTGTGTGGCCTTCTACGCTGCATTTCAAGCCCTTGCGATGCATCTCCCTCCCCTCCAGACCCTGGGATCCAGGAAGCCAACATGTATTCCGCTGTACGCGGGGACGTGCCACCCGGTGACTCTGGTTGGGATGAATGAGATCCCAAGGGCGGCTCCGCTGTCTGTAAACTACACTCTCACTTGGTGACAGGGTGCTCAGCGGGTGGTGGCCCGGAGCCAGGCAAGATGGGGAGCCAGGCAAGGGTGGTGGCCTGGGGCCGGGCCGGATGGGACAGCGGGTGGTGGCCAGAGGCTGAGGGAGAGTCTCGGATCACCTCATCCACCTCTGCTCCCCCTGCCCGAGCCCGAGCCTTCGCAGCACGGCCAGCACTCTAGGATTCCAAACAGGTGAGCGCCCCCAGCCCCGCCTGCCACTCTGCAGCCGCAGCCCCTCAAAGACCACTCTGACCACCAGCCTGTTCACAAGGTTTAATGAGACAAGCACACCTGCCGACACCACCCCCCCTCGGGGCCTCCACCGCACCTCTCCCCACGGGGATGGGAGGATGGGGCCACAGGAGGGGCAGGAGAGGGCAGGGCTGAAGTACAGGGAAGGGAGGGGAGCAGTGTGGGATGTTAGCTCGGCTCGGGGCCGTGATGTGGCAGAAGTGCGGTCCTCCGCTGACCCACAGCCTGGCCCTGAGAGGGGACATGATGCCAAGCTCCTGCTGAGACCAGAGTGGCGGTTGGGGCCTCGGCCTCACCCCAGCCCTGTCCATCCCCCGGCTGGGCCCAGAGCAGCTCCTGGGAGAGACACAACGGACCAGCTGGATGACCTGTCCAGACAGGCCCGTCTCAGCCTGAGCCACCACGGAAATCTGGAGACATTCTGGGTGCCAGACGGTGGGGTCCTTCCCACGTGGTGACTGGGGACACCAGTAAGCACCCTGCGTTGCACAGGGCAACCCGCAATGGAAGGTCATCTGGCCTCGTGTCCAGTGCCCAGGCTGAAATGTCCCTGGGCCAGGCGTGGCCATTCTGGTGACAGCAGACCTCAGCATCTAGAGAAACCCACTCTCCACACGGCGAGGCCTAAAGGGCAGAAACCACAGCCCATCCCAGCCGCCCAGAGCCTGGGCCTGTTCACGCACCAGAGCAGAGATTCCCTCCTGGGGGCCTGGATGCCCTTCTTGCTGTGTACCCGACAGTGACCACAGGCAAGGAGGGTGTCCGCCGTCTAGCGGGATCTCAGACCACTGGGAACCGCGTCTCCCAAAGACAGCCCCCAGCGCCCCTGCCTGCCTCACTGTCCCCGTGACGTCAGGAGGCTGCGGCCCAGGGAGGGAGGTGAACACACCTCTCTAGAACCAGTCTCACTTCCCATGGGGAGTGCAATGTGTGTGCGCAGGTGTGAGTGTGAAAATGTACAATCGAGAGCATCGTGTGTGTGAGTGTGCATGTTTGGGTCTGTGCGTGTATGTGCAAGCATGAGTGCGTGAGCACGTGCGAGTATGTGAGTGTGCCAGCGAGGGCAGCTCCCCCTGCGCAGGCCAGGCTGCGGTCCCAGAGGTCCTCATGTGGGCACGGGGTCCCTTGAGGGAGGAGGCAGGTGGGGAGGCTGTGCCCTGTCACCCACGGTGTGCCAGTCCTGTGCCCTTCCTGCCCGAGAGGAGACTCAGGAGACACATGCAGACAAGGAGCCTGGAGCGTGGCCCTTGGCCACCCCTCCGGCCAGCGACACAGGAGAAAGTGGTGTGGGAGCGTGCAGGGCACTGGCCAGGGTGCACAACACGCCCAGGAGCTCCACTCCAGACCTCCTGCCCTCACCAGCCCAGAGAGCAGACCCCCAGGGCGTCTGGGAAAGGCCAGCGCGGTGGCCCGTCAGGACAAGGCCAAGTCTGTGCAGAGAGCAGGATGCAGGAACGCCGTTCATCGGGAGTGCCATGGGCCATAGTTGCTAGATGTGGGACCTGTGGTGTTCTGGGCACCTTGACCCCTGGAGAGGCAGGAGGAGCCCCAGGCCCAGGTGACTTCAAGGTCTGGGGCAGCCTGAGCCCGTCCTGTGCTTATGGGAAGGGAGTGGCCTGCATTTCTCTTTCTCTTTACTCAGTGCCGACCTGGAGTCATGTGAGGTCCGGGTCACGGGGGCATTTCTGCTGGGACCAGGCTGGGAAGGCTGGCGGGCTCCGTGTCCCACAGGACGTCCTCCGGGAGGAGAAGGGTCAGTAAGCCTGGAGGAGATACAGGGTGGTGGGCCGAGCCGTGCCCGCTTCCCGACCCCGGCACCTGTGAACGTGACCTTACTGGGGAACAGGGTCTTTGCAGATGGGAGTGAGCTGGGATCTCTGGAGGAGGTGGTCTGGGATTCAGGGCGGACCGACATCTAGTGACAGGCGGCCTTAAAGGACAAAATAGGGGGGTTGAGATGGGGAGATGCAGGACAGGACCTGGACCGAGCCGCGCGGCCACGAGCCCCAGACGCTCAAGGCTTGGTGGGCCGGAGCCTGCAGGGCCAGCCTCCAGCCCCAGGCTCTCCAGGATGCGCAACGGGCTCGGGCCTGAGCGGCCTCGCGAGGGGCGCAGGCGCAGGAGCAGAGACGCCGACCTGGCGGTGTGTGTCCACACGGGGCGGGATTTCCGGCAGGAAAGGGCCGGGGCGGACAGCGGGCGGGCGGGTGAGGCCTCTTGCAGGGAGGTGTCCGCGAGCGAGCAGGACGGCCGTGTGCGCACCTCCGGGTCTTGCACGGTTCTCCGCGTCGTGTGCGGGTCCCCACGGGGCGGCCGCGGCCTCTTGACCCCCCACCAGCCGGACCCGGACCCAGACCCGGCGGCTGCGGGCAGTGAGCGGGCTGGGCGGCCATGGAGGAGAGGTCCAGGGCTCTGCTGGGACGGAGGCAGGTGGCGCAGGGACCCTCCGAGCCCCGGGAGCCGGTGACGCACGAGGTACTAACGCAGGCACCTTTATTTTATTTTATTTTATTTTAGTTATGTTATGTTATGTTATGTATCTGAGGCAGAGAGACCCGGGGATGAGGCCCTGAGCTGAAAGCAGAGGCTGAACCGACTGAGCCCCACAGCGCCCCCACACGAGGAATTTATAACTTTTTAGGGGGGATTGTTGGTCGTCAGCCTGACGCTGGATGAGCCCCGCGGCGCCATGCGGGTTCTGTGTGCAGCCGTGTGCGGGCCGGGCTTGGCCGCCGGCCTCGAACGTGACTCTGAGGCGGTCGGCGGGAGGGGAGACAGAGCAGCTCTGCGCAGGGCATCTGTCTGTCCGGACGGGAAGAGACGCAGCCACCTGCGGCCCCTGGAGCTGGATCTGGGCAACGGGAGGCTCCTCACTCCCCTCCCCCGTCTTGGACTATGGGTTCCACAGCCTTTTCACTCCCGGAGCCTGCTGTGAGGACACAGCCCCGAGGTAGCGCCGTGGGGCTGAGAACACCTGCACGGTAACAGGGCAGCCCCCCCCCCCACACCACCTTTTAGGCTCTGGTGGGCAGGTACGGGGATGTAAGTTCCTTTTACTTAGGAACCCTGCCACCTCCCCACCTGGGGGGGGCCGGCTCTTCCTTCAGCCTATGCCTGCCCTCTGCCTGTGCAGCCAGTCTCAGATGACCCCAGGAGGCTCCCGAGGGGCCCGCGGGCCAGCGTTGGCCGTCCCTGCCTGTCCCACACGGGCTTCCGGGTCCCTCTGCCCTTGGCAGGATCTTGGCGACAGGCCCTGGTGAGACTCCTCCTTATGGAACCTACAAAGCCCCCCTCTGCCCAGGTTTGCTAAGAGTTTTATCATGAACGGTGGTTGAACGTATCAACCCCAAGAATCAAATGCATTCCCCTCATCTGCTGAGATCAGTGCTGGCTCGCGCACCTGTTCCCCCCCCCCAGCCCCCGTTACGTGGCCAGCTGCACCAGTAGAGTTCTCCGGTGTTAAACCACCCTGGTTTAGACCCTCTTCGGTTATACTGTAATGTTTTAAAGACGTTATTGGCGTTGGATTGCTCATGTTCTATGTTGGATCACGAATCGGTGTTCCTTGTTGAACATGGCCTGAAAATGTCCGTTAGTCTGTGTGCCCGGTGCGCTCTCTGGTTTACATGGATCTCACAGGACTCTCCAGGGATTCCCCCCTTCCTTCCATTGCCTGGAAGGGTTTGCATGAAGTGGGGACTGTCTGAGAGTCATTCTCCTGGGCAACCAAGTGAAACAGGGGTGTTCATTTGTATTTTGCGTCCGGGGCAACCGTGAGCTGCCCACACGCCGTTCCTCTGTGGTCGCACATCTGTGCCAGCATTCTTCCTCCTCTGGCATCGCCCTGAGCTGTGCCAGCCTCCGCGTTGTCCCTAGCATCTGATACCAAGCTCGGGGATCACAGCTGCCACGCCTGTGTTCACCCCTTCCTGTTCCTGATGTCTGTGTACCTGCTTTGCTGCCTCAGAGCTCCACCTCCCCCTGAGGGTCAAGGAACTTGACTTGGCTTTGCAGCCCTGTCCTTTCTTTCTTTCTTTCCTTTTTTTTTTTTTTAAGACAGTATTTGTTTATTTATTTGTCAGAGAGAGAGAGAGCATGAGCAGGGAGGAGGCGCAGAGGCAGAGGGGGAAGCAGGCTCCTCGCTGAGCAGAGAGCCCGATGCGGAGCTCGATCCCAGGACCCTGAGATCATGACCTGAGCCAAGGGCAGAGGCTTAACTGACTGAGCCACCAGGCGCCCAGACGTAAGAATTGTTTGGAAGTGTATTTTTAAGTTTCCAGATGCAGGAGAGTTTGTGTCCATAATGAGCCGAGATGAGCGGGTCTGAAGTGGCCTCCTGCTGTCTTTGAATACAAGATAAGTGACCGTGAGCTCCAGAGAGGAAGGCGAGGTGGAGTTCTGGGGTCCATTGAGGCTGGTGATGGGGGGCGAGGGCAGACATCCCCGGTCAGTAACAACAGATACAGCCCCAGCAACCCCTCTCGGATGTTCAGAGCCTGTGAACCTGGTGAGCCTGCCCTGCTGCCTGGTGCTTAGCTGGGACCTGTCCCTGCAGATGCGGCATGCGTGACTAGACATTTCCTTTGTCCTGGAGGCAGGAGGACTACCCAGGGACGGAGGCCCAGGGAGGGCAGGCCTGGGAGGCTCCCGGTGCAGGGAGCCCCACCTAGGACTGAAACACAGCTCAGGGCCACATCCGCAAGCAGGTGGTGCCGCCTCCAGGCTCCCAGCCCCAGCCCCTGCCCTGGAGCCAAGGGAAGCAGAGGGAAGTTTCTTCTAGGGAAACTGAATACCCTGGGAGAAACCAACCAAGAAACAACACAAGACCTGGCGGGTGTCCCACGGGGCAGCGGGCTTGCCAGGATGACTGTCGGCAGGCGCTGGTGACCTCAGGCGCTTGCCAGTTAATGCTGCGGACCTGGTAGAGCCTGGCCAGGACAGGCGGCCTGGGTCTCCAAGGGGAGAGACAGTGGAGAGCATGCAGAGCAGGCAGGAGGGAGATGCCAACACAGGACCCAAAGGCAGCTGGGCTGCGGGAAGTGATGGTCACAGTGGAGCCCGGGACAGGCCCAGGGTCACAGAGGACACCTCAGTGTCACCTCAGGGTGGAGGGCAGCCATCGTGGCAATGGGTTCCCAGGATAGCAGTAAGCAGAACGCAGTGGCCATCCCCAGAGCCCGTCAGCCGTCACGGTGGAGCCGGCTCGGCCTGGAAGCCAGCCAAGGGCCATTAGACTTGGGAGAGGATGTGTCATAAGACAGTGGGGACCAAGGGTGGCGGGGATGGGGTCGAACTTCTCAGCGGGCTGCATCCCTGTGAGCAGAAAGGAGGCTGAGCAAGACTGGAGTCCGACTGTCCCTGTGGCCGCATGAAGCCCCAGGCCTGCTGGCGCCAGGAGACAGCCAGCAGAGAGCCACCATGGGGAGGAGGGCCTCCGGGAGACCTCCCCGTGCCCAGTGCCCAGTCCCAGGACCCGGGCCCCAGGGACACACAGCTCCCACCGGTCCGGCCTCCACAGCAACGTTGCCAGAGGGGTCTGGTAGATGAGAGGGGCCGTTTGCCCAGAGGGGTCTGGTAGATGAGAGGTGCTGAGCCCAGCATCCTGCCCTCAGTCTTCGCTTGTCGGAGCTTGGCACAGCCCCCAGTTTGATCCTGTCCCGGGACCCCCCCGCCCACCTCACTCTGTGCCTCCACCCCTCTCTCGGCCCTCCCACCCCCACCCTGCTCATAGCACAGAAATCCTCTCTGGGTGGGTGGGAGAGACTTTCTGGGGAAGAGCGGGGTCCTCCCGGCCTCACTCATGGTGGGAGTGAGAAGGGCCCTTTTGTGCACCCGACCCTCTCCAGCAAGTGGGGTATAAACCGGCCCTTCCAGAGAGCTCAGGGGCCTTCTCAGCCTCCTGTCTGGGAGGGCTATCCCCTCCAGCTGAGGCCGCCCAGCCCTCCCCGTTCCCCCGGCAGCCGCTTGGCCCTGCACCAGATCCCGGGTGGGCACGGACACCCATGCCACGTGGTGGTGCCAAACACCCCCAAGCCCCTGGCAAGCAGTCTGAGAGGCAGCACAGTCCAGAAGCATCTTCACAAGGTGGGGTGAGGCTGGGGGTACACAGCCCCACGCACCTGACAAAGCCCTCGAGCGACTTGGGGATGGAGCTCGGGTTAGAGAGAGCCACAGACCGGCTCGGAACTCGGGCATTTCACGTCCGGCCCCCTGCTGTGCCCTCTCTCCGCGTGACTCCCAGACCTGGCCTCGCACTGACACACCAGTGCACACCGGTTGCTGGTCTGTGCCAGTGCCTTCGCCCGTGGAGAGCCTGCCTCATCACGTCCCCTGAGGGACACGCTATGTCTCCTCGGAGAGCCAGTCGGGCAACCCCTCCTCGGAGCAGCTCTCCTAACGGCCCTGGAAGGCTTGCTCAGGTCCCCAGCACAGACACCGGATCTACCTCTGTGGCACCACTTCTATGCCACACCCTCCCCTCACTATTTGTTTAAAAGGTGGTGTCCTGCGAGGCTGGAGGACTGAGGGAAGCAGAGGCCATGTTCTCTTCATGTCTGTGTCTTCCAAAGGCAACTCAGGGCCTGTCACATAGCATTCGGGATGGAGGGATGGTTGGTGGATGGATGTGTGGATGGATGAGTGGGTGGATGGTTGCAATTTTGAGATAAGGCTGGCCTTCTAGGGGAGGATGGGCTGTGAGCAAGGGTCCCTAGAGTGGAGGAGTCACAGAATATCCCCCTCCCTCACGCCACCCCTTCTATCCCCCACCACCCCCCCATTCAGTGCCTGGCCTGGAGCAAAAATTTTTCCAACCCAACTGTCAAAGCAGGTGGACCCTCATCAGGTAGCCGCAGGGTCACAAACCACTCCCCGCCACACCCACACCCAAGAAATCACTGGGCACTTTCTGTCTTGCTTTGCTAACAGTTTAATGAAACAGAACTGAGACGTGGTCCCAGACGTAGGTCTGAGAGGTAGGTCTCTGTTCCTAACCCTCATTCAAAGCAGCTTCCATTTTTCTTCTTCCCAGTGTTGGAGGCAGGAGCAGTCAGTGTCCACCAGGGCGGATGGGACTGAGGGCGCTGTGGGACGGGCAAGCAGGGAAGGGTCGGGTGTTGGGAGGAGGAGAGAGCAGAGACGGGGCAGGGGAGGAGCTGTGCGCTCGGGGAGCTGGGCGGGCTCTTCTCCCACACCCGCCTCTGGATCACTTGGCTCTGTCGGCTCTCTGAACTGCGAACGCAGCTGCCCGGTGGACCTTCCTGGGATGATGGACGGTGTCTCCGTATCCACTGTCCCGTGCTGTCGCTTGTGAGACTGAGGACATGAGTTCTCCCTTACTTCACGCTTGGTTAAGTTGTGTATATGCGGCCCCACATGGGCAGACAATGGTCCAGGCTGTCCTGGGGGGGCAGAAGCGAATCTCCATGTTCCTAGAGAAGTACACATCCCGGTGCTGGGTACAGGACCACCTCTTACCTTTCCTTGGTGTCTGGCCCCAGGGAAAACTGAGTTTGATGGCGTAGATGGGGCCATGAGGTAATGAAGCAGCTGACTGTCTGGGGAAGGAGTGCTGGGAGAGGACATTTGTCTCGTCCTTGGGGTTTGGGGGAGAAGGCTGGGGAGGAAGGCTGAGCCACTGGAGGAGCCTAGAACAGTTGCACAGGATGGGGACCTGGGCTGCCTGTAGGCGGCGGGCTGAGGACTGGGACGGTGGTGCTGCGGGAGGCAGGGCGAGGGAGGGCTGCAGCGCTCCGGCAGTCAGGAGAGGGGGCTACACCAGAGCCAGACCCCATGAAAGAGGTGGGACTGGCTTTGGGGGACCTGTGGGATCTGAAGCCAGGCTCCACAGGGGTCCATGTGGGAGGAGGAGCTGTACCCTCCCATGTATCCTGCAGGCCCCAATTTCCGGGGGCGGGGTGCCCCACGGCCAGAGAAACCAGCTCTGGAGCCAGGAACCAGGGTGAGGAAGGGGCCTCTCCCAGGAACGCTGTGTGAGCCTAAGCCCGTGCCTCAGTTTCCCCATCTTAGCCCCTGGAGGGCACACAGCCTGGGTAAATAGGGACAGGCAAGGGAAGGGAGGGAACCTGTCCCCCTTGGCAGTTTTTACTGGGGAAACACAGGAATAAAGTCTCTCCCCTGAGACCGAGTCCCGAACCACTGGCTTCCCCAGCAACACTCGGAAATGCCTGCTTGCTTCCGGGACGCTGTCCAAGTTTAAGCAAGAGCTTTTTCAGATGCATCCCAAAGCCCGGCTGGGGCAGGCGGACTGCTACTGGGCATCTGTGACCCGAGCATGTTCCCCTACTCCCCCATCCAGAACTGAGGCCATTGGCCATGTGGTCCCCACACACCCCACCCATGTCCCCTTCCTTGTCCATCCTTCAGGTTCCCTCGCCTTACTGTGGACCCCAAAGGTCCCCCAGCCAGTCACCCAGCACTTCATTCCGGGGCTGAGCACCAGGGAACTGGGAGAAAGGGTGACAGGCTCACGAGCCTGGGGAGTGTCCCCAGGGCCTCCAGTCTCAGCAGGACGATGTCCGCGTCACCCCGCGGCCGACAGGCTCACATTGAATTTGGGGTGACAGATGATCTCAGCCACTCTGTGCAGCTGGTCGTGGTCGTAGAGACTCAGCTGCCCGACCTGGACCCTGTTTTCTGTGGCTCCAGTGCAGGCCTGGGAGAGGACCAGGAGCTGTTCCAGGAGCCTGAGTGGGGGAAGCACTTGACCCCTGGCCCCCAGCAGCAGGAGGGCCTCTGGGGTTCCGAGCCTGAAGGTTCCCCCGGACACCTTCCGAGCTGCATGAACCCTGGATCTCCTGTCCCAGCCCAGGACACTGTCCCCTCCCATTGCATTGTCCCTCAGCTCGCTGCCCTCCCCCCGCCCCCCAGAGGAGCAGGCACGTGAATCACTCAAGGTGCAGCCCAGCGGGCGGCGGTCAGCACCCACTGGGGGTGGCTGAGGGAACCCCCACAGATGTGCTGCCACTGGGCACGCTCGGCGTTGAGCAGCCTCAGGGTCACCTGCCACAGCCCCTTCCCGGCAGGGACGTCATCGATGCCCGCCAGCTCAGTCCCCAGGCCAGGGTCTGGGGACACGCAGGGAGGAGCCCTCAAGGACCCAGGTGCCCCTGCCTGGCACTCGGCACAGCCTCCCACACTCAATCACTCCCTCAGCCGTCCTCACCTGGGGGTCCCCACCCTGTCCCGCCCAGGTCAGCACAGGCTGAGATCACCCGCGGGACTCAGGGCAGCAGGGGTATTGCTCCACACTAGGCCTCACCTGGGGTCGTGAGCTTCGAGCCCCCCAGGCTGGGGAGGGTCAGGTCCCACAGCATCTGCAAGGGGAGAAGGAAAGTCTGGAGTCGGGAGACCAGGGCCAGGACCCCTCTGGACAGGGAACGGAGAAGGCAAGGATCTGAGTGGGTCCTTACTATGCCAGGTCCTCTGCCTTCTGCCCCCGGGGCCTCTGAGCCCCTTTCTTCTCCCTGTCCAGGAAGTGGTGTGGTGAGAGGTGGGGGGCTCTGGGGCAGGGCTTCCCCTGTGCAAGGGGTCACAGCATCAGCATTTGCAGAGAACACACCGTGGCTGGCCCGGGCTTGGGTGCCAGGGACACAGGGGACAAAGTGGACATGTGTCCGTCCTGGGGGGATCAGGGACCTCCGTGGCAATGAGGGCAGTGAGGACAGGAGGTGCCCACGGTCAGGAGAGGCCTGTCCTAGGAGCCTGGTCAGAGGTCAGACCCGAAGGATAAGGGCAGAGCTGGGTTCCTGTGTCCACACCCACCTGTGGACCCACCTAGGAAAGAGGGCAGCCCTGGTGGGACCGCCAACTCCCCCAGGTGGCCCCACCAGAGTCCCAGGAGCTTGATCTGCGCTGGTGAGGGCTGGAACTCAGGGACCTCTGCGGGGACCCCACATGGAGCCCTCCTATCTCCTCCTGGGGCTGGACACCCCCTTGGCCAGTGTGGGAGAAGGCTTCCCAGGTGGAGTGCTAGGATCTGGCTGAGTTTGTTGACATACGGGTGCTGTGTCTGGGGAAGGGTCCCGTCATCACCACCCCAGCTGGGTCCCTGCTGGGTACAGAAGCCCGCAAGGTCAGGGATGAAGGGGCAGGGGCCGCTTGCAGGCACCAGAACTGTCCCACCACACTGTCCCCCTGGCACCCGCACAGCTGCCACTGACCCCCGCTGGCCCCCACAGCCAACCTCCCACCTCATCGACTCCCAGCACCCCTGACCCCTTCCCCTGCTCAGCCAGCTCGTGTGGCGCGCCCACACAGAGGAGATGGGAAACCAGCCCCACCAGGACCTCTGAGGAGGGGTTTCCCAAGCTTGGGAGAAGCTGGACAGTGGGCCTCCGTCTGGTGGCTGCGCTGCAGACCTGGGGGCTGCCACTTTTCAGACCCCCACATCCCCTGTGCAGGAGGGGAGCCCAGAAGGCCCCGGTGCCTTTGCAGACACGCAGGTCTCGGCAGCTTCTCCAGGCGCTTGGGTCCTGGTTTATCGGCTACGAGGAAATCAGGAACGTGAGAGCTGTGGCCTCTTTTAAAATGTTTTCTTTTTAGTGTTTAGTTGTTGTTGTTGTTTTTAAGTTGGGGGTGGGGAGTTGGGGGTTGGAGGGAAGGAGCCAAGCTGAGATTTCTGGGAGCTGAGCCATCGAGCAGGGCAGAGCAGCCCCTTGGCCCCGACAATGGCCTTGTGCGCTATGGGAGGCAGACCTGGCTGTCATGTTACAGAGCCCCTAGGAAATGCAGAGGTGCCAAAGGGGACCCCCGTTTTCCTGGTGAACTTGTCCTCTGGGCGGATGCCACCCCCCACAGGAGGACCTTAAGGGGCCAAGGCATACAGGACACGCTTCAGAATAAACCAGCCTTGTCAGATGGGACTTTGAACACCCAGGAAAGGAGCCTGTGAAAGGGAGGGAATGGTCTGTGGCACCAGCCGGCCACACTGTCCAGGAGAGGAGGGGGCTTGCGGGACAGTGGGAGGAGGACCCCAGGGGCATCCCCCCAGATCCCACACCTCAGCCGTGGCTTCAGAGGGACCAGAGGGAAGCAGGCAGGAAGGAGAGGAGGGAGTCTGGGGCAGAGAACCACAGCCCATCTCAGCGGACATCCTTCTGGGAAGAGAAGCACAGAAACCTGCCCTAGACCCCTTCCCTCTCCGCTCTGCCGGGCCTGGAGATGCCAGCGTCAGGGACCCCCAATAGCCAGGCCTGGTCGGCCAACCCCCTAAACCCCTAGATGCAGGAGAGTCAAGCACGCACAGCCTTGGAGGGTTTTCCCGCCATGTTTAATAACCTAATTCCAGCAGGATTCCTGGGCTTTCCCCACCTGTACTCCCCGCTGAAGCCTCGCCCCTGCTCCCTTGCCCTCTGCAGGGAAAACAGGGTGCAGAGATGAGGAGGAGGGGGCGTCGGTCCCTTCTAGGGTCCCAGAAACAGAGGGACATACTAGCAGATCGAGGACACGTCGCTCATGACGCGGGTATACACCCCAGGGAAGTCGCAGTCGCCACACCTGTAGCCCCAGCTCGCGAGACCCCCCTGGACCCAGGTGCAGTTCCACGGGACCCCCAGGGTCCAGCTCTGGGGATAGAAGCCACTGAACAAGAGCGTCCCACGTCCCCACGATAAAGGGACCGGTAGGTCCCACGGTCCCAGCTAGAAGGGGACCAAGCACGCACCTGGGGCAGCCTGGGACCTCACCTGGCAGGAGTCCCAGCCCTCGCTCCAGGCACACAGCATGTCACCCTTGATGATCTGATCGTTGGGTCCGGAGAGTTCTGGGAGCGGTGATCACACTCCCTGTTCCTCACGATGGGAACCTCCACTTCCTGTAGGTGGTGGGGGGCAGCGGCTCTGTGGGGGGGTGCTGCGTGAGAATGGGGGTTCCTCGCCTTCCCATCTCACACGTACTCCTACTTTGTGCTGGGACCCCCGCCCCGGTCTATCAGTGGGGGCAGGGGACATCCCCGCGGCCAGCCCTGACCTGGGGTCCAGCACCAGACCTAGTGCTATTTCCCCACGTCGGCCGTGCTTGGGGTCAGGCTGCAGCACCAGAAGGTCGGATGCCTGTCTGGCTCCAGGATGTGGACTCGCTCGCCAGCGTCCGGGCTCCCATGCCAGTGTCCACAGTAGGATCCACAGCCTCCCCAGGAAAATTCTGCCTCAGCCACTGAGGAGCTGGGATCTTGGTGGGTCACCCACACTCCACGAGCCTGGGTTTATTCCCCCATGACTCAAGGGCCCCTGTCTGCCCTCTGACTGTGGTGCCAGAGTCCAGGTGGGATGTGGTGGGGGGACACCAGGTTGACAACCTCAGAGAGAGCCAGGGGGTCCTCCAGTCCCAGCAGAGCGATGTCCGCACAGACAGGCTCTCGTTGAACCTGGGGTGACAGATGATCTCAGCCACTTTGTACAGCTGGTCATGGTCGTAGAGTCTCAGCTGCCCGACCGGGACCCTGAAGGCACCAGCCTCCAGGTTCTTCCTGGGGAAGCGGAGAGCCGGGCTTCTCAGGGCAGGCTGGGGGCTCTCAGAGCTGGGGGACCCCGAGAAGCCCGTCTCCCACAGGGGGACCCTGCACATGCACATGCATCTGTGCACACCTCCAGCCACGGGAATGGAGAAGGCAGGACTCTCGGCTCCGGGCAATGGGCAGCGGTCAGCACCCACTGGGGGTGGCTGATGGACCCCCTGCAGATGTGCTGCCACAGGCTGTGCCTCAGGTTGTAGAAGCTCAGGCTGACCGGCCACGGGTCCGGCCACGGGTCCTGCCACGTCACAGCCCCCACGATGCCCCCCAGCTCACGCCCCAGGCTGGAGTGTGCAGAAACAAGTGGTGGGGCCATGAGGGACCCAGATCATGACCTTCCCAGAGCTCAGGAAAGGACAAGGCAAGCTTTTCCCTAAGGGAATGGGGACCGTCCCTGTTCCTCCTGGTTGAGTCCCAGGAGCCCTGAGCATATTGGAGGGGATCGGGACTCACCACGGGTCCGGGCACAGAGTCCCCCAGCCAGGGGATGGTCAGAAACAGCCACCACAGCATCTGCAGGGTGCCCGGCGGGGGAGAGCTCAGGCCCAGTACCAGCTTCTCCATGACGGTTCCTTCCGAGGCCATCCCTCCAATCCCCCATTCATCCTAACAATACAGGAAGTGGCCGTGGCAGGCTAGGCTTCTCCGGGGCTGCAGCCCAACAGGTCTTCTTCCATGGGCCAGTAGTGACAGGGCACAGGGCTGGACCCTGGGTGGGTGGAGGAGAAAACCTCCCGGGGCCACCCTGTGACAGTGGGTCCCATCACAAAGGACATGGTCATGACCTTGATGTCTGCAAAGAGTGAGAATTTGGTGGGAAGACCCCCCTCCCCACCGTCTGCTGCCTGAGGGAGTGCCTCAGGCTGAGACGGAGAACTTGAAGCCATTCTGCCCTCTGCTTGGTGATGCCCCGCGCGCGGCCCACGGTCCTGCTTCCTCTGTCCCAGTCAGTCGGGGCAGTGGGGCGGGGGGGTGCCCTGAGCAGACGAGCACACTCCACGCCTGGCTTCCCTTCGGACGTCGAGGCTAAGCTGGGATATTTCCGGACGGAGATGGTAGGATTCCCGGAGTCCCTCTCAGTGGCAACCGTTCTGCTCTGTCTGGGACTCACAGAGGGCACCCAAGATGGGCTCGAACGTTCTACCAAGTTGTGCTTTGTCTTTCTTTCATGGAGAGTGTCTTGGCCTCCCATGCTCGCCCAAAAGAGGGGAAGTGAGGGGGTGCCCAGGGCCTGGGGTCCTCGGCCTTCCAGGAAACTTGCCTGAGGTCCTCTGGGAGACCCGCGCTCCCGGGGCCTCAGCCACTCCCTGAGGCCCCCACAGTGTCGCGAGAAGAGATTAGGCAACGGGGCAGTGACGCCCCCCAGGCCCCCGGCCCAGCCAGAGCCATGGAGCCTCCTGCCCCAGGGAGGACCAAGAGATGCCGGGATGCCCACACAGCCCAGAAGAAGGGGTGAGAACCCCAGTCCCAACCTCAGGGCGGAGACAGGATCCCCATTCTTTTCTGCTCATGCTAGCTTTCGACAAGTAGGGTCAGAGCACGCAGCATGGTGTGGGGCGCTGGGGGGCCCCAGGGCAGGGCAGGGAGGGCACTGGGGTGATGGGCCCACTCCCGTCTTCTGTCAGGCCCTGGCTCTCCGCTCCCTTCAGCAGGGGCCCCCAGAACAGGGCAGGAGGCTCCAAAAGGCCTTGGGCCTATGGCCTGCAGGTGCCCAGGGTGGGGGTGCTATGGGGGGCCCTGGCACAGGTGCAGCCAGATGGAGAGCCTAGAAATGCAAACAGGGTCTTCCCTCAGAATGGGGGCATCTCTGGAGGAGCCCCCTGGAAAGCCCCAGTTTGAGCCCCAGGGACACACTGGGAATGTGGAAACGCACAGCCCTCGAGGAGGCCGTGATCCTGGGCGTGGGTGGTCAGCCCTGGCACACTCCTGTCCTCTCCGAGAGGCCGCAGGAGGCCCAGGGCCGTGCGTGGGTGGGCAGGCCAGCACAGAGACCGATGCACGCTTGTACGCACGCCATTCTGGTGTCATTCAAGGTGAACACAAGTCATTGAGAACCCAGCAAGCCCCCCTTTAGAAGCCACAGGACTATATCCTCAGGAAAGTTCCCAGGCATAGCAAAGCTTTGCCTCCCTTTGAAACAGTTTAGATAAAACTCTTAAAGGAAAATGTTGCAAGAGAGATATCCAGCAAAAGAAACCAAGTATCATCACAAAAGTTACTGTTATCTTTTTTTTAAAGATAGTATCAAAGTCAAAGAGAAGATAGAGCCAGGGAAACCCAGGTCCAACCGTCCAGATGATACCAACCTGGCGACAGAATTAAGAAAGTCAGACCAGGAGGCTGGAGGCGCAGACGCGGTCTTCTCTTCCCGTGGACACCTGTTCTAGAAAGGGAGAAAAAATGAAAAAATGAAACAGGGATAGTTGAACAATATAAAATAATAAATCAAGGCGGTAGGAATCAGCCCGAGAATATTGGCGATTGCAATAAACCCAGAGCAAGTGAACTTACCGGTGAAGACGTCAGTAATGAAGGTGGATGTACACCGCTTGCAAGACAGAACCGAAAGCTGAAGGGAAGAGATACTGCAGGCAAGTGCCAGGAAAAAGATAGCACGATTCATTAAAAAGCTTTTTTGATAAGTTGGATTTTGTCAAAATTCAGAACATGCTCATCCAAAAACACTCCAAGGAAACGGGAGAGCACGGAAGTTGCAGGCGGGGAGAAAACATTTGCAGAAGATAAAATACTTGTACCCAGAACGCGTAAGGGGTTGTCCACACCATAATGAGGAAGCAGAAAGCCAAGTAAAGAAATCCTGAAAAGATGGGAACACTCCCCAGAAGGAACCACACACCGGCAGACGGGCGTGGGAGAAAGTGCCGGCCGTCTTTTGGCATTAGGAAGAGGCAGAGTAAGACCAATGCACAGCTGTGAAAGCGGGATCGGGGCAAGATTGGGGGGAAAAAATGCGGGAAGCCGAAGGCCGGGGAGAGCTAAGTGTCATGGACCACACCGGGAGCCAGGATGCCGACAGCGGATCCGCTTCCAGCCAGATTGCGGGAGACCCGTGTCGGCCGACAGTCTGCAGCAGGGTGGGGGTGGGGGTGGGTCGTGTATAAACCAAGACAAAACCAAACAGTAAAACTGTAGGCCAGTGAAGGTGACAGCCATGTGGTCTGTGAGGGCCAAGTGCCAGTGCCGTGTGGTTCCATGAGTGGGACCTTCTGGAAAAGATAGAATCACAGGCGGAAAACACATCATGAGCCACCAGAGGCTGCGGGACAGGGGGCTTAGGCACGAGGGGGCACAGGGGGTCTGGAGTGGGGGGACTGATCCCTGACTGTGCACGTTTGTCACAACTCAGGTCCACACGCTCAAGCAGCTGGATTTTCCCTCCTAAACCTGAAACGTGACCCTAGAGTGGGAGCCCGGAAGTAATAGGTATGGAAATCATCATGAAAGTGGGACCGTTGTAGCTATTTTGTTAAAAAGGAAAAAAGGCACCAGACACGGATATTTTAAAGATGGGTTCTGTCAAAATTTTTAGCCATTTGTCAGCCCGGTTTGAAACAAGATCTTCTCTCCCAAAAGAGGGAAAGAGTGAAACCCACACACCTTGTCCTAAGATGCCACTGTGAGGCTAGCGTCACCCCCAGACCATTCATTCTAAGAAAGGACAATGGAGGGGCACCTGGACGGCTCCTTCGGTTAAGCGTTTGGCTCTTGATCTCCACTCAGGTCTTGATCTCAGGGTCGTGAGTTCAAGCCCCGCGGGGAGACGCCACCCCAAGTGGATCATGATTCGACGTATCTTCTATGAAATTAAAAAAAAAAAATCAGCCAAGAGGGAGTATGACCTTCACTTTTATTTAATATTGCGTTGAAGTTGTAGCTAATGTAACGAGAAATGGAAAAGAAAAAAAAAAGCCCAGCATTCTCACGTACCACCAGTAAAGCCCTGGCCATTCCAGTGAGGAGATGCCACTTCCACATCGGTACGAGTCTGTCTGCTCAAAGGGGTACAAGAATCCAAGAAAGGAAATTATGAAAATTATTAGGATCTTTTTTCCTAATTTTTTAAATACACATACATATATCTTAGGAGCACCTGGGTGGCTTGGACGGTGAAGGGTTCGACTTGATCTCGGCTCAGGTCACGATCCCAGGGTCCTGGGATCAAGCCCCGTGTGGGGCGCCGAGCTCAGTCGGGGGTCTGCTTGGGATTCTCTCTCTGCCCTTCCCCCCGCCCTCTCTCTCTCTCAAATAAGTAAATAAATGTGTGTGTGTATATCTTAGACATTTTAAGTGCACAGTTCTGTGGCATTTAATCCATTCATAATGTACAGCCGGACCCACCATCCACTTCCAGAACTTTCTCATCTCGCAGAACTGAAGCTGTGTCCACATTACACAGCGCCCCTCCCCCGGCGCCCGGTTTGTGCCATCTGCTCTCCGTGTCTGTGGATTTGATGACTCCAGGGACCTCAGAGAAGCGGGAAAGTGAAACATCTGTAACTTTATGGCTGCATCTGCTTCATTTCGTGTTGAAATTAGAACAGGCACATCCTCCGGGTTCATCGTGCTGGAACAGGTGTCAGAACCCCCTTCCCCAGGCAGCATCCCTGTCCCCTACGTGGATGGAACGCGTCGTGCGTACTATTCCCCTGGCAGTGGGCACTCCGCTTGCTCCCACCTTTCAGCACCCGCAGACGGTGCTGCTACGAAAGTGGGGCAGCTCCTGGGATAGACTTTTGAGGAGACATAAACCGAAGGGGGCTCTGCTGTGGCTGGAAGGACGGCGTGTCACGGAGACGTTAGTGCCTCTAGAGTCTACGTGATTCCGATGCCAATCCCAAGGGGGCCTTTTGATGGACTTTGGTGAGATTTCCAAGAAGTACTACCGAATGCTCCGGGGCTCCCAGTCACCTGGACACTTCTGAAGGAGAGCGGGAGGGAGGGGGAGAGCGGGAGGGAGGGACACCCTTACTGCACACAGTGGGGCCAAGCTTCCTTCCGCGTCAGCCCGTCACACTGACTCTGGGTGGTGGTGTCCGCGCTGGGCCGAGCCTCACGGGGATCACCTGCTGGGTTCAAAGTTTGAATCACCACTGTGAAGCCGAGCACATCATTGTATCCCTCTGAGTGCCAGTTTCCCCACTGGAGACCTGGCAGATCTCCTGGGCTGCAGCTGGTGGACGCTGCTGAGTTTCTCTCCCTCTCCTGGGACCAGGGCTGATTACTGGTCCGTCAGTCAATCAACAAACATTCCCTGAACCCGGCCCTGTGCCTGGCACAGGGCCGTGAGAACACCATGAACAAAAGGGATAGTGGGTCTGCCCCAGTCTGGGTTGGAGGATGTGATCATTTGAGACAACACAGGAACTGAGCGGGGACGAATGGGGTAGGGGTGACTTAGGCTCCATCACAGGGAAGGTGTCTGGGAAGGGTGGGCGTCGGCAGGTCTCTGGAGGGTTGTGGTAAAGAACCCCGAGCTTGGGGTACCTGGGGGGTCCATCGGTTGAGCGTCTGCCTTCGGCTCTGGTCATGATCCCAGGGTCCTGGGATCGAGCCCCGCATTGGGCTCTGCTCATCGGAGAGCCTGCTTCTCCCTCTGCAGGTGGCTCTCCCTGCTTGCGCTCTCTCTCTCTTTCTCTCTCGCTCTTTCTCGCTCTCTCTCGCTCTCTCTCTCTCACTGACAAACAAAATCTTTAAAAACAAAAGAACCCTATTCTTGACTCCCAGAGCAGGGAGCTCCGGCACCCCCATCTCCCTCCTCTCCTATTTGCAGTCAACGGTTCTCCTCAGGACAAAGGGACATCCTTGGGGACAGGAGGCTTGCACCTGGAGGTGAGGACATGGGTGTTCCTTCCCTCCAAAGACCGGAGGCAGCCTGCTGTGCCTGTCGGAAGGCGGAGGGAAGCTGGCCTCAGGGGAGTCTCACGCCCACAGGCCGGGGAGAATTGCCCCAGTGGCGGCTTCGGAAGTGGGCGGGTTGGAGTATCTGGCGGGGATGGCGATCTCGGCGGATGTTCTGGAAGGCTTTACCCTGCCTAGGATGCGTTCGAAGTGCCCCAGCTAGACATGAGAGCTCCCGAAAATGCTGAGCATGAGTTTTCCACCAACAGGTTTACATGACGTGTGGAACAGTCCCCAAGTTTGTGGTCCTCCGGCGGCCCCCACCCAACACTCCGCCCGGCTCACCCCCATGGGCCAGCAGGACCCCAGGCGGCGCTGAGGTGAAGAGCGCCCCCGCACCAGCTGCCCCTGAGCCCTGCCTCAGAGTCTGAAGTCACCCCAGCTGCCCACCCAGCGCATCTTCCTCCAGGGAACCCTCAGGGAGGCCGCCGGAGGGACACCAGGTTGACAACCTCAGAGAGAGCCAGGGGGGTCTCCAGTCTCAGCAGGGTGATGTCCACGCCCCCCGCGGTCGGCCTGAGGCCCTACAGCACGTCCGCAAGCCCCGGGGCTTCCTGCACGCCCATAAACTGCATGTGTTGGTTTTTGGGAGTTTGGCGGTTCAAATCAGTTTCTCATTTAAAACACGAGGGGCGCTTGGCAGACTCCACCGGTGGATCATGGGACTCTTGACGTCAGGGTCCTGAGGCTGAGGTGGTCCCATACGTGACCAGCACTCGCTAGCACTAGGCCGATGGGCCACTAAGGGCCAGGCTGACCCTGTGTCCACCAGCTGGGGTGACACCGCGGACAGGTGCGGGTGTTAGGGAGATGAGGTGGGGAAGGACGAGGGGCTGGGGGCTGGGCCTTCATAGTACGTGGCTCCCTGCAGCCCCTTCTGGGATCCCCGGGGTGGGTGGGCTGTGATGCCAGGGTTTTGGACAGGGCGTTTCTGGAACAGACCTCAGGAACCAGGAACTTGCTCTGGGCCGGCAAGTCCCCTCGCCACATCCCACCTGGACTCTGGCCACCACAGTCGGAGGGCAGACAGGGGCCCTTGAGTCTCGGGGGAAGAAACCCAGGCTCACAGAGTGTGGGTGACCCACCAAGGTCCCAGCTCCTCGGTTGCTGAGGCAGAATTTTCCCAGGGAGGCTGTGGGTCCTGCTGCGGACACTGGTACGGGAGCCCAGACTCTGGCGAGCGAGTCCACGTCCCGGAGGCAGACGGGCATCCGAACTTCAGGGGCCGCAGCCCGACCCCCAGCACTGCAGGACAGACTGCAGGAAAGGTACGGAGTGTCCAGGCCCAGCCGGGATGGGCACCCCAAGGGCGGTCCCTTTAGCTGCTGGATTTTTCTCCCTGAGGCTGAGAACTCCAGCTAGGTCCCAGTGCCACCTGGGACCTGGGGATGCCCATGGATCTCGCCTGACCCGCCTGCCCTGCCTGATACCTTCCACAAGGTCTGGAGAGTCGGCTCCAAAGGGATGGCAAGACTCCCCCCAGAGAACTGAAGCCACTCTCTCCCTTCCCCACCATCTGTCCAGGAGACAGAACTGCCCCCAGGGACAAGGTGGCCGTGGCTCAGGGCAGGGGGAGGACACCATGTGGCTGGAATCTTCAAGTCCTGGGCAGGGGCTGGCGGGAGGGAGAGTGTGGACCTGCGACACTCCCAAGCCAGTGTGTGCCCCGCAGCCCCAGCCTCTCTGAGCAGTCCCCAGATCAGCCACAGAGTGACTCCCTCCCGACCCTGAAGGCCCTTGGGGGCGGGACGCCATGCAAGACAGGCCAAGACCCCATTAGCTTGGGGGGTCCACCTGGTGGCCACAGCCTAAAGCACAGAGACCCCCCCCAAGACCGGCGGTTGCCCTGAAGCGCCCTGACCCTGGTCCCCCAGCCCCACCCGCACAGCCCTCGTGGGGGTCCACCCCGGGGAGGCGGGCACAGGGCTCACTGACTGAAGCCCACAGCCAGCTGGCACCTGCTCCAGGAGCCGGTGGCACTCACGGGAGGGGGCTGGGACTCCTGGAGCTGCCTTGCCAGTCTTCACGTGACCTGCAGTCCCCCAGAGCCCACCGGAGGGCAGCCAAGGGCCCACCCAGGAAGGAGGTGGGGCCGGCTAATTGGAAGAACCTGGCGGGGTTAGGGGTCCAGCTCCCTCCCACAGCGCCGGACGGAGCCCCTCCAGACACCCGCGGACCCCAGCCTGGGCAGAGCTGCTCAGCCAGTTGTGACATTTCAAGGACCTCCTAAACCCCTGGTCGAGACATGCGTGTGTGTATGTGTAGGTGTGCTCAGCGGCCCCAGGTCACATAAACCCACCGCCTCTTGTAGAGCGGCACATTTAAAAAATATTTTCACACGGAATCACCAAATGTGTCCCCTGGGGCTTGAACTGGAAATATCCAGAGAGGTGGGGTCTCCTCGCCAATGATGCCTTCCTTCTTTACTTCCCAGGAGGACATCCCATTTGCATACCGACGCTTTTACATTCAGCTGCACCGGTGACAGGTCCTGTGGGGGACCTCCTGCCCAGAACACTGGGGTCCCTGGGGGGCTGTTGGGACAGCTTGAGAGGAAGTGAATGAAGATGGCTGCGGGTCCCCCGGAGGCTGGCGCTGGGGATTTGCGCTGGCCCTGGGCTGGCTCCACCTGGAGACCTCCCCTCCTGGGGGCTCAGGCTCCTGGCTTCAGTCAGGACTCAGGGGGCCGGGGGCGGGGCTGGGGGGTCCCCTGGTCTCAGCCCGAGCAGGGGCTGGCGGTGGCCCCAGACAGCAGGTGTTCAAACTGCGCCACGAGGAAAGGAAAACAGAGTTAATGAAAACCTAAGAAGTTTCACTATAGAAATAAAAATCAGAGGACGAGAGGCTATACTCATTAAAAAACACGTTTTCTTCCCCAGAACTCATTCCTGATTTCCTTTCCCCTCATCTCTCCTTTGCTAGTTGATGCCGCTGGGAGGGTCGTCTGTGACTCGCAGATGACCCTCTCTGCTCCCAGTACCGTATGTGCTTGTCGGTCTTCAAAACCTGATTTTATCTTAAGCCACCTCTACCCCAGCAGGCCGCAGGCCACGTGCCCGCAGGAGCGCTGCTTGTCGGGAGCCACTGTGAGTGTGAGCTGGAGGACGCCAGGGTCAGGGGCTGCTGCTAGAGACCCAGCAACACGCGGCTGGTGGACCTCGAGGTGAAAACAGCCCAGCGCCAGGGGGACAGAGGGGCCCCGGTGTGCGGACCGGCCGCCAACACTGGCTCTGAAGGTGGACCAAGGTACCCTACGCCAGGGAGTACCTGGTGGCTCGAGAAGCTGGAGACCACCAGGAACAAGGTCTGCTCTAGAACCTTCCACACCTCTCTCGAGCTGGTGAGAGCCTAGGGCTCCCCGGTGAGAACCGGGAGGTGGACAGGGTGCCCCGTGATGGGGGCCTGTGTGGGCGGCCTCAGTGGGTGTGCTGGCTTGCGTGCGGGGTGGGCCGCCATGCGGGACCGGGGCAGCTGTCCCTCAGAAACCGAGGGAGAAGGTTGGCCGGCAGGCAGAAGGGAGGCAGGAGGGTCGCCTGCCCTCTCTCCAGAAGTCTCAGCTGACATGCATCCTGTGGCCGAGGGAGGGTGAGTCAGAGCCAGCTCCAAAATCTCCCACTCTCAAGCGACAGGCCTTGCTTCGGTTCCCCCCGGGGTGCAGACAAGCCATGGGGCCAAACCTGGTTTCCACGGGGCAAGGATGCAGAACTCATTCTAGGGGGACGCTGCAGCTGCAGCACATCTCCCCACCCACAAGCCAAGAAAAGAACTGCATCGTGGGAGTGAGGGAAGGCGGCCCAGGATGGAGAAGGCCCTTCCCTGTGCTCCTGGGCCCACAGTGGCCTCCAGGATGGGGGTACGCGGCGGTCACTGCGGGAGACCTGGCCCCAAGGCCCACAGCCAGGCTGGGCACAAGGCCGGCCGCCTGAGGTCACTACACTCCCCAGTTGCCCCTAATTGTCCTACTGGTGGTCGCTGTCTCCTCCCCCGGGTCCCTGGAGTGGGGAGAGAGAGAAAGGAAGGGAAAACAGGAGGTGGCCCACCTCTGTGGCCTTCCTCCCACTGGGGCAGCCTCTGGAAGCCCCAGAGAGGAAGGGGTCAAGGGTGGATCCCCCAGTCTCGAGGCCTGTCAGCATCCCCAGTCCCTGTCACTGTCCAGGTGTCACTGTTGAAATCTGTCTCCATGTCCCCACACACCACAGCCCACCCGCAGACGCTGCTCTGGGCTCAGGCCCCACTGCCCTGGGAGGGTCCCCACTGGCTCCCCGCTCTGCCCAGCCTGGAGACAGCTGCGCGACCATCCTCCAAAGCACCAGGCTTCCCAGGGGCGCTTGGAGGGCAGTGTGTGTGTTGGTCTGACCGGGCACTAGGCAGGGAGGGCGCCAGTGCAGAGTGGGCACTCCGTTTGGGCCCCCCAGCCCCCCAAAACAAGACGGCCCGCTGGTGAGGGCACGCGGCTGCAGGACGGTGTGGAGAACACTGCTCCTGGAGGGTGCTGACCCCGAGCGCCCCAGACCCTGAGCCCGCTTCCCGGCTTTGCCTTTCCTCTGCAGATGGGCTCTGATGCCAGGTGAAGGCCTGGGATTTGGAAGCGCCTGGTGCCTCAGTCGTTACGCCTCTGCCTTCAGTTCAGGTCGTGATCGCAGGGTCATGGAATCGAGTCCTGCGTCGGGCTCCCTGTTCCGCATGGAGTCTGTCTCTCCCTCTGTCCCTCCCCGAGTTTGTGCGTTCTCTCTTTATCTTAAATAAAGAAATGATATCTTTAACTAAAAGTCCTACACTTAACACCCGGCACAAGCAGCAGGGGCCTTTGGCCTGTTCCTCTGCATCTTGGTTCCTGCCCCTCCTGCAGTGGGAGGAGGACGGGAACACCAGAGCCACGCGGACAAGACCGCAGCACAGCTCGGACCAGCAGCGCTGTGAGAACCGTGGGGCGAAGGTGCACCTGGGCCCCCTTCAGCCCACTCCCTACGGACCTTCCAGCAAGGGTTTCGCGGGTTCATTCCTCCTTCCAACACTCCCCACGGAGCCAGCCTCTGTCAGGTCCTAGGCACCGTGACAGAGAGACGAACGTCCCTGGGCTCCCAAGCTGTGGCAAGGCTAGTGCGGAGACGGACCCTGAGCGAGATCGACAGGAGTGTGCAGCGGGGCCAGCACGCTGGACGCACCTGCACGCACCGCTTGCACCCTCACACACGCACCCGCACACACCTGCTAGCACGTGCACACACGTGCATGCACCCGCTTGCACCACTCACACACACCCGCGCACACCCTCACGCACCTGCTCGCACCTGCGCACACCCGCTCACAAACGGAAGCGGCTTGTGGAGCCCCTCGAGGCCGTCGGAGAAGCTCGAGTCCGCGGTGGATGGAGCTTGCAGCGCCCGCCGATCGCCACCCTGGAAGTCCCAGGAGCCCAGCCGCCGGCGCACCACAGCCAGGTGTTAGGGTACCTGGTCCCACCTGCCGCGCCCCTGGGCCACGCCCCTCCTGCCCCGACGCTCGGGTCCGCCCGCCCCCGTGTGGCCACGAGGAGGTACTGCAAGCCCGTTGTTTCAGGCGGAACAGGTCAGGGTGCACGCAGTCATGAAGCAGAGGTCAGTACGTGCAGGTCAGGGGGCACAGGTCAGGGCGCCGACGTCAGTCCGAGCAGGTCAGGGCGCAGGTCATGACGACGACGTCAGTACGTGCAGGTCAAGGGGCGTAGGTCATGACGCCAACATCAGTACGTGCAGGTCAAGGCGTATGTCAGGTGCAGGTCAGGGCGTACGTCATGAGGACGACGTCAGTACAGGCAGGTGACGGAGCAGGTCATGACGACAACGTCAGTACATGCAGGTCAGGGGGCGTAGATCATGACGCCAACACAGTACGTGCAGATCGGGGTGTACGTCAGGAGGATGACGTCAGGACAAGCAGGTTAGGAGGCATAAGTCATGATGACAACGTCAGTGCGCGCAGGTCAGGGGCGCGGGTCATGAAGCCGACGTCAGTACGTGCAGATCAGGGCGTACGTCATGAGGACGACGTCAGGACATGTAGGTCTGGGGGCATAGGTCATGCAGCCGACGGCAGCACGGGCCGGTCAGGGGACGCAGGTCAGGGTGGCGACGGCAGTACGCGCAGGTCAAGGGCACAGGTGGGGCGCGGAGGCCAGGGCGCTCCGGTGTCCTGTCGCAGAGCACAGGAGAGCAGGTTAGGGCGCTCAGGGAGCTGAGGTCAGCGCCCCGCGTCCAAGCCTGTCCCATATCCCCACCCGCCACACCCCACCCGCAGACGCTGCTCTGGGCTCAGGTCCCGCTGCCCTGGGAGGGTCCCCACTGGCTCCCCGCTCTGCTCAGCCTGGAGGCAGCTGCACGGCCGTCCCCCAAAGCACCAGGTTTCCCACGGTGCCTGGAGGGCAGGGTGTGTGTTGGTCTGACCAGGCGCCTGGGCGCTGTGGTGGGGGGCGCTGGTGCAGAGTGGGCACTCCGTTTGCGCCCCCCACCGCCCCCAACACAAGACGGCCCGCTGGTGAGGGCGCGCGGCTGCAGGACGGGGCGGAGAGCACTGCTCCTGGAGGGTCCCGACCCCGAGCGCCCCAGACCCCGCGCCCGCTTCCCGGCTCCGCGTCTCCTCCGCAGACGAGCTCCGATGCGCGGTGAAGGCCCGGGCTGAACCCGACGTCCGTGCGGCGCCAGCCGGAGTGCACGACGGGTCAGCCACAGAGACCGCACCCCGGAGTCAGTGCGGGAAAGCCAGGCTCGCTCCTGGACTGAGCCCCGCTGCTCTCCGTCTGGGGCAGCCGGGGCCTTGCCCGCGCTGGGGGAGGGGCAGCGGGAGCTCCCCGCCCTCCTGAGCCCTCTGGCTGCCCGAGGCGAAGCACACGCCCTTGGCAAATCCTCTCCCCGGCTCTGGCCGAGTCCTTAAATCAGGGGCAGGCCATCCCAGGAAGGGCTGGACAGGGTCAGGCTGCAGACTTCACCGGGCTAGTCCCTACACGGACCCGCGGATGCCTGGATGCTGGGGTCCGTGCTAGGTCAGCTCAGCAGCCCCGGCTGTGGAATGTGCTGGTGACACTAGTCAGAAAGGAGAGGGACGGTGGGAAGGGTAGGGGGGGGCACCCACAGCTGACCTGCGGAGCGCTTCACGGGTCCTCTACGCTGGCGGCGCCGTGGCTGTGGGACGGAGGCACATCTGGTAAGACAGGCCTGGGGGGTGTGATTCACCGGGGAAGCTCTTAGGATGCGAGGCTGCGGGGCGTGTGGCGACGTCCCTTCCAGGCTGAAGGACGACTCGAACGGTGTCTCTCCTGCCTTTCCTGCCACACTTGATAACCCAGTTATTGAGCGACAACGCCTTCGTCACCTGCTGGTTTGGAGGAGCCCAGAGCACGAATCTGTTGCAGGTCCAGGCCAGCACCCGTGACCCGATGCCCAGGCTCGACGACTTGGCCCCGTGAAGGCCGTGACTTACCAGGGTCTCACAGCCAGTCAGGGTAGACTTGGCCCTAGACCTCTGTCTCTGCAGCTTGTGGCCCCTGCAGACTCCCGAGCAGTCAGCACTTAGGGTCTCCAGGGCTGGGGCCCGGGCTGGGCTTTCTCACCCCTTTCCCCCCCTTTCCCCCATGCCACACCCCTACTCCAGCCAGCAGACCTGTCCCAAGCCACGCAGGGGCCCTGCCGCAGCCTGGCGCCCAGCCTTGGGCATCTGGCAGTGGTAGGACGTTCCTGCTTCCTGCTGTGGTTCCGTCCTGCCTGGCTCCAGGAGCTCCTTCCTTCCTGGAGGACGGGGCAGTCCATCCGCGGGGCTCTCCCAGTCCGAGCCCTCTCAGAGCCCCCCCTCTCAGAACCCCACACCCTGCGCCTGCTCTTGCCGTGGCCCTGCCCAGGAGGCCGCTCCGCCACCTGCCGGCACTGCTCCCAGGAGCCACCCCGCCCCCACCCCTTCCCGCCCCCACCCCTTCCCGCTCCCACTGTAGGCCGCCAGAGGGCACCGTCTAGACGGCAGCCCCAGGCTAGGTGCCGCTGGCCAGACGCAGGCACGCAGTGACCATCGGGCATGCGAGCACCTTTCCAGGCCTGGGAGCCGCGGGGAGGGTCTCTCAGTCTGCCCCGACAGCCATCACAACAGAGGCCACAGCCTGCGGCTTAAGCAACAGACACTCCTCGGAGTCCTGGGGCGAGAAGTCCGAGATCGGGGCCCTGGGGGGGTTGGGCCTTTCCTGGCCTGCAGACACCATGCACACAAAGAGAGATGCTGATGTCCCTCTTCCTCTTCTCACTAGGGCCGGGGGCTCTCCCTGTGCACGCACTTAACCCTGATGACCTGCGGAATGCCCTGCCTCCAAACACAGTGGCACGGGAGGTCGGGACCTGAACACATGGATTTGGGGGACACAGCTGAGTCCCAAGCAGAAGCTATGAGAACTCAGCAGGGTCACACGCCCTGACTGATGAGGGAACCTGGACCAGTGAGTGCCTCGAGGGCAGCGGGGTTAGCATCGGCTCCCCAGATTCTCCTGTCATAGGCCCTGCCCTGGGGAGACCCCACCCCGTGCCCCCTGGGCCCTCCCCTGCCTCCCCACCCCCAGTCTCCAACTCACCCTGGGTGGGCCTCAGTTTCCCCCTGTTTATCTCGGTTCCTCTTCTGTGAGGCACTGGCCTCTGGTCTTCCTCCGCCAGCCAGTTCTCCAGGCTTCACGGTTTCCGTGACGGGCGTCGGTGAGCAGCTCATTATTTAGGTTACTTAGTAGCTGTGCCTTTTTTCTTTAAGGTTTTATTTTTAAGTAATCTCCACACCCAACGTGGGGCTCAAACTCGACCTCGAGATCGAGTCACATGCTCTACCGACTGAGCCATCCTGGGGCTCCAGAAATGTGGGGTCTTTTTAGTGCGTTGCATTGAGTGGCCGGGTCATCAGCTGCTAAACACACCTCTAGCTGCTCCCGTCCAGAACCCAGACAGAACTCCCTCCCCGACCCTGTTCTCCCACTCTCCAGCTGGTGGCTCTGGGCTCCAGGACCGGTTTCTTGTCCCCCCACCAGCCGGCACCCCGCAGCCCTGCGCTGGCGTCCTCAAGTCACCAGCAACCCCACTGGGTGGTCCTGACAAGACGTGAGTGGCTTTTGTGTCATCATCATCGGCGCAGTAAGAGATAACATGATCATTGGCCCCGTGACCAGTTCTCAAGCACACGGGTCAGCGGCCTTGCGTGCGTGAACAGCGACGGGAGGTTCCAGGACCCAGGCTTCCCGCAGAAGCTGCTCCTGCCAAGCCTGAGGACCCCACCGCCAGCCGCCCAGAACCGCCAGCCTGGGCCTGTCTCTAGACATTCCGCACGCCTGGAATCCTACCCCGCGTGGCCTCCTGGCTTCTGTCCCTCCCTGCGCTGCAGGTTGGTCCTGGTGGCGATGGGCGTCAGCACTTCCTGCCTCGTGTGGCCTCACGGTTGTCCCCTGTCCGGCGGCCGGGCTGCAGACCCGCATCTGCGCCCATGAAGGGGGTGTGGCTCCCGAGCTCTGCCTGGAGAATCACGCGAGCACATGCGGACCTGCTCCCCTGGCCGTGCCCGGGTTCAGTTCTCTTGCACGGATACGTAAGGGTGGAACGTCTGCGTCTTACAGGAAGGGGTTCTCAAGGCTAAACCCCAATGGGGCCATTCCAGTATCACCCAGCCTCCCCCAGCCTTCACCCCACTGTTCCGCTTGGCTGTCCTCCACGATGCCCCCCTGTGCCCGTGGCTCCGTGGGTCCCTCCAGTCTCAGCCACAAGCCTTATGTGCTGGTGACCACGGCTGGCCAACGCAGACCTTGCCTCCCAACACCGTGCACCCTCCCCTGGGGGGCCCGCCTCCTTGTACATGAGGAGGCCCAGGTCTGCACCTCTGGGGGTGTCTTGTGGTACCCAGAACCCAAAGGGCCCCAAATAGGGCCCCTGCCCACCTGTGATCCCACAAACCTGCAGACTCCAGCATCTCCAGGGTCTTGCCGTGGCCAGCTGCACAGCCTCAAGGCTGGAGGGGGTGGTCACCCTTGACTTATTCTCTTCTTCCTGTTCTCAAGCACGAGTCCTAGGTCTTCCTCCACCGGCCAGACACTCTCCTCTTCTGAGATCAGGCCGTCAAATTCCTCCCCCCAGATTCTGCCAGGAGCCAGGGAGTCAGTCTCCCTGTTGGTCCTGCTCTCTCCAAACTGTTTGCACACCCTGCGCCCTACCAGTAGGTGGGGCTCCAGGTCCACCCCGTTCCTAGAATGCTTCCCATCTCCCCTGACCCAGCCACATTACAGGACCCCCTTCCAGATTCTCCTACCCTGGCCCTTCCGAATCACTTGGCACCCCCTCCCTGACTGTGTCCCTTGCCATCATTCTCCAGACCCTCTCAACAACACCCACCAAGATGTTGTCTCCTCCAGGAAGGCTGCCCTGACCAGTGAGAAAGCACCAGGGCCCCTCCTTTCCCGCCCAGCTGTGAGAATCTCATGGTGTCGCAGGCCTCCTTTGCGGAGCCGTCCCGTCTCCTCTCTGGCCTGTCAGTCCTGGAGGCACGTCAGGGCGTTGGGCTGAGCCGATCCCCGGAGAAGGCACACCTATGGTGAGTAAGCCTCCCGCCTGCCAGGTGGGAGCCGGTGGGCAGGCGGGGGAGGGGGCAGACATGGCTGTCGGGCCCTGGGAAAGCCCTGGTGGACAGGGCCCCCGGGAACGGGGAGCACAGGGATGGTGGCACTCAGGCTGAGCCGCCCTCCCTGCGTCAGTTCTGGGCAGCGTGACTGCCCCTGAGGCTGTGCCCCTGCTCAGGGAGAGGCCCCCAGAGACTGAGAACCCGGCTAGGCTGCAGGGATGCATGTCCTTGGTCCTGAGCTTCACCAGGGCCTGGCGCCCAGAATGTGGAGACGGGGCACCCAGAACGGGGTGTGGGCGTGTGACAATGGTGTCCTCACAGGATGCCCACGTGGGGCACAGAGAACGTGTGTCCACAGACTGCTCTCAGGGTCCCAGGAGCTCGCTTTGAATACCGCGGAACCGTGGCGTGAAGGAGGCCCCTGGCTCCCAGTAAAACCTTCCTGACTCAGGTGAAGAGAAGGGCCCCCTTTGGGCCTCTGTGGTTACTGTCCTCTCTCTCTGAGCCTTGCCCCACCACGTCCACCCCCAACAAGAAAGGGCCTGTGTGTGCACACGGGGTCTTGGCAGGTAACTGTATCCGGCCGCAAGCGAGGAGTCTGGCCAGCCTGCACTCCATGTGCGGGCCGCACGGCACAGGGGGTATTGTCCCTAGCTGGGGTGGGAAGTCCCCTCTTCACACGCGCTAGTTACCTGGATAGCTGAGCTAAGACAGGAGCAGCCGGGTCCGAGAGTGCCCGTGGCTCAGTGTGGGCCAGGGTCAGACCTGCCTTGCTTGCCACTGCCATGGGGGCACCTGGGCCACAGGACATGGAACCGCATCAGAGCACCCCCAGCCCGGTGGGTGTGCTGTTCCTGCCTTCGTCCCTCCGCATATCATGAATTCCTGTCCTACCTGGGTGCAGGTTGGGAGGCAGCCAGATGGTTGTAACATGATGGGGAGGGCCATCCAGGTGCAGAGGGAGGCAGCCAGGGGGCTGTGTTTAGAGCAGGGAGGAGGGGAGGTGGGGGGGTTCACCTGGCTGTGGTGTGGGGGTCTGGAGGCAGGAAGTGCTGCAGGTGCCTGGAGGCAGTGGGCTAGGGGTCTCCGTCTCCTGGTTTGGGGCAGTAGAAGACAGCCCTGGTCAGGCCTGAGCTGCCCAGGGGCAAGGACCCACACTGGTGGTGGCTCTGGGGTCCTTAGAACCCCTCCCTCATTTTGATGTGGGGGCTCAGGCTGAGCGAGGGCTCCAGACATGGCGCCACGGGCGTTTGCACCTGCAGGCATGCGGAGCCAGCACCCTCCACAGAGCAACCCACCGAGGGACAGCCATTGGTCTCCCACGATAGCAAATGTGTCTCATCTGAGAATGAGACAGCAACGGCCAACCTCCCCTTGACCTCTGCTCGAAACACTGGGAAGGGATGAATGCCCATGTGACCCCATGCACCTGCCTCATGGCCTTTTCCATGGGTTTCAGGGAGCCAGGTTCCTTCCACGCAGTAGTGGGGGACACCTAGCCCCACCAACCAAGCCCTTTATCCTCCGCTCCTCAAGGCTCTCGCAACAATTGGGTATTTTCCACACTGGTCCCTCCGCTCTTCCTGGGCCGGGTCAGAGCAGAAGCAGAGACCCAGCCGCCAGGAGGCACATGCAACAGGGGGTTTGCCTGCCGCCCAGCCTGTTCTTGGCGTCTCTTGCAGGGGACAGTGGCGACTTGGTGGTTCACAGTAACGGGCATCTGATGACCATCTTCCTTTCTCTTTGGGAGCAGAAAGACACCATCAAACCCACAGGTCACAGCACAGGCAGGTAAAGTCCTAAGACTTTGCTCTTTCTTTGTTCTAATGTACAAAACCACCCAGTGGGCAGGGATAAGCAAACTTGGGGACCACAGACCAGATGTGGAAGGACAGGACACCTTCATGTGGCCCAGGACCTAGCTTGGAACCACTAGACGGTGCCTCTGTAGTCAGGCCAGGGGCCAAGGAGCCTGGAGCAGGCCGGGGGGTGGGGGCAGGGTCCAAGGGATGCCCCATTCCTTTGAGAAGCTTGCAAAGGCAGTCCCTTGAAGGGGGGTAGTAGGACCAGTGTCCCAGCTAGGTCACTACTACTTAGAACATCCCGGGAAAGTCTCAGCCTGACAAAGAGACCCCCCCCTCCTCCCCCACCCCGTAGAGACACTGGGTATGTCCTAGATGGAACTGGGAGGCCAAGGGACAGCAGTACAGCAGAGCCTGGAGGAGGAAGTGGAGGACACCAGCCTGGGGTGGAGGAGAGGGGGCTGCAGGGTCTCCCTGGCAATCTGCATGCGTTCCCCAGAGCTGGAAGACAAGGCTGCCATCCTCCTACAATGGGTCCTGAGGTCAGAAAGGCATGTCTGGCCCCGCAGACCCAGCCCTGCCCTCTTGCAGGGAATCTTTTCTTCCTCAGTTTGCTTTGATGTGCAAAAGTTCTTAACATGGATGAAGTCCAATTTATCTGGTTTTTTTCTTGACTTGCTGGTGGTTTTGGTGTCCCATCCGAGAAACGATTGTCAAATCAGTTTTGTGAGGATTTCCCCCTGCGTGTTCTTCTACGTATTTCACAGTTTTAGCTCCTACATTTGGTCAGGTCTCTGACATGGTTATGTACGTGGTGTGAGGTAAGGGAGGTGAGGGGCAGCTCTGCGCGCAGACCTCCTCCAGGCTGCAGCTGGCCTCCAGTGGGCACCCAGGGGAGCAGAGGGTCCTGCCCCTTCTCCAGGCAGCTCCCAGGGACACCACCCCTCCTTGTGGGGTGGGTGTCAGACCTGCCGCGGCAGGCTGGCTTCCTCCCTCGTCTGGGTCTTACCCTCACTGACTCTGGACAAAGCCCTCACTCTGTCCAAGCCTTAGTTTCTCCTTTGTATCCAGGGAACTGGGCCCCGGCCAGTCGCATCTCTCCCACTGAAACTGCAGCGCTTAGAACACACAGCAGAGTCCCCAGCACCCTGGAACTGTCACATGACGTCCCGTCCAAGTGCCCGGCCCAACCTCATCCCTGCTGCCCAGCCCCCTCACCCAGCCCCCAGCCACAGGGGCCTTTCCCTCCTAGTCCTTCTGCCAGGATCTCCCCCAGCCTCCCCACAGCTGGGGCCTGATCCTCCTTCAGAGACCTCCCCGACCATGCTGTCTGAACCAGGCATGTTCCTTAGCTGCGTGACAAGGCCCCGAATGCCTTGTGGCTTTAAACAAGGCCCTTGTTATTTCATTTTCTGTACATGAGGAGCCCAGACTCAGTGAGGCCCCTGCTCAGAGTCTCCGGCCCTCATCTGAGGCTCCAGGCCTTCCTGCAAACTCTCTGGTGGTTGGCAGCGTTCAGCCTCCCCCCGCCCCCATCGACTGAAAGCCTGAGGTCCTCACTTTCTTGCTGGCTGTCATGGGGCAGCATCCTCAGGTCCTAGAGGCCACCCCATTGTTCCCTGCGTGCCGTGTGGCCCAGTCTACACCATGCCCTTGTGCTTCTTCAAGGCCAAAGTCGGTGCTGGATACATGAGCATGAGCTGACCAATGAAGGGACAGCCAGGAGGCCATCGCCGTGCATGTGTGTGCCGAGGTGGGAGCTCAAGGAGGCTTTGGGCTGAGGGTGCCAGGTGGGGGGTAGCCTTCTGCTCACCCCCTGCCCTCCAGCCTATCATCCAGCTTATCTCCTCCAGCAGTCTTGACTCTCTTCCCAGCACGAGGGCCACTTTCCCCTACAAGGACAGTCCTTCCTGTTCCTTAGCTGCGTGACTGCGGTTGGGACTTGGCAGCCACGGTCAAGGGGCCACACCTCCCCATCTCCAGGTATCCCCTTGCCACACATATGGACAGGTCCTGGTCTTAGTTTTCCTTCTCCCTAACCCCAAGGCTCCCCAAGGCCCATGGGGTCAGACCCAGGCCATGCGCATTGGTCGGCCTCCCCAAACTACATCCCTTGTTACCCCCTAGGTCCCCCCTACGTGGCCTGCCCTGCTCCCTCTCTGCCCCATCTGCGCGGAGCCCACGTAAGCCCCTGGTTCTCTCTGTCCTCCAGCAGTGCCCATCACCTCTTAGTGGCCACTGCCGTATGTCGGGTGCCTTCCCCACACAGCCCTTGTCCCCCACAAAGCCCTGTGCAAACCCGCTGGCATCTGCAGGGAAGAGCTGGGACTGAAGCCCATGCCCCGGGCAGGAAGCCAGCTTATTAAAGAGTCATCCCCAGCCATGTGCCGCACAGCAGGCTCACCTGGGGTTCCTGTTAAAACACACCCTCTCACTCCCAGGACCACTGCTGGGGAATCTGGGCTGGGGCCCCAGAGAACAGGTGTCTCAGATAAGCCCCCATGGGCCCGGCCCCCTGAGGTGGAGAGCAGCAGCTGCCTGGCAAGGGAGGGGCCAAGGCAGCAGCATCCCCAAGCCAGGCCCATGCTGGGTTACTGCGGGGATCCCAGAGCGCGCAGCCCCTCTGGAGGTCAGAGGCTGACAGAGACCTGAAACGCCCACATTCTGCTCAGGCCCTCTGGCCTTTGTCACCTGGGACCGAGGTCACTATAGCCAAGCTCTGTGGACCACTGCTGACCGGGACGTATCCTAGGCAGAAGCCCCTCCCCCCATCTCGAGACTGGTGAGACACGCCGTCGTTTTATTCCCCCAAGAAACAGGACGGCCGGGAGCCCACGGAATGCATGCCCTGAGCGGCCGCTGGACGCCGGACCAACCTATGGTTCCTAACGCTGGAGAAGCCCGCAGCCTCAGCAGTTCCAACTAGGGTCTCTGGGGAGAGGAGGGAGGAGAAACGGAGAAAAAGGAGTGAATGGATGCGAGTTGCTTCGGCAGTCCAGCGCCCCCCACTCCACGCCGTGTAGCCTGAGTGCGCGATGCCCTCCACCCGCCGCTGCTCGGATTGGGGGAGGGGGGACACCTACCAACGCCTAACCCCAAGGCGTCCACGGGCGGAGCAGGCTGACCTTGGAAGGCGCCTGCTCCCGCACCGGGGGCTGGAGTTTGGGCAGCGAGGCGCGCCCGACGGGGAGGCGCCCGGAGAGGCCGGGAGGGGCCAGTATTCGCTACGGGCCAGCCCGCCCATCCTCTCCTCTCCCCTCCCCCACCCGCCTGCAGCCCTGGCGCCCCGCCCCCACCCCCGGCCAGCCCCGGGTTAGGGAGCGTCCGCTCTTCTCCTCCCGTCGGTCGGGTCGCGACTCGGCCTCTTGTACCGGGTCAACTCATTGGGCGGCTTCGACGGACGCCCCGCCCAGGGCCCCGAACCGGCCAATAGCAAGGGGCTTCACAGGCCGCCGTGCTCCGGGGACCGTCACCGTGCTGCGACGCTTCAGGGGATCCTTAGGCCTCAGTGGTCTTTTCCCCCCGGCCCCTACCCCCAGCCCCAAGGAGACCTCCGGGACCCGTGCCCGAAGAGCTGCCCGCGCGGCATCCGGGGAGCCCTTGGAGATCTCGGCCTCCCTCTGCCCCTGCTGCCCGCCGGCGTGTCCTCGAGTGGACGCACGCATCACGAGGGGGAGTTTGCCGACGCTCCCTCCAATCGGGGACGCGGCTCCTTTAAGGGCGCAGGTGTCCGCAGCGCCGCCTGACTGGAAAGTCGCACCCGGACCAGGCTCCCAAGCCAGTCCCGGAGCGCGGGTCCGCGGCGACAGGGCGCGGGCGGCGGGCGGCGCGCGGGGGCGCAGGTGGCGGGGGTCGCGGGGGCGGTGCCGGCGGCTTGCGGGGCAGGCGCGCGACGGGCAGTCCTCGCAGGCCCCGCCCCGCCCCGCCCGCCGGGGTCCTCGGAGCGCTCGGGCTGCGCGCGGAGCGGGCTCGGGAGGGAAGTCCCGAGACAAAGGGAGCGCCGCCGCCGCCGCCGCCGCCGCCTCGTCCGCCTCGCTCGCCGGGCCGCGGCCGCCCGAGGTGAGCGCGGGGGGCGCGGGTGGGCGGCGGGAGGCGCGGGCGGGGGCCGGCCTCGGGGCTCAGGGGCCTCGGCCGCCGTCGGGCCCGGGCCGGGCGGGCGCCTCCTCACTCCCGACCCCCGGCCCGGCCTGCCCCGCGCACCCCGGCTCCGGGCAGGGTCCCCGCGCCCTGGGGTCAGGTCCGCCTGGGAGCCGCGGCCGTGCGGCTTACCCCCCCCACACCGCGTCCCGGGTCCCACTGGCCTCGGGCCCGCCCCCGCCGGGCCTGGCTGGGGTCGCGGCCGGCCGGCCCTTCGAGCCCCCGCCGCGCGCCCGTTCGGGAGCGGGGAGAACGGCCCCCTGGCGCGCGCGCGGCGGCGTCCCCGAGCTGCTGCTGGCAGCGGCCGCTGTTGACAGGGACGCGAGCCTGGGCCGCCCCGCCGCCGCGGTTCTCCTCCGCCCCAGGGAAATTCGTTTCCGGGGTCACGGTCTGCACACAGACCTGTGGCGCTTGCCAGCCGGGGAGAGCGTGCATGGCAGGAGGAGCTCCAAGTGGCGGAGTGCGGCCGCGCCGGCGGGCTTGGCGGGGGTCTGGAGAGCGGAGCCGTCCGAGTTTTCTCCTGCCTTTGAAGCGCGCCGCTCGCGCTTGGTGGGACCCGAACGGAGCGCTGCAGGGGGGCTTCCAGGAGGTCGCTCTGTGCGGGCTGAACGGAGGGCGGACTTGGTAGCTCCGAGAGCAGAAGGAGGGGCGGGCACGGTGGCTCCGGATCGCGGCCGTGGCTGGCTCGCTGGGTGTAGTGCGGGAATATCCTCAGTTCTTGGGTCTGCACAGCTGGCTTTCGACCTGTTGCCGTCTGGGGTCTGGAGCCCTGAATATTTCTTGCTGTTCAGGGAACTGCCTTTGGGTAGAGAACCGACTTCACAGAAAGTGGGGGTGCATCTCCACTTTCTTCTCTTCCCAGAGAAAGGGAGATGAATCCCCACTTTCTCTGCATTGTTTGTGGCCTGTTTTAGGGGCTTTCACCCATTTTACAGACTGAGAAGCATGAGGAAGGGGGAGAGAAGAGACTTGCGGGCACTTGGGCAGCCAGGAAGTGGCTCTGGGGTTCTTGCCCTCGGGGAGCAGGGCAGGATTGGAGGAGAGCATCTTCTAGTACATCCCAGTGTGGGAGCGGTGGAGGGAGGTGGAGGGCAGACCTCCCACTCTGCCTGTGGTTCAGAGACAGTCTTCATCTCGCCCCTGCTGTTCTGCAGTGTCTGGTTAACCCGTACCTGCATTACCTGCTCCCTAAGTGCAGGTCTGTTAGCTTGGGTTTTCGGTGGGATCCTGAATGAGCCCTCTGTGTTGTAGTTAAAATGTAACAAATGGGCTGCTTTGTTGCAGACAGCGGGAGGCCGGTGGGAGTGGAAGCATGTTTTAGAGACCAGGTCTCTACTTGAGACTGAGACCAGGCAGCTGTGCACCTGTGGCTCTTCGCCCTGATGGCAGAAACCTGCTTTGGCGCCCCATCTGGCCCATCGGCACCCCTGAGG
This sequence comes from Mustela putorius furo, assembly GCF_011764305.1. Lineage (NCBI taxonomy): Eukaryota > Metazoa > Chordata > Mammalia > Carnivora > Mustelidae > Mustela > Mustela putorius. Next base: position 14,541,362 of record NW_025422145.1, on the reverse strand, counting down.
AGGGGGCTGCAGGAGCTCTCACGGCACCACCCCTCATTACCTCCCACAAGGTGGGACAGCTCACACAGCTAGGATCTAGGATCTGTCTGGTCTTCAGGGCAGAGGATGTGGCCTGCAGCAGGGTTGTGACACAGGGTCAGCAAGCAGACGTACTCAGGATCGCTTGGGCGGGCCTGGGGTTTCAGGAACCTGTTTTGATTCCTGGCTGAGCTCAAATTCGCAGGGACCTTGCATCTCACTTAAAAGAAGTGCTTGTCAGTCTTCTTGTGTTTGGGCACCAAACCTCTGTGCCGGCTGATTTGGCAGAAGCGACCTGCCAACTTGTGCTGTCTGCTTGGGGGGCCCGGGGGAATGTTGCCAAGCGCCAGGGGCAAGAGTGTGACCCTGGGGTCGTTGTTGGGGCAAGAGTTTGAGAAACACGTGGAGGTGAAGGATTTTCAGTCTCAGGGTCATTATTGCCTGCATCTGACCAGAGGACATGCACCCTGGGCCCCGCTTCTGCCCGGATAGATACTCCAGACAGGGGTGCTGTGCTGTGAAGGAGATCTGGGCAGGTGTGTGCAAGAGTAGTCCCAGACACCCATGGCGTCATGTTCCTGGTGGTCTGGTCTGCACAGGGATGGGGACAAAGGGTGCAGACCAGAATGCTGGGATCTTGTGGTGCTGAATTGGAGGTCTTTTTTGGTCCTAGCATGGCGGTGTCTAGTTTGTACATAATTTTGAGGTCCAGTAAGGTTGGGCATTTGTTACAAGGTGTGTTCTGGGGTCAGATCTGTTCCATCATCCTTACGGCCATGCATCATGAGTGGAGACCTGTGATTTTTTCGTGTTATAATCTCAGTACACGTTTTTTGAAATGGGTTGGCGTCTAGCTGGTCTGGCACTTTGTCGTGACTCAACCCACTTCCTGAGACCTGGGCTCTTGCAGGACACCAGGGACTGCGGTGGCTCTCTGGGACGGCCATTCCCAGACCCCTCGTCCCACTTAACTTACTTCTTGGGAAAAGAATTGTCCAAGAGCCTCCTAAACCCTGAGCACTGGGCCCTACCCAGAGTTCCTGACTGAGGGCCCCAGGGACCTGGAGGATATACATTTCTGACTAGCACCCAGGACCCCACTTGGAGAGTCTAGGGCTGGTCTCTGTTGAGCTGTTGGCCTCACTTCTGCTGCACAACGGTGTGGGCCCTGGCCAGGGTGTGTGTCGCTCAGAGACTGGGAGTGGGGTAACTGCGGGGGAGCAGCGGGGGCCGGAGCGAAAAGTGTGATGTGGATCGGAGGGCTCGGGGGCAGTCAAAGGTCAGCCTGAGCTGGGCTGGGGGCTGCTGCACAGGAGTGGCTAACAGGAAGGGCGGGGGGGCCCTAGCTGGCTTCGAGTTGAGGTTCCCTGCTTAGCCGGAACCTTGCTTTCTGGGTTTCTCTTCTGGTTGTTCCTAGGTCTGTGATGAGCCTGGCTAGGGACAGGTAGTTGAGCCTGAGCCAGGAAGCATGGCTGGGAGGTTGTCCTTCTGAGTCTGGCTGAGAGCCCTCGTGGTGTGCAGAACCCTGTGTCGCACTCAGGCACGTGGGGTGTTGCACCTCTTCCCCCGCAAGAGCGGAAGGACCTGTTACCCGCCTTCTGTAGAAGCCCGAAGGGTCGGTGTTCTCTTCCAGGAGACACCTTCTTCCTCTTGTCAAGCTTTGTCTAAGGGAAGTGCTGGGTTCTGGGTATCTCCAGCGTTTCCGTGGACTTTGAGGACCACCAGAGGGACCTCGGGTCAGACTCTCTGAGGGCAGCTGGGGGCGCCGGCCTGTTGGGCCCCGCTGGGGAAGCAGTGGCCTAGACAGTCCGCTTGAGCTGCAGGTTGTGCGGGGCTGTGCACGGGGGACTCTGGGCTGGGGTGGGGGTGGTCTGGAGGCCCTCGAGGAACGGCAGGTCTTTGAGCCGCCCTCCCCCCCACTCCACTCCTGTGCCCACTCCCAGGACAGGTGGACACAGCAGGCGGGCTGTGGGCTGACCTGCCTGCAGGCCTGCCGGGGTGTCTTCTGGCCTTCCTGGGTGCTCCCTGCTGCCACACCAACCTTCTGCTGACTCTCCTGAAGTGAATGGCAGACAGGCCTTGACCCGCCAGGGGATGGGGGTGCTGTGGGATGCAAAAGTGGAGGGGACAGAGGACAGTGCTGGGGGCCGCAGTGAGAGGTAGGTCTCTTGGGTGCTGTGGGCTAGGTGTGGTCTAGGGACTTGTCTATGATGTGCTTGGACAGCTGTCCGCCCTGGGGCGCTTTTCTACTCCATTGCTTTTAAGAACAAGGATTATTCTCCTGGCCAGACCTGAATTTAAATTTAAGCTGGGGCCTGATGGCACCCCGCCTGCATCTCCACTGGCAAAGGAGAGCACCCTGCCACACCCACGGCCCCCTCCCCGTCGTCAGGCGGTGCTGTGGACAGCCTCACCTTGTCCTTGCGTTTCCTGCGGAGTATGACAGTGAGCTCGGGATCCCTGTTGCTCTAGCCCGCCACCCTGGGACACAGGAGAGCAGGGCGAGGGTACGGGCATCTGCCAGGAGTGTTGGCGGGCTCTCCCTGCACAGCACCTGACAGCCGTGTGGCCCCAGGCCTGCGCCTCGGCCTTCCTGCACCCCGGTCTCGCTGTGCCCACTGTGTGTGCCTTGAGGCCCTGGGGGCGGCGGGGAGCCTGAGGGCTGCCTCAATTAACTGCTTGCTCTGTCTGGTCTCTTCCAGGGACTTTGAACATGTCGGGGATCGCCCTCAGCAGACTCGCCCAGGAGCGGAAAGCCTGGAGGAAGGACCACCCGTTTGTAAGGAAAGCTTTATTTCTGCACGCAGCAGAGTGAACTCGATTCCCCTTGTGGAAACCGGGAAGTCCCCTTTCCGCTCGGGCCTGTCACACGCTGTGCAGAGCGCCCGCTGGGGTCACAGGACGGTTCTGCGAGCGGGCGAGCCGGGATTCGTGGCACTGATGTGCCTGTGTGCTTGTCTTCTCTCAGGGCTTTGTGGCCGTCCCGACAAAGAATCCCGACGGCACGATGAACCTCATGAACTGGGAGTGCGCCATTCCGGGGAAGAAAGGGGTAAGAGAGGCTGTTCTTACCGGAGCTGCTCTTACCTCCGGCCAGCCTGCCCCATGTTGGCCCCACAGGCCCTGGCCCCATCCCCCTGGGGGGGCAGGGATAGGGTGACCTGTGACGCCCCCAGCCCCGCCCCTTGGGCACTTGTAATTGAGAAAGGGGAGCCGGGCTGTGGAGAGGGGTGGATGCCACACCTCCACCAAGCCTGGGGGCCAGAACGTGCTTCATTTCTGGGGCAAGAGGAGCTTTGAGGGCCTTCACGCTTGTCCTTCAGCCCCGAGCTCATGATGCTGGTCCCGGTGGTCTTTAAGCTGGCCCCCGGGCCAGCTACTGCTGCTCAGATGCAGACGCTCCCCGTGGGCCACCTGGGAAAGCTTTGTGCAGCCTGAGCGTGCCAGGGCCGTTGGGAACCAGCATGCTGGAAGCATATGGGAGTGAGGATCTCCCACAACCCTGTGTCCAGCTTTTCTGGGATGACCCCAAAGGGAAGAGGAAGCCCCTGAGGTGTCCCCATTGTTCCCAAGGCCTTGTCGCCTGTTTTCTTTCCCCTGTGGTTCGTGGTGACCGTCCAGGAGCCTCCTCTTCCTCTGTGAAGCCGGTGGGGGTAGGACATGGCTTTGCATGGTGACGGGGTCTGGGTGTGGGTTCGGCGGCCAGCCTGCGCCTCTGCCTGTACTGTGACCATTCTCCGCCCCTTGTCTGAGGCTGCAGCGGGGGTGGCCGTCTTCCTCCCAGAGGAGGCTGCGGAGGGCTGTGGGGTCACAGAGCTGGAGGGAGGGGCCTTGATGCAGCTGCTTAGATGGGAGATCTGACCGCGACCCACTCCCCCCAGTCCTGGGGTCATAGGGGCTGCCAAGTCCCTGCTATCTTTCCAGAAGTCCAACCTCAGCCCCACTCCTCCCCAGGGAGGGCTCTTTCCAGGCCCCCTTGGGGGCCATGAAGACACTTACAGCTCTGTCATGGGGGCAGCTGGTCTTTGGGCCAGTTTAGGAGTCCACCTCCCTGTTGGGATGGTGCTGGGGGACGGGCTGCAAACACTGGCTTTTCTGAGCTCAGCCTGCCGCGCTCCTAACCGCTGCTTCGTTTCCCAACAGACTCCCTGGGAAGGAGGCTTGTTTAAGCTCCGGATGCTTTTCAAAGACGATTACCCATCCTCACCCCCAAAATGTGAGTAGAGCGAAGTCTGCCAGAGTCACTCTGCTCCGGCACGTTCCAGCAGAGATCTGCGGTCCTGTGTTCTCTGGGGGGCGACTCTGGGGACTCCTGTCCCTGAGCCTGGCTGTGGATCGGAGCTCATTCGAGCCCCCTGGGCTGGGAGGCACACACAGTGGGCTGGGTCACAGATTCTGGCTGTGATCACTGGGAGGCTCCCGGGCTCTTTGTGCCTCCTGGGGAGAAGGTGCTACCACCTCCAGCCCCGGCAGGGATGGGCATGTGAAAGACCACAGTCCAGGGCCTCCCCACCCAGACAGCTTTGTGTCCCTCACTCAGTGTCACTCTCCTTGCTGGTAACAGTTTTGTGTGTGCAGCCCGGGCAGACCGCGGTGCCTCACACAGAGCTATGCACTGTGACAGAACTGTGTCAGTGAGGGCCTGCAAGTCCCTCCTGCTTTGTGGCCAGAGGTTCCCCCAGCCCTGTCCGTGGTCGGTCAGTTAGGCAGTGAACACGTGTCTCCGTGTGTGCACAGCCCGTGGCAAGGCCAGGCCATGTGTAAACGTTTACCCTGCAGTTATTTATTCAGAAGATAGAAGTACGTTTTCCATTATGAGGGCATGTACCAGAAGAACTTGAGAAATCAATGATTAGCGGGGTAACCACTGGGATGGAGACTGTTCGGGGTGATTCTCTGCTGTTCGGATACTTTCATCACGTGCAGCTGTCCCTTCAAATGACTGCCTTCACTGAAAAATGAGATACATTTTAGTTGCTTTTCTCAATTCTGTTCAATATGGAAGTTTGAGCAAATGCAACAAGGAAGAGAAAAATGCCCGCAAAAGAGCATGAAAGGGAGACGGGCTGCAAGCCTTCTTCCCGGCGCTGGCTTGTGAAGGTTGTGGGATGAGAGGTTAACGTGCAAAAACCTGTTTTCCTGGAGTTGCTACAAGTGAAGCGTTCCAACCAGGTGCAACAGTAGCCTCAGACACGGGAGTGAATCCACCCAGAGTTCATACCTCCAGACTGGAGGGTCAGGATCACAACACAGAAGCCAAGGACAGGTTCCGACACAAGGACCTGGGTTCCCCGGATGGATGGGAAGCCCCAGTGCTGTGAGGGTGTCTGTTGTCTCAAAGCCTGTCTGTGGGGCACGTGTGATCCCAGGTACAGTCCAAGCACATTTGTGTGGCAGTGGCCACGGGGACCCTGGCAGGTAGAGGCGCAGAGGGTGGAGAGTGGCTTGGCCCTCAGAGTGCCGGGGGTGGTTGTGAGGCCCAGGCAGAGGCCCGTCAGGAGCGGGTACCCGGCCTTGACAGCGGGATGGGCAAGATGGGACCTCGATGCCCCAGCCGCGGGGACCCGGTGATGGGAGACGCAGGCCCGCGGAGCAGAGCCGCCACACACAGGGTGGCTCAGTTCTTGACAGAAGGAGCAAGAGGTGTGGGGAGAGGGTGCCCTAAGTAACAGACCATGGAGCATCACAGCAGAAGGAGGAGGGAATCAGCCTCCCAGAGAGATCTGGATGCCCCACGCAGAGGTGGAGCCTTAGGGCTCTGAGAGGAAGGGGGTGGGTAGGAGGTGGCACCTCCATTCCTTGGGTCCCTTAAACTTTGAGCAGTGACACAGGGCGCCCCCTGGGGGTGGAGCAGCCCGCAAGCGGATTGCAAGACGCCTAGAGCAGGCCTTCCCAGGGGACAGCGGCAGAGTGGGGTGTGGAGAAGGTTCCAGGTGATCCTGAGCACGTACCCTGAGTACCTGAAGGGCACGCACGCGGTCAGTGAGGAAAAGGCAGAGAGCCCGCCAGCCAGCAGGCCCTTCGCGAGAGAGGCTGTCGTCCCTGCCAACCTGCAGAGAGAAGGAAGGTGCCCAGCTCTGTCACCGGACATTTGCAAGCCACGTGTGGCCAGGGTGGAAAGGGCCGATTAGTCGGGGCCCGCCACCTGCTGTGTCTGCGCTATGTCTGCGCCGTGTCTGCTGGAGCCGGGCTTGGGCCTGCCCGGGCACCAGCTGCGCTAACCAGGTGATTTTCCAGAAGCACGTGTGCTTGCCGGAAGCCGGAGGCAGCCCCAGGGTCCATGGATGAGCCCATGGTGGGCAGTGGGGGCTGACTCACAGCCACCGGAGGGGAGGACCCGACGCGATGACATGCAGTTGGACCCGGAGTCCTCGTGGGAGTCAGCGGTGGGCCCTGTGACACCTCGGGGCGGGGACCTCTCCAGGCAGAGGGAGCCAGCGGGGACCAGAATTGGGGTCAGGACTTCAGGGGAAGCGGCTGCTCCCTCGACCGTGCGTTTTCCTCGGTAACACAGCAGACCCGCCCCTCAGATGAGACGCAGACCAGGGGTTGTGCTCACTGGAGGGACCAGAGGAAGAGCGAAAAGGCATCCACGGCACGGAAGAAGGTTCCTGCGAGGCCCACCAGATGGGGCTTGTGGCCAGAATGTGCGTGGCACTCGGCGAGTCGGGATGGCCCCACTGGCAAACGGACAAGACTTGATGGGTGTTTTGAAAAGAGCACTGTGTGTGGCACTCGCCCCCGGGGTCTCCAGGGCAGCACCGGCCCGAGTCGCAGGAGGCGGCTGCCGCTCCTTAGGGGTACGGCAGAGCTCCACGGGGCCTGGCTGGCTCTGCTGGGCTCACGGAAGCTGCACACGGGCACTGCCTCCTTTTCAGGACGGACACACAACGCCTGCTCACGGCTTTGTCTACGGCGGCCGGGTGCGAGCAGAGGTGGCTCCGGGGTGGGGTGTGGGGGGACACTTGCCACAGCGCCTGTGTCTGAGGAGTCCCCGCCGGGGTGCTGCTCGCGTGCTGGGGGCGAAGAGCAGCTCGGGGCGGCTCCAGCGGTCTGTCGTTTTGGGATCCTCCAGCTGCTCTGCCTCCTTCGTGCTTTTCTGGGTGAATGTAAGTACGGGGGGGAGGGGGAGGGCGCCCACATGAAGAGAAATGGCCTCAGACCTTAGCGGTGGGACTGTCCCAGGGTGGGTTCAAGGCAGTTCTTGTTCTTATACATTTTACAGTTTCCTATGTGGTTTTTTCGTTTTGTTTTGTTTTAGTTTTTGTGTTTTAAAAAATGTGGAGGGGTATAGTGTGAGGTCCTACAGGTCTCTCTTCAAAGCAGGGTGATTTGCTCTGAAAATGGCCACTTGTTTGGAAGGGTCTCAGTTCCTGCCCTCCACTGTGCCCCCAGGACTGTCTCATTGCTACAGCTGCCCTCCTTCCCACATCTGGGCTGGCTTTGGGAGGTGGGTGAGGGTGACTAGGGCCGGGGACCTAGGCAAACACATGGCTTCGCCCCTGAGTCTGGGAACTGTGCGCCCTGCCCACACTGCCACCTCACAGCCCCCATTCTGAACCGCAAGCCTGCTGGCCAGCAAGGCACCCAATGCAGGGGAGGGGACAGCAGCTGCCACAGAAACGTGTTTCCTTCCTCTCTCTGCCGCAGGTAAATTTGAGCCACCACTGTTTCACCCGAACGTGTACCCTTCGGGCACAGTGTGCCTGTCCATCCTCGAGGAGGACAAGGACTGGAGGCCAGCCATCACAATTAAGCAGGTACGAGGTGCAGGGGGCCAGCCTCAGCCTTTCTGTGGGGCCAGAGGACGGTGGTCTTGCTCTGAAGCCGGGGCCAGTGTTCTAGGAAAGCTTGGTTTTTTAACCACTGAGCTCTGTGTTTTCTTTATTTCTTAAACAGATCTTGTTAGGAATACAGGAACTTCTAAATGAACCAAATATCCAGGACCCAGCTCAAGCAGAGGCCTACACGATTTACTGGTAAGTACTGGTCCGGCCGCCCTTGCCGTGGCTTGGCTTGTTGGCTTGTACACGCTTCCCTAGAAGTCCGGCCCAGGCTGCCACTCCCATTGGCCTTCTTGCATGGCCCTGAGACTCGACCCATGACCAGGAGACCGAGTGAGGTGGGCACGGAAGCGTCTGAGGCCAGGAAGCAAGCAGGTAGGCCCTGTAGGCAGTGGGAGGTCCATGTGCAAAGGGCCTGTGGTGAGCAAGAACAGGTGACCAGGGCCAGTATCGCCACAGCACTGTTGGTTAAGGGTTGCGGGGGCGGTCAGGAGACGGAGGTTGGATGACATAGGCTCCCATTGGCTACTTTGTCCCTGATAAGCTGTGGCCAGGCAAACCAGGTGCCTCGGTGAACCCCAGTGCAGCTCAGAGGGCAAGGCCCCCGGGTGTGGGCACCAAAGGAGGCATGTTCAGTATTGTGGTTCCCCAGGGGCCCCACAGCTCCCGCCGTTTCCATCTTGCTGCTCCTCCCAGGCCTAGATGTGGGCCATAGGGGAGCGGTACTCCTGGCTTGATCTGGGTCACCTAGCTGCCATGCTGTCCCCACCAGATGTCAGGAGTTCACTCCTCGCCCCAGCCCTTCCCTGCGTGGTACTGTGTTGCGCACCGCCTGCGCTGAGGGAGGCAGTGACCAGGATAGATTCCCAGGCCTGGGCCAGTCAGCCGCAGAGAGAGCCCTGTGCTTGAGCAGAGGCCCCACGGTTGTGGGTCCTGGGTCCCCTGGCCATGTCCGCCAGCCTCTTAGGCTGGCCCAGGTTAGGGGCCTTATGCCAGGGAGGGGACTCTGGCCACCTGCTGCTCCACATTTGGAAAGCTGGGACCGATGGGGCTAACATAGGGGAGAGGCTGGGGCATGTTCCTCCTGGGGGACGTTTCTGGAATCAGCAGTGCCGAGGGTCAAAGCTGAGGTCAGGACCATTCTCCTGCTGCTCTGGACATTGCCAGGTGGCGTGTCCGGGGAGCACCTGAGAGAAGTGCCAGGTTGCAGGCGTTGCATTTGTCCCCCCAAAGTGGTTTCAGGTCCTAGGCCCAGCCCAGTGTTGGCCAGGAGCGAGCAGCAGGATGCGCCCAGCCAGGGCCGGGGCCTGTCCCAGTGGGGCTCAGCAGCAGGTCCCGTGTCCTGTTGGCGTGTGTGCACTCACAGTGACTCAGGAGATCCATCCTCTCCCTTGGTCCTGAGCCGGGTGCTGTGCGATGTCACCGTGCCATCTGTCCGCACTGACAACGGCGGTCTAAGCCTCGCATATGAGGCCACTCAGGACGCACCGCGTTCTCGTGACAGACCAAGTGGCCTGCAGAGCTGAGGAGGTCTCGGGCCTTCCGAGAACTTGCTGGCCTGGTGCGCGAGGGTTTTTTTGTTTTTTGTTTTCTTAAGATCACTTATTTATTTATTTATTTTACGATTACTTATTTGTCAGAGACCGAGCACAGGCAGGTGGAATGACAGTGACAGAGGGGGAGGCAGGCTCCCCGCCGAGCAGAGAGCCCGATGTGGGGCTCGATCCCAGGACCCTGGGATCATGACCTGAGCCAAAGGCAGAGGCTTTACCCCCTGAGCCACCCAGGCGCCCCCCGGTGTGCGCTTTGTCATGGGTGACGCTCATTGTGGCTGATGGTGGCCACAGGCACCGCAGTGTCCCCATAAGCAGCCGGCCTTCTTCGTGTCTCTTCCCAGCGCCGGGGCAGCAGGACTGGAGGCTAGCTGTGGTGCACCAGCAGACCCGGCGGGGTGTGTGGCCGCTCCCCCGGGGCTGCTGGGTATCTTTCCTGCTCCAGGAAGCGTCGCCACCAGTCCTGGCCTGCCCTTGTTGCCACGACTTCTCCCATCAGCGTCCCTTTTAAGAGTACGTTGGAACAGCTCCGCTGGCCACTGCGGGCCACAGGGGCTCCCCTGGTGGTGGACAGCCGGCCTGGCTGCCCCTGCCCTGGAGCTCTGGGGCTGAAACGGGCCACAGACAGGAGTCCTGTGGCCTTGATGCCGCAGCTCTCCGTGGCCCGGGCAGGTGGCTACCACTGTGGTGTGTTCGCTGGAGCCCGCTGCCCCTTGAGGGAATTCCCCTCGGGGGCCCCTGAGAGCCCCATCGTGCCCGGGGCCTGGGCCACAGTGACTTGGAGCAGCGTCCTGAGAGGCGTCCATGGAGAGAGCACAGCTTGGGGGGACCCCTAGCTTCCATGCGGGGAGCACTCCACACCCCCAGGCGAGTGTCCCCACGTGCACACACTGCACCTGGGCTCTGGGCAGGGTCCCAGGTCAGCCCCGGAGCTTCTGTTGGCCCTCAGGGCCCCACAGGGAAACAAGCAGGAGTCCCGTCCGTCTGTAGCCAAGATTCGTGCTCAGCAATCTGGACTTTCTCTCCAGAAGGAAAGCAGCTGCTTCCGGCTTAGAGCGCGGTACACGCCTGGCCGCCCCCAGGGCCTTTCCGATCAGAGGCCGCCCTCTGAGCCTGCTCTGCGTCCCGTGACGCCCCGGGCCCCGAGGGGGCCGCGCCTGCTGACCTGTCTCTCTCTTGACCTCCTCCTCAGCCAAAACAGAGTGGAGTACGAGAAGAGGGTTCGAGCACAAGCCAAGAAGTTCGCGCCTTCATAAGCAGCGACCACACAGCAGCGTAAGAAGGAAGGGATTGGTTTGGCAAGAACTTGTTTACAACATTTTTGCAAATCTGACGTTGCTCTGTACAATTACTAGTCACCTGGGAGGGGGGGCGGGCGCCATTTTCCATTTCCGCCGCTGGCACGCAGTCCTCGACGCGCTGAGCTGCCCGGTTTTTCATACAGGGTCTCTTCCTTCGGTCTTTTGTATTTTTGATTGTTATGTAAAACTTGCTTTTATTTTAATATTGATGTCAGTATTTCAACTGCTGTAAAATTATAAACTTTTATACTTCGATGAGCCCCGAGGAGCTAGTTTCCTTTGCTCGCGGATGCAGGCATGCCTCCCGCCGTGTAGAGCTACGCAGCCGCCCGCCGGCCCCTCCCGCCTTGCTCCCCGCAGATCCCGGTTGTGTTGCTTATGAGCCTCAGATCCAAAGGCCGCCGGCGTCTCGTTTCCGCATCACTTCCTTTGTGTTTATATGGCGTTTTGTCTGTGTTGCTGTTTAGAGTAAATAAACTGTTTATATAAAGGTTTTCGTTGCATTATCGTCATTAAGAGCGTGAGGAGGCGGCCTCACGGTGCCCGGCCCCCCACACGGCAGCAGGCGCGCGGAGCCCAGCTCGCTGCTGTGCCTGGCCTTGCCTGGACCTGCGTGGCGCCCGGCTTGGGCCTCTGAATAGTGCTGTGTGTGAGGACGACGTGCGTCCAGAGCCTGTCCCCACACCCCAGGTCTGGGGGCTGTGCAGAGAGCGGATGGGGTCAGGTCGGAAGTGGTGTCAAGAGCCTTCTAGAACTGGCGTGGGCAGGACCCAGCCCCAGGGAAGACAGGGCACCAGCAGCTCCCCCTCGTTCTGGCACGTGCTGGTGTCCACCTCGGGCCTGCAGTCTCCAGTGCCCACCTGGCCTCACTGGCTGCCCTGCGACCTCCCTGGGCCCGCTGCGCCAGCCCCCACCCCAAGTGCGGGGGCCAGGCTGAGGCCACCGTGCACAGGCGCCTCCCTGTTCCCGAGAGGCTCTGAGCCCAGTCCGACGCCTGCTGTGCTGTGCTCACACAGCACCCCAAAACCTGCGCCCACTGCACAGCTTCCCCAGGTCAGCTGCCTGCTCAGTTGGGAAACAGGTCTGGGAGCTGGCTCAGCCACCGGAGACCCTAGGTGAAGACAGGCAAGCCAGGGGCCGGGCCAGGTGAGCTCAGGGCCCTGCACCAGCTGACCTCGCCTTTCCCCCATCCCCCACTCCGGGGACTCTCAACGTCTCACCTGTGGTTCCAGCGCATAGACGGAGCCAGGGCGGGAGGGCCCGTCGCAAGGGCCCTTGGTCAGGAAGGGCATCGGGACAGGGCCCAGCGGCAGGATGGCCGCAGAGGTTGGAGGCCGTGTCTGGAGGCTCCTCGGCCACAGTTCTTGCGTGGCTCCGAGGTCCCAGTGCCTTGCTTGCTCGCTTAGCCGGACGAAGCTGGACGTTTGATGTTGGTGATTTGTTCTGATACAGATGGCCTTCCTGGGGACTCAGCTGGCTTGTGTGTCTGTAGCCTCTCCCAGAATGTCTTATTTTGTAATGACCGAGCGACACTTAGTAACGGCTGCACATGTATATGGTTAATATATATGGAAATTCAATATATTTTCTAGTTGAAGCATTCTGAAGTAATCAATGTTTCTAGCAGATTGTCATGATTTCCACTAATGAAATGTCCTTTTGTGCCACAGTCCTTGGCTTAATAAAGATGTGACTCTTGTAACAGGAGTATGCAATGTGCCTGTCCTGTTTCCGACGTGAGGGTCGAGAGTGTGTTCCCAGCATGGGGTGCCGGATGATTAGTAAGGAATTGTGGGCAGTACATAAACCACTGTATCTAAGAACCCTCCAATTAAAAACATTTCCACAAAGTGCTGCCTGTAGGGTGTGTCCTTTTCCTGCCCCCAAGCCCTCCACCTCAGACTCTCAGGGGTTTGCAGTGGGGGGAGGGGGGTGCCAGTGACCCTGGAGCCAGGGTGGAATGCCCCTGTGGACCCCCTGGAGACCAGGCACCCATCCTGTGCCTACTTTGGCCCTGTGGCCAGGGGCCCCCTGCATCTCCCAGGCCTGCTAGAGCAGGGCATCCCCCCTGGGACCCCAAGCTGGCCTTGACTCCTGGGGCGGGCCTCCCCCAGGAATGCCCAGCTGCATGTGAGTCCTCAACTCAGACCCCAGCACTGCGTCCAGGATGGCCTGGGGCTCCGGCCTGGCCTTGGGGCTCCCGGGAAAACCTGGCCAGGGCTGGAAGGGCAGTGGGTCCCCAAGAGTCCCCCTGGCCTCCCAGGATGTTCTCGCCCAGGCCAGATCTGCACCCTCACACCTGTCCAGTGTGCAAAGTTGCCTCCTTACCTGGTGGGGCTGCCGGAAGCCTCTGGGTGCAGCTCAGGCTCTGCGGACTGGCAGCCCCCATTTTGAGGTTGCCATGACGACAAGTTGCCTGGCGGAGGTTGGAGGGCCAGGCTGAACACTGGCTTGGGCCGCCTAGAACCAGTCTGAGCCTGCTCCAGCAGGGAGGGGCCTGAGAAATGCTGGTCTAGGCTCTGTCCCCAGCTGACCTTGGTGCTGGGTCTGGGGGCTTTCCTGTTGCTGTGCCCCAAGGCTTGTCTAGAGTCCTCCAGATGCTGGGATCCCATCTGCAAAGGCCCTGGCCCTGACTGAGGGGGCTGGCTTAAGACCATGGGGTGGGACAGGGCAGGAGTACTCGGTCCCGTCCACCCTGCTGTCCCCAGACCCAAGGAACCCAGCACCTGTCACAAAGTTGCGGGTCCAAGGCCTCGGTTCTCCCTCCCTGACCTCTCCATTTCCAGGGGACCTACTCAGCACCCTCCTGAAGACAGAGGCCTTTGGTGCTCATGCTGCCCCTCCCGCTCCTAGAGCCTCAGAACCTGGGCCCTCCATTGTGCAGAGGAGGGTGCTGGGTACTCAGCTCCCCCATCTCTGCCTCCTGATGGGGCGCACGACCTTTGCCCCCTCCACGGCCCCTCACAGAGGAGTGAGTGCAGAAGGGGCCTTGCTGGGAGGTGGCCCCACACACCTGCCTCTGGGCCAGAAGCTGATGGGCAGGCTCAGTGGACAGACAGTGGACAGCACTCTGCGGCGAGGAGGCTGGCCCCCACGGAGCCCTGTGGAGCCCTGTGTGGGCCCGCTGCTCCGCTCCCGCCCCCTCCCCCAGCCCCACGGAAACCTCAGGCCCACAGTGGCACCTGAGCCTGAAGCCCAAGACCACCCTGACCTGGTGCAGGCTTCACCTGTGCAGGTGTTGGCTTCTGGTGACATGACCCCTCCCACCTGGGGCCACATCTTCTACTGGCAGAACCACCCAGATGGTACAGGCAATGGGACGCATTCCTGCGGTCCTGAGTGCCCTGGTCCAAGTCCCTGGGCTTTGCTCCCGCCATTCTCCATGGCTGCCCTCCCCCTCACACCTGACAGGTGCCCAGGAACAGACGGGAGCTGGTGGGAGGAGCCTGCCTGCTTGGGGCTCTGCCTGCAATTCCAAGGGCTGCCACCAGAGGGCATGAGGTCAAGCTACTCCATTTTCTTACTCTAAAATTTTATTTTTTTATGTAGGCTTGAACCTACACTCGGAGATCAAGAGTTGCACGCTCCACTGACAGAGCCGGCCAGGTGCTCCAAACGTCTTTGAACCATGAGGGCTGGCGTGGCCTTCCAGAGACGCCCCCTCACCTCCGGGGCTGCCCTTCTCCCTGCCCTCCAGCTGCCGAGCATCTGTCCAGAGCCTGGGGGTTCTCTCCTGGCCCTACGGAGGGAAAGCCGCACCCCCTGCCTGCCCAGAGCCCAGAGGAGGTGAACCCCACTTCTCCACCAGTCCTGCCGAGCCTGATCTCTCTAGGTGAGGTTTTGTGCCCCAACTCCTGCTGTGAAATATGTGTGTTCCACATTGCCCCCTCCCCACCCTCTCTCCTTGCTGTGGGATCACCCCCCCACACCTACAGAGGTGGGAACTGAGTGCCCTGAGGGCAGCCATGGCCATGGGTACCGTCCCATGTGGACCCAGTACCGCCTCCTCGATGAGACCCGCCCCCCGGCCCCTTGCTGAGGGGTGGGTGCCGTTGTTACGTCCATTTCTTTTTTTTCTTTTTTTTTTTTTAAATATTTATTTATTTATTTATTTGAGAGAGAGAGAGTGAGAGAGAACATGAGCGAGGAGAAGGTCAGAGAGAGAAGCAGACTCCCCGTGGAGTTGGGAGCCCCGATGCGGAACTCGATCCCGGGACTCCGGGATCATGACCTGAGCTGAAGGCAGTCGTCCAACAAACTGAGCCACCCAAGCGTCCCGCTACGTCCATTTAACCAACAAAAGGGAAACTGAGGTCCAGGGCAGCAAAGGGGTGTGACGGGACAGAGGCCTGACCGAGGTGGGGAGGAGGACGGGAATGGGCAAGAATGGGCCCATCTCTCCCTTCCCAGGCAGTGTTTGTGGATGGAGGCCCGGGGGATTTTCTGGGGAAACTGAGGTCCAGGGCCGGGCTCGGGACCCAGCCAGTTGCTTTGTGGCCCGAGAACAGCCCTTCCCCTCCCCAGGACATAGCTTTCTTATCTGTCAAAGAGGGTGGTGAGGTCTCCAACAGGCCTCCACCCCAACAGGCCACAGGGTTAGGGCTGGGGCCTCTGTGCTGCTGGACCCCAGCCCCATGCTCCCCAAGGGACAGGGGATGTGGGTGCGAGCAGGGTTCCCTCCCTTGGCAGCGGCCCCTCCTAACTTCCTGTTTATAGTGGCTGTGGGATCTCATCTCTTCACTCCAAAGCCATTATGATCACCATGGCAACCAGGCCCGTGTTTGTTCCAACAGGTTGGCAGAAGCTCACGAAGGACTGCAGGGGTTGGGGGGGTTGTGGGCTCTGAGATCCTAGCTCAGGACCTGCCAGCCCCCAGGGGAGAGCAGCAGCTGCTCCCTCCGCAATCCCCATCCTGTGCTCAGCTTCGTCCCAAGCAGTCAAGGTGTGTTCCTGAGCATCTCTATCCCCCTGTGCTGGCTGTGCTGGGCCAGGATGGAAGCAGGGCCCGCAGGCAGAGAGGTTACAGAAGCCGAACCCACCCTGGGAATGCCACGTCTCCTCCAAGGCAGTGTGGACCCGTATGGGTCCGGACCTGACAGCTGCGACAGGTGGTTGTCCCCCTCAGAGCCCTGTCCGTCCCATCCCGGGGTGATGGGAGAGGTGCTGGGTCCCCCCAAGGCCATGCTGTTGCCACACTCCCTCCCTGAACTCCACCAAGTGGGCAGAATGGGGCTGCAACGTGGGAGGGTCACAGCCTGGTGCCCAGCTGCGTCTGAGCTCCCTCCCTTCGAGTGGCTGTTCTGGAACCCTGGTCCCCCACCTTTGGCGCTCAGCTCAGCCTACCCCTGGCCTCCTGCCAGCAAACCTTGTCCTTGCCCTGGACTGAGCTGGAGTGTGTTCTGGGCCTTTCTATTTCCGGCACTGCCTGGGCCCCCACCATTAGAGAAAAGGTACTTGGGGTTAAAAACATCTCCAGGGCGCCTGGGTGGCTCAGTGGGTTAAAGCCTCTGCCTTCAGCTCAGGTCATGATCTCAAGGTCCTGGGATCGAGCCCCGCATCGGGCTGTCTGCTCAGCGGGGAGCTCGCTTCCCTCTCTCTCTGCCTGCCTCTCTGCCTACCTGTGATATCTCTCTGTCAAATAAATAAAATCTTTATTAAAAATCTCCAGATCGGCGGATTCCCTAAGTACCAGGTCCGCTGATGATCCCCCAGCGCTCGTCGGAAAGGGCTGGTGGGCCGGCCCAGACTGCTGGGATCAGCAGGGAGCCCCCGTTCTCTGGAGCTCGCCAGTCGCACACAGGGCGAGGCCCCCGGGGTGGGCAAGGAAGGGCGCAGGCACAGGGTCCCGCGCGGGCCTGGAGCTACCAGCTGGCGAAACCCCGCACCCTCCCAAGTGGGGCGACGGAGGTCTCCCCTGCGGCGTGCGGACGCTGGCCCAACAGGTGACGCGGTGTGGGGAGCGCCCCGGGAAGATGCCTGCAGCGGTCAGAGCCTGGGCGGGGAGGCCCTTCGAGAAAAGTCTGCGCGGCGGCCTGGGCGGGTCTCGCTCGGTTTTTGCGACTTTGGCCAGCCGAGGGTCCCCGGGGAGGGGGTCCTGACCCAGCAGAAGCTGCTCCCCGCTCTGCACCCACCCGCGGCTTGACGGTCGGCCCCGCGTCCCCTCCGCGCCCAGGTACGGGGACTCCCGGGCCCGACTCCCCTGGCAGCCGGTGTGCGCGCTGCAGGGTCCCGGGGCCGGGGTCGCGGAAGGGGCGGGGGGGGGGAGCGGCGGGGGCGGGCCGGGGGCGGGGCTCGCAGCCAGGCCCCGCCCCCGCAGCGCTCAGTCGTCGGCTCGGCTGCCAGCGCGCTGTGCCCGGCGTCCGTGGAGCAGGTGTGGATCGCGGCGTCTCCCCAGCTCCCGACCCCCCGACCCCCGGGCACCGCGCCCCCGGCCCACGGTGAGTGCTCGGACTCCCGGCGGCCGTCGCCGCCGCCGCCGCGCGCCCGGTCCGGCCCCTGCGTTTGCGAACCCCGATGGGCGCGGGGAGGCCCCCCCGAGGAGGAGGGCGACGGCAAGTGAGAAGGCGCGCCCCCGGCTGCGGGGAAACTGAGGCCGGCGCGTGCTCGGAGGGACGGGTCCCTGGCGCTTCTGTCGGCCCGCGTCTTCAGGAGCGCCGGAGCCGGCGGGGGTCAAGTTGGGGGGGGGCGGCAGGACGCCCCTCCGACCCCGCTGTCCCATGCCCCACGGAGGCCGCAGGTGGGTCTGGGCTGGGGACCTCCGTGCCGCCCCGCGGGTTTTCCCGGGGGGCAGATGCCGCCGGCGCCGCTCCCTCCCTCCCCGCAGCCCGTGGTCTGAAGACCCCTGGTCTCCACGAAACCCCTCCGGGGGCCGGAGCGGTAAAAACAATGCGCACTCACCAGGCTTCTAAGCGGCCCGCAGACCCGCCCCCCTCATCGAGGAGGGAAAGAACTCGACGGAACTGGGGGGCCCCCAGGCTTCTGTGGCGGCACAGTGGGGGGGCAGGGCGGGAAGGGGCAGAGGGAAGGGATGTGCGTGAGCCAGGCGGGAGGGACGTCGCGGTGGAGACAGGTGAGTAAAGGCGCGGGAGGGAGGCTCGCAGGAAATTCGGACGGAGGGGCCTCGGTTTTCGTTCTAGAAGTATCTGGGTGGCCCTTTGCAGTGGATCCCGCGCCTCACACGGCTTTAGGTCGGACTGCAGAGCTGCTCAAAAATGCACGTTCCCAGGCCCTTCCCCAGGGCTCAGGCTGTCTAGGGAGCCATCAGAAGGCGACAGCTGGAAATCCAATAGGAAAAGTGAAGGCAGATGGGCTGGGAAGAGAAGACCAAGAGGGTGACATGGAGACCAGCATGTGGGGCCAGATACCCTGTCACTCCCCCTACACACACAGGGTAGCTGTGGAGGACCCCTGCCTGCAAGTCTCCAGGGACCAAATCTTGGTACAAAGGGATGTAGTGCTCTGAGATGTTGATCATAAAGTTATTTATTCACTGTGGGGGTGGCCAGGGGCCCCAGGGGACTCTAGCTAGGGAGAAAGCCTGGCTCTCTGGCTCAGCTGCCCCCATCACCAGCTGCTTTGGTGCCACCCAAGCCCCCAGGTGGGCTAGGAGACAGTGTGGCTCAGAGTCCCTGGCTGGAGTCCAGGCTCCAGGCAGCTCACCCAGCCCCGGGGTGTGAGATGGGATGGGGGGTCCACTTTGTAGGGTTCCCACTTCCCGTTCAGCCTGGGCCTTGGGGTCAGCCAGGGGACAAGGTGGACATGTTCATATTGGCTTGGCCCCCGTGTCAGTGTGACATTCAGGTCCTTGGCCAGCCTCACTTTGCCTACTGGACAAGCAGGGCTGGGATCCTGGCCCTGGTGGCCGGGCATGAGCAAGGATGCAGGCTCATCTTGTTCCATGCTGCTGCCCAGCCCAGGGGGACCAGAGACACACAGAACTCAGGGAAGAGTTCTCCTGGGGCCTGGCAGACAGATGGAGGGGCCCTGCGGCCGGCGGGGGCTTCCTGGGGGTCAGCCGTGCACTCACACCGTGCATCTCTGGGCGAGGAGTTGACTGGTTCCCGGGACCAGGCCACTGTGTGCCGCAGTGTCAGTGCTGGAGTGGCGGACCGTTTCCAGGGAAACAGGACGAGTGTCTGGGCACCCAGAGATGAGCCATCTTTCCCAGACACCTGTGCCCGGATGCACTTTTGCCCCTGTCCAGTGCCAGGTGCGACAGAGCCAGAGGCCAACTTCCTTGGGCCCCAGAACTCAGAATGTGCCGGAGCTTAGAGCTTGGACACTGAATTTGGAGGTGGGCTCTGTCCCTGGCCACTTGCGGGCTCTGTGGCCTCGCATAAGCTTCTAAGCCCGAGACCTCAGTGTCTCCAGGTAGATGAGGGGAGCAGAGCAGCACCCCCTTTCTGGGGCTGAGATTATGGGGTGGGGCAGCTCTCCCTCTGTCTTGAGCGTTTTATTCTCAGGGAGGCACCCCGACTCTGTGGCCACTTGGCTACTGCGTCATGTCTGTCTCTGGGTCCGTGAGCCCCTGTAGCCCCTGTCACTCGGCAGACACAGTTGGCGGTTGCCTTGGCAACAGCTCAAGCACTGGTTGCTACCCGGCTTTGAGGGGCTGCGGGGGTAGCCGCTGCTTCCCCACAGCTAGAGAGGGGAAGGGGGCCCCGATAACCTCACTGCTGATGGCCTGTAGGACAGCACCTCCACGTTGCAGCACCTGCCTCCTCACACCCCCCCATCTTTGCAGGAAGCCCCCCCCCCAGGGGCAGGCAGTGGTCAGTCTGAGAAGGGAAAGTAGGGCCTCATTTCAGAGTCGGAGCCCGCAGCCCTTTCTGTCCCCAGCTCTTGGGCTGCTCAGATGAGACCCTCGGAGCCCAGCACTCCCCAAGGCCCCACAGGACTGGTGCTGGGGCTTCAGGGAGCAGGCTGCATGCTGCCTGGGTGGGCTGAGCTGGCCGGGGGCACAGAGAAGGGATGGTAGCCCTGGGGCCATAGAGAGACAGATGCAGCGCAGGGCAGGGATTCGGTCAGGACTCGGGAAGTGGCCAGCATGCCTGGGCTCCAGCGCTCCCACCAGGGCATAAGGTGCAGAGGAGGAGGGAGCAGGTGTTCCCTAGGGACTTGCAGGGATGTGGGCATGATCCCTGGGGCGCTGGCCTGGGCACACTAGGCGGGAGGGGGGATGCTCTCCTGGCTCTCCTGCCACGAACTGCCTGGGAGATCTGGGGCCAGAATTGTTGCACCCAGCTGAGGGCCCACTTCTCTTTTGTCAGCAAGATGATAGTGCTCCTCTGCACAGGCTGGGCCTGCCTTGAGGTTCCCGCAGTGAGTGGACGGGTGAGCTCTGCCAGGAAGGGGGACCAGGGCAGCAAGTGCAAAGGTCCTGTGGCACACTGAGGAGAACATGATGTGTGCCATATACCAGAGGCTGGCAAGCCTGGGGCAGGGAGCTCAAGGGGTAGGCACAGAGTGGAGGAGTCAGCCTGGCCAGGGGGTCAGCACTTTGATGGCTTCCAACAGGGGCACAAGGAGACCTTGGGATTTGGGGGGAGGCACAGGTTGTTGGGTGGGCCAGGAGAGAGGTGGGTGCCTGGACCAGCCAGTGCTGTGGAAGATGCCCCGCGGCAGCTCTGTGGTCCCGCTGCCCTTGCCTCTGGGTCTGCAGGGGATCCTGAACTCTCTGGAGGAGGTGAGCCAGTGTGACGGTGGTTGGCAGGGCGGGGGAGACTGCGGATGAGAACGAATGCACACGGGGACACTCCTCAGGGGAGTCCTGGACACTCCTCAAGGGAGTCTCAGGGGAGACCTCAGCAGGTTGTCCCCAACTCGGAGATGCACACTTCTGGTGGCCTGGGCTCAGCCCTTTGCAGGGTGGTGGATTTGTCCTCCAAGCCTGCCTGTCCGCATTCTGTCTGCACAGAGCAGAGCCCCCAGGACACACAGGCCCTTGCTGCTGAGGTGTCCTCTGACTCCAGGGACACAGCCAGGGGACCCCCCCCCCCGGATGGGTGGTGGGTGGGGGTGTGGCAGGATGGGCTGGAGCCCAGCAGCTCCCAGCCACAGAGTGAGGGCTGTGCCAGGCTCTATCGACCAACCTACCAATCAACTTATCGTCACCTCTTGGCACTGTTCAGTCCCCAGCACAACGCAGCAGGGGTGCCCCATTTTGCAAACAGGCCATGAAGACTTAGACCAAGGGACTGGCCCCAGGTTGCCAGCAGGAGTGCACATGGCCCCCAGGGTGCCCAGTGCCGTCCAGCAGCAAGGGAGGGGGTGCTCTGGGGAGGCTCGGGTGCCCCCTCCTGTGCCGTGGGCAGCCCCATCGGGAGGCAGCGCCCTGCCACCATCGGTCTGTGGCTGGTTGGACCATTGCTGGTCGTGCACCTGTGGTGGCTGGGGCCAGCATGGCCGAGCTGCTGGCCGCTGGATGTCAGAGGCTACGGCCGTGTTCTCTGCCCGCAGACCCCCCACCATGACGACCCTGTTGGAGATCAAGAGCAGTGTGCTCAGGCAGGTGCAGGTGCGCCCATCCTTCCGCCGGAGGACCGAGGGGGAGCCGGGGAGCACTGGCGCTGACCCACAAGAGCCCACCGCTGCAGGGGCTTGGTGGGTGCCCCCCCCAGTCCCGTATGGTCACGTGCACCTGGCTGCCCTTCTCTCACTGGCGCCCACTCTCCTGCTGCCCTAGCACAGCCTCTGGGGGGAGCCCAGGAGAGTCTGAACCCAAGGCCTGCAGGGGGTGGGGTCCACGCCTTGGACATCGGACTGAGCCCTGGGACAAGCGGAGACCCAGGCAGTCCCCTCAAGTTGTAGGGGCCGGTGGCTGGCCCTGGGTTGGGGGGGCAGGCACATGCCGGGAACCCTGAGCTTCAGGGAGGACCTGCTGACCCTCGGCCCGGCCTCCCTCTGCAGGAAACCTGGGGATGGTGTGGAGTTCTTCGCGCACATGCGTCTCATTCTGAAGAAGGGCGAAGGCAGACAGGGCCTTCCCTGCCCCGAGGTGAGGACAGCTGGTGCTGCTGCCCGGTGCGGGGGCACCACGCTGGGCTGTCCCACTGCCCCCCTGCCCCCACCCCTGCACCTCAACTCCTCCCCTCCCTGGAGTGGTCCCCACAGGAGGCCCTTACCTGAGCGCCCTCACAGGTCCTCTTACGCAGTGGTTCACCAGCCCCTGCCGAGCCCGTGGACCCCAGCCGTGGCCTGAGAGCCCTAACCCAGGAGGAGGTAAAGGGGACAGGGGTCTGGGTCCAGGGAGATCCAAGAGCACTTCCTGTGTGCCATGCTCAGGTCCTGGGGACGGGCAGACAGCAAAGGTGGTGGGGGTGAGGACTAGAATTCCCCATGGAAGCCGGTAAGTTGGGGGTCAGACCCCTGCAGGGCCGAGCAGGTACAACCGTGTGGATGCTGGGACCTGTCTCTGCCTGTGGACGGAGCTCCTGGGAGCTGGGATGCCGGGGTAGGGTGGGGAGGAGCAAGGTGCCTGGACCCCCAGCGGCCAGGGCTCAGGGGGACAGGGGTGGGCTGGCTGGGACTCAGGGCATGCCCTGCTCCCTGCCCATAGGTGGAGATGCTCTATGAGGAAGCCCTGTACACAGTCCTTTACCGGGCGGGGACCATGGGTCCTGACCAGGTGGACGACCAGGAGACCCTCCTGGGCTACTTGCAGCAGGTGAGTCCCCCCGGTTCCTTCCTCCCTGCTGGCCCAGCCCGGCCCCTCCCTGCCCTGCTTTCAGGAGAACGGAGCCCACTGTCTCTCCCAGCCCTGTTCTCTACCTGGTGTTGTCCCCCTCACCCAAATAATGAAGGCTTGGCCCACATACAGAACACCCCCTACACACACGTGTGTGCCCAGGCAGACACACATACAGGCTGATTGGCATCCCCGGAAGGATGGGGCAATGGACAGACACACAGACACACAGAGGATGGATGGATAGACAAATGCATCTTTCTCCTCTCCTGTGTGGCCCCCAGGAGACTGGGCGGCTCTTTTTTGGGGGTACCTGGGCCCTCACACCTGCCCGTCCTCTACAGGTGTTTGGTACAAGCTCCGACGAGCATGCCAAGGCCATTGAACGCGTGAAGAAGGCCAAGGTGGGGCTGCCACGCAGGGTGGGCAGACGCTGACCAGCCACAGGGCTAGGGTTTGGGGGTGGAGAGGGCACAGCGCGGGGCCCTGGCCTGGCCCCACAGATCCTCCCTCAAGCGGCCCCTCGGCACCCTTGGCCCACAGGCCCCCACATACGCCCTGAAAGTCTCTGTCATGCGTGCCAAGAACTTGCTGGCCAAAGACCCCAATGGTGAGTGGGGACCAGCCGGGAACTTGGCTGTGCCCGGGCCTGGTGGCTGGAGGGCGGGGGGCAGCCTGGGGCCGGGGACTGAGGTGCCTGTGGCGTCTCAGGCTTCAGCGACCCCTACTGCATGCTGGGCATCCTGCCGGCCTCGGGCGCCCCACGGGAGCCAGGCCCGCACAAGGAGCAGCGTTTTAGCTTCCGCAAAGGCAGCAAGCGTGGAGGCCCACTGCCGGCCAAGTGTATCCAGGTCACCGAGGTCAAGAGCAGCACCCTGAACCCCGTCTGGAAGGAAAACTTCTTCTTGTAAGTCCTTTTTTGCAGCCGGGGCAGCGGTGGTGGGAGTGGGGACACGGGGGGCTGCTATGCCAGGACGCGTGCTGTCTCAGTGCCTGCTCCAGCGATCTGAGCGGGGCTGGTCCGAGGACGGGCTTCCAGAGGACGTCACTGTCTCAGAGAAAGGTGCTGGCCCCAGTGGCCACACGGTCAGGATTCACGTCCAGCCAGTCTTAGAAGCTGGAGCTTCTAAGGGACAATCTCTCTGTTTCCTCATAGTGAGATCGAGGACGTCAGCACAGACCAGCTGCACCTGGACATCTGGTATAGGCCCCGGGGCCCTGCAGCGCAAGGGACATGCAGTGGGAGGGGACATTCAGGGCCCAACCAGGCCCCAGACAAGCCATGTCCGCCCCCTTGCCCGCCCCTAGGGACCATGACGATGATGTGTCTCTGGTGGAGGCATGCAGGAAGCTGAACGAAGTCATCGGCCTGAAGGGCATGAGCAGGTAGGATGGGGGGCCCCCCAGACATGGGCCAACAGGTGGCGGCTCCCCGGGGACCCCAGGTGGGCATCTACTTTGCTTTGCTCAGGTATTTCAAACAGATTGTCAAGTCGGCCCGTGCGAATGGGACAGCAGGGCCCACAGAGGACCACACGGATGACTTCTTGGGGTGTCTCAACATCCCCATCCGGGTGAGTGGGGCCAGGGCCTGTTCCCCCCGGGGACTCTGCTGGTGGCTATGTCCTGTGATCCCCCCAAGCCTCTCCCATCCTTCTTGGGCTGGGTGGGGGCCTTATGCAGCAGAGGAGGGGGAAGGAACAGCTTTCTGTGGTGTCTTGTGTCCAGGCACCCCTGAGTGCTCACTGTGTGCCAGTGGCCTGTGTTCAGTGGGAAGCAGAGGTCTGTGGGAGGGACAGGGAGGAGAACTGCCGGTCTGCACCCCCTTCTCTCAGGAGGTGCCTGTGGCTGGTGAAGACCGCTGGTTCAAGCTGGAACCGCGCTCCAGCGCCTCCCGAGTGCAGGGGGACTGCCAGCTGGTCCTAAAGCTGATCACCACACAGGTGGGGAGCTCCGGGGTCCCCTGCCCTGCATCCTGGCCCTCCAACCCTGCTGGCAGGCTGGGGCAGGGCTGGTGACAGGCGGGCCCTGCCTTCCAGAGGGACACGGGCATGAGCCAGCGTGGGCGGTCGGGCTTCCTGTCCTACATGCTGCTGCTGAGCCGTCTGCTGCAGTTCGAGCATCGGTCCCAGGAGGTAGCCACGCCCTAGGGACCAGGGTGACCTGGTGCCTGGGGAGGGAGAGCAGGGGAGGCTGGGCACCGGGGGCAGGAGGCGATGGCGTCTGCTCCTTCCGCTCACGTCTGCCCCCTTTCCCAGCCGGACTCAAGCAGCTGGCGCGGGGAGCTCAGCGGGCCCGCGGCCACTGTGCTGTGTCTGCACGGCGCCCAGAGCAACCTGT
Source organism: Mustela putorius furo (assembly GCF_011764305.1). NCBI lineage: Eukaryota > Metazoa > Chordata > Mammalia > Carnivora > Mustelidae > Mustela > Mustela putorius. The sequence continues at coordinate 14,516,680 of NW_025422145.1, read as the reverse complement.
CTTCGCTGCAGCTGGCGGTGCTGTGAGTGGGCGGGGCGCGGGGAGGAGCCGCGGGTGAGAGGGCTGCGCTGTAGGCGGGGCGGGGGGATGGGGGCGGGGTTGTGGCGGGAAAGAGGCGCTGCCAGTGGGCGGGCTAAGAGGGGCGGGCCCGGGAAGGGGCAGGGCTGTGGGGAATGAGGTAGAAAGTGGGCGTGGTCTTGGAAGAGGTGGGGCATGGTGGAAGGGCCCCTGGGGCGAGAAGGGGTGCTGTGAGTGGCAGCAGCTGAGAGGGGCGGAGCTGGAGGGGTCTTGTGGGAGGGGAAAGAGGCGTGCTGTGTGGTGTGTGTGGAAGCGGTTGGGCGGGGCAGGAAGGGAAGGCGTAGGAGAGCTTTGAGTGGGAAGGGGTGAAAAGGGGTGGTGCCATGAGGGCACTGTAGGATGGGAAGGGGCAATAGAAGGGGCACAAGGGGTCTCCTGGGGGGTTGCCTCCTTGACTCTGCACTGACTGCGGCAGGGCTGGCCCCCACAGGCACTGGCAGGTCAGCAGCCGCCACCATCAGACCTGCACCCTGGACTATGGCTACCTGCTGGGGCTGCTGGAGGACCTGCAGGCACACTGGGAGGAGGCGTCATCCCTGCCCCAGGATCAGGTGAGAGCGCGCCCTCTTCGTTGCCTGAAAGTGCTGTGCCCTGGGCTGCTTGTGGGCTGGACAGACAGGGCACATGGCCTACAGGGTGGTGTGAGCTTGAAAATAGACTTCGTGGCCCAGGGCAGAGCAAGACTGGGCACTGCTGAGATCGGGGGATGGGGTGGAATCTCAGGATGGGGAGGTTGTACCCTTCACTTGGCTGAGGGGCCAAGGCAGTGGGCTCTGGCCACTGGCCAGGGGGAACTGGTGGTGCAAAGGCCCTGAGGCTGTGGGAGATAGTTGCAGGGCCAGGCCTGTGGATGGCTGCAGGAAGCCTTTGCAGACGGGCTGCTCCCCCACCCCTACCCGCGGGGATGGCCGTGAGAGGGTCAGCTCTGATGGGCCCTGTGTGCCTAGGAGGAGAGCCTGGTTGACAGCTTCTCTGCCTTCTCCGAGTTCGGGCTGCGGCTGCTGCGCCAGTTGCGAGACTATTTCCCAGCCACCAACAGCACAGCTGTGTACCGCCTGGAGCTGCTGCTGAAGTGAGTGCCACCCCGGTGCTGGTGGGGCAGGGAGGGGGGGATGTATGGGACTGGGGCGGCCGCAGTCAGCAGGTGGCCCCTGTCCAGGTGTCTCAGCAAGATGCAGCTCTTCCAGCCGTCCTTCGAGAGCTGCCCCTTCGAGACGGAGCTGAACATGGACATCGCCGCGGCTCTGAAGGTGTGTCCCACCCCCAGTTGCCCACCCCGCCCTGGCCCCCGGCTCGGCCTGCTCTGCCATTCTCTGCTGCCCTTTGAGCCTCCCCCGTTCCTCACAGCGTCTCGGTGACTTGTCTTGCAGAGAGGCAACCGTGAGTGGTACGACAGGCTCCTGAACAGCAAGAGTCCTCGGGAGCAGGTGCCGCTCAGGGAGGGCCTGGCCACAGGGGCGGGGTGGGGCAGGCCGGGCCCAGAGGTCATGTGAACCCCGCTTCCCTGCAGCCGGGGCCGCAGCGCCTCGCTGGGCTGGTGCACCTGGCTGACACTGTCTACGAGGATCTGCAGTCCTGCTATGGGGTCTATGCCAGCCTCTTCCACAGGTAGGGCCCCTGCCCTGGCTCCTCGGGGATGCCGCCAGGCTGGGCGTGGGGCAAGCAGGTGTGTGGGGTTTGTTCCGCAGCATCGTCGAGATCGACTTCTTCACCCTCACCTTCCGGCAGCTGGAACGTCTGGTGAGGAGGGGAGTGGGGAGAAGCCCCCTGGCTGGGAGGGCGCCTTGGTTTCCTTTTTGCCCACAGCCCCTGACTCCACCATCCTGACAGGTGGCCGAGGAGGCGTGGGTGCTGACGGAGGAGCTGAGCCCCAAGTTGACCCTCGAGGTGGCCTCGGGGCTCTTCGAGCTGTACCTGACCCTGGCCGACATCCAGGGCTTCTGGAGCAGCCTCCCCGGCCGGTGGGTGCCCTGCCCAGCCTCTCCCCTTCCCTCCACCCGCCCCCACCTGTCTCTGTCCACTCTTTGCCTCCCAGACCCATCTCCACCCCCCCCCTCTGGCTGTCCTCCAGCCTCCTCTAGGGGGCCCCTGGGACAGGGGCCTTGGAGGGAGGGCACCTGGGCTTTGCTGGCTCTGGGTGGCTGAGTCAGGGCAAGCTCTGTCGGGCCCCTGCTGCAGTGACAGCCGCTCCCTTGCTCTGGCTGGCATCCACGCCCCTTTCCTGCCCGCCGTGAAGCTCTGGCTGCAGGTGCTGCGGGACCAGACCAGGTGCAGACTGCAGGGAGCCGTGGACGTGGACACAGTGAGTAAGACCCAGGCCCGAGGCTGCTGGGCTCCGCCAGGGCTGCCCTGCCACCCAGGCCTCCTCCCGCCCTCTTAGCTGGAGCCCACGGATGCCTCCTCCAAGCACAGCAGCTCCGCGGCCACTGCCAGCCTCTGCTTCAGTCACATCCAGGAGCTGTGGGCCCGCCTGGCGTGGCCAGACCCGGCCCAGGCCCAGGCGCTGGGCACCCAGCTGAGCCAGGTGCGCGGCTGTGGGTTTGGGGAGCGTGTGGGAAGGCAGCAGCAGCAGCGGACGCAGCCCACAACTCATGTCTCACCCTAGGACCTGTGCGAGGCCACCCTCTTCTACACGGAGCTGTTGCGGAAGAAGGTGGACGCTCAGCCTGGGGCCGCGGGCGAGGCAGTGAGTGAGCCAGTGAGTGGGCTGGTGGCCAAGTCGGGGGGGGGTGCTGGTGGCTGCGTGGGGCCGGCGCGGGGCTGCCTGCGCACTCACCCACACCTGGCCCGCCTCCCCAGCTCTGCGTGGTGCTCAACAACGTGGAGCTTCTCCGCAAGGCTGCTGGGCAGGCTCTGCGGGGTCTGGCGTGGCCGGAGGCGACCTTGGCGCTGGAAGGGGGGCTTCCGCGGCCCCTGCTCAGCTGCATGCAGGCCCTGGACGAAGACCTGCAGCAGGAGGTCCAGACCGTGACCGCGCACCTGACTTCCAAGGTGGGCGGGCTGGCAGGCAGGTGGGGGAGCTGGCTGCTGGGTGCCCTGCTGCGGGGTGCCGAGCACTGCCCTTCCGCAGATGGTGGCCGACATCCGGAAGTACGTGCAGCACATCAGCCTGTCGCCGGACTCCATCCAGAACGACGAGGTGAGTGCGCTGCCGGCGGGGGGTCTGTGGGGGGCCCGTGGGCGGGCTGGCGCTGAGGGTGCTGCCTGCAGGCTGTGGCCCCACTCATGAAGTACCTGGACGAGAAGCTGGCCCTGCTGAACACGGTGCTGGTCAAGGAGAACCTGAGCAGGTAGGGCTGGGTCTGGGGGTGTGGGGGGTGGGCAGGGTGCGGTCCGTGGTGCTGTAGCCCACGCTGGGTGTCCCTGCAGGGTGCTGGAGGCCCTCTGGGAGCTGCTGCTACAGGCCATCCTGCAGGCCCTCGGGGCCAACCTTGACGTCTCTGCGGACTTCTATGGCCGCTTCCACTTCGCACTGGAGGTAGGGCCCTGGGGAGGAGCAGTCCCTGCTGGGGCGCCTGGACTTCCAGGCCTGAAGGGGTCCTCGGGAATCCTGGCCGCCCGACATCTCCTGCCCGCCCACCCACTGTGTCAGCAGCACCTGGGCCCCTGGGCCTTGGCATTCTCCCCCGCTGGCCCGGGGCTTCAGAGGGGCACGAGGCGTGAGAAGCGGGTCCACCAGTCTCAGCCTTGGGCCCCCGGACAGCTGTGCCTCTGACGGCTCTGCCTTCTTGCCCTGCCCCAGGCCCTGGTGAATTTTTTCCACGCGGAGGGTCAGGGTCTGCCCCTGGAGAGCCTGAGGGACGGAAGCTACAAGGTGAGGCCTGGCCTGGGGGCCTCTGGCCAAGGGGGGGTTGTGCGCGCTGGGGGCCGTGCTCAGCGCCCCGTCCGCCCCGCAGAGGCTGGAGGAGGAGCTGCGTCTGCATCAGTGCTCCACCCGCGAGTGCATCGAGCAGTACTACCTGGACAAGCTCAAGCAGGTAGCGAGGCCAGGGGCTGTGCACTTGGCCTCTCCCCGCGCTCCCCGCCCCCCACCCCGGTCACTGGCCTGAGTCCTTCCACAGAGGTCCCTGGAGCAGAACCGGTTCGGGCGCCTGAGCGTCCGCTGCCACTACGAGGCCGCGGAGCAGAGACTGGTGGTGGAGGTCCTGCACGCCGCGGACCTGCCCCCGCTGGACGCCAATGGTGAGGGGGCGGGGCGCCGGCGGGGGCGCGGCTGAAGGGCTGCGGGGCGGCGGGGCTCACGGCCGCTCATGGCTGCGCCCTTCAGGCCTGAGTGACCCTTTCGTGATTGTGGAGCTGGGCCCGCCGCACCTCTTCCCGCTGGTGCGCAGCCAGAGGACACAAGTCAAGAGCCGGACGCTGCACCCCGTGTATGACGAGCTCTTCTACTTGTGAGTGTCCCGCCCTGCCCCCAGCAGTCCTTGCGCGCCAGTCCAGCCGGAGCCGGGCTCCGATGACCGCCCTCCGCTTGCAGCTCCGTGCCCGCAGAGGCGTGCCGCCGCCGCGGCGCCTGCGTGCTGTTCACGGTCATGGACCACGACTGGCTGTCCACCAACGACTTCGCGGGGGAGGCGGCCCTCAGCCTGGGCAGCATTGGTGGCATAGCACGGCCGCAGGTGGGAGGGAGCTCGAGGGCCAGGCAGCCTGTCACCCTGCACCTGCGCAGGCCCAGAGCCCAGGGTAAGTGCGGGTCCGGGGGTGGGGGTGGGGAGAGGGCTGGCTGGAGGTAGGAGCTCATGCTCCCTCACCCCCCAACCTCCTGCCTGCAGTGAAGTCAGCGCTCAGAATGCTGGAGGGCCGCACCAACAAGGAGGCGCAGGAGTTTGTCAAGAAACTCAAGGAGCTGGAGAAGAGCATGGAAGCAGACCCTTGAGCCCCTCCATGGGTCCCCTCCTCGTCCTCATCCAGCCCCGTCGTCAGCTTTGTGCAGCCGGGGCTCGCTCCCCCACCACACCGCGTAGTGTGCATGTGCAGCTGACCCTCCCGCTCCTTCTTAACCTGGTCATGTCCATGTGGTGTGTCCTGTGAACCCCATGAATCCATCCAGCACCCCCCATGCCAGGTCTGGGGGGCTGACTTGGTGGGGCCTGGCCAGCAGCTATGCCCCTGGACGCAGAAGAGAGCAGGCCTGGCCATGAGGTGAGCTTCCCCGTCTGCCGGCTCGGCCCCCATGGCCCCAGAGCAGGCAGGCACCGGTTTGAGAGCAGGGTTCTCAGTGGGGTGGCTTAGCTCCCCAGGAAACGTTAGGCCATGTCTGGAGTCAGTTTTGGTGGTCGCAACTACAGGCTGGAGGAGAGGCTACTGGCACTAGTGGTGAGACCAGGGGTACCCCGAGCAAAGGTGGGCCACTCTCAGATGTTACCAGCACCATAGCAGAAAGCACGTCTTAGAGGAAGCTCTGTCTTCTCTTCTGGGGCTGGGAGTGTGGCAGGGCCTTGTGGGCCAAGAGGCAGGACAGCTTGGGTTTCAGTCTGCACCAAGCAAGGTGGCAGGAAACCGCTCCCAGGGGCTCTGACAAAGGGGAGGGTGGGCAGAGGATGTACAGACAGGTTTGTTTAAGAACTGCATATGTCTCCATTCACCACCTGGCTCTGAGGCCTGGGAGAGGGTCCCCTGGCATCACTGTGAGGCTGGGGACATCACGCAGTTGGTCCATGCAGCTGTCCAGCGTATTCTGTGTCTACCCGCACCTACCCATGCTAGACCAGCCTCACGCCTGGCACCCCACGGTCCACACCCTTCGCAGGCAGGCCCTGCCTCACTGCATATTCCTCCCCAACAAGCCTCCCCAATCCCCAGACCAAGAGCAAAGAAAGGCTCACACTGGGGTCTCCTTGGCCTGCAGCTTCATTGGGAGGGCTGGACAGCCCCAGAGCACAGCCATGTCACATGCATGGGGACAGAGTCTGGTGCTGCTCAGTGCTGTGAGGGCTGAGGTTACTAGGCCTGTCTGTGTCCCCACAAGTTCTGCTGTGTCTCCAGTCCTCATTGCTCCGCCATGAAAATAAACGTGTGTGCAGTGTTTAGTCTCTTTGCCGTTTCTTGATTCCTTCCCAAACCTCTGCGGGGGCCTTGGCCTTTGCCCCTTGCTCAAGAGGACTGTCCTCCTCAGGGCAGCTGCTGCTGCCGTGGTCTCCTTCGTCCTCAGCATCAGGGCCGTGCCCCTCAGACTCGTCCTCGCTGTCGCTGTCACCGCTGTCTGCAAGCAGCCTAGAAGGGACAGGTGTGTTCACCGAGGGCACACTCGCTCCACAAAAGCCCAGCTGAGGACAGATTCAACTGTTCCCTGGAAAGCCCAAGGACCTACCGGGTGCCAGCCACTGGCCTGTTGGGGTTTGCAAACTCGCGCCCAGAATCCAAGTCAAAAGGATCTGAAGAGAGGAAGTAAGCAAGAAAGGGATTTACAAGTGAGCTCAGAGCACAATGGAGCCTCCCAGGTGCTGGGGCAGGAAGGCCTCACCCCTCGGCTTCTCAGAAGGAGGTGTGGCATGCCTGGATGGTCCTGGCTCCCAACCAGAGGGCTTGCATCCATGCCAGGCCTCACCAATTTCCTCCTCCTCGGGGCGCTCCTTGGCGTGGGCCAGGAACTCCTGTTCGGCCTGGAGCACCTCCTCCGCGCTGCTGCAGGCTGCATACTTGTCCAGGAGCTGGCGGTTCAGGTCTAGGAAGCCCTCGCCCCACTTGAACTTCCGCAGCAGAATGACAGCAAGGTCCGAGAAGCCTGACGGCGTGGACACCAAAAACCCAACAATGCTGACAATCCGTCTCCCATCCCAAGTGTATCCCCGGGACCCACAATGCCATCCCCACACTTGAAACTCCCCATCAGACACCATCCTACAGTCCAGACGAGCTGCTCGCTCGCCTCTGCCGTTCACAGAGGCCCTCTCACGGGGCTGCCTGTCCGAGCCTCCACAGGGACCATGTGTTCTCTGAGGGCAAGGTGAGGGGTGACAGGTGGCACTGGAGTCCTGGCCTGTCCACCTTGACCGCCCCACACACCCTCACACTGCTCGCAGGAGATGGTGGAAAACACTGCTGCCGGCGTGGCCAGACTCAGCAGCTTGCCGGCACTCACCCAAGATGCAGAAGGTGGCGGCAAAAGCCTCCACACAGGACAGCTTGCAGGGCCGGCCGTAGTTCACGGGGTTGGCGGCGACTAGGTGGGGCAGCAGCCGCAAGTGGCTCCCCCGCATCTTCCCGAACGGGGTCTCATCCAGGCGGGCCCAGGAGCAGTCGACCACAGCGACCCCACTCTGTGCCACCAGCTGTCTGTCGGGAGCAGGGGAGGGCTAGGTTCTGGAGACGACGTCCCTGGAGACTGACCTCTCCAGGGATACAAGAACGTCATTCCTCGGCCCCCAACAGCCCCAGCAGCGTGTGTTCCTGCAGCACACTCCTTTATTCACTCAACACACGTTTACTGAGACCTACTAGGTCCTGCGGGAGGCAGCGTGGGCGACCTAGACAAGCACGCCTCGCGTAGCCCCGCAAGTAGGATGTGCCAGGGTCCCGCCCACTCCGCCATCCCCGGGCCCTGCTCCTACCTGTCCGCGGGGGACACGTACTGGGAGCCCACCGGGCTGAGCACGACGCCGCCGAACCTGTGGCCCAGGCGCAGGCAGCGCACCAGACCCAGGCGGGCCAGCTTGCGGCCGGTACAGCGCCGGGGGTCACAGTGGCCCAGCTCCCACATGGCCAGCGTGCAGGGTAGCCGCGCCGGGCCGGAGGAGCCCCCGTCATCAGCCGCCTCTGGTTCCACGGACGCTGCACGGGGGCGCGGAAGGATACCGAGGCTCAGGCGCAGCTCGTAGGCTGGACCCCAGACCCCGGCTCCCCACCCCGCGACCCCCGATCGCACCCACTCACCGCGCAGCGCGGCGCCCACCTCCTCGGCGAAGGCCTCCAGGGAGCGGCCCGCGGGGTGCCGAGCGCGGCTGCCTTCGGCCCCCGGCCTCCGCGCGGCCCTTCTGCGGCCCATGGCGGGCAGCGGGGCTCTGGCCACCTGCGGATTCACAGCTCCGCCGCAGGTGATCCACGAGCGCTCGCGCAGGCGCCGGCGCCGAGCGCCACTTCCGGCCCAGCGGCGCCCACGTGACCGGGCAGCGCCCACGTGACCGCGCGCGCGGCGGAGCGATGGCGGTGGGGTTGGGGGGGTTCCTGCTGCTGCTGGGGCTCGCGGCACGCGGTTAGTGTCCCTGAGCTCCGGGGCCCCTCGCGTGCGCCGCCCCCAGCCTCCCGCGCGCCTCCTCACCTTCCGCTTCCCCGCAGGGCCGGCGCCCGCCGCTGCCGCCAAGATGAAAGTGGTGGAGGAGCCCAACGCGTTCGGGTGAGCGGCCCCGCGGGGCGCGGCGGGGCGCGGAGGGACAGCCCCGAGCCCGGTTGCCGCTGACCCTGCCGCTTCTCGCAGGCTCAACAACCCGTTCCTGCCCCAGACCAGTCGCCTCCAGCCGAAGAAGGACCCTTCACCCGTGTCTGGTGAGTGCGGGGCCCTGGCCCCGCCCATGGGGGCGACCAGGGAGGGGAGCGGGTACCCGGCGCGGGTGGACGGGGTAGCCGGGGAGGAGGGTCCCTACAAGGGCGCGGGTCGCGTGCATTCGCTTGTCAGTCTTCGAGTGCACCAGCGTTAGTATTGCGGCCGGTACAGCGCCGGGGGTCACAGTGGCCCAGCTCCCACATGGCCAGCGTGCAGGGTAGCCGCGCCGGGCCGGAGGAGTGCACCAGCACTCGAGTGCTCAGTCTTCGAGTGCACCAGCGTTAGTATTTCCAGAACGTTCTAGTGCCAGTTAAACAGGTTGTCCGGATGAGTTCGCTTTAATTCTTTTTGTGGAGGATTTCCGTTAGCCTTTGGGCACTGACGTCTTTTGTGCTTTTACGTGCCTAAAGGTACAAGGAAAAACGTGCATTAATGTGTTTTGGTGCTTTCTGCCGCTGTTTTTTAAAACGTATCTTTTGCCCTTTTTTGGCCTTTTTTCAGACAGCGCGAGCTACACAGGTTTGTTCATTTGGTGTTGGGAGTCACTGTGTGTCCTCCTGGTGGGGAGTTGCACCGGCCTCCACGCTCCTCACTTGATGCTTGGTTTGTTAGAGGATGGCGCTGCATTTCCGTATCGTCAAACGTTCTGTTTAAGCTCGTTGGCCGCTAGAAGCAGTGCTGTGGGTTACATTCCCCGTCCGGACTCTTCCTGAGCTGGTGCACGGTTTCCTAAGGCAGGATCCCAGAAGTGGGGTCGCGGGCTCGGGAAGCAGAGACCCAGTAGTGTTTTTTATTGAGCATACTGTGTGGTAGCGTGTGTGGTGGGAATGCAGAAATAAGCAAAACATAGAGCGTTTGTTCTCCAGGAGGTGACAGTCTATGGGGGGGGGGGGAGTGTGTGCGCGTTTGCGCGGGTGTGTGTGTGTGTGTGTGTGTGTAAACCAAGAAGTAGGGGAAGTATGGGATGCTTGATGATGAGGATTACTCTGTAGGTGTGGAAAGCAGAGAAAGTTACAGTATGTGTGTGAAGATGTGAGTGTTTTGGTGATTGCCATTTTATTTTATTTTTAACTATTCTTAAGTGTACACGTTGTGGGGCTCAAACTCATGACCCCAAGATCAAGAGGCATATGCTCTAGGGACTGAGCTGCTGGGCGCCCCTTGGAATTGACATTTTAATTAGGGGAGTCAGGAAAAAGCTGAGAGATGACATTTTGGTCCGAAGCTGAAGGAGGAAAGGATGTGAGGCAGGGATGGGGGTTCTTGGGAAGAGGGGTACAGCAAAAGGGGGGGCCCAAGCCAACAGGGTTGGGGGTGTGTGGGATGAAGTCAGAGAGGGAACAGATGTGACAAGTCTATCCCTGCTTTTTTTTTTTTTTTTAAAGATTTTTATTTATTTATTTGACAGAGAGAGATCACAAGTAGGCAGAGAGGCAGGCAGAGAGAGAGAGAGGGAAGCAGGCTCCCTGCTGAGCAGAGAGCCCGATGTGGGACTTGATTCCAGGACCCCAAGATCATGACCTGAGCTGAAGGCAGCGGCTTAACCCACTGAGCCACCCAGGTGTCCTGTCCCTGCTTTTTATTACTAAAAGTATCAAAAAGAGAAATGGAGAAACGGGACCGTGAACACCAGCGTGCTCTGGGCCTCCGTGAACGTTTCTCACTCGCCTGGTCTTCCTTTCCGTTACCATTTTGAAAAAAGCAAGTTTGAAACCAGGTTATAGACGTTATGACATTTTGTCCCTAAATAATTCCAGTATGGGTCCCCCAGTCCCCCAAATTAGTCGGTGTGTGATGTAAGCAGTCCACGTCCCCTGGTTGCCTCAGTGCCCTCCACAGCTGCCCCCCATCCCAGGATTGTTCAAGGCTCACACATGTCTTTGGTTAGTCAGGTGTCTAGTTTGTTTGTTTGTTTTAAATAATTGAGTTTTGTTTATTTTATTTTATTTATTTATTTGACAGAGAGATCACAAGTAGGCAGAGAGGCAGGCAGAGAGAGAGAAAGGGGGAAGCAGGCTCCGCGCTGAGCAGAGAGCCCAATGCGGGGCTCGATCCCAGGACCCTGAGACCATGACCTGAGCTGAACACAGAGGCTTAACCCACTGAGCCACCCAGGCGCCCCAGGTGTCTAATTTTAAATCTGGAACAGGTCCCTCTACCCTGTACCTCAGTTTAAAAAAGGCCTTCATGGGTGCCTGGGTGGCTCAGTGGGTTGGGTCTCTGGCTTCGGGTCAGGTCATGATCTCAGAGTCCTGGGATCGAGTCCTTCATTGGGCTCTCTGCTCAGCGGAGAGCCTGCTTCCCTCTCTCTTTCTGCCTGCCTGTCTGCCTACTTGTGATCTTTTTCTGTCAAATAAACAAAAATGTTTTAAAACAATAAAAATAAAAAAGATTTTCATGATCTTGAGTTTGGAGGAGTCTGGGTCAGTTGTCTCAGAGAATGACCTCCTGGATTGGTCTGGTTTAGGTCGTTTGCCTTGTCCTCTTTCCTTTGGTGTGTGCTCCATGAGTGGGAAGATAGCTGGGGAGCTTGACTGCAGTCAGGTGGTCAAGTCCAGCAGTCTGGACACGGATCCTTCCTAGCAAGACACGTGTGGCCTCATGTGGGAGGTCAGGGTTTGGTTGTGGCACAGCGTGGACAGGGTCTCTCCAGGGTTGACACAGACTTCTGCCTGTGCTCTTGGTGTGTGGGCTTTGAGCTGTCCCTGGGCTTGGAGCGACCTCTGTGCCCAGGAGTCTCACGCTGTACCCCATAGGAGGAGGAGTAAGCGTGTCCGCTTTCTACCGCTCTCATGCCTTCTGCATCTCCTAGCTGACTGTCTGACAGGGAAGACCCTTCCTCTCCCTTCCTTTCTTTATTCTTTTTGAAGATCATTATTGGCTCAGACTGAAACTATTTTTATGGGACTTACGTGTGGCAGTTGCTCACGTCTATGTCCTGGTTACCCAAAACAAGGTGGAGAACAGGTCTGTCACCCAGAAAATGACCGTGTTCCTTTCCAGATCCTCCTCCTCCCTTTCTGGTGTCTGTCACTGTGGACGGGTCTCTGTGCGTGGCCTGCAGCTACATGGCGCCCCAGCACACAGATCCCCATGTCTGGTTGCTTTCTGGCCTCGTGTTTCCGGGAGTCCTCGTGCTGGTGTATCACTGCTCTTACTTATTGGTGCATATAAAACTGGAGCCTGAGTATGGCCCGTAGTTGATTGTGTCATGCGTGTATATCCGTGTCATAGTCGAGGTGATGAAGCAGAGCTGTGTAGGCGGTGGGAGAGGCTGCGTGATGGAGGCTGCGTGGACCTGGAGTTTTGCAGCTTCTTGTCTCATTATTTGAAAAAGGATACGCATGCGTGTGTGTGTGTATGAAGGAAGACCCATGTGACTTTAAGTTTCCAACTGAAATGTAGTACTGCAGGGCTGGGGTTTTTTCCCCCATCTTTTTCTAACATTGAAAAGCTAGGATCCTTAATTACATAAGTACGTCTACCGAATTACTCTGTTAATTATATAAAATAGCTTTGGGTTTATAATAATAGTAGTACCAGTAACCATGAAACGAGAGGGTGGTGTTGGAGTTCGTTTTAGGGTGTATCCAACCAGAGATGGACCTCAGAGCTCTGGGCTACAAGGCTGACCACATCTGCATCTACTAATCACTTTGATGAGCACTTGGGGCAAATGTTTCTGCTTGTGCTCACTGCTAGTGCCCGATGTGCATTTTTTCCACTTAGGATTTTCACTGAACTTTAGAACCGTTTTTATTTTTTAAGATTTTATTTCTTTATTTGACAGACAGAGATCACACATAGGCAGAGGCAGGCAGAGAGGAGGAAACAGGCTTCCCGCTGAGCAGAGAGCCCGAGGCGGGGCCAGATCCCAGGACCCTGAGATCATGACCTGAGCTGAAGGTAGAGGCTTTAACCCACTGAGCCAGCCAGGCACCCCTAAAACTGTTTGTTTTTAAGGTGGTTTTTTGTTTGTTTGTTTTTAAGATGTATTTATTTTATTTTATTTTTAAAGATTTTATTTATTTATTTGACAGAGAGAAATCACAAGTAGATGGAGAGGCAGGCAGAGAGAGAGAGAGAGAGAGGGAAACAGGCTCCCTGCCGAGCAGAGAGCCCGATGCAGGACTCAATCCCAGGACCCTGAGATCATGACCTGAGCTGAAGGCAGCAGCTTAACCCACTGAGCCACCCAGGCGCCTAAGATGTATTTATTTTAGAGAAAGAGCTCACGAGCAGGGTTGGGGGGGAGCTAAGAGGGGCAGAGGGAGAGAATCCGGAGCAAACCCCTCACTGAGCCCGGAGCCCCACGTGGGGCTCAATCTCACAACCCTGAGATTGTGACCTGAGCCGAAATCAAGAGTTAGACGCTCAGCAGATGGCGCCCCCCAGGCGCCTGATTTTTGTTTGAGTTTGAACAGTTTTGTGATAGGGCCTTTTGGGAGCGTGTGGGAGAGCGGCAGGAAGGCCATGGAGACCGCGGTCCCGCTGAGGCCGTCTTGCCGCGGCTGATCTCATAGCTCAGATCGTCTATAAATCATTCTGTGTGGACGTCCTAAGGGCATAGCCATATTATTTTTGTCACACTTAGGAAAAGATGAGCACATTCCTTCGGTAAAAATCCATCCGTGCTTCGGGTGTCTGATAGTCCCCCGTGTTCAGGAGCTGGTTTGTGCGAGTCCGTGTTCTCTGTGTGTCGTGGCCTCATGCGCTGCGCGTCCGGATCTAGAGCTCTGCCCCCTGTTTGCTCACAACTTCTTTATTGAAGAAATTGGGCCATTTGTTTCCCACATTCTGAATTTTGTTCACTCATTCCTGTGGAGCTTAAGAGTCCGGATTCCTGTTGGCTGGAGGAAAGGCCCTTTTGTTTTTCTCTTTCCCATCCTTAGTCTTTCCCGCCTCTCGCTCAGGCCCTGACCTGTGCCTCCGAGCAGCGTCAGTCCCTCCATGCTCCTTGCCCGGCGTCCCCTCTGTGGGTGGGGGTGTCCGCTGTTGCCATGGAAGATGAACGAGGTTCCCGGCTGGGCCTGCCAGCCCATGCTCTGCGGCGTGCAGGGGGGCGGATTTTGGCAGAGGCTCTTCTGCACCCGTTGAGGCAGTTGGGAGTTCGGTGTCTTGGGCGGTTTATCCAGCCGCGAGCGTGAGTCCCTGAATGCGGAGCCAACCTCTAACCTTGCCGTGAGCCCCCCTCAGCCGTGACAAGTACATGTTTTATATACTGATGCATTTAAATTGCTGTTTTTGACCTGCTTTTCATTTCCAGAATTTCAGTCTTTTCTGTTTTCTGCGTGACTGCTGTGACTCTCGGTTCCTGTTTCCCGTTACTCCCCTGAGCACCTGTAGTAGCTGCTTTAAAATTCTCTTCTGCTTTCAGCATCCACGCGGTATGCGGCTGGACCTGCCAGAGTTTTCCTTTTCACTCAGGCATGGGTCACAGTGCCTGGGCGCTCGCACAGCTCGTGTTTCTGGAGTGAGTTCTTGACATAGGCACAGCTGTGCTCCTTTGTGGGTTTTTTGTTTTCATTTTTGTGTTTGTTTTTTCTTTTTTGTTTTAATTTTTTAAATTAACATATGATGTATTATTTTCTCCCAGGGTGCAGGTCTGTGAATCATCAGGCACATCTCATAGCACTCACCATAGCACGTATCTTCCCCCACGTCCATCACCCAGCCACCCCGTCCCTACCCCCATCCCCCTGGCAGCCCTCAGTTTGTTTACTGAGATTAAGAGTCTCTTATGGTTTGTTTCCCTCCCTGGTCGTATCTTGTTTCATTTATTCCCCTCCCTGCCCGCCCCCACACCCCACCCTGGCTCTCAAATTCCTCATATCAGGGAGATCATATGATAGTTGTCTTTCTCTGATGGACTTACTTCACTCAGTTTAATACCCTCTAGTTCCATCCACCTCGTTGCAAATGGCAAGATTTCATTTCTTGTGATGGCTGCGTGGTGTTCCGTTGTATGTATATACCACATCTTCTCTATCCATTCCTCTGTTGACCAACATGTAGGTTCTCTCCAAGTGATGAAGTCTTAGAACATAGGTGAGGTTTGGTGGCTGAGGTCTGGAGCCGATGACCAAGAAAGAATTCTCGAGACATCTTTGGTGCAGAATGGTGGTTCATTGAAGCACGGGGACAGGACCCGTGGGCAGGAAGAGCTGCTGCCCTGGGGCTGTGACTGCCCTGGGGCTGTGAGGGGCGGTCCCTTATATGCTTGCAAGTTGGGAGTGGGTCAGGGATGGCCTAAGTCTCTAAGGAGTTTTGGCAGCAAGTTTGCCAGGGCCTTGAGGGGCTGGCTGTTGTTGGGAAAAAGATTATTCATTAACAGTAATAAAACCTGTGTTGTGAGACCCCTTAGCTGTGTATCAGTGGGCCATATGGCTGTCAGCACTGTCCTGGGCGGTTCAGAGATCGTTTCATAAGGAGTTGGTAAAGCAGACTTCAGGATCCTGGTTGGAGGTAGGGGTCGGTCAGATGAGGATTGCCCTTTGCCCTTAGCAGAGCCTTAAGGGGGAGGCAGTTGAATCCCTAGAGGATGCCACGCTGCCTGCTTCTAGGGCCTGTCAATGGGTAAGGGAATTCAGTAATCTTTCTTCTGCCTTGTTTCCCACATCATTCCCCTCTGAACAGTTTTGACCCTTAACTCTTTGAGGTTGTTGAGGGCAGAAGATCTCATTTTCCGTAACTTTTTCCTGCTGAAGAGAGGTGTAGAGCTGTCCCTGCCCGCGGTCAGCACCGCTCAGTTGAGGAGTGTGCGGGCGAGCGACGAAAGACGGAGGCAGCTGAGTCCTGCGCTGGCAGCGAAGAGGTGTCTGTGTGTGGTTCAGGATCGTCTGTCATCAGGAAGCCGTTGCCGCCGCGGAGTCTCAGCCCAAGTGGAGAAACACTGAAGAAGGCGACACATTAGGATTAGCAAGGCTGTAAGAACGAGAAGTCCGCAGAGGAGATCGTTAATTGCCGATGGTAGTCCTCCTTCAAACCAGAACTTAACCGATGCCTGAGAGAGAGAGAAGGCTCCTGTAGAGCCTCCGTCTGGGCGTTCATGTCTCTCGTGAGTCCTGTGCCATTCCGTGGTGATCTGGGGGGTACGCACAGCATCCCGCCCTGACGATGGCGCCTGTGCCGCCCTGCGTGGCCGTTCAGACACGAGAGGTCCTGTCCCGCAGGACTGCCGCGCCTGTGTCTCTTCGATACCAGGAAGGGAGATGGCGTTCAGTGACCCACTGAGCACCTTCACGGAGTAGTTACGAAGGGCTTTTCCCTGCCAGATACCACCTCTGGCCTGCGGAGGGAGCAGAAACGGATGGGAAGTGATGATACCATTTAGAAACATCGTGTCCCTCTTGGCTTTAAATTGGGGAGATTCGCTGCGGTAGTGGGGGTTTTGGTAATGCGTCCATGACTCCGGGCAAACCCTAAGGCGCAGCGGCCTGTGCCCACCTTGCCGGAAGCCGGGGCCCCAGGTGGTTCACGTATCCAGTGGGTTCCGTTTGGCACTGGCCATGTGATGCCGGGTCTCCTTACCCGGTCAGTGGCAAACCAGTTGGTGGCCGGGAATGCTGTTACGTGGGGACACGCTTCTAATGCTGGCCATCCCAGGCATCGTGTGTTACTTGTACAAGTATCATGTGTAGGATGTCTTTGCTCCCAGCATAAAACTGCCTTGTCACTGAGCTGTCCCGTAGTGGCTGTGAGCCACCAGTAAGTACCCCAGGTTTGATGCACGCCCTGCTCGGGACCGCGACCGGTAGGGGTTTATAGCTGTGGCCCTGGTTGGTGGGGGTTAATTGGTGGGTTTGTGAGGTCAGTTAGGACTTTAATAGTTTGAGGATATGAGAAGATTTGATTACGTCCTGGTGTCTTACCAACTGTGGGCCAGGAAAGAACTTGTTGATTAGTGACAGCTTTATTCCGACAAGCACTGTCCCCTCATATTGTTTCTGAAACACAGTCACGTAGAGGGTGCCAGTCTGTGCGCTGCGAAGGGGAAACCCACCAGGGTAGCCCTGACATACTGGCCACGGCATGGGCATTCCCCATGCCCAGTGCCTCGTTTCATTTCACAGCTCAGCGTATTGCCGTGCCCGCTGTAGAAAGGAGCTGTCAGTCAGGACAGGCGAGAGGAACATAAAGAGAAGAAACACGGCCTTCATTTTCATTGAAGAGCATTCTTGTACGCGTTCACAGGAGAAAGAAAGCCCGCGGTCTGCTCACCGGGCTCCCGTGCCGGAGGAGCAGCCTTTATTCTAGGTACCCGAGCCCGTGGAGCGTGGCCTTCCTGCTTTACCGCAGCGGGAGTACATGGATACCTGGTAGGACCTTTCCGTTTTCGATGTAGGTTTGCTGTTCTCGGACTCGCACGGGGTGGGTTTTCAGTTGTAGTTAAGTCAGGTTTGGGGAGTAAATGATTAGTAGATATGTGGAGTAACTCATGAAGTAAGCCAGCTTCCAGTGGAAAGCATTAGAAAAGCATTAGAATCTTCATGTAATAACAGATCTGCAGAGAGAAATGGCTGAGAAAGGGCTGAGTCCCCGAGGTTGTTTCAAAGCAGTCCTTACACTGAGAGGTCCTGATAGCAAGAGAGTGACCCGATTTTCCTGGGTTTCTAGACTGAGTTTAGCAAGGTGGCATTTTAGAGTTTGATCAGCCTTTTCTACTTCCTGGAGGATCGTGGATGCAGCCTGAATGCGGGAATTATTTAATTTTTAATGCTTGGGCTGTTTGTTGAGTTATTTGAGCAGTAAAAAGAGGACGGTTGTCACTCCGGAGAGATCGGGGAAGGCCGAATCTAGGAATAATGTCCCACAATAGCATCTTAGTTACCTCTACAGCTCTTCAGTGACCCCCCGGGAAAGGCCTCGACCATCCAGTGAAGGTATCAGCAACACTAATAGAAACCTGGAGTTTTTGCAAGGTGACCTTTGTGTGAAATCAGGTTGCCAGTCCTCTCCTAGAGAGGATCCACGCCTTCGGGCTGGTCTTAAGAGAGCAGGAGGTCGAGCTGCGCCTCCCGGATTTACCTGGGCACAGACAACACAGGATCGGCAGACGTGTTTTATCGCGGCTTTTAGGTTTACTCCATCAAATGTATTTTTATTTATTTATTTATTTTTAAAGATTTTATTTATTCGACAGAGATCACAAGTAGGCAGAGAGGCAGGCGGGGGGGTGGGGGGGAAGCAGACTCCCCGATGCAGGGCTGGATCCCAGGACCCTAAGATCATGACCCGAGCCAAAGGCAGAGGCTTTAACCCACTGAGCCACCGAGGTGCCCCCAAATAGATTTTTAATTAAATGTCTTAAAGCATCTTTGCCCAAGTGAGTAGTAGCCTGGTGTGGGCCCTGGATTACCTTCCATTGACTATTTTTGGGTATAGAGATTTTCCCTCATCGTTAACAAGCCTGTCCTGTGTGTTTGTAATACATCCTCGCTCCTGAGCTGCATGAGTCTCTTGGTCTGGATAGACTGGAGTTACGGACGCTGTCGGAGTTCATGCTAGCAGAAGGCTGAACATCTCTTTATCCTTTGCTGCCTATTTGACTGCACGGTCTGCTAAGTTGTTGCTTTAAGATTCTAAGATCATATCCTTTCAATGTCCTCTGAGGTGAATCATGGCTCAGTCCTTGTGCAGGGGTACAGCCTTAAGAAGGGTCATGATTGGGGTGCCTGGGTGGCTCAGTGGGTTAAAGCCTCTGCCTTCGGCTCAGGGTCCTGGGATCGAGGCCCGCATCGGGCTCTCTGCTCAGCGGGGAGCCTGCTTCCCCCTTTCTCTGCCTACTTGTGATCTCTCAAATAAATAAATAAAATCTTTAAAAAAAAAAAAAAGGGTCATGATTTCAGGCCTGTATTTGACTGGGGAGTCACAGCTTAATAGTGATCCCCTTTCCTTCCCGATAACTCCACGGGCATGTCATGCTGGGAGGGCATATTTGGAGTCTGTGTAAGTGTTGATTTTTAAACCTTTCACCAGTTGAGGAGCACGGGTGAGCGCTGTTATTTCAGCCTTTTTGGCAAAAGTTGTTTGTTTGTTGTTTTTTTTTTAAAGATTTTATTTATTTATTGAGAGAGATCACAAGCAGGCAGAGAGGCAGGCAGAGAGAGAGGAGGAAGCAGGCTCCCTGCCGAGCAGAGAGCCCGATGCTGGGCTCGATCCCAGGACTCCGAGTTCATGACCTGAGCTGAAGGCAGTGGCTTAACCCGCTGAGCCACCCAGGCGCCCCTGGCAAAAGTTTTTTTTTTTTTTTTTTAAAGATTCCATTTATCCATTTGACAGAGAGAGAGGAGGAAGCAAGCTCCCCGCTGAGCAGAGAGCCCAATGCGGGGCTCGATCCCAGGACCCTGGAACCATGACCTGAGCTGAAGGCAGAGGCTCAACCCACTGAGCTGCCCCGGCGCCCCTGCGCAGAAGTATTTATTAAAAAGTGTTTTGCCCCAGAAGCTTTAATCAGACAAACTGTGGCATACGAAGCCTTTCTTTCTCCCTCATCCGCAAAGCTGCTGCCGCCAGTAGGCCAGTCACCATCTGCACTTTCAGTGGGGAATTCTTTTCACTCTGGCCCGCTAGCATGGACAAAACCAGTGACCTCTGAGCAGCTGTGTTCCGTAGAAGTACGACGGTCAGGTGCAGGCATCGGAGAAGCTGGGTTTAAAGCTCAACAAGTTGTGAGTGTTCCTTCAGGTGTATCCAAAAGCATAGCCTGGTATTTAGGAAGGCGGTCTCCCGCCACCCGTTGGTGGCCCTCGATCTCTAAGACACTCCGGACCTGTTGCGGAGTCCCTGACAGTCATCAGGGACTGTCCCGCTCTGAGCTTTGAGGCCTCTTCTGCCAGGAGGGCTGTGGCAGCCTCCGCGCAGAGACAATCCGGCCATACTTGGCTTCACTGTCACGTGACTCTGAAAAACCTCCTGCTGGCCTTGCTTCATTGCCTTTTTGCATGAGAGCTCCCAGGGCTCGGCTCTGCTTTTCTACATACAGAGTGAAAGGTTTTCCCCAACTTGGGAATGCCAGAGCTGGAGCTGATGGGAGTTGGGCTTGTAACGTTTGAACGGCTGCGTGCTGAGCTTCAGTCCGGAGCAAGGGTTCCTCATCGGGGCCGTTAGTGGGTCATGCAGGGGTTTGGCTAAGAGTCCAAGCCTGGATGCACATGTGGCGGAACCTGCCATGCCTAGAAAAGCACGTGTGGTTCTTCTTTAGTCGGAGGCTCAAGTTCCGGCATGGCCCTTTTTCTGTCAGTGGCTAGAACAGGGTGACCTGGTGTGTTAGTTCATGCCCTAAATAGTGCACCTTTTGTAGAGATATTTGTGCCTTTATAGGGGATGCACGATACCCTCTTTCCGCCAAGAAATTAAGTAAGGTTATAGAATCTTTATCAGTGGTCTCCTCTGTGGGACCGCAGGTCAGAGTGCCGTCGGCATGTTGAATCACTGTCCCTTCAGATGAGGGCATCTCACTGAGATCTTTGCTGAGTGCGGCTCCGAGTAGCTGAGGACTGTTTCTGCATCCCTGTGGCAAGGCCGTCCAGGTTAATTGAGCGGACTGTGGCCTTGAAGGTGAGGTCCACGCAAAGGCAGACAGCGGCTGTGTCTCCTCCCTTAGTGGGATGCAAAACCAGGCGTCTTCTGAGTCACATCCCGTAACCCAGTCGGCACCACCAGGGACGCGGCAGGAGCAGTGTCCGGACTCGGCACACCGGCATGGACAGGCGTTACTGCCGCATTCACAGCTCTCAGGTCTTGGACCATCCAGTAGTCCCCATTTGGCTTTTTTACCGGTGAAACTGGGGTGTTCTAAGGAGACTGACAAGGCTTTAAAATGCCAAGTCTGAGAAACTTACCAGTAAGCAGTTGTAAGCCAGCTTCGGCCTCGGGTTTGAGGGGTTTTGGTTTTATGACGCGTGCAGGTTGGGTCCTTCAGGACCGCCTTGGCAGGCTGGGCTGTGAGAGCCTGTCCTGGGGTATTCTAGTCCCAGACCTGTGGGCTTACTTCCTTCCAGACACTGGGAGTTGGGGTAGTAGGGTATAGCCTGAGCTCTCTAGACATTAGAGAAACAAGCCGTCGTCCTCTGTAGGAAGAGCGCATCGGCCACCAGTTTATCCATGAAGTCTCGTCCCGTGATGGGTGGGACCCGACGGAAGGACCAGAAAACCTGAGCGACCAGCCAAGGTTCTTGTGCCTGCAGGTTCCAGGCACTGTCTGGCGGCATGTCTCAGTTTCTCCTCCTGTGCCAGCAGCTGTAAGGTTAGAAGGACGGGCGGGGCCAGAGTGCTGAGGAGGGCCAGAGCCCGTGGCTCCTACATCTGTAAGAAAACTAGTCACTCACCTCCCACGTCCAGGGTGACCCGGGGCTCGGTCGTCTTGATGGCAGAGGGAGCTGGACCAGCCGCAGGGCCCCATCCTGCCAGCTGCTCCAGCTCCGGCTCTCGGGCGGGGAAGTGAGTCCTGTCTCCCTCTCTCTGGAGAGAAGGACGGTCTCTCTTCCAGTATCCTGTTTCTTGACAGACTGCTCGTGGCCCTGGTGGAGGGCGTGTGTTCACACCGTCTTTGCTCCCATGTGCCGTCTGGCCACGCGTATAGCAGGGGACTCACTAGTTCTTCGTCTGATACCGGACTTTTCTTTTGCCCCTGGTGAGTCTGGTGCTGCCCGCAGGGGCGGCCGCCGCTGTTGGCTCCTGTACCTTATGCTGAGGTTCAGCCCTGCTGTGCTTTTCTTGCCTTAAGGCCGTGTCTCTGTTATTAAAGATTTCGGTTGCTGCCTCTAGTAGGCGCTGGATGGGAGTTTGAGGGCCTAAAGCCATTTTAGTTAATTTTCGACAGATGTCAGGTGCCGACTGGCCTATAAAACACGTGTTTAGTCCGGTCACTGCCTCAGGTGGGCCGGGGTGCGAGCGGGTGTGTCTGCGGCCACAGCGGCCCATCGTCCGTGAAGCAGAGTGGGAGTTCCAGCAGCTCCTCGTGGGACCGCCTGAGCGTGATCCAAGTTCACAGAGTTAGGAAACCCTTTTCCATTCCTTCTGTTAAACAAGCGATCATGAGGTCTCATTTTTCTCTGCCCAGACTCTCCTCCCAATAGTTCGTGTGCTCCAGCACGAGGGCCAGTGGCACCCCAGCCGGCAGAGACCCCGATCTCTCACGGCCACTCATCAGCCCACCCCTGTGCTGCCTCCCAGGCTCGTTTCTTCTCAGGGGAGCGACGGCGAGTTAAAATGATAAATACATCCTTCCAGGTGCCCCCGAATGTAATAGGTACTTCTCGAAGCCTTCAGTAGAGTGAGGAGGATTGCAGAATGTCGTCCTGAGCCAGGTCTGCCGTGGAGGATGGGATGTGGCTCCTCATTGTGCCACTTCTCCACGAGCACCTTCCCTAGGAGGACGCACCCCACCACCCGCCGGAGCTCCTGGAGGCCAGGAGTCCCGCTCCTGGTCTCTCCAGCGGGGCTGGGGGCAGAGGGGTCT
The DNA here is from genome assembly GCF_011764305.1 of Mustela putorius furo. NCBI lineage: Eukaryota > Metazoa > Chordata > Mammalia > Carnivora > Mustelidae > Mustela > Mustela putorius. Next base: position 14,494,664 of record NW_025422145.1, on the reverse strand, counting down.
TGGGGTTTGGAAGGAGGAAGGAAAGCAGCAGCACCAGTGACCTCTCTCTTCGGGCTGGCCAGCCATTTCTCCAGCATCCCGGCTTTGTCGAGCGGAATCGGCCTATTTAGACAGTCACCATCCAGACTGTAAATGGCCGGGGGGTTCTGTTAGCCGGGCTGAGGGTGACCCGCTGTACAAGAGGCCCGCAGGCCCGGACCTCGATCTAGGGTCATAAAGGCTTGGATGTATGGGACTTCAGTCCAATTACCCTTTTCCTCACAAAAGAGGTCTGAGAGATTGAGTGAAACTTAATGTCCCATGGAGGGGCCACTTCTCCGCGTCTCCTGGGGAGTACTGAGGCCATTCAGTGTTACAGAAGACAACCATTCTTTTTTCCCTCAAATCTTGCAATCCAGATTGTTTCCAGTGGGTCAGAAGGTGCCCCAAAGGAGAATCCGTGGGAGCAGAATTAGAGAATCCCATGTTCCTAGAAAAGTGAGAAGGTCCATTATCACAACCCCCCGACTCCCAGGTTCATTATCACAGTCGGGTCGGGGGGACTCCCGGGCGGCGTGCCATGCAGGATGCGTCCGACGTTCCAGGTGTCAAAAGCGACCGGAGGCATCCCTCACAGAAGACATTGCTCCTGAGCACGAGCCTGCCTTCCAGGAAGGCGTTCCTGCCGTAGATGGCCCCGGAGGGGTGCCGGCGCCCTTCCCCTCCCCCATTGCGTCCTGGGCTGCCGATGGGTGCCTGGTGAATGGACTGAAACACCATGCCGCACCGTGCCATCATCTCTCCTGCAGGTTGCATGCTGTGTTGCCTTTTTTTTTTTTTAAGATTTTATTTATTTATCAGAGAGAGAGGGAGAGAGAGCAAGCACAGACAGACAGAATGGCAGGCAGAGGGAGAAGCAGACTCCCTGCCAAGCAAGGAGCCCAATGCGGGACTCAATCCCAGGACGCTGGGATCATGACCTAAGCCGAAGGCAGCTGCTTAACCAACTGAGCCACCCAGGCGTCCCTGTTTTGCCATTTAAAAAAAAAAAAAGATTTTATTTTTTAATTTGACAGAGACAGAGATCACAAGCAGGCAGAGAGGCAGGCAGAGAGAGGTGGAAGCAGGCTCCCTGCTGAGCAGAGGGCTTAATCCCAGGACCCTGAGATCATGATCTGAGTGGAAGGCAGAGTCTCAACCAGACTGAGCCCCCCAGGCACCTCTGTCTTGCCATTTTTAACCCATGGAAAATACTAGAAAAGTTTGGCAAGGGGAAATTACCCAATTTTGTAGCTTTAAGTGATTAGTAGAGGACACTGAGAAGAAACAGTAAAGACTGAAGTCCATCACGGTCTAAGCAACATTCCAGTACACATAGTCCCTACAGCCAACTTCCCTAGGAAACGGTCCGGTTGGGTTTTAATTCAGTCGGGTACTGGTTTCGCCGGCTCCCAGTGGAGGTCCCGCTGCCAGAAGCACTAGACCAGGGATGTGGAGGGGATCACATTAGATCAGTCAAGAGGAAACCTCACGTGGACTCCTAAGGTTGGCAGCTGTACTGGTGACTCAGGTGGCTGTCCCGTGCCCAAGACAGACAGGAACGGAGAGAGGGCATCCAGTTCTGGGTCTCGTTACCATTCCGGCTGGGGTACTGACTTCCAGCCAAAAGGCAGGCATTCTCCTCCCCCTGAAGCAGCCACAGGCTAAAGAACTCCAGCCTGAGCAGTCGACATGCAAGTGTTCCAGTAAGACCGCCCTCCTTGAAGAGCCTCTGAAATGAGACTAAAGGAAGAGGAGACAAAGCACTCGCCGATTTTGCCCCGAAACTCAGAATCCGATGTAAAGACTCACAGCCCCACATTCGGGCACCGAATGATTAAGTCTTAGGACATAGATGAGGTTCGGTGGGTGAGGTTTGGAGCCGATGACCAGGAAAGAATTTTTTTGTTTTTTTTAAGATTTTATTTATTTACTTGACAGAGATCACAAGTAGGCAGAGAGGCAGGCAGAGAGAGAGGAAGGAAAGCAGGTTCCCTGCTGAGCAGAGAGCCCGACACAGGGCTCGATCCCAGGACCCTGGGGTCATGACCTGAGCTGAAGGCAGAGGCTTTAACCCACTGAGCCACCCAGGCGCCCCGCAGGAAAGAATTCTTGAGACGTCTTTGGTGCAGAATGGTGGTTTATTAAAACACGGGGACAGGACCTGTGGGCAGGAAGAGCTGCTGCCCCGGGGCTGTGAGGGGTGGACCCTTATGTCGCGGCCAGTGTAACGAATCGACCGGGGTAACCGTGGGGGCTAAGAGGATGATGAAAAAAAGTTAAGAGACAAAGTGATGGGGGCAGGAGGGACACTGAAGAGGCTGTCCAACAGCGCCAAGTTTATTCCACGTCTCACAAGCATTTATAAGGCAAACCAGAATAGGAGGAGCATTACATCGGTACCTAGTCAGATGACCCCAAGTTCCTATAACAAGTTTACATGAACTACAAGCAAACCTCATGAGCCCAGGCAGTTTCGGCTAAAGCCATTAGCAAGACAGTCAGACAGGGAGTGGGTCATGGGAGTGGATCATGGGAGGTACAGAACAACGAGGATTAACTAAGAACTCAGGACTCTGGCCACATTGTTCCCTACTGCCGGGATAGTGTGTGGGAAGTCACGTAGGCGAGGCACGACACATAGCACAGACCCTTTCTCAGTGCACTCCACTTTCCCATCCTTAACCTCGTCAAGGTGTCCGGACTTTGAAGGAGACACAAGTCAGGGCCTGGTTTGGTCCTCGACTCCAGCCGTGCCCTGGCCTCCAACATATCCCCCTTCTTTTTTAAATAAAGCAAGCATATGAATTTGCGCCTGAGTATGTAGTCGTTGTCCTATACGAAACAAAGAAACTCCCCATCCTATAATCAGTATAGCCAAGACAATGAATATAATAAAAATCCAGAAGGAATATTTCATATTTCCAGGATTAAACCCGTCAGTCCATCCAAAATCTGATACTATGGTAGCAGGATTTTGTACATCTATTGTGACTGTCCTATATTAGCAATTTCCTTTTGCAGCTCTGCAAGATTCAGACTTACATTACTATGAAACCATATTCCTTGCAAATGATGTTTAACAGCATCCCAAGAATAATTCAAGGCTTTCAAAGGAGTGACACAAGTATGTTGAAATTCTCCATGACATACTAAAGACCTTTGAGTTCTTAACACCGGTAATTGTCCCCACCAAAATTCTACTGCTTCTTCCAATCCTTCCAACCGGCTTAAAATTTTTTGGTCTATATGCTCCTGAGTAGCCAAAGCATGAAAGAAAGCTAAAGAATTCATATGTGTAGCAGTTTGTACAGATTGCGAAAGAGCCATTGTAGAGACAGTAGCTGTAGCAATTAAATACAGTTATCCCAGCAATAAGTAACCCTATGAAACACTTCACTCTTTTCACCTGTGCTTGCAGTCCTACTGCTAGCTGATACCCATAATTGGCATATACCAGGGATCCTCTATGTCCACCAGGAGAAGTACATATGGAGGTTGCATTACTAAAAATATAATGGGGCGTCCTTTTAAAACAGAGGAAGAAATAGGTACATAATTAGTTAATACACATTCATTACACTCTATGTTATACGTGAGGTATTCTCCTTTTGGCCCCTTAAACACCGAAGATGAAATTGTACCAGGGCCCAAAATTAACAAATCGGGCGGGGAACACAAGCTCTACCCAGAGTGTTGTCTCCTACTCTGTGTGTAGTGGGGCCCAAGGCAGCTACCAGCTTCCACAGCTCAGGATGAATCATTTCTTCTGTAGCAAAGAGTCCTGCTGGAAGTGTGTTATGAAAACGCAGACGACCTTTTTGAGAGTCTCTGGAAAGATGAACAAAGGATTTTTCAGTCTGAACTCTAGATGCCTTAGACCAGTCAGTAATAGCGAATCCAGGAACGCCTGGTGGAGACATAGTCTGCGGCACTTCTTGCACACATTCCTTCCAAATGGGGCTTGGAACAGAAAAATTAAGACTCCCGGGACAAGGTAAATACCCCTGGGGGCGCATACCTAACTCTCTAAAAGTAGGGTTTTCCTCTCCAACAATCTCATAAATATTCCATTCCTCCATATGCCTGACAATGGCCCCCATTTGTGGAATTACTTTAAGAGAGCACTATATGGAGGGCTTGTTCAATCATCATACAGTCATTCATTAAAATTTGCTCATGAGAGGGAGCTTGAAAACAAATAGGGACTTGTGCCAAAATTCCAGACCAATTCATACAATGTTTGGCATGCTCCATTCCCTCTGTGGCAATACCTCCACAATGTTCTGGCATATTAGTATGAATTCGGGGCGTGGGATCATCCCAAGTAATCGGATGCACCGATGGAGGGTCAGGTAAGTTAAGCCCAGGAATGAGTGGCTTGAACCTCAGGCATATTAACTAAAGTCAATAAAGCCTATAAGACAGCCAGAATGGCCTCATTGGGCCGGGCCTGTTTAAGCAGGTTCATGGTTTAAATTATAAGATCTCATCTGCCCCACTCGAGAGAGGGGTAGGCGTCTCCTTTGCCTTCGCCTTCTCTGACTCCTTTGATCCGGAGCCATCATTGCTATTTTCTGGCATAGCGGCAAGAAGTCGGCACCAGCTTTCTGGGAGCCGTTGTGGGGTGTCCTCATCCTGTGGAAAAATACAAACCAACCTCCTCTGCGGAGGACATGGTCAGGACCCTTCCATACTCCAGTCAAGGGATCTTTCCACCGGGCATATGGAAGTGGAGAAAAATCAGGATGTCAGAAGCGCTCAGCCGCTGTCCGACTGGTATCGTCGACATTCAAAATATTTTAAAATATAAAATTAAATGCGTATGTGGGGAATATTTCACTTTTCCTGTAGTATCTCCCTCTCTTGATTTAAGATAGGATTTAAGGGTACTATTTGTGCATTCAGTGGCTTGACCCTGAGAATTATATGGGATGTCTGTAGAGTGTGCTATTTCGAAAATAGCACAAAAAAGGTTTGAAAAGCTTGAGATGTATAGGCAGTCCCATTATCTATCTTTATTGCTTTTTTGGTGCCCAAAGTTGCAAATGCTGAAAGCAAATGATTTTGAACATCAGTAAAGCATTCCCAACAGTGTGCTGTAGCATGTAAAAATCCAGAAAAGGTATCAATAGAAACATGGAGATACTTAAGTCTTCCAAAAGGGGTTAAAATAGTTACACCCATTTGCCACAAATGATTAGGCATTAAGCCTCGAGGACTCACAGCGTAAGTTGGCTGGGGAAGATGAGTAAGGCAAGTGGAGCAGCTCTTAACTATTTGTCGAGCTTCTTCTCTAGTTACCCGAAATTGTTTACGTAAAGCTGCTGTGTTTTGATGAAAACGAGCATGACTTTGAGCGGCTCGCTCAAACTTCGTGGTTAACACCAATTGTATATGAGTTAACGCATCTGCAATAGCATTACCCTCAGTTAAAGGTCCAGGTAAATTAGTATGTGCTGGAATATGAGTGATATAAATAGGATTAGCTCTTTTTTGCAACAGACATTGAGTACTTGTAAAGAGATGAAAAAGTTCCTTATCTTTAGTAAGAATATAAGCAGTTGGTAACAACAGAACAGCATGTGCTACGTAGTGACTATCACTGTATAAGTTACATGGTTCAGGAAATTTCTCCAGGGCTAAATGTACTACTTCAATTCAGCTCTCTGTACAGACTTAGTGGCATAAAATGCTCGAAAAGGGGCGCCTGGGTGGCTCAGTGGGTTAAAGCCTCTGCCTTCGGCTCAGGTCATGATCCCGGGATTCTGGGATGGAGCCCCGCATCGGGCTCTCTGCTCTGCGGGGAGCCTGCTTCCCTTCCTCTCTCTCTCTGCCTGCCTCTCTGCCTACTTATGATCTCTGTCTGTCAAATAAATAAATAAATAAAAATAATAAATAAAAATAAAATGCTCGAAAAGACTCATGACCCGAATGAGAAGATTTATAAATGCCAATATATCCTCTTTTATCAGCATCTATAAAAACATTAATAGCAGAAGCAAGGGGACTTGTCTGAATGGGATCATTTACTACAATAGAAACGGTAGAAAAGAAATGTAATAATTTATCTGCCGGTAAATGATATTGAGGTTGTCCTGGGTAATTCCAAAGAGCTATCTGCCAGTCAAGGTTAAATTTGAATAAAGTCTGCACACAATCAATAGTTAACATTGGTAAAGTAAAAAAATCAGGTTCTTTACCAGTGACATGAACAATTCGCTGGCGACCCCTAGTAATTGAGTTAACAATTCTACCTGTCCGGTAATAATATGCAATTGATGTAAGGCTAAATGAATCCATTCCAAAGGTCCCTGATTTTGCCATATCACTGCCAAGGGTAATTTTGATGGCATTAACAATATCAGATATATCGGTATGGTAGGATCATACTGACAAAGTTGCACTTGTGACAATTTATCATTGACTAATTGCAATGCTGTCTTAACGCTCTCAGTTAAGGTTTGAGGGGAGGAAGGAGAACTGTCTCCCTTTAGAATATCAAATAAAGGCTTCATATCATCAGCTGTTAAATGCAGAAAAGGCCTAATCCAGTTAGTATCTCCCAATAATTTTTGAAAATCATTTAAGTACATAAAGATTGTGAGATTGTGGTTTTGTTTTTTTTTTTTAAGATTTTATTTATTTATTTGACAGACAGATCAGAAGTAGGCAGAGACACAGGCAGGAGGCAGAGAGGAGGAAGCAGGCCCCCTGCCGAGCAGAGAGCCGGAAGTGGGGCTCGATCCCAGGACCCTGAGATCACAACCCAAGCCGAAGGCAGAGGATTAACCCACTGAGCCACCCAGGCACCCCTAAAGATTGTGTTCTTAAAGAAATCTTTTGAGGGCGAATTCTTTTATTCCCAATGATGTAACCTAAATATGCAAACGGTTCCATCTTCTGTACCTTTTCAGGAGCTATCGCTTAGCAGGCTCCTTATGGTTAGTATTAGGAATAGTAAAAGTGAACCGTTCACAATCCTGAGGGGCTAGAGGAATAGTAAAAAAGCAATCTTTCAGATCTAATATTATCAATGTGTATAGAAGAGGAATAGCTGACGGTGTAGGCAAACCAGGCTGAAGGGCTCCCATAGGTTTCATGGTAGCATTCACAGCTCTCAGATCCTGTAACAATCTCCAGTTTCCTAACTTCTTTATCACAAATATAGGAGTATTCCAAGGGCTACAGGACTCCTTTAAATGACCCAAAAGCAGCTGCTCTGCTATCAGAGTGGCCGCTGCTGCCAGCTTTTCTGAAGATAAAGGCCACTGATCCACCCATACAGGGCATTAGATTTCCACTCAATAGGCAGAGCATGGGGGAGTTCAGTGGCCCTGAAGAAAACCCGACTCCGCTTCTGAAGGTTGCGATTGTAAATGAAGCAGATGGGGATTTCCCTGGGAGTCTTCTCTTAAGTCCTTACTTGAAATATATCCCATTTTTTCCATAAGGGCCATTGCAACTGAATGTTGCTTAGATCTGGGGTAGGAGCTGTTGTTAAAGAAACACTCGTATCTGTTAAGACGTCACGTCCCCATAAATTAAGATGGATTTGTAGCACAAATGGTTGGAATACTCCTTGATGACCTTCAGCAGTGGACCAATTTTAAAAAATTAGCACTTAGGAGCATAGGCTTGTCCTACACCTCTCATAGAAGTATCTGAATCTACAAGAGGCCAGTTTTTAGGCCAATGCTGGGAGGTAATTACTGAAACATGTGCTCCAGTGTCCACCAATCATGAAAAGGCTCAACCCTGAATGAGTAAGGTCAAATAAGGTTTGTCCACAGAAATTAAATGAAACCAACAAACATCAGTAGAGCCAAACCTTCTGGTTCCTCGCTTGCCCTTTACCACTGGATTATTGGTTTCCAGCATAATAATTAATTAATTGGGCAATAGGAATCTGAGGTTGCAGCAAAAGTACTCCTTCTCTTAAAGTGGCCATAATTTTTTATTTCTCCTGTATAATCGTCATCTGTTACCCCAGGATGGACAGTTAATCCTTTCATAGTCCCAACTAGATCTCCCTTTTGACTTTCCTTTAGGGTGGTTACCCAAATGTAATGGCAAGGTTTATCCTTGGTTTAACAGTACTGGAGGGGCGCCTGGGTGCTCAGTGGGTTAAGCCTCTGCCTTCGGCTAGGGTCATGATCTCGGGGTCCTCGGATTGAGTCCCATATCCCCATATCAGGCTCTCTGCTCAGCGGGGAGCCTGCTCTCCTCCCTCTCTCTGCCCTCTGCCTGCCTCTCGGCCTACTTGTGATCTCTGTCAAATAAATAAATAAAATCTTAAAAAAAAAACAACAGTACTGGGTAAGTTAGCATATCAAGGAAAAGCCTTAAGTCAAAGAGGCCTCATTTACAACTCTGGGCCGGCAAAGAGAAAAACCATTTACATTTTCTTAACAGCAGATCAGTTAATTTAAGAAAACTTTGCCCTTTTCAACAGAGAAAATGGCCTTTCTATACCGATGTATTTCCTCTTTTCTTCCTAAGACTGAGTTTTTTGGGTGTCCCTCCCATCGTAAATGATGTCTCAGACAAAAGGAGGGGGATCTTTCAGATGCTGTCCTGCTTGCGTCCCTTGCGGAACTTAGGAGCGTCTTAGCTAAGGTCTGTCCGTATAAACCCCCGGACCAGGCTACTCGGTGGAGTCGATGACCATTATGCTGTATGACGCCCTGCGAGACTCAGGGTGCAGCCCACTCAGACTCCGTAGCCGAAGTGGTGGAGCCATACAGACACATTCACACAGTCAGGCACTCTTCAGATTCTAACAGGTTGGACCCCCTCCCCTTAGGGTATCCCTGGCTAATGGGAGGTGATCAGTCTCCCCTTCCATTCTTTATGAATGGGTCTAGCTCAGACAGTGGCCCCGGGGCTATTACAACAAAATTCAGTTAAGCACAAAAGATGTTTACCAACAGATTTCAACATAGATTTTAACAAATAACACGAGCTTATTTGACTTTAAGTAAAAAACTCTTTTAAGTTTCACATTTACTACTGTTAACTCAAAAGACGTTTATCCTGATTAACCCAACAAACTTAACTTAGTTAAAATATTTACTTTCCACCTGGTACCACTCCGTTTCGAATGTTTACCTGAGAATGTTTACCTGAGACACGGTGGGAAGATCTGGAGTGGTGGGTGTTAGGTTCAGGGGGCACTCTTCTTGTTTCTCAACAGTGAAGAACAGAACAAAGTGCCACCAGAAGGCAGAGAAAAGGTTCCCAGTTCTAGAGCTCACCAGCTCCAAGAGAGGAGTGTATGCTATGCTTTCCCGCCAGGAGGGGGGAGGGGTTAAGCAGTCCAAGTCGGGCCAGAGAAGAAAGGGAAACTTCCCCGAAACAAAGAGTGTTTCGGCAGCTGCTTGGGAATATTCCTTACGGTCTCCGTCTGGAATTAGACTAACCCCAGTTGGCTCCGGTTATAGCCATTGACACGGGAAATGAGTAAAGGAGAAGCCCCCACATCTATTAGGAGAAACAAAGAGAAATAAAGTCAGAGTCCCCTTTGCTAGGGATGGTCCAGCAACTAACTCAGGAGAAATACCTGCACCAAGATGTTCATACTCATTCTCCAATTCCTCTATGGCCAAATTACAAAGAGAATCACAAGAAGCTATAGAGGTTAATTCTACAGAATGTTGCGGATCTAAAGTCTCTCGAATATCTTCCCAAACTTTCATAGTTCCTTCAAGGCAAGAAATGGTCCTCTAACTTTCATCTGATTTTTCATCTCTTGCCCTACTTTCTGCCAAATTTGCAAGTTTACCATTCCTCCTTTAGGGAACCAAGGACAAAGATCAGACTCCACACCAAAAAATTGCTGCAAAACCTTCTTTGAATACCTAGACCCCTTCTGATTTTAAGAGAGCCTGCAATACCGTCACAAAAAGATCCTCTTGTCGCACAGGATGAGACTGCCCCGTATTATTTTACTCCTGCCTTAACCCGTCGGCCCAGGCTCCTCTTATTGAAATCCGTACACTTACTTGTACCCACGCGCTCCCATGAAATGTCCCACAGTCCCTGTTTGGGTGCCACTTGTCGCGGCCAGCGCGACGAATCGACCAGGGTAACCGTGGGGGCTTAGAGGATGATGAAAAAAAGTTAAGAGACAAAGTGATGGGGGCAGGAGGGACACTGAAGAGGCTGTCCAACAGCGCCAAGTTTATTCCACGTCTCACAAGCATTTATAAGGCAAACCAGAATAGGAGGAGCATTACATCGGTACCTAGTCAGATGACCCCAAGTTCCTATAACAAGTTTACATGAACTACAAGCAAACCTCATGAGCCCAGGTAGTTTCGGCTAAAGCCATTAGCAAGACAGTCAGACAGGGAGTGGGTCATGGGAGTGGATCATGGGAGGTACAGAACAACGAGGATTAACTAAGAACTCAGGACTCTGGCCACATTGTTCCCTACTGCCGGGATAGTGTGTGGGAAGTCACGTAGGCGAGGCACGACACATAGCACAGACCCTTTCTCAGTGCACTCCACTTTCCCATCCTTAACCTCGTCAAGGTGTCCGGACTTTGAAGGAGACACAAGTCAGGGCCTGGTTTGGTCCTCGACTCCAGCCGTGCCCTGGCCTCCAACATCCTTATATGCTTGCAAGTTGGGAGTGGGTCAGGGATGGCGTAAGGCTCTGAGGAGTTTTGGAAGCAAGGTTTCCAGGACCTCGAGGGGCTGGCTGTTGTTGGGGAAAAAGGTTTTTCATCCCTGGTAATAAAACCTGTGTCCGGAGACCCTTCAGATGTGTGTCAGTGGGCCCTATGCTCGGGGGGTGACTGCCAATGCGGATCTTTGGAGGGTTTAGAGATAGTTTCCAAAGGAATTGGTAAAGCAGACTTCAGGATCCTAGTTGGGGGTAGGGGTCGGTCAGGCTAGGATTGCCCTTTGCCCTTAGCAGAGCCTTAAGGGGGAGGCGGTTAAGTCCCTAGAGGAATGTCATGCTGCCTGCTTCTAGGGCCTGTCAGTGGGTAGGAAATTCAGTAATTTTTCTTCTACTTCTGTTTCCCACATCACATAGTTTGGCTATTGTGGACATCTCTGCTATAAACATTCTGGTGCACGTGCCCCTTCGGGTCACTACGTTTATATCTTTAGGGTAAATATCCAGTAGTGCGATTGCTAGGTCGTAGGGCAGCTCTGTTTTCAACTTTTTGAGGAAGCTCCGTGCTGTTTTACAGAGTGGCCGCACCAGCTTGCGTTCCCCACAACAGGGTAGGAGGGTTCCCCTTTCTCCGCATCCTCTCCAGCACCTGTTGTTACCTGACTTGCTAATTTTAGCCATTCTGACTGGTGTGTGGTGGTATCTCATTGTGGGTTTGATTTGTATTTCCCTGATGCCGAGTGATATGGAGCACTTTTTCATGTGTCTGTGGGCCATCTGGATGTCTTCTTTGCAGAAATGTCTGTTCGTGGTTTGGGCCATTTCTTGATTGGATTATTTGTTCTTTGGGTGTTGAGTTTGGTAAGTTCTTTATAGATTTTGGATACCAGCCCTTTATCTGATATGTCATTTGCAGATATTTTCTCCCATTCTGTCAGTCGTCTTTTGGTTTTGTTGACTGTTTCCTTTGCTGTGCAAAAGCTTTTGATCCTGATGAAGTCCAAGTAGTTCATTTTTGCCCTTGCTTCCCTTGCCTTTGGCGATGTTTCTGGGAAGACGTTGCTGTGGCTGAGGTCCAAGAGGTTGCTGCCTGTGTTCTCCTCGAGGATTTGGATGGATTCCTGTCTCACGCTGAGGTCCTTCATCCATTTTGAGTCTATTGTTTGTGTGTGGTGTAAGGACATGGTCCAGTTTTGTTCTTCTGTATGTGGCTGTCCCGTTTTCCCAACACTATTTGTTGAAGAGACTTTTTTCCACTGGACATCCTTTCCTGCTTTGTTGAAGATTAGTTGACCATAGAGTTGAGGGTCCATTTCAGGGCGCTCTATCCTGTTCCATTGATCTGTGTGTCTGTTTTTGTGCCAGTACCATACTGTCTTGATGATGATAGCTTTGTAATAGAGCTTGAGGGCTGGAAGTGTGATGCCGCTAACTTTGGCTTTCTTTTGCAACATTCAATATTTGGGGTCTTTTCTGGTTCCATATATGTTTTAGGATTATTTGTTCCGTATCTTTGAAAAACATTGATGGTGTTTTGATAGGGATTGTGTTAAATGTGTAGATTGGTTTAGGTAGCATAGATATCTTCATAATATTTGTCCTTCCAATCCATGAGCATGGAATGTTTTTCCATTTCTTTGTGTGTCTTCCTCAATTTCTTTCATGAGTACTTTATAGTTTTCTATTTTTAAGAAGATTTTATTTTTATTTATTTGACAGACAGAGATCACAAGTAGGCAGAGAGGCAGGCAGAGAGAGCAGAGGAAGCAGGGTCCCTGCTGAGCAGAGAGCCTGATGCCAGGCTTGATCTCAGGACCCTGCGATCATGACCTAAGCTGAAGGCAGAGGCTTAACCCACTGAGCCACTCAGGAGCTCCTCACTCTTTGCCTCTTTGGTTAGGCTTATTCCTAGGTATCTTATGGTTTGGGGTACAACTGTAAATGGGATCAACTCCTTAATTTCTCTTTCTTCTGTCTTGCTGTTGGTATATAGAAGTGCAACTGACTTCTGTGCATTGATTTTATATCCTGACACTTTACTGAATTCCTATACAAGTTCTAGCAGATTTGGAGTGCAGTCTTTTGGGTTTTCCACATACAGTATCATACCATCTGCAAAGAGTGAGAGTTTGACTCTTGCTTTGCTAATTTGGATGCCTTTCATTTCTTTTTGTTGTCTGATTGCTGAGGCTGGGACTTCTACTAGTGTTGAACAGCAGTGGTGATAATGGACATCCCTGCCATGTTCTTGACCTTAGAGGAAAAAGCTGTCAGTTTTTCCCCATTGAGAATGATATTGCTGTGGGTTTTTCATAGATGGCTGTGATGATATTGAGGTATGTACCCTCCATCTCTACACTGTGAAGAATTTTGATCAGGAAGGGATGCTGTACTTTGTCACATGCTTTTTCAGCACCTATTGAGAGTATCATGTGGTTCTTGTTCTTTCTTTTATAAATGTGTTGTATCACATTGATCGATTTGCAGATGTTGAACCAGCCTTGCAGCCCTGGAATAAATCCCACTTGGTCGTGGTGAATTATCCTTTTAATGTCCTGTTGGATCCTATTGGCTAGTATTTTGGTGAGAATTTTCGCATCTGTGTTCGTCAAGGATATTGATCTGTAATTCTCTTTTTGATGGGGTCTTTGTCTGGTTTGGGGATCAGGGTAATTCTGGACTCATAAAATGAGTTTTGAAGTTTCCTTCCATTTCTGTTTTTTGGAACAGTTTCAGAACAGATATTCATTATCCTTTAAATGTTTGGTAGAATTCCCCTGGGAAGCCGTCTGGCCCTGGGCTCTTGTTTGTTGGGAGGTTTTTGATGACTGCTTCAATCTCCTTACTGGTTATGGGTCTGTTCAGGTTTTCTATTTCTTCCTGGTTTAGTTGTGGTAGTTTATAGTCTCTAGGAATGCATCTATTTCTTCTAGATTGTCAGGTTTGCTGGTGTATGATTGCTCACAATATGTTCTTTTTATTTATTTATTTATTTATTTTTAATTTATTTGACAGAGATCACAAGTAGGCAGAGAGGCAGGCAGAGAGAGAGGAAGGAAAGCAGGTTCCCTGCTGAGCAGAGAGCCCGATGCAGGGCTCGATCCCAGGACCCTGGGATCATGACCTGAGCCGAAGGCAGAGGCTTTAATCCACTGAGCCACCCAGGTGCCCCCATCATAAATATTTTTAACATCTGTTTTCCCCAACTGAAAAAACAGAGTGGACAGCATAAACATGGTATAGTAGATTACATTCAGGACTTGGGGAAAATGACCAGCTAAGCACTCCCTGCTCATCAGGGAGTCTGCTTCTCCCTCTCCCTCTGCTCACCCCACATTTGCGTTTTCTTGCAAATAAATAAAATATTTTTTAAAATTACCCAGCAAAAATATAAAGGCTTTCAAAACAGCTGTAAAGGTTGAATTTTAAATTATTCTGTGATTTTTAAACGGGCCTCATGGGTTTGCAGTGTACCGGAGGTCAAGCTGTTTTTCTGCAGAGCCTGAGACATGTAGGGCGCACAGAAGTTACGTCTCCGGCTGCTTCCACCTCATGGGAATGTTCCTTCAGAAAGCAAAACTAATCTTCGCTGGCCTGATTTATGAGGTTTTTAGTGTGGTTGTTTACAAAGATGTAAAAAGAAGGACCGAGAACACTGCCGGGTTCTCGGGTGGCGCTCTGCTGCTGGGGGCGCAGGGCTCTGTGGGACGCCCGCCCGGGCTGGGTGCGTCCTGGCTGCTTCAGAAGATCTGGAGACAGTTTCTTCAGGACTGTCCCCGTTTCCAGAATATTTATTCTCAGACCAAGCGCCGACATGACCGCACAGGCGCGCTCTCTGCAGGTGTTGGGAGGACACGGCCCGGAGCCTTGCGGGGGGTGGGGGAGAGGCCCCGGCGCTACCCCTCTTCTGTTCTCGGCGGGGCGGCCGCGGCCGCACTGCTCTCCTTCTCTCGGAGGCTCGCGTCTGGAATAATCCGTTGCAGACTGAAGGGTTCAGGTGTGTGACGACGCGCACGTGTGACAGTGGCACTGGGTGGTTGTGTGGCTCACACAGTTTCCTACAGAATATTTGGTGGCTTAGTTTTGTGGACCGAAGACAGACGTTCCCCCGTCTCCCACTCCTCCCGCCGACGTGTGCGTCCCTCAGTGCGAACCGCGGGCTTCCCGCTCGGGAGTCTGAGGCTGGCTCTAGGGAAGGCAGGCAGGGGTTCTGTCAGGGCTCCGGCTGACCTGAACTGACCCCGAGCCACCCAGTGAGTGGTGCGGGGAATGCAGCCTCAGGTAAACCTCATCTGTTTATTAAGCTTCACTACTTTTTTAAAAAATTTTTTTATTTATTATTTATTTGACAGAGACACAGCGGGAAAGGGAGCACAAACAGGGGGAGTGGGAGAGGGAGAAGCAGCTTCCAGCTGAGCAGGGAGCCCGATGCAGGGCTCGATCCCAGGACCCCGGGATCATGACCTGAGCCAAAGGCAGACGCCCAACGACTGAGTCACCCAGGCGCCCCTAAGCTTCACTTTTTAAAAGCCTTTAGTATTTCTTCCAAAACAAACCCTTTCACGTGAAAATCTTGGGTTTTATGAAAATAACGTAGTGTGAGGATTTTCTCTAAGAGAATGATTGAGGTCAAAACTCGAAAGGTCGGAGACCTGGGAGAGGGCCAGTGGCTCTCGGACCGCCTGTCGTTTAAAACATCAAGGGGAACTGAGCACGATCGTAGCAGCTGCGTGACGCAGGCTCTGGTCTCTCGCCGAACTCGGAGAAACCATCTGGAGCACATGAGGCACAGACCAGAGTTGAGGACCATTCTGTGAGGAAATTTCCCTCCGTTCAGTGACACGGGATTTCCTCCAGCAACTAAATCAGAATTTTAAAAGGGAAAGTAAGTTAATCAAGGATTCAAAAGAGCCAAAGGCAGTGACACGGGCTCAGGCATCCAGGCCAAGCACGGGGCACTCGGGACTGGTCATGGTGGGTGGCGGGTCCCACGGGACTCCTGCGGATTTCCGTTTCCCAGAACGTGAGCTTCAACCCTGGTCTTCAGAATGCAAGACCGAGAGTGACCAGCTGTTTGCCCTGACCGCACTAGGCCCAGGGCTCTGATGTCCTCGGGGAGCAGGGGGAGAACCACCACTAGCGTGGGGCGGGGACACCCCCGTGCGGGCATCTGTCTCTGTCTCTTCCGGCGGGGAGCAGTGGGGACATGTCGGAGACCTCAGTGTCCTCCAGGCAAGACCGTGCACAGTTAGCCAACAGCCGTCGCCCAGACGCAATGAAACCGCTCGTTTTGTATTTGCCACACCCAGCGTCAGGACCCTGAAACCAGGAGTCGCGTGCTTCTCCAACTGAACCAGCGAGGGGCCCCCTGGTTTCACTTCTGACCCCAGAGCTGAGGTGTTCGAGAAGGAGCTACCACCTTGCTCTCAAGCCCAGGCGGGTTTCTCAGAAGCCTCCTGCCCGCTCCACCGGCTCTAGCCCACCACAGCTCTGCAGCAGAAAACGAGGCTTTTCTCCTCCAGTCTGATTGCAGCGTTTCTGTGACGTCGCTTGCCTGCTTTGTGCTGCGTAGCGACAGCTGGGCCGAGAAGCGGACCGAGACCTCTCCGCTGGCGCAGGGAGGGAGCACGGGGGCTGCCAGCGGGCCGGGAGGTCTGCACACACAGCCTGCGCGGGACACGACGGCCACGCGCCCCTGTCTGGTTCTTCCCACTCAGTTCTGTCAAGGATGTGTGTCCTCGTGCGTCCTCATGCTCACGGAGTGGAAGGGCTGATCCTGCCCCACCGGCAGCGCATTTTCTCGCAGGGACGCTGTCCGCGCCGGGCCCAGGGCTGCTGTCCTTCCCTTGGGCCACCTGCAGAGGGAGATGCGATGCTGGGGGCTCTTCCCTGGGGCCTGCTGCCCTGTTGCCCCGACATCCCAGCTGCTGGGTCACCCCCCAGCATCCCTGTCACCGGGGCCCATGACCCTGGGTGGGCTCGTCTAGGCCCAGGCCCCGCGGTGGGGCCACATGCATTGCAGAGTGCCCTGCAGGAGGGGCGGCCGCCTCCAACACAGCAAAGACTTCTGTGCTGCCTTTTTAATAATAATTTGAGGTTGTTTATTTTTTAAAAGATTTTATTTATTGGGGCACCTGGGTGGCTCAGTGGGTTAAAGCCTCTGCCTTCGGCTCAGGT
The DNA here is from genome assembly GCF_011764305.1 of Mustela putorius furo. Classification (NCBI taxonomy): domain Eukaryota; kingdom Metazoa; phylum Chordata; class Mammalia; order Carnivora; family Mustelidae; genus Mustela; species Mustela putorius. Next base: position 14,477,840 of record NW_025422145.1, on the reverse strand, counting down.
CATGATCCCAGGGTCCTGGGATCGAGCCCTTCCTCCCTCTCTCTGCCTGCCTCTCTGCCTACTTGTGATCTCTGTCAAATAAATAAATCAAATCTTTAAAAAAAAAAAAGATTTTGGGGCGCCTGGGTGGCTCAGTGGATTAGGCCGCTGCCTTCGGCTCAGGTCATGATCTCAGGGTCCTGGGATCGAGTCCCACATCGGGCTCTCTGCTCAGCAGGGAGCCTGCTTCCTCCTCTCTCTCTCTGCCTGCCTCTCCGACTGCTTGTGATTTCTCTCTGTCAAATAAATAAATAAAATCTTTAAAAAAAAAAAAAAAAAAAAAAAAAAAGATTTTATTTATGATCTCTGTCAAATAAATAAATCAAATCTTTAAAAAAAAAAAAAGATTTTATTTATTTATTTGACAGATCACAAGTAGGCAGAAAGGCAGACAGAGAAGCGGGGGACGTAGGCTCCCCGCTGAGCAGAGAGTCCGGTGCGGGGCTCGATCCCAGAACCCTGGGATCATGACCTGAGCCGAAGGCAGCAGCTTAACCCACTGAGCCACCCAGGTGCCCCGAGGTTGTGTTTTTTAAAGACTGTATTTATTTGTCAGAGAGAGAGGGCGAGAGCGAGGGCACAAGCAGGGGGAGCAGCAGAGGGGAAGCAGCTCCGGTAGAGGAGGGAGCCTGACGCGGCACTCGATCCAGGACTCCGGGATCATGACCTGAGCCGAAGGCAGTTGCTTCAGTGACCGAGCCACCCTGGCGCCCCTCTTGGCTTCTTCCTACACAGATGAGGATGTCCACGCTCTCACAGCCATGACTATGAACTCGTGAAGCGTGTGCTCTCAGCTCAGCGAGAGGGACCTCCCGTGAGGTCACGCTCCCCACCGCACATAGCTGGGCTCCGCTGATTCGAGCTGTGTACTCACAGTCGTGTGTTAACTCGGGCCACGCGGCCGCACTCGTGCGGTTCTCACGGGACACCGTGGGCAGGTGCGCACAGACCGCCCAACCCGCCAGCAAGAGGCCCGTCTGTGGGTCCTCTGTGAGCTGGGGGGGAAAGCAGATCAAGAACGTGCTGGTGGCTGCAGCGTCTGTGCGACCGCAGAGCACCGGCCCGGCGTGCTCCTCCAGATCCCGACCCCGGCCTGCGGTCCTCCCGTGCAGTGCGAGCGAGCACGGCCATCCCAACACGGGGCCGTGGCTCCCCGGGGGAGGTCTGGAGCTGCTTCAGAGAACCCTCTCCTCAGTCCTTGGCGCATTTCCAGCGAGGCTGCCGGTTCAGCTCTGTGTGTCCTGGCAGTGTGCACTGCACCTGTCTCCTTGCTGCCCATGGGTGTCTCTCTCACTGTGGACGCGCCCCTGAGGCACGTGAGTCCTAAAATCCCAAGGCCGGCTCTTAAGTGTCGTTCCTCAGAGTTCGTCTGGGGTTAGAGCCCACGGAGTCACTGGGGACACCGCTGTCGTAAGGCTTCCCCTCTGCTTTTCTGCTAAGCTTTAGGCTTAGCCTCAAACCCATCCAGAGTTCCGCAGTACATGGTCTAAAGGAAGGTTCCGTGTCATCCTGCGTCCGCTCTCCTCTCCCGGCACCGCTTACTGAGAAGACGGCCCTTTCCCCACTGCGTGAGTCTGACGTCAGGGCGTGGGGACGGACGTCCGGGACTGTGGGCTCCCAGCTGTCCCTGCCTGTGTCCCAGTGCCCTGAGGTGTTTCTCCGCGGACCCGCAGCACAGTTGGGAACCAGGGATTGAGTTTTTCCATTTCATTCTTTTACTGTAAGATAGTTCTGGCTTTTTGGGGTCCTTTAGATTCCATTTTATGATGGGTTTTCCCATTTCTGCAAAGAAACATTACTGAATTTGGTACAGGTTGAATCACATCATTTTGGGCATTTGTCATATTTTAGGATTGAGGTTTGCTTCCTGCAAACACAGACTTCTATTCGTGCGTCTCTGGTCGCGTCCGTGGGGTCCGCGGTCTGCGTCCTCCACCTTCCCGGTGCTCTGCCAAGCGGAACTGTGTGACGTGCTCCCTGGATGGTTAGTGGAGGGAAACACTCCGGCGTCCGCAGTGTTGTGTCCTGCGACATCGTGAACGGGCTTGGGGACTCCGTCGTGGCCACGTCACTGCATTTCTTCTTTTCCAGTTTGGATGCCTTTTCTTTCTCTGGTGCCCGACTGCTCCGGTGCAAACGGGCATGCGGGGCTGGAGCGGGCAGGACTGCACGGAGCTAAGAGGCAGCGCAGGGGTCTCGTGCCGTGTGTCTCCGGCAGGACACGCGCTGTGGGGTCCGCCTAGGTGGCCTCTGTTGTGGTGCCGCCTTCCTGCTCTTCCATGCTTGCGGCTGCTGTGTTGTCCCCGCGCTACCCCGGCGGCTGGAGGTGCGGGCACCCCTGCTGTGGACGAGCCCCTGGGATGGAGCGTGGCCCCCCGGCCTGCTGTCGGAGGACATCGGCGGTGTTTTCGGCGAGGGCTCTCCACACTCGTGCTCATCATAGATTTCCGTGACTTTGGTGTTGCAGTGATCCTGGCCCTGGAGGCTCTGGGGACGTGTGGGGAGGACAGAGCGGCCGTGTCTCCAGGATTGTGTGCATGTCACATGGGTTGGCTGCTGGGTCGGCTGCCAGTGGGCGCTTCTCCTGGCATCTCATGTCTGCAGACCTGGCCGTGTCCCCTCCATCCCGCCCGACTGGAGGAGCCGCGGCAGTGGGCTGGCAGTCCGGCTGAAAGCCGTGAAGTCTGCTGGGCTCTTTGAAGAACCAGTGTCGCGTTTGCCGGCTTCTCTCCGGCCTCTGCCCCGTCTGTCTCTCCTGTCACTAGTGTGCGTCTGGCGAGCCCCTGGTCTAGTTTATGATGCCGTGAAGATGCGGGCTCTGCTTGTGGCCCGAGTCGGAGCTGCACCCGTGAGCGCTGGAGGCCTGTGGTCCAGGCTTTGTGTCAGGGCTTTCCGATTTCCCTTGGGACTTCTCCTGTGGGCTGCGGTGGAGGCGGCTTTCCAGAGCTCTTTGAGCTCCATCTGCCCGGGGCCGTGGCTGGGGCATCCGCATCTCCGACGATTCCCGCACGGGGCCTTCCTCACAGCCAGTGTGGCCCTCGGGACGCATGGGAGAGCACGGCCTACCCGGAATGGCCCGGCGGCTTCTCTGTTCCTCGTTGCTCTGTTGACATTTTCTTCCAGGCGACAGGCTCGATGTCACTCCTCTTCCACGTGTGCCTCTCCCTCGTCTGTCTTCTCTGGAAACTGTAGGGATTTTTTTTTTTTTTTAAGATTTTATTTATTTACTTGACAGAGATCACAAGTAGGCAGAGAGGCGGGCAGAGAGAGAGGAGGAAGCAGGCTCCCTGCTGAGCAGAGAGCCCGATGCGGGACTCGATCCCAGGATCCTGAGATCATGACCTGAGCCGAAGGCAGAGGCTTAACCCCCTGAGCCACCCCGGCGCCCCCAGAAACCGTAGGGATTAAGGACCTCGGACAGCATTAAGTTCTGAGTTTTCCTTTATGCCCTACACTACTCGGGTTGGCTCCGCCCTCCCCCAGCCTGGGCACTGGCCCTGCAGGCGACCCCATTGGACACGGGGTGCCCCCAGCAGAGGCCGGTGCCGATGTGTCTGGGACCCTGTCGGCTGTGCATTCGCGCGTCCCGGAGAGGCGCACAGACCTCGATCCATCTGAGGGGCGCCCCGGGCCGTTGTCACTCCGTCCCCATCAGGGAGGGCTGTTCCAGACGCACCACCACCGCCTTCCACGGGGCTGTGCGGTTGGGGTCAGACCCTTGCCCGCCCGTGCTGCGGGCTTCACGGCTTCTCTCCGGCTGTGCCCGGGGCTCACCGCGGCCATGTGCTGGTGCTCCGTGCACTCACCGGCCCATCCTGCAAACCCCTTACCGGCCTCTGGCTCCAGCGTGTCTCTCCAGGCGCCTTCCTCTAGTGTCGGTCTTTGTCCTCCCGTTCTTGGAGCTTATTTAGGACTGTTTGGAAGTCTCCTAAGTCCAGCGTCTGGCTGCTCCCGGGAGGGTTCTGTCCCTCTTCCCTTGGGTGTGGCCATGCTGTCTTGGCGTGTCCCGTGTGAATCGGGACACCCGGGCGAGCGCTGGGTGCAGAACTGGGTCCGTGCTTGGTCATCGGCCCTTTCTGTGCTCCAGAGCCTCCAGCAAGGCCGGGTCCCCTGGCTTCTGGCTCTTTGTCCAGCACCCACGCTCCCATTCCCAGGGCCACTCATCCCGTGGACGCGCCCGCCCGCCCAACGCCGCACTCAGCCGGTCTGCTCTCTTCCAGGGCCCGCGCACCTCTCCAGGCTTTCCGGCAAGTGCTTCAGCCTGCTGGAGTCCACGTGAGTGAGCTGGGTGCCGGCGGGGGCGGCTGCAGGGACCCCCCTGACGCGCCTGTGCCCCCAGGTACAAGTACGAGTTCTGCCCATTCCACAACGTGACGCAGCACGAGCAGACCTTCCGCTGGAACGCCTACAGCGGGATCCTGGGGTGAGCAGGGGGTCCCGGGCCCCGGGCTGGCGTCCCCCCACTCCCGCCCTGCCTCACGCACTCCGTTCGCCCTCAGCATCTGGCACGAGTGGGAAATCGTCAACAGCACCTTCCGGGCCATGTGGATGCGCGACGGTGACTCGTGCCGCACCCGGAGCCGGCAGAGCAAGGTGGGATCGTGGGGAAGGGTCCGAGGGCGTGGGTACTGGCCCCCCCCCAGCCTACCTACCAGCTATCCCCGCAGGTGGAGCTTACCTGTGGAAAAAGCCACCGCCTGGCCCATGTGTCCGAGCCGAGCACTTGCGTCTACGCACTGACGTTTGAGACGCCTCTGGTCTGCCACCCACACTCATTGTTAGGTAGGACCCCCCAGCCGGCCGGGCAGCGTGGAGGGGGTGGGTAGGAGCGCGGCTCAGCCGGCTTCTGTTGGACCCTAGTGTACCCTGCGCTTCCCCCGGCCCTGCAGCAGCGGTGGGACCAGGCGGAGCAGGACCTGGCTGACGAGCTCATCACAGTACAGGTGAGGTGTGGGGTGGGCACCCCCTCCCCTGGGCACAGTGCAGCCTGGAGCTGACTCTTCCCTCCTCCCCCCGTCCCCAGGGCTACAGCAAGGTGCTCCGGGCACTTTTTGAGGACGCCGGCTACCTACGGCCTCTAGAAGAAGGAGAGTCAGCGCAGGAAGGAGCGGTCAAGGACCCAGTGTTCCAGACCTTAGAGAGCTGCAGTGAGGTAGGGAAAGGGCAGGGCGGCCAGCCCCAAGATGGCCCCCAGCACTGCTCCGCACCCCTGCCCTCGGGGCTTATCTGTCGCAGGCGCACAGAGAGCTGGTGAAGGAGCTGCGGAGACTGCAGAGTGTGCTGACGCAGCACGGCATCCCCTACGCCAGGCCCGCGGGTGAGTCATGCCCCTTGCGGGGCCCTGGCCCCCTGTGGGACCTGCGGCCTGCAGGCCAGGGCCTGTGCTGACTCCTGCCGCTTGCTGTTCTGGCAGGAGCTCCCAGCTCTGAGCACGTGGGCCCCAAGACACCCACAGACGGGACAGCAGAGCAGCTACGAGGCGACCCAGGACTGCGTGGGAACACCTTGTGACCCGAGACAGGCCAAGGGCAGCCCTAGACCCGCGGGGAGGGGGGCAGGAGGGAGCCGCTTCCTCTGGGGCCCGGGAGGGACTCAGGCTCGGCTCAGAGAGGCAGACAGAATAAAGACTCAAAGTTTTAATTAATTCCTGTACTGATAAAAATAATTCCATGGATTCTGTAAACCGCTGCATAAATGCTGTAGTGTAAAAAACTTTAAACAAGTGTTAACTCGGAACAATTCACTACAAGTAAATGATTATGCATTATAAATACTACTTTCTGGGTTAAAGTTCCATTCTGGTAACGTTCTCCTCTAATACTTAGAACGTAAGCGGAGGCTTCCCTAAATCCCCCCACGAAGCCACCCACCAAGTGAGGTCTCCGGTGGCCCCAGTTACACCGGCCGCAGAGGCGGGACGTGGCCACGACCATGAGCGCCGAGAGGCGGGAGCAGCTACACCCAGCACCGTGGCCACCCACCTGCAGGTTAGCCGAGGCTCCCCACCCACGGGGCGGGAAGGACCCCAACAGGCAGTCCCCCGGGGGCCCACTCGGGCGGTTCTCTGGGTCCCCATGGCTCCTGTCTTGCCCACCGCACGGCAAGAACCAACCAGAGCAACTTCTACAGGCTTCAAGCTGAAGTGCCTGCCCTTAGTCCACACTTTGAAAACGTCTAGACTAGGTACTGATAATAAACATTGTCCTGTTTCCCAAAAATGACCAAAGGCCTAAAATGGGAAACGATGCATAAATATTAATAAAAATAAAGAATTTTAAACGGTGATAACAGTAGCACAAAATATACGTAATTTCTAAGAGCTAATAAATCATCACTGTCATTAAAAACAAAGTAGATTCACTAAAACCAAGTCAACAGTCACCTTCGTAGTGGGCCAGCTGCGGAACGTCATGGAGCCGCCCTGGAAGTGAGAGCTATCGGTATGTCCTAAGTTAAGAAAAGTTTTCAACCTCTTACTCTAGTAAATATTTGGTTACTGATAAGAATTTACACCGAGCCGCTTACAAAATGCTATGAAAAGTCTTTGGCAAAGCCACGTGTGGGCCCAGACCTCCGGGCCAGAGGGGCCGCACCTGTTCCCGCCGCCTCTACAGCGTCGCGAGGACGACAAAGTCTGGGCCGACTACACACATCCTCTGCTTCTCCCCAGATTTCTAGGAAAACAACCCAGCTTGGATCAGAGAAAATTCAGGTCGTCCCCCAAACCACACCAGCTCTCAGGAGCATTTCTGCCAGGGCCAGGTGGCTGGGCTCTCCCTACAAGCCTGGGGTCACCTGAGTGACCCTGGTGACCCCCTGGACTACCCCGGAGCAGGGGGTGAGTCTCTGGCCTCAGGCCGCCCAATGGGGGGCCCGGCAGGCTCTCAGGGCTGCAGAGGCTCAGGGACAGCTTTGTGAGATGAACGTGAGAGCCTCCGCCATCAGGCCCCTGGGAGCGACAAGCCCGAGGGAAGGGCCTCGTCCGCCCCTCATGTGAGGCTCAGGCACTTAGACAAGCGGCTGCGGGTCACGGAGCACGATCAGGGCTCGGCGCCTGGCGCCACTGCATGCTCCTGGCCTAGAAAACCAGTTAGTGAGTGCGCACAGGGTGAGGGTCCTTCCGCAGACTGTCTTTCGGCGTCACTGCTACAGATAGTTTGCACTTAACTGGAAAACTAAAAAAATTAGGCATTTCTCACTACTAGATAAACGCTCATTTCATTAAGTACTCATTTCAGAATAGGAAATCTAAGAGCTTTACCATACCACGGGTTAACGAACGGAGAGGAAACTGTGTAAGTTCACAGTCCACGTATAAAGCTTCGCATTATCGCGTATTAAAAAACCACAAACCTAGAAAGCAGCTTACAGCAACTCAGAATGTGTAACGCCCCCAGTTTACAAAGTGCTTGGCAAGGTCACCTGCGTCATTCCTGAGCCTGTGGGGCTGGCTGGGCGGGCTCCAGGGGAGTGCACCCCTGAGGCTGGAGAGGCAGCGGCCGCAGCCCAGGCTGTGAACACAGGAACAGTCACCATGGGAGGGGCTGGCCCTCACAGTAGGGGCAGGGGGGCGCGCCCGCAGCACACGACTCGCAGAGCACGTGGTGCTGGCAGGGCTGGAGGACGGCACCACGGGCGTGCTCCCGGCACACGGCGCACTGCTTGGCTCGCAGCTGGAAGATCACCTGTGGGGTGAGACGCGACCGGTCGGCGGTGGGGTCGGCGGCCTGCTGCAGCCAAACCAAGGCCCCAGGAAAACCACGGACGGGGCCTCCATGGGACGTCGGAGAAGGTGGCCCCGGCTGCAGAGTCAGGGCCAGGGAACCCCTCACAAGACCCAGGAGCTGAGCAGCCGCACGGGCACGGAAGGGGGCAGCCCTGCACGTGGCCACCTTGAGGGACTAGGACCACATGGAGGCCCCAACCGTGCCCTGTGGCCAGCAAACTTGAGGGGCTGGGCTCGTAGGCACCCTGACTTGGGACCCGGGCCTCCGGCCAAGAGAGCAGACAGAGCCTGGGGGGCTGTGCGGCCATGGGAGGGGAACAGTGTGTGAGGGCCGTGGAACCTTCCAGATGTTCTCACAACAGGCCCTGCTGTAGAAGGGATTTACAGCCCAGGGTGGAGAACACAAAGGCAGAGATCTGCCCTGGGACCTGGGGTGACCTCAGGGAGGGGCCACTCTGGCTCTGATCCCGCCTGGCGGGAGGGGTGCCCAGCCCGTCCTCGTCCTCTGAGGGCAGAGCCGGCAGGGAGGGGACAGACCGGCTCCGCTGGCCTTGGCAGCTGCCTGGAGCCAACACCAGGACTCACCCCGTCCACGGCTTCCAAGTCCAGGCGCAGCCGACTCTGCAGCGAGTGCAGCTGGGGCAGAGGGACGGCGCCCAGGTCGGCGCAGCGCCGCAACCCGCGGCCCTCCAGCTCCTCCTGCAGCCGCCGGAACTGGGCCTCCACCTCCTCCTTCTTCTGCAGCGCCAGCTGCCGCGCGCTGTCTGCCGCCAGGGCCCGCTCCTTCGCCTCCTGTGCCTCCCGCTGCCATGCGTCACAGGCCTGCAACCCAGGGGGAGAGGAGGCTGCAGCAGCGGGCGGCATGGTGTGCGCCCCCCCGCCCCCGGCCATGGGCGCACCTGTCCCGCCTCCCCTCCAGCCTCCTTGTGCCCCACTGGCGCGCACCTGCTTCACCTGCTGCCAGGACTCCTCCCACTGCCGGATCTTCCTCTTGGCCTCGTCCAGCTGCCGCCGGACACGTGCCAGCTCAGCACCGCTGGGACTCGTGCTTGCCGGCGGGGCGGGGCCGCTGTTCAGGATGGGGGACGGACTGGGTGAGAAGCTGCCGGAAACAAAGTCCCAGATGCTCCCAGGGACGCCGTTCAAGCCTGTGTGTGGAGGGGACGGGAGCGGTCACTGGCGACAGCGCTGAAACGCCACCTCTGGGCCCCGCTGACAGCGACCCCCACCACCATCTTTTGCCGCAGCCTCTTCCTGGCCACTCAGGGCGCGTAAGCAGAAGAGGAACTGAGGTCAGAACTGTCACCGCGCGAACCCTGGCCCCGGAAACCCCCTCACTTCAGTCTGGAGGCCCGGGAGCTGTGGGGTCGCCTACGGGGAGGCATGTGCGGCCTGAAAGTGTCGGGAGGTGCGCGAGTGAACCGTCCCTGATGAGGAAATAAAGCAAGGGCTGGTGCCGCTGTGCGCTGGGCCCCGAGTGACGTCCCAGGTCCCCCTACTCCCAGGTGACAGACGGGGCCACCCTGACAGCGGGCTATGTGTACAGCCCATCCTTGTGCCCCAAAGCACCGCCAGCAGACTGAACAGGGGACCCACCCGCTCGGGCAGTGGCCACCCCCGAGTCCGGGCAGTGGCCACCCCCGAGTCCGGGCAGTGGCCACCCCCGAGTCCGGGCAGTATGACCACGTGGGGGGCCCGGCTCACCTAAGGAGCTGTAGGATGCGGTGGAGGGGCCCAGCGCCCCGGGCTCCGACCTGAGGGCCGGCGGCTGCTGGGGGGGCGTCATGGCCGAGGAGACGAGAGGCCCCGACAGGGACTGGGACAGCGAGCTGAGCGGGGAGGTGGACAGCGACGAGGATGAGTGCAGGGACGGGGAGCGGGGCGGGCAGCCTGGGACGGTGACAGGCACCGAGCCCCCCAGTGACCTCGGACCTGCGGAGAGCGGACGTGGTCGAGTGAGCAGGTGGGGCTGGGGCTGGCCTGACCACCATGCAGGACCGTGGTGGCTGCGCCCAGGTCTCCGCAGAGACCACGATGCTAGGCCAGAGGCCCCGAGGGGTCGGGGGGCTGACCACAGACTGGCCATGGGACCCTCTGAAGAGAAAGCCCAGCCAGCCCAGCTAAGAGCCCCGGTGCTCTGACCTACCTGCCGGGCCCAGGTCGGCGCTGTCATGCTCTTCCAGCTCTCTGTCTAGGGCGGGGAGGCCAACGTCGTGGAGATGAAGGTCCAGAGAAGGACCTGGAGAACAGGATGTCCCGTGAGTGTGGGGCCGCACCAGAGCCTGGCCCATGCGAGAGATGCGCACTCTCCTTGCCCAGACCATGGCGCTGGTAGGGCTTCTGGGACCCCAGCACGCTCTCGGCCCGTCTGTTACTGGAATAGAGGCCTGGAACAACATGGGGCTCCCCACCTCCCAAAGCTTTCCCTCTCCTGCAAGCAGGGGTCTCCCTCCCCTCATCCCCTCCCCCTCTGACACCGGCCCCCAGGCACCTGGCTCCGGGCCAGCAGCCCCAAGAGCTTCTCAATTCCAGCAGCCGCACAGCGGTCGACTCCCGGAAGGGGCGGCCAGAGGACATCCCCACCAGCCATCTGTGTGACTCCTAGGACACCCACTGGGCCCGAGCTGCCGCCATCTTCCGGCCCAGGGTACACAGAAGACCCGGGGGTGCTGAAGGCACAGCACGAGGTCAGCCACACGGCCCCACCGTGCACCCTTCCGTGAAGCAGGTGGCCTTTCCCATGTGGCTGAGCCTTGCTCCTCCCCTGCCAGCCAGCAGGCCCTCCGACCCCCCGACGGCCTGTCATGTGCAACAGGAACAGTCTCTGGAAGCCACAGGGTGTCGCCCGCCCCCAGAGCCCCAGGCCCAATGGCCATGCCAGAGCCCGAGGCACACACCCTGGAGGCCCAAGTTGGGCCTGCTTGTTCGGGGTCTGTGAGCCACACTTCTGGAGCCTTCTGCTTCGGCCCTGCCCCCAGCCTCCTAGTGTCCAAGTCGCCTGAACTGTGACAAATGACAGCAAACCAGAGGCACCAGGAGGAGGAGCCACTGCTCATTGCTGACCAAATCCCACCCTCGGCTGGGCCCAGACTCGTGGCCGTGCCGCGGCTCCAGGGACATGCCCAGAAGCAGCAGGGGGACCATGACCACGGCCAACAGCTGGGTTAGAATCCAGGAGCGAAGCCCAAACCTCCCGGCGGCTGCAGAGAAACTACCTCCCTTCAAACAAAAAGCATCTACCGTAATTACCAGGGAATTACTGTATTTATGGGGAAACCCAGGCAGGGAGAGGGTTAGAAACGGGACTTCGGAACCACCGCAGGCCTGGGACAGGCAGACTTCCCGGGAGCCGGCTGCAGGACGCCTGCGGATCAGAGCTGGGGTCTGGCCCCCAGCCACACCACCCCTTCCCTGTCCGTAGGGCTGGTGGACACCGCTTACCACCGTGAAGCCCACTGAGCTGGCCGCAGGGATGGTGCCTTGTGCTCTGCTGGCTCCTGGCGGCCGGCCTAAAGGCAGCTCCAGGCTAAGTCTCCTATCGCAGGCACACACTGCCCTTTCCTCCAGCCCATGTGGAGGGGAGATGTGGGCTTGCTGGGACTGGGACTCGGGGCGGGGGAGGGAGGGCATGGCCCGGAGCGCACAACGGGGGGTACCGTGCAGGCATGCCCTGCCCTGCCCCCCCCGCCCTGCTTTGGATTCCCATGCCCAACCGAACTGTACCCAGGTCAGCTGGCCTCCCCCACCCCCACTGCGGCCTGCCCGCTCAGGAGGAAACACTCTTCCAACAAAGGTTTTAGGGTCTCCTGTGGCTCCCATCTAGGGAGGAGGTGAGCACGCACAGTGGCTGCCGGGCTCAAGCCCACCCCAGCTGCTCTGAGGAGCAAGAAGCCGAGGAGCCAAGCACAGGACGCGGGGCTGTGGTCCTCCGTGGGGCTGTAGAGAAAGACCCCGCGCCAGATCAGCCAGGGAACCCACTGTGGCACTGGAAGGCCCTGGCAGCCCTGCACCAGACGGCTGCAGGGACAATGGACAGATAGAGTCCCTCAGGCAGACACGGCTCAGCTGGGGCCCACAGGGCCCCTTCCTCCTGGTGGGCTCCCCCAGCCCGTGCTTCTCCGGCCTTTCTTTACAGCCAGGACCCCACCAACACACACACGCCCGCCTGCTGGCCCACTCCTTCCTAAGACCCAGCAGCACAGGCCACCTGCATCCTGGTGCCACCCAAACCGAGCACCACAGGAGGTGGCTTCCAACAGCGCCCCACGAGTCCATCGCACTGTTAGGAGAGAAGGTGAGAGCAAGGCCCACAGGGCCAGCTTCCTCCCATGGCTCTGGGGCAGGCTCAGTCCTGCTGGTGTTGCTGGCAACCCCTGGCAGTCTTGGGCCGGTGGACACCCCAGCCCTGGCCTCGGCTGTCCCACGGCCACCCCTCCACGTCTGGGCCAAATTGTTACCTTCTTAGACACATCGCACTGGGTTAGGACCCATGCACGTGACCTTGTTTTACCTTGACTACATCCGCAAGGCCTGTTTCCAAATAAAATCCCGTTCTCAGGGATTAGAACGGAGAGCTACCTTTTGAGGACACATAATTCAACCCACAATAATGGGGGCCAAGGACAGACACCTCCCACAGACCAAAGGCCCAGAACTCCTGGGACCCTCCTCGAACAGAACTATGAACTGCCCAGAGGGTCCACCTGCTTCTGGGGAAGACACCGCTGACCCTGACGCCCCTCACCCATGCCCACCCACTGTGGCACTGGAAGCCCCTGGCAGCCCTGCACCAGAGCCCTCGCTGACCAACCCCCCCTTGACATCCTGTCCCCACCTTACCCCAAACTACTGCTAAACCTTGCCCTCCAGCCTTGCACCCATGCCTCCATGCTCTGGGAAAAGGCAGCACCCTCTCCCCAGCACCACCTTGCCCTCCCCTCCCCTACCAGAACCCCCTTCTCAAACCTCCCATCCTCTCTGGGGGGCCTGGGGAGGCCCAGTAGCCCCTCCAATGCTTGCTCCACAGCCACACACTCCGCTTCAGCAGCCCTAACCCTGAGATGCCAACATATATCCCCCCCCCCCCCCGCGTAGACACTCTGCCTCCTCCTACCAGGGAGAGGCCCACTGCCCCATCAGCAGCTTCCCAAACTCTGGGGACACAGAGGCCCCTCCCCCCGCCATGCACCAGGGCTCATGCGCTCAGCAGGGCCCCAGGAGGAGCCCTTAGCCCCTCCATCCTCCCAGAACCCGCACAACCAAGGGCCCTAAGCTCCAGCGGTCTCTGGGGGCTGCCCCTTGTGCCCTACCACGATGTCCCACAAGGAGCCTTTTTAAAATGCCAATCCTGGCACGTCAATAGTCCTACCTCCGGTGGAGACTGTGCCTCTTGGCATGCTCGTGGCCACCGGGGCCAGACCCTACCCCCACCGTGGCTCTTCCTCTGGGACTTATGACACTGGACACTGCCTAGGCTGCAGCCTAACCAAATCTTCCATCGGCTCCCCTCATCCTGCGAGAACTTCTGCTCAGCCTCCCAAACCCTCGTTTTGGTTGTCTGCCTGGACCCCCTGCAGACTCATGTGCTGAAAGCCAGCTCCACCCCCCCCACCTGCCCTGCCCCCACCTCTCTGTGCTCTGCAAGGTGGCCACAAAGGATGGAAGCCCAAACCCACCCTTCTGGCGCAGGCCTGGGGTCCCAACCCTCTGTCCTGGACACGCAGGTCAGCCAGGCCTGATGACGGGGCCTCAACCTTCAGCACCAGATTAGGTGTGGCATGCTTTAACCCAACAAAGTTCTAGAAACACTTTCTCATAACAAAAGCACAAATGAACCGACCATAGGGGAGAAGAAGCTGAACCAAGAGCCTTTCCTCACCTGGAAAAGATTTATCTTCTCACAGTCCCCCACCCCCACCCCATGACTCAGCAGAGAGGGGCCCACTGCCCAGGACAGCACAGCCAGCGTGCGGACTGGGGCGCACCGGCTGCTCATCTCAGAACAAGATCCGTCGCTGCTCCACATCAGTGCTCTGGGTCAGACCCAAGTCCTCTGGGATATTCTCTCAAACGAAAGCAGACTTTTAAAAAAGACTTGAACGCTCAAAATCAAAGCTAAATTACGTAAGCTGTGCCATCGGACCCAGAACCCGCCTTGCCCAGCCACTAGGAACCACCCAGACCTTGGTGAGAAATCCGCGGAGAGCTGCTGAGTAACGGCCCTGGCAATCCCCAGATCCTGACGTGACACAGCACATTCAGGAGGCCACCCGGTCCTTCAGGGTCAAAGGACACACAGGGACAACGAGCACAGTGCACAGAATTAAAGACCAGCATTGGGCAGCCCTGACGTGGGGGTGCTCCCCACCCAGGGCCGGATGCCCCCCAGCAGACCGTCCTCCCCTAAGACAGCATGGAGAAGCACCCGGCAAACCCGCTCACCCACCGGCCTGAATATCCAACAGTGCAGGTGACGATCCCCCGCAGGACCAGGCAGGAACCCCGCCGTCACTAGGAGCCAAAGCACCTCCGCTAGGTGATGCAGGCCCCCCGAAGAAGCCCCGCGGCTCCCGCCCACGCAGGGAACCCGCGGGCGCCTCTGCAGAGCAGGTTCCCAAAAAGGGTCTGTTTGCATTCACACCACTGACAGTCTCTAAGGGAGCTGGTATTGACCCCTGGGTGCCATCCCTGGCTGGGCACAGATGCGACGACAACGGGTACGAGCAGCACCTGGAGGCGAGAGGAGGTGCACCTGGGAAGGAGGAAGGTGAGAGGGGGATGGGAGACACACTTCGCCTGGGGGAGGGGGCTCGGTGCACGGGGTAGCGCACCTGGGGAGGAGGCCCACCGGGGAACTGGAAAAGCAGAGAGGTGGGAGACGCACCTCACCTGGGGAGGTGGGCACGTGGGGACATGGCGCACCTGGAGAGGAAGCGCAACCGGGAGGGGTGTTTGCTCTCCTGGCGGGGAGGCGCGTCGAGACGGAGTTGGCTCTCACCTCGCCCGGGGTGCACAGCTAGTTCCGCATAACGACGACCCACACCCAGACGGCGCGGGGCTGACGATGCTGACTCACCGTCCACCGCGCCGCCGCCGCCGCCGATTCAAACGCAGCCCGCGCCCCGCCCGCCCTGCGTCGGGCCCGCCCCCGAGTGACGCAATCCTTCGGCCCACCCCTGGGTGACGTAACCCTGAGACCAGCCCCACCCCCCGAACAACGCGACCCTCCTACTCACCCCGCGCCAGCCCCGCCCCCGGTGACGCAACCCTTAGATCTGTGCCGGCCCCGGCCCTGCAGCTCCGGTCGGGGGCGCCGCGGGCGGGGTGCGCGGGGGCGGACCTCGCCAGCCCGAGTCCTCGCAGCACCCAGTTCCTTGCCGCCCTGTATGTGGGACCCCAGAGGGGCGCGTACCTCCTGACACTGGCACCTCGAGGCAGTGTGCGCAAAGCCCACGTCCAGGTGCCCGAAGGGGCTTCAACTGGCAGGGCCGCTTTAAGGACCTTACCTCCCGTCCAGACACGCTCAGATGGAAATGAGCTAACCATGGAGCACGCAGTGGCCCTGGGCCAGGCCCCCCGCCCAGACCTCTGCCCTCGAGGTCACTGCGAGTCAGCTGCCCACAGCCCCGCAGCCAGGCCCCCCATCCCCTCCATAGTCCATCTGGTCTCTGGATGAAGGCTCTCCCACCCTTGACTCCCGGCCACTCCTGGCAATGAGCTGCACCAGGACTATTTCAAGGTCACTATTTTAATCGGAAACCCGCTGGTATGAAGTGGAAGGCAAAGGAAAGGAAATCCACCAAGTGCCGTGAAATGATTCCACTAAACCCACCAATCGCACAATTAGTTTGCAAACAGCATCTACTCACACGAGCGTTTACTCATTCCCCGTGGGCAGAGCACCATAAAGCCAGAACCCAAGCCACACCAGCCTCCATGAGGCCACCGCAGGTAGGGCAGGCTCTTTCCAGGTGCCCCGCAGCGTGGGGGTCCTCAGCAGCAGGAAGGCCGCTGGCAAGGGCCCTCCTGGGACCAGAGGGTAGTTCTGAGGAGTCCTAACTGGGCCCGTAGACTGGGGTCTGACCACACGCGATGATCTCCAGAGAAAACGATGACAGCAGCCCCTGATTCTAACAGCAGGGGCACCGAAAACGTACTGTCAGCAGGCAGTGCTACCTCTGGGCAGCTGGCTCAGGGAATACTGAGGTGAGCGGAAGAAGGACCTACAAACGCTCCGTGACACAAACAGGCCGAGGACCCTGACGGAAGGGTGATGGCTAGGGACACTAAGAAGACGCGGATTCCCCTGGGGCCGCCACACTGCCGCGAGGCCACTCTCGAGGTGCAGGTGCCCCCAGCTCTGTCCGTTTGGGGGTCTGGGGGCAGAGCTGAATGTGGCCTCGTCTGCTTAGGGCAGGGATTTTCTTCCCTGACTGCCTGTGTAGGAGTCTCCAATTTTACTATGACTACCTGTGAACTGGGAAAATAAGCTTTTTTTTTTTAAACCTCTGCGTTTTACACAAAAAACCCCAAAGAGTAAAATCAAACATGCCATTCAGAGCAACAGCTTCCTGGCTCCTTTCCAGCTGGAAACAAAGGTGTCCAGTGCGCGCCGGTGCATGTGCCCAACCCAGGCTCGGGTCTTTAACCACACGTGTCCGGCAGCCAAGCGCCTCAGTCCAGCATTCTCTAGGGGAGCCACTTAGAGACACACGATACAGACGGCGCTCCTTGCATAACTAACCACTCAGCCCCCAAGCGCAGCAGGGGACCTGCTCAGTGGCCAGACAGCTCACACACGCTGGCACGACCACCCCGCCGCCTCCAAGTCTCTGCCAACACGTGCGACTCGGCTGAGTTCTCCAGCCCACTGGCCACGTTGAGTCCACATCAAATCTGTGTTCAAGAGGAACACCTCGTTCCACCCCCATTTCAGGTCAAGCTAAAACACGTGTGGTTGGTTGGTTTTGCTTATAAGAAAACGGACGCAGAACCCACCCATGAAGAAGGTAAGCCTTGAAGCAACAAGCCGGTCTAAGGAAGAGCCCGGGGGAGAGCCGCTGGCGGTTCTCACAGCTGCATAGACATAATTTCCAGAAAAGCCCAGAGCATGGAAGCAAGAGTCACAAGTTTGAGAAGTTCAGGGCTGGGGGGGGGGGGGAGCCGGTGGGGGGGATGGGGCAGCTGCATCAGGGGTCCCCTCTTTGCCCCCCAGCTTCCCATCCTGGGGGGCAAGGCCAGCTCGACTCCAGAAGATTCTTCAGCAGAAGCAGCAGCTCCGAGGTGGAGCCCATGCAGGAATGCCAGGGCTGTGCAGCAAGACATGCCCGGCCACAGAAGGTCTCCCGGTTGTAGAAGAGTGACCCTTTAAAGACCCTCCTGAGAATGAGCACGGGGCCGGGAGGCCAGCCTGAGCCAGCGATGCGGAGCGCGCCCCAGAGCGGGCCACGATGCCGGAGTAGGACTGTGTTCACCTGTCCGGCGTCCCTCACATCAGCAGGAGGGACCAAAGGGCTCCGTGGCCCCTTCAAGTCCAGGATTTGCCATCTGCATGGCCGCTGGAAAGATACTCTCCTCCCTGTCCTGGGCTGCCGTGACCGGGGTGCCCAAGTTTAAGGGGGTGGAAAGCAATATGCACACACTCCTGGGCCACCAGCCATGGACGTTTACCTCTGGGTAAGAGCGTACCATCCCCGAGCTGGCCACCTGACGCCCAAGTGGTGCCCTGACGCGGGTACACAGGGGCCTTCCCAGTCCCCTGCAGTCCCCAAGAGAGCAGGTGAAAAAGAAAGGATGCGCTCCAGGACTCCAAGTGCAGAGGACGGACGGCACTGGAGCTAACTGAGCTGGCCTCTCACTGGAGCGACTTCCCTGTGGTACCCACAGCCACACCATCCCGGCCAGCCCTGGGACAGAGAGCACGGCAAGAGCCATGAACAGAGCCCCTGCCGAGTCTCCCTTTACCGGGACAGAGATGGGGGCTCGGGTCAGGCCAGCAATGCGAGCCCTCTGCAACTGTGGCCATACATGGGACCACAGACGGGGCCCTGGGGCGGGGGTGCTGCCCAGCATGGCAAGGTCGCCCTCCCGCCCCTACCACCCCGCTCCACACCCTGCTCTCAGGACAACTCTCTCCCTCTGGCCAGACTCCAATCACCTGGGTCATCAGTCCCCCGACCCTCAAGGACTCCCAGCAGCTAATGACCACTCAGCCACACCCCCGCCTTCGGCCAGCCTCGTCCTCACACTCTCTGCTCTCGTCTTAGGGCCAGGAGGCTGCTGCTAGGGGGCGTGTTTCTAGATCACAGACAGTACAGCCACGGGACAGGTGCCTAATACACAGTGGCTTTTCTACAACAAGGAGCCTCCTACCACGTGTCCTGACACAGAGCCCTAAAAAGATACAACGTGGGTGCGAAGCGAAGTCAGGAAACCAGGAAGTGTTAGACTTACCTGGGACGGGCTCGGCAGCACCGCTGGGGGGCTCGGGCGGGTGGGCACAGGCCGGGAGGGTGGGCAGGGCGGTCGGGGAGGAGCTGCCGGAGCCGGCGCTGGACCCCACACCAGGGGCAAGCGGGTGAGCCACCACGGACACAGACAGGTGGTTCTGCGTGGAGACACGGAAACAAGATGAGTAGACGGGCGCAGGGAGCGGTAACGTGACTGCTCCATGACGGAGGCCACTAGAGGGGGGCGCGGGGACAGTCACAGACGGGACGGCTGGCTAACGTCCAACCCCACAACAAATATAACACAGTGCGACTCCTCCGAATGTTTCAGTTCTTTAACTGCCTAGTGGGTTGTAACGACCAGGACAGACAGTCACTAGCTGCCAATCACCCAGGGACGGGCACAAATGCATCTAAAAAGTGTCGCTTTAATGGCCTTTTCTGCAGAAACTGTTTCAAGAGCAGATACGTGGCAGTAAAGAAAAAATCCACCAAAAGGCATCAGCAGAGAACCAACACCGCTTCTGAAAACAGAAAAATAATCTCATTACCCGAAAAGGGTAAAAAACAGAGGGCAAGGCACGCGACTTCACTCGGTAGCCGCAGATCAGGACAAGTGCGGTCCCGGGGCCCAGCCGGCAGCGTGGCAGCACACTGACGACCCATGGGACCAGGACAAGGGGCAAGCCAGGGCTCGGGGCCCTGCAGGTTGCACCCCAGTCACCGTGCGGTCAGGGACCGGTAGCCACACGGAAGGGAAACGTGTGGTGTCTGGTTTTTGCTTCAAAACGAGACAGAAGTCAACTTTGGACAGGGCCCGCGCCAGCCTAGGCCGGGATGGCTTTACTATGTGGTCGGCCCCAGTTACGTTTTCCACGATGATGATGATGACAATGACAGGAACAGAAAGAACACATGCTTCATGAGGGAAGGCCACCCTGCACAGACAGCTCCTCTGAGTGTTTCCCGGACGGCTGGCTGCGTTCAGCCCCTGGTGCAGACACCAGCCGTGAGCACAGGGGACACTGTGACAGCCCCTGCCGCACGTGTGACATGAGCCTGAACCGCCCAAGTCTGGAGGGCAAGGTCCCCAGGCTCCCGGGGCTCAGGCTCCCACTCTGTCCCGGCTGAGGCAGGAAGGCAGGGCAAGCAGCCCACCATCCCCCCATGCTCTGAGCCCGGCTGGAAGCCGCTGGCCTGAGGCTCCCGTTGTGGCTTCCTCCACCCACGGAGTCACAGTGCAAAGACGTGTTCTTGGCAGACATCAGGTGACACTCAATCCTGAAACCTGAGGATACCCTCACTCGTGTCTCCCTGGGGCTACACGGAGGGAAGGTCCGGCGCCAGCAGGCACACAGGTGTCCAGAGGCAAGTGAGGGGTCCCCAGAGGACGGCCAGGCCAGCCTCCAACCACGTGGCCTTCAAACTGGGGGTCCCAGGGAAGTGCTGGGAGCCACTCCAGTGACCTGGGAAGCCCCAGTGGGGCACCTGCTGTCCTGGGGTCCAGCTCTGGACAGGATGGAGGGTGTCTCTGGGTACAGGCGGGCAGGAGCCTTAAGAGGAGCCTGGCAGCTTGCTCCCGGCTGCTGGCGGACATGAGGATGGGCTGGGGGCCAGCGCAACATGCCCTGGGGTGTCTGGGCTGGTGGGTGCCTGGGTCCCCCGGTGAACCAGCTGTTATCGCCCATGTGTCCAGCTTCAGATTCTTAACGAACATCTTACAGTTTTGATTCCCTTGCAACATCACAAAATAACTAAGTTGCATTTTCACTTCCAACTCCCTTTCTGCTGCTGTCACAGCTCCTGAGACGAGAACGAACCTTCACCTTCGCAACTTGGTCCAGCCATGATGCAGAGCCCTCTGGGGACAGCCGCAGACCAGGCCGGAGGGAGGCCGGGTGCGCCGCCTGCAGAGGACTTAGGAACAGAGCCCACAGCACAGACCCACGGCAAGAGACTACGTGCTTGCCGACAGGGGCACGTCGGCAGCCACTCGGCACCCCAGGCCTTCCACGCATGGATGGCGACAGAGAAATATCAGTGTGCCGAGTGCTGAGTGCAGCCGCAGCCAGCGTTCGTGGGGACCCGTGTCCTCATGGAAAGCGGAAATCGCAGACAGCGCCGGACGCAGGGGAGAGTGCCAGGCGAGATGGTGGGCCCGGCCCTGCCCACGCCGGGAGGACAACTTGGGGATCTCAAGGGCAGCTGGGGCTGTGGCTGACGCAGCCCCATGGGGCTCTGTTCAGGCTCTGTTCAGGCAGCTCCAAGACACACGCAGACGGGCCGCAAAGGGCACCCCGTGCTCCCTTTGAGGACAATGCTGGGGGCTTCTGTTGTTTCCAAAGGGCAACAGCAGCATTTTCTGAACATTCGAATGAAAGACAGAGGCACAGGCCAGTTTGGAAGGAAGGCAAGTGGAAACACAAGGACACCACAGACGGCCAGTGGCTGGAGAGGTCTGTGGGAGCCCCAGCAGCCAGGGCTGCCCCCGCAGTACCTGCTTGCCGTCCTGCTCGCTGGCCTGGTGGCTGCCCTCGGCAGGGGACTCTCTCCGCTTTGCCTGCAACAGAAGAAGGCAGTGGTGGGCTCCAGGCACACAGACCCCCAAGCCTCGCTCACGTGCACAAGGCGGAGTACAGATGGCTCAGGAGACGGCAAAGGTGTTCATGTCGCTACCCTCCCTCAGGTCTGAATCTGTCTCTCCCACCTGCTCCCTGACCTCTGACCTCCGGGCTGGTCCTGGCAGGGGTCATGGGGAGCTCTGCACCGCAACCCCCACTCCCCAAGCCCACCAGCAGTCAGGCTTGAGCTGGAAGCAAAGGGCTCTTCCACTAAAACTGCAGAAAGCCGGGAAGGCAGAGTAAGCTTCCTTTGTGAAGGCACACCCTCCCCTCTCCCACGCCAGCACCGTGTTCACAGAACAGGCCTCACTAAGTAACCCTGGCCTGATGTTACTTCTCCCATACGTTTACTGTCCCACAGCTCACCCCCCTGGAAACAGAAACCCCGTTGCTTTTGTCTCGCTGGTCCTGCATGGTTCACTACTCGTCGTTAAAAGGGTATTAAGCTGCCACATCTAACTGCTTCTCTATAAAGACTTCTAAATGGATACATAATAACCTTTTTCTCCTTTTATCAGTTTAAATTGCAGGGGCCTATGGGGCACCTGGGTGGCTCAGTGGGTTAAGCTGCTGCCTTCGGCTCAGGTCATGATCTCGGGGTTCCGGGATCGAGTCCCGCATCGGGCTCTCTGCTCAGCAGGGAGCCTGCTTCCTCCTCTCTCTCTCTCTCTGCCTCTCTGCCTACTTGTGATCTCTGTCTGTCAAATAAATAAATAAATACTCTTAAAAAAAAAAAAATTGCAGGGGCCTGGTCTTGAACCGAAGAGGGTGGTGGGAATTGTTTTTTTCTCCCCTACACATACAGAAACCCTGACTGACAAGCCATCTGCTGGGCCCGCCGGGCCAGACGAAGGCTGTGCTCAGAGCTCTGCATCGGCTCTGCCCAGGTCAGCATCCACACAAGAACTGTGGACCAAAATGTCCTTCAGATCATCGGAATATTCTGATTTTTATAACTCATTTTATAATACGTGAATTCACAGTGGTGGCTCAGGGCATCCTGGCCTTTCTTCCTTTCTTTTTTTGGCTTCTGGAATCACAAAAGAACCCAGAATGATCCCCAGGGGGCGAGGCGGGGAAGGTGTCCAGAGAAGTGCTGATTGGGGCCCCTCCTTTTGCAGGGCGATGGGCCACGGGTTCAAGCCAGATACTTCTGAATCCCCTGCAGCTCTCTTGTCCAGAAGTGACATCCTCCCTGCAGAGCAGGCTGAGGGCTTCCAAAGACACTGACCAAAGACCTGAGTATCTATGCTTCCAGACTAAGTGACACTGAGGAAAGCAAGGTTACCCCGAAACCATTCTGCTTGCCTTCAGAATATAGGGCTCCCTGCAGGCAACCTCACCCCTTCTTCCAGGCCCCTCCCCGCTGTGGGGGCCTGGACACTCCACACCACATTCCTGTGACACCCAGTGTCAGCGTCCCCATGCCAGTCCAGTTCCAACACCCTCTGCCTGGGGTCAGACTATCACCTGTGACCACTGTCAATCAGGACGCACACAACTCCCCTCAGGCCCCGCCACCTTCTGAAAGAGCTCACAGGGCTTCGGGAAGCACACACTTATGTCGATTTACTGTGTAACGAACGACAGGGCAAAGAACACAGCTAGCTAGGGTCGCACCGGCTGAGGTCTGCAAGAGTCCCACGTGCGGGCTGGGGCCGCCTCCCCAGCACGGAGATGCTCCCCACCCCGGACGTGGGGGATTTTCACGGAAGTTCGTCCCATTAACTCCATCCCCAGCCCCTTCCCGCCCTCGGGGTCACATGGGCTGGCGCAGAAAGTTCTGAGTTTCTAACTGTGGCTTGGCCTTCCCGGTGACCAGCCCCCATCCAGGAGCACTGAGGAACCACCTCAAAAAAAAAAAAAAAAAAAAAAGAGGGTTCTATCACCCAGGAAATTACAAGGGCCTCAGTAGCTGTTCTCAGGAACAACATACAGGTTTTCTAAGATTTCACAGCCTGACCCGGGGGACGCGCACCAGCACACGGCATGTTCTGGGCAGAAAGAGCAGGTCTGCAGCGCACACTCGGGCCTTCCCACCCCGCATCTGAATGAGGGAGTCCAACCCTGGAGTCCTTGAACCGGCACAAGGTCTACACACAGTGAGACCCCAGGTGTCCTCGGGTGTGCCCGACACAAGGACACACGGCCTGAGTGAATCCGACAGTGCCCCAGAGGCTCGTGGTTTTCGTGCCGAACCTCCACTGGCACAGACCTATTCACGGTGCAAACGAAGCAGCGGGGGGCACGCAGAGCAAAGGCCAGGGTTTGGGGTTTGACGTCAACCCTTACAGACGATGGTACTTGGGAGTGAGGCAGACCTAGGGGTCTGGCTGAGAAGCCCTCCCTGCACAGCCCCCGCCCCAGCGCGATCTCGTCCAGACCTGGTGCCTGGTAGTGGCCAGGCCAGTGAGGCCCCAAACTTGGCCCTCCCAGAGGGGCCACTACAGCAGGAGACCTCAGGGAGATCTGGGCCAGTGTGCCCCGGGGCCGCCACCAAGTGGTGCACGTGGGGATCCGGATATCAGAGCCGGCCTACAGGAGCACGCTGGCCCACTCGTGTTTTACTTTAACAGACACAAACTCACAGGAGCACACGCCTCCCACAGCGGAGGGCTCTGCAGCACTCGGCATGGTCACGAGGCTGTGTGACCACAGACCACCACACTTCAGACATCCATCCCCCCAGGAGCTCGCCCACGACCCGGGATCCATTCTGCCCGCAACGGGTCCACTTTTTAAATTGCCAAATAATTTAGGAAAAAAACATAAAAGACGTTTGCACCAGGCCGTGTCCTCATCAGGCCGTGTGCGCCAGGTGTGGGCTCACTGCTCCCACACTGTCCCCCAAGGAGCCCAGGGCTTCCATCAGGAGTGCTACCTCCCTGGGTACAAACCACCCCCCACAACAGGCTCCACGCAGCCCAGACCCTCAGAGAGGCCCAGCCAGTGGCCGTCTAACCACCATCTAAGCCCACAACTGCCACAGCCCTGAGAACCACCACCAAAAGGAGAGAGGAAGGGTTTCCTGCCGTGTCCAGCGAGGCTGTGGGCTGACTGGTGGTCCAGAACGCTCTCCGCTCAGTCTGCCAGGGGCCACCTAGCTGGACACGAAGAGGGTCAATGGCACAGAGAGGGGGGCCTGTGTTCGGTGGCCACGGGAGTGGGTACAAAGGGGAATCATGCTGGACCCCCCAATGCTTCCAAGCCAGGACGGTGGGGATGCAGCAGGCGCACGACTGTCCTGGGCTCTGGGCTCAGACACCAGTGCCCACGGGCAGAGGCCGCTCCATGCCAGCTCACCGGGAGCGCAGCCACGGCCGGGCAGCCCCTGGCGCAGGACACAGAGGGGCGCAGGATGGCTTGCAACCAGGTGTCTTAGTGGCCAGGCTCCTTGCAACTGAGTTCCATGAAGAGCAGCCAGTGGGAAGGTGGGTGGGAGATGCTTGCGCACTTCCCGTTTCCTCAGACGGGGGCACTTTCTGGGGAACCCTGACAGTCAGCCGCCCCTGTCCTACAGGAGGGGCAACTCTCACACCCCTGCGAGTGTCCAGCGGGAGCAGGCAGAAGGAGCCCCCGCCCCACAGACACGAGGGTCCCGACGTGGACACCCTGACTCTCTCTGTGCCTTTAGCAAAACTGCAGCACCAGCCCCAGGCCCAGCTGGCCAGGGGCCACTCGCCCTGCCCGGTCCCTGCCCCTCCCACCACACTGCCTACCCGCGAGGGGTCCCGCCCGGACTCGGAGCCCCTTCCTGATGCCCAGCCCAATGCCATATTTCCCGTGTGGTTGGAGTGCGTGTGTCCAGCGAGGCTGGGTCAGCCCACCCAGGCCGGAAGCCAGCCAGACTTGCACGGACTTCTAGAAGGAGCCGCCGACCCCACATCAGACCCCATCCATCCATGTCCCTAAATGCCATGAGGCCTGGGGTGCCCTCCCCAGGACCCTGTCCACTTACATGTGCAGGCTGGCCGCTGCTGGCCACAGAGCTGCTGGCGGGGGCGGGCGCCGGATCTCGGCAGCCCCAGCCGTTAGCCGTCCCGAGGCTCTCTGCAAGAAAGGGGGATGGTGGACTGTGAGCCCCCGCGGGCTGGAAACCGAGCCAGTGCAGGGTGGCTGGGTCCCAGGAGCCCCCACGCGAGGGAGGAAGAGAGGCCAGGTGACCACGGTCCTCCCAAGTGACGGGAGAGCTACAAAACAGACAAGGAATTTCTCCGAGACCAGCCACCCTCCCCATTAACATAAAAAGCAGACGGGAAAGCCAGAGGGTACAACTGTCCTCACTGGAGCCTGGGCCCCACAGGGCAGGGTGGCCCCTGAGTGGGGTGGGGGACCGGCCCAACACGGCCCTAGAAGGCCTGTCATGGGCTGCCGGCTCCCCTCCTGCTCCAGGTGAGCGGGAAGCCCAGTGGGAGGGGAGCCGCGGGCGGCCGCGTCGGGCACTCACTATCCACGTGCGCGAAGGCGCAGAACGGGCCCCGTGGGCAGTACCCGGTCTGCCGCATGTCATTGCACTTGGTGGATTTGTAGATCTAAGAGACAAAAGCAAAACAATGAAGTCAATAAAACTCAAAAATAAAACAGGGATGCCTGGGTGGCTTGTCAGGGAGGCACCAGGCTCTTGGCTCCGGCTTGGGCCACGGTCTCAGAGCCCAGACCCTGCAAGAAGCCGGGGGCTGCCACCTCGCAGGGCAGAAAACCCTGCTCCCAGTGTCCGCAGAGCTTCCTGAGGACGGGTGCGCACACGGCCCATGCGCCGGGGTCCCCTCCCTGCCACAGAGCAGGTCGGATGTCCTTGAAATCACACGCAGAGTCGACTGACCACTTGGCGTTTTCCGTAAGAGGCCCCGGATTCAGGGCGCGGCATACAGCGGCCACTGAAGAAATGACCGAGATGCAAACACGGGCGTGAGCTCCACGGCCAGCCTGGAGCCGCCTCACCTAGATCGGAAACACGCTCATGGTGCCTACAACACTCAGTGCTGGCCACCAGCTCACCAGGACCTCGAAGCCAGGCCCTCCGCACCCCCACCAGATCCCACCCAACATCCTCCGGAAGGCTTCCCCTGCCTCCCGCCTCCCCTGCCCCACAAACGCCACTCACTCTTCGCTCTCCTTCCCTGGGGCTGCCAGGACCCGGGCCAGAACAGGGCCCCCCGACCCCTGACAGCCAGCACAGACCACAGGGCAGCCCTCTTCCCAGGCCCGTTGCCCGGCCTGGGCACTGAAAGGTCCCCCATTCCCTGCTCTCTGACTTGCCTGCTCCACCCCTGTCCCTGGCTCTCCCCACCCGGCTCCCCTCCTGCAAGCAGGCTTGGTTCATAGGGATCGGCACACCCCACCCTCCCTACCCACCCGTGAGGCCTCATCCTCCACCCCCAGCCGCCCTGGTCCACACGCTCTCCTGCTCCCCGAAGGGGCTGATCTGCTGGGGTTTTGTCAGTTTTTTAAAGATTTATTGATTTGGCAGAGAGAGCACAAGCAGGGAGAGAGGCAGGCAGAGGGGGAAGCATGTTCCCCGCTGAACAGGAAGCCCAAAGCAGGACTCGATTCCAGGACCCTGAGATCATGACCTGAGCCGAAGGCAGACGCTTAAGCCACTGAGCCACCCAGGCACTCGGTTTTGTTTGTTTTTTAAAAAGATTTACTTAACTGTTTTGAGAGATAGACAAAGAACACGCAAGCAGGGGAGCGGCAGAGAGAACCTCAAGCAGACTCCCTGGTAAGCGCGGATCCAGACGCAGGTCCAGTCTCCCAACCCTGAGCCCACGATCTGACCGAAGTCGAGAGCCGGCCGGCCGTCGGCAGAACGCACACCCCCCCACCCCAGCGCCTCACTGGTTTGTTTCTGACACAAACCCAAGCCATGCGCTGCTCAGCTCAGATGACTTTGGCCAACTACACCCTTCACCAGCTCCTGGGAGCGGGGGGGCAACATCTGAGCCCCTGGAATGTCCTGCCTGGGAAGTATGTCCGTTTACCTGGTTGTGCGCCACAGCAGAGGGTAACAACATGATTTATGGGGGCGGCTCTGGGCCCCATGGTCTTAGCTCAGCCTCTGGAGGGCGGGAAACTCAGCCACGGCCACATGACCCCCGATAAAAACCCTAGACACTAAGGGCCAGGGGGTTTCCCTAGTTGGTGACACATCGCCGCTGAGAAAAGTGGGTGCTGGCCACACGACCCACTAGAGGACAGAGCGGGGCGCTGGTGCCTGCTTCCCGGGGACCCCACCCACACGGATTTTGGCCTATCTCCAGTCACTTGTGACCCCTAACTAAGGGCACCACAGCACTGCCGGGCTCCACGAGGCCTTTGAGCAAATCACGGGACCTATGGAGGGGTCCAGGAGACCCCAGACCTAGAGGGAGACCCGTCCTGGCGCAGGCTGGGAGGGGTGCCCTGGCTCGTACCTCGGGGTGGAACTGCTGCTCTGCG
The DNA here is from genome assembly GCF_011764305.1 of Mustela putorius furo. Lineage (NCBI taxonomy): Eukaryota > Metazoa > Chordata > Mammalia > Carnivora > Mustelidae > Mustela > Mustela putorius. The sequence goes on along the minus strand of NW_025422145.1, from coordinate 14,450,568 downwards.
CGGGAATGGCAGTACTGACAGCTGTCCCCGCTGTCACACCTCGCGGGCTCGCCCCACTCGTCACCGTGCTTCACGCTGGGACACGGGGTGGACCTGGGGGCACAGGGTGGGGTCACTAAGGACACAAGAGCAGGAGTTCTTCCTGCGCGCCCCGGGCCGTCCAGCTGTCACGGGGCTCCCGCCACACGCAAGACAGCGCACCTGGCCCCAGACACCCCACCTTCCCACCAGAGCACGCAAAAGCAGGCCGAGCACCGCCTCGACCCAGACGGGGACTCAGGAAGCCTGTTTCTATTTTCCACTAAAGGTAAAGCGAGGCTGAGTCCAAGCCCCCCACGCTCACGAGCGGAGCCCGTCGGGGCAGCAGCCGGACCCCTATAGCCGGGGAGCCGGCGGGCTGGGCCACGTGCATTGAGAACCCGCCCCTGGGCCTCGCTCTCCCTGCACCTGCAGGCAGCGGGACTGCCCTGTCCTTGGATGTATGGGAAAAATCACCCGCAGAAGGAAATGAATCGTATTATTGTTATTCCCTGGCACACATGTGGCCTGGACACGCGGGAAATTCCCCGCCTCTTCTCCTGTGCGTCACTGGGGTCACAGGGAGTGACTCCACCTCCGCTGAGGAGCGCCCGGGGCTGCAAATCGGTGGCTTTCCGCCCCGTCCCGAAACAACAGGGAGAGCCCGGCCGACCTGGGCACATTCGGCGGTGGCGAGTCCCTGCACGGACCCAGTGGTACTCGGGCCGGCCGGGCCCCCGCGCCCCAGGGCTCACCGGTACTGGAACCTCCTGGGGTCCCGGCGGCGGTCCCGGCTGTTGTGGTAGTGCGGGCACGCGTAGCCCTGGCGGCACAGGCGTGGTGGCTTCGGGCACTGCTCCGTCTTATAGCTGCCCAGCACGAAGTTGGAGTCTGAAAAACAGGGGTCAGCGTGGGAACGTGTAAGGAGGAGCCACCCCAGTCTCGTTGACGGCCCAACATGAGGTGTCCACCCCACGGCTGCGCACGGGAGCGGGGCACGACATCCGCCACAGGCTGGTGAACTGGAGAACCTGCTGCTCGGGGCATGGCCAGATTCAGGGGACCAGTGACCGCGGGGTCCCGCCACGGATCTGCTCACAGAAAGGGCACGGGGGCGGCGGCGGTGGCAGGGACGCGGCTGGCCCAATGGCCAGGACAGCCTCATGCTAGCTCCCAACAGGAATGCTTGACCCCGAACATTCCGGAAACCCTGCAACGGACATCTGAGCTCTGATGTAAACGAAAGACTCTGGGAGGGAAGACCTCATCCTGTCCGCTTGCCAGGGTGGGGGACACGTGTCCTGCAGCAGCGGGGACGGGGACGCGGAACACAGGGAGTCACGGGATGTGCGGGAACCCCCCCGCACCTTCCCATCTGTGGAACCGAACACTGCCTCCCGAACAGGTCTATGTTTCAAACGATTAATTTCACGCTCCTTAAAGGGCATCTCAAAGCAAAAACCTGCAAAACGCCAGTGGGGTCATTTAAAAATGGAGCTGATAGGACATTCTAGAAACCGCCCTGCTCTCGGGCTGGCTACTAATGGGCAAGCGCTGAGCTCCATGCTGAGAGGCAGCGGGCAGCCACAGGAGGGACAGCCCAGCCCTCAAAAAGTGTTTTCTGGTCCGGCAGTGCCGGGTCTGTCTCAAACACGTCATCGAAGACAAGAGCGGTGACCCACACAGGAGGCTGTGCAGAGAGCAGAAGGGGCTTGAGGAACAAAAGGGCCGACTTTGAGAAAATAAAAATTACAGAATAGGGATTCCCAACGCTGACCGCACGCCTGCTGCAGACACCGGTCCTGCCAAGCGCCAAGACACCGGCAGAAACGAGTGATCTGCGGCAAGCGGGTGACACCACGGTTCCTTAAAGCTTCCGACGCTGCGGCGAGCGTGAAGGCCACATGTCCGGAAAGTCAGCCGTGAGTGGGGGGGTGCCCAGCTCCCAGGGAGGCGAGGATGCGGTCTGCACACTCCCAGGTATGCAAACGCACCCCAGGGGCAGCACACACATCCCACCCATGGGGCAGAAGACACCCAAGACACAGCCTATGACCCCAAAGTCCTTCGGGAGGTGATGGACACAGGCATGGTGGCCCGTCCCGACAGTGGGCTCTTAGAGGGGAGAAGACACAAGCCAGCGAGCCCTGGAGGAAGGGAGCCTGAGAAGCTACACCCTGGACAATTCCAGTTATGGGAAATTCTGAAAAAGGCAAAGCTGTGGGAACAGAACGATGGCTTAAAGGACCAGGGGTCTCCAGGGGCTGGGGCAGTGGCAACAGCCTGAAGGATGCTGCAGAGCAGACATAGGATGCACTTGCCCAAGCCCCCCTCTCCCAGCCCGCAGAGCCCTGAGAGAATCCGCACTCGCTACTTAGTGACAAAGTGTCAACCTTGGTTCCCTGATTGTTGCAAATGTATCAGGCCGGTGCAGGTGTCTATGACCCGAAACCAGGATCCGAAACCAGGATGCCGGGGCAGGACAGGGAGGCGTGGGGGCTCACACTACCTGTGACTTGTCCAGAAACCTAAAGAGATTTACCCACGGTAAAATCTAATTAAAGAGCCCACCCCCACCTCAAGCCCGCTCTGGGACAGGAAGCCCAAAGCAGCAGGGCCCGCGGCAATCCGCTCCCTGGGGGCAGCTGGCGGCTGACCTCACCACAGACACCCGGGCGTAGAGGTCCGAGCAGCCTGGGGACAAGAGCAGCCTGGGCTGAGACCCACTCGGCCGCCACCACCCGATGGACTGGGGGTAATGCGCGCAGCAGGAGACTCCGTTTCCCCACCCAGTCTCCAAACAAAGAGTGGGTCAGCTGTGCGGTCACTTTGCAGACAGAGAAGAGCGTCAACCCCCCCCACCCATGGCGGCCTCGGGTTACCTTGCCACCGGGGGTCCTCACCCAGGATCTTCTCGATCATGGCCTGGCTGGCCAAGACCCCGGGCTGCAGGTCAGGGACACCATCCGTGCCGCACAGTTGGCCGTCCTGCAAGGCTTCCTGGGCCTGCAGCTCCCTACAACCAAACCACACGGCGGTCACAGCTCCGCCGCGGGCGGCCTCAGCCCTCCGCACCAGTGAGACAACGGTTCTCCGCCGTCACCCTATGCGGCTGCCTGGAAGGCTCCCGATGGGCGTCCCTCGGGTACAACCCGAGATCCAGTCCCGTCAGAGCTGTGCAGTGGTTGGCGAGGCCCTGGCCGCCTCCCTCGGGCTCGGCCCCGCGAGCTCCCACGGACACCCACGTCGGAAGGAAGGAAACCATGTCACCAGGGCGAGGGCAAGGCTGGGCGGGGAGCGCAGCTGCCCCACACACCTGATGTCGCACACGGGAGGCCGCAGGTCCAGCGGGCCGTGTGCGAAGGCGCAGTGTGGCCCATTCTTCGAGCAGTGGCCCCGGGCGTCCGTCTCATGGATGCACGTGCCCGTCTTGTAGTAGCGCAGGTGGTACTTGCGCTCCGTGTCCCCAGTCGTCCGGTGCAGGTACGGGCACCTGGAGAGCAGAGGGGCCGGCACAGGCCATCTGAGGCCTCAGGGCTGTGGGGACACACTCGGCACGGACCTGCCCCACCCCGCCTCAGGAGCCAGCCACCCCGTCTCACCGCGGGACCACCACCCCAGGCACAGCATCCATCCCCAGATGCTGAGACCCCCCACAAATCCCTCCACTGTGTGTGGTAGAAAACACTATTGGGTCTCCCTGGAAATCATCCTGCGTCATGATGTGACCATGGACAAACGGGGCTCTCCTCCCGCAGCTGGACACGCCCTGTCCCTGACAAGCACTATTAGACGAGGGATAGGCAGTCACTCCCATCCCACCCAGGGGCTTTTGGGGACCCCTCGAGGGAAGGAAGGGCCTGCACATGGCCGGAGGGAGACGCTGGTTGCACAAGAGAGAAGCAGGTGCAGGGGGAGGGGCAGGGTCACATGTGGACACGGGCCACTCAAGCCCGGGGGCAGTCCACACGGCTCCCCAGGCAGTGAAGGGCTCGAGTAGCACGGAGGAGACCGGCACACGTGGAGCCGGGCCCCGAGCCCCATCGCAGTCAGTCCCTCTAGACAAGAGCCACAGACACACAGGAGCGAGGAAAGGAGCCCAAGCCAGCCATGCCCCAGAGCCACCCGCGGAATGATGTGGGAGCCTGTCACTGCCCGGCCCCTCCAGCGACAGCCAGGGAGCAGCATGGGAGGCTCGGGCAAGGCCTAGCCCCACCTCGCTGCGCCGCATGTTTCCCCACAAGGAGCACGGACCAGACTCGGAGAGAACGGCTCGGAGGCCACCTCACTCTCAACCCCTCTCCCTGGAGTAAGGAAATGCAGGCTCAGCCCTCGCACCGGGGCACCCAGACCTCCGGGGCACCCGTGCCACACACAGCATGAGGAGACAGGACTCCATGCCCAGCCGGACAGTCCCTCGGAACCAACCAAGCAGCCACCAAAGGAGAAGCCAGCGGGCGGGCCAGGCAGGTGCGCTCCCGGGATGCGGCCAGAAATGCACTGGACACCTAGAGGACACATTCTGCTCAGTGAAAGAAAAGAGACACGAAGGGACAACGGCCTTATGATGCCGCTCCAGGTGGTCCTAGGAAGTCAAAGTGAGACCAACGGGCTGAGGGGGGAGCGTGGGCGCGAGGGGCTCGGGAACCAGCGGGGACCCAGTGCAGAATGGCAACACCTGCGTGCGAAGCTGGAAGGATCTGGAAGCAGAGACTGGGGACGGGTGCACAATCCGATGAGAGTGCTCGCGGCCACTGCACCGCACACAGAAATACGGTTAAAATTACACGTTTCACAGCACACGCGCGTAACCGAAATCATCAACAAAACCCCCGGGACCAGAGGAGAGAGGGGAGAGAGAGACCTGACCTACTCCTACAGGAAGGTGTGCTCACAGCGCACTGGAATGGGAAGGGAGGCGACTGCACACCACAGGGAACCCCTCCGGTCAGCGTCCTGTGAACTCTCCCCGGGAACAGTGGTAGCCGCTGCCGATCGCCAAAGACGTGTGAGACACAGAGAGACGTCCCAAAACGCCTCGGTCTCACTTTGTGAAAACAGCGAACAAGGACCACGTTGCCACTGTGCATCTGAGACCAGAGAGCCCTCCCCAGTGAAGGTCCAGCGCAGGCATGATTGCGGGCGCCGCCTTGCCCCAGGCCCCGCTGCACCAGCTGTGTGTCACACGTCTGCGTCCCCCCAGGCTCAACCCTGTGTGTGCACGAAACACTGGTTTGTAACTCAATCTGGGGCAGCCAGGTGGCAAGGCAGCCATAGAGACCAGCATCACTCGCAAAGAGCACTGACTGTGCTCCCTGCAGGTGCCCCCCGCCCCAACCTCCCATCCCAATGTAACAATGTCACGGCTTGGCCCTCACTCCCTTCCTAGCAGCCCCTCAGAAAAGTGCTAAGCACCCTCTGCTTTCTTTGCTGGTGCTGTTGCCAGCGCAACCAGAGCCTGCCTAGTCCCCCTGCCCAGGCCTCAGCACTGAGCATGGAGCACCGAGCACAGAGCAACCAGCACCAGCACAAGGGCCAAGCATGGAGTACTGAGCACCAGCACCAAGCATGGAGCAGCAAGCATGAAGCACTGAGCACCAGCACAAGCACCAAGCACGGAGCAGCAAGCACAACCACCAACTACCAAGCACGGAACACCAGCACCAAACAAAGAGCAGCAAGCATAGAGCACAGAGCACCAGCACCAAGCACAGTACACAGAGCATGCACAAGTGCCAAGCACACAGCACTCAGCATGACCACCAAGCAGAGAGCACCAAGCATGGAACACAAAGCACAAGTACCAAGCACAGAGCATGAAGCACCAACACAAGCAACAAGCACAGAGTATCAAGCACGAAGCACAACCACCAAGCATGGAGCACCAAGCACCAGCACCAAGCATAGGGCACCAGCACAAGCCCCAACCACAGAGCATTGAGCATGACCAACAAGGAGAGAGCACCGAGCATGGAACACAAAGCATGACCACAAAACAGAGAGCGCCAAGCATGGTGCATGGAGCACCAAGCATGGAGAACCGAGCACGGAGCACCGAGCACAACCACCAAGCAGAGAGCACTGAGCACCAGGACAAGCACGGAGCAGCAAGCATGGAGCACAGAGCACCAGTACAAGCGCCAAGCACGGAGCACTCAGCATGATCATCAAGCAGAAAGCACAGAGCATGGAGCACAACCACCAAGTACAGAGCACCAAGCACAGTGCACGGAGCACCAAGCATGGAGCACTGAGCACCAGCACAGAGTACCAGCACAGAGTACCAAGCACAACCACCAAGCAGAAAGCACAGAGCACAACCACCAAGCACAGAGTACAGAACACCAGCACCAAACATGGAGCACCAGGACCAGCACAAGCACCAAGTACATAGGACTGAGCACAGAAAACGAAACATGACCACCAAACACAGAGCGCCAAGCACAGTGTGTGGAGCACCAACACAAGCACCAAGCACAGAGCACCAGGCATGGAGCACCAAGCAGAGAGCACTGAGCGCAGAGCACAGAGCGGGCATTATTATTTCACATGGGCATGACCTCAAGACACTGAAGGGCTCTTATTTAATGAAAGAAAATGGTTCCACCTTGGGAAGGTCTGAGAAGTGAGGAGAACACAGAACGCTCAGAACACAGCGGCAAAGCCAGACCCTCTCTGGGGCGGGGAAGAGCTGGGGCTCAGCCCAACACGGCACGAGCATTCTTCCTCGCAGGAGCCCACTAGTCCCTGGGCCACGGGCAATCCCGCCGCCCCCACGATGTACCTAGGTGTGACTCAGTTCTGCCGAGCACCAGTTCAGGTGACGCCCTCGGTACTCAAGCCATCTGCCCCAATCAGTGACCCAAACAGTCGAATTCAACCAGCATTCTGTCAGGGGCATCCGGCATGTGCAGGAGACCAGCACAATCCCAACGTGCTTGAACCCGTGGGCCAAGAAGCGGGGAGCAGGGAGGAACAGACCGGGGGCTCAAGACTGCCCCTACCTCTCCAGGACAGTCTGAAGCTGTCCCCCTCCCTCTGGTAGTGCTCACCAAGATGGGTCTGCGAAGGGACACAGAGATGGCCCACCAAGCTCGGACCCACTGCACATCAGCACCGGCCAGGAGCTCACCGGGGAGTGCGTCACAAGCCCTGGAAGGGTGGGCCAATCCCAGAAGGTCTGATGCTGCCAGTCCAGGTGAGAGCCTCAGAGCCCACCTGCAGGAGAGCCCCAGGTGACGTCAATGCTACTGGGCTTTAAGGGGGACTCCCTTTAACCCAACTTCCTGCCAGCTCCCAAGGGGCTGGGGGGCGGGGTGAACACAGCACACAAATAAGTAACTGAGATGTGGAATGGAACGGGCCAAACCAACAAGGGCAGCCACATAGGAGACAACAAACATGAACAAAGGAAGGACCCATGGGCTGCAGACAACTGGGGGCAGGGAGGTGGGGGAGGGTAGATGTGGCTTCTGGGAGGAGTTGGGAGGAGTGTCACGGCACACCCACCCCTACTCTCTGATGCTAGGGGAGGGGAACTGCCCACTAACCCCATGTTGACCATGCCCAACCCCTCCGCCCTGCACCCTCAGTCTCAGGACCTCGGAGCCAGGCCAGTGACCCATGGCTAGTCCCTCACAGGGACCCGCAGCACCACCAACAGGTGTCACTCCTCCCTGTGTCCCTGCCAAGCTGACACCCCGTCCAGAAGACAGAAGGTTCCAGTGGCCTGCAAGGGGTCTCCCTGTGCCTGGGGCGGCCTCCTGGTCGCCTCCTCCACCCCTGCCCCTTCGCTCTATGGGGTTCCCCCAGGCCAACCTGGTCACCTAATTCCCTCAAGCTGGTAATGTGTCACCTAAAAGCCTGTATCTTCCAGACCACAGTCCCATGACCATGGGCTACATGGCTCTAACCTTCAGGACCTGCCCTTGGCTCTCACCTCACCCCAAACGCCCAAGCAGAGTTCACTGGTAAGACTAGTGTGGGGCAAGCGTACAGCTACCCCGCAGGGAAATTCACCTGAAACTGGGGACCGCAGACACTCGGGTCTCTGAGCACAGCAGAGCAGACAGAAGGCAGGTGTGGTGCAGCAGACGCTGAGGACAGCAGCTCCAAGCAACACCTGGGCGTCCAGGGGCAAGCCCACCGAATCACACACCAACAGCCCACCTGGTCCAGGGCCTGGGTCCTCGGAGACCCCAAGCGCAGTGAGGAGGGGGCTGTGGGGACAAGAGCCAGGCCTGCCAGGGGAACCCTGGAGGAACGGGTCGGGCCCATATCTTATCAAAGGATTGGGAGGGCCACTCGCCAGGGCAGGAGCAGGGTCAGCAGAGGAGACTGGTTACTCTGTACTCGGGGTAGCTGGGGGCTGCTGGTTTCCCCAATGAAAAGTTTCTCCATGAGAGGCCTCGCGGAACCGGGCGAAGCGAAGCCCTTTCCTCTCCTATGCCAAAGCCAACCTGAGGGAAGACACCTGCGCACGCACGTGCTCTCGGGCAGGGGGAGGGGCCGACCGCTTTGCGAGCACTCACACTAGCCCGCGGGCCTGGCGAGCGAAGCAGGGCCGGCGGGGGCCTGGGGCTGTCCACACAGACCTGCTTTCCGGACGGGGCCGACCTGAAAACCCTCGGCACAGGCGTGGCCTTCCTTGAAGCCCGGCCTAAGAAATACCTGGGACAGATCCTCCAAGAGGGAACACCGGCGCAGTGCAGCCGGGCCGCGGTGTAGCGGGGCCGGAGCCCAAGCTCCGAAGCAGCCTCTCGCACCTCTTACCGTCTCGGTCTACTGCTCCACGCACACCGCGCGCCGCGGACCCCCGCGCTCCGGCCGCGGGGCGGGGATGGGGCACGTGACCCGCACGGCCAATCGTGGCCGGCCCCGGGGGGAAGGGGCGTGTCTGGCAGAGGGGGCCGCCCCCAGAGAGCTAGGACCGTGGGTCTGGAGCGTGAGACTGATTTCCCCCGGGCCAAAGGGGGGCCCGTCCGCCCAAAGAAAAGGATCGTGGCGGGGTGTCTCTGGGGAGGGGGAGATGAGAGAGGGATGTTTACCGAGAGGGGACACTGGCGACACCAGAGGGGGAGAAGGGGGCCCTGGAGGAATGGGTGATGGCGAGAGGGAAAGGGTGACCACCCGCCACGGAAAAGAGGTGTCGGTGGGGGAGGGGCCACAGGAAGAGAAGTAACAGTGAGGGGAGAAGGTAACCGCCAGCTTAGAAAACGCCGTGACAGCAGGGGTGCCATCCCTCCATCTCCGTCTTGTCCTGCCCCACAGCTCAGCTGAGAGGTGGCCTCAGCCAGCGCTAAGACCAACACTGGATGCTTATGTCACCTGACAAGGACTGAAGGGGTTCGGCCCTCTCAGGGTGTTCATGCTTTAAAATAACAGATTGGCACAACCTACTTACAAATTCCATGAAGATGCTATGTGAACCAGTCAAACCGGACAAACTCTGGGCCACTCCACTTGTGGGGAATGAGAAAGCCCCTCCCCCATGTAGTGGAGCACCAATTACTAAGGAGAGATCCCCAGGGGACATGCATGCTACCAAACACTTCCTAAAGGATTGATGCTCAAGACAAAGGACAAACTGTTTACTTAGACCTGTGACTTTCTCACTGTATGGACAGTCACTGGACACACCCGCAACAGAAAAGGGCCAACAGGCAGCTCACTCCCACTCATCCTGATTCTCAGTGATGACCTCCGTGTCCCTGAGATCGCATGTCACTATTTCTGTAATCAATAACTGTGTGCTACTTAATTATTCCTGAGCCCAGCTGAAATGACCACGTGCAGGTAAGTGTCCACTGCCAACTTTTCATCCTGAGAGGCCGGGATGCCATCCTAAGGCCCAGCAAAGGGGCCAGGTCAGTACCAGGACACACAGACTTCAGAACCCCAAACAGCTGTTCCAATAGGCTTTGGCCGCATGCATTAAGAGCATTAGTGAATATGCCACTTGGTTCTCTAGGACAGGGTCAAACATGCTGGGTGACTGGATCCCTAGCACCAGTGACAAGCATCTGTACCCCCGCCCCCCGGGGTAATTCAGGACTCAAGGCTGGGGGGGTGACTGACATGGCCAAAGGAAATGTGGGACCTGATGTCAGGCCTCAGCTAGACAAACACGTCCCTTCTGAAGACCCGTTTGCAGAAAACATCAGCTCAAGAAACAATTAAGTAACACCCTTGTAACACTTCACAGAAGCAGGGGTGCCTCAGGAGCTCAGTCAGTAAAGCGTCTGCCTTTGGCTCGGGTCATGCTACCAGGGTTCTGGGATCAAACCCCCTCATCGGGCTCCCTGCTCAGTGGGGAGACTGCTTCTCCCTCTACCTCTGCCCTTTCCACCCTGCTCATGCGCTCTTCTCTCTCTCTCTCTCTCTCTCTCTCATTCTGCTTCTCTGTCAAATAAATTGAAAAAAAAAAAAAAAAAAAAAAACTCCACAGAAGCCTCACCATCTCAGCAGGGGAGGAGCAGGGCACATCTCTTCAGCAGTATTCCAGCTGCCTCGACAACAACCTTACTGATCTTGAGCTCAACTACACTTGCAGTAAGTGTAAGAGTATAAAGTTTATAACACACGGATGAAAAGTTTCCTCCCTGGCCTGAGCATCTTTGGAAAATGAAGGACAACAGACATCCCTCTGCTCTCCCTGCAGCAGAGCAAACACAGACTTGGAAATGGAGCATTCCTGAAGACCCAGCTCCTTTCAAGGGGTCAGGCGACCGAGCCTGCAGGACCGCCCCCAAATCAGTGCTGGGTCTGAACAGAAGGGGGGCAAGCAGTGGTTACCAGAGGCCCTGGGGCCCAGGGAGACTGCCCCAATCCAGGCAGAGACGGACCAGCCATCCTCCTGCCCCAACGGTCCAGGAGAAAAGTAGAAAGCCTCCGGCTACAGATTTCTGCCCACTCCGCGAACGCACATACTCTGACTTGTGCTCGCCTGTTTCCCAGTCTACATATTGCTGAATAAATACATCTGTTCATAACACCATGAAGAAACTTGTAAGAAAAAAGCCAACCAAAACAAAACCTTCGTTTCTTAAATTTTAAGAGTACTACGGAAACGGCAGCCTACAGATACGATAACGTCCCTACCAGTCTGTTACAGAGAAGTCAGACGACTGAGCCACAAGAAAGGAACTGCTCCAGATATGATTTGCAAGCATTCCAGCAGCCCTCCGGCCGACAGCCACAGACAGCCTCGAACAGGTGCACATCCTAAGGGCTGGTTTTAACGCAGGAAGTGCGGGGACCCGGTTCCCACGTGGGCGGGGCAGGGGGTCCGGAGCTCCGGGCGCTTGGAGACACACAGCCCAGCAGGCAGAGGAAAGCCACTGGCGGCCGCGGGAAGGCTTCCGAGGGAAGGCAGGACCCGCTCCGCAGAAGGCCACCCGGCCGCGGCGCACACTCACTCGTCGCCGTCGGGGCACACGCCGCTGGCCTCGTCGTACTTGGAGCAGTACACGTCCGGGCTGTAGTTGAAGGTGCCGTCCCGCCTGCGGAGCGGTCTACGCCGACGCTGATTTAGGAAATGCCAATGGAAACAGGTAAATGGCCTGTGCTGGGCGCACTTGTGCTGCACAAACAGGGAGCACTGCTCTGTCCTAAACTCCTTTAGATACCTAAAAAGACAAACAGCGTTGCGGGTCGCTTCCGCCGCCACCGCCGCCGGCGGGCGGCATCGGGGGACTCGTGGGCGGGGACCGGACCCCGCAAGCCAGGGCAACCCAACCTCAGGAGCAGCCCCCACTCTGAAGGCAACCCAACCTCAGGAGCAGCCCCCACTCTGAAGGCAGATGACCCCAACGGCCGCCCCCCATCCCCAGAGCGTCCCTCGCATCTCAGGCACAGTCCCCGACCCCAAGCGCAGGCAACCATCTCCGCCCTGAGGTGCGACCCTCCACTCTGTGTCCGGACGGCCGCCCTACCCTACCCCCAGCCCGGGTGCGAGTTCCCAGACCCCGTCCGCAGCAACCCCCATCCCGGCCACGGGCGTGAGCCCCAAGTTCAGGCGCGACACAGCGACCCCGGGAGCGCCCCAACCGGGGACAGAGGCAGCCCGAGTCCAGATGGCCGCCCTCCCTCCGAGCCCAGGCGCGACCCCCCACTTCCAGTGCAGACGGCCGCCCTTCCCCCAGCACGGATGCGATTCCCTGGACGCCGTACGCAGCATCCCCCAATCCCGGCCCCCGACGCGACCCCCAACTTCAGGGGCGACACGGCGACCCCAGGCACGCCCTGAGCCCCAAGCTCTGGTGCCATCCCTGATCCCAGACGGAGGCAGCCCGGGTGCAGATAGCCGCCCTCCCCCCGGCCCCCAGGCTCATTCTCCGCAATCCCCCGAACCCTCAGCGAAGGCCCATGGACCCCCGCCTCCTGGCGCGCTCCCCAGCCCCCGCCCCCAGGTGCCGCCCCAGACCTGGGCGCCGCCGCCCCAGACCTCAGGCGGCTGCAGCCCGCGTCGGACGGCGGTCAGCCCGCCCCGAGCCCAGGCGCGACGCTGAGGCCGGGGCGGGGGCCGGGGGGCGGCGCGGGGCTCCAGGCCGCACCGGCAGCGGCATCCAGGCCCAGGTGCGCGGGGCGCGGGCCGGGGGGCGCACGGGGCCGTCCCCCGGCCCGACCCCGTCCCCGCCGCGGCCGGCCCGGCCACTGACCTGTAGTGGGTCGGCTTCTCCGTCTGCGGGGGGGACCCGCTCAGCGCCGCCGCCGCCGCTTTCGAAACCGACGGCATTTTCAGTCAAAACAATGCAGCGCGCATGCGCCAAGCGGGCCCGCCCCCGCCCCTCCGGATCTCCCCCGGCACGGAGCCCCCCGCGACCCCGCCCGCCTGCCCCGCCCCCGCCCCGCCCCGCCGGCGTCCCGTGGACCCCGGACCTGCCCGGCGAGCGCACCCCGCGCCGGCTCCGCAGGGACACGCCCCGAGCGCGCCGCCCCCGCCCCCGGTGCACACTTCTGTGCCCCTGCGGGCTCCCCTCGTCCGCGTTCACGCCAACCCGCGCTCAGGCGGACCCCGGCCCCTCCCGCAGAGCGTCCTGCACGACCCGGAGCAGGTGCCCCGCGTGGGACAGCTGGCTGGCAGCTCACAGCCCACTCCTTCATAGACTCTATCCCCCCCAGGCTGGGTGCGGAGCTGCGGGGACCAGACGCCGTGGCTTAGGGCTGGGTGTGGGAGATGTGGGGGGCCGTGCAGCGCTGCTTACGGGTACCCAGCTTTCTCTTAAGGATTGCGAACAGGTCCTCAAATTAGGCTGTGGTCATGGCTGCCCCAAGTCACTATTTGAAACGTTTTTTTCATTACATACTGCAAGTGGGTGAATTGTGTATCAGTAACGCTGATTTTAAGAAAGAATCCAAGAGGCCTACAGTCAAGGGGAAGTCACACACGGCTCTTGTCACCACGCGGACGCACTGGGGGGGGGGAGGGGGTCTCCGGGAAGCAAGCAGCAGAGCAGCAGCAGGGTCCTGGCTCGGTGAGCCTGGGGTAGGAGGGAGGATATGCACTTCAGGAGGGAGAACCTAGGTTCAGAGCACGCAGTTTTGTAAATATGAGGCATGAGACACTTCTGAAAATGTTCAACCCAGCTAGTAATTAAATTAAAAATTATCTTAAAAAGCAAGTGAAAATAAGGCAGAGCCCATAGAGTGGGTATTTTCTGTTCTGAACAGAAACCCTCCAATGCTGCAGCAAGACAAGCCCTTGAAGGAGGGCGGTTGGGACAAAGACTGAGACGATGAAGGGCTTTAGGGAACAGCTCCCCTGCCCACCTGCTCTGCCCTGCCCCTTGGAAAAGCCCAGGTCCCGGAGGGCCTGCTCCCACTGTCACCAGCGCCTTGGTCTTCCTTCTGCTCAAGAGGCCCACCGTGCCCCGGGTGTAAAGTCCAGAACCAGAAACGCCCTCGCCGGCGGCTGCCGTAGAAATACTCAGGATGTGTTCCCATGTAGTACATGATGTTTCATCCAAAAGATTACCCACCCCTGTGTTTTGAAAAGCTGTGTATTTATACACACAAAACAATCTGGGAAGGTAAACAACAAAGTGTTCACAGCAGCTGGCTCTAGGCGGTGGGATTTTTAGTGTTTCTGATTCTCCTCCTTTTGCTTACTATGGTTATCTAACTTTTCCAGATAATCCATGTTGTTTCTGTCATATGAGAATTAATTTTAATTAAAACAAAAATTCTTTTCATTAGGCCTTTTTCTTCCCCCTGCAGGAACTACTGAGAGAAAAGTAAGGGTTCAGGTTTGAACAATTTGCTCCAACAAAATAGTTTACAATTAAACAGGTAACAACCATGCCAGGTTAGAGAAAGGACTGCTTAGTTCTTTGCTCCTGCTGGGATAAAAATGTAGCCTGAACTACAATTAGGTCAATTTTTCCAAACCTTGATCTGTCTTTAAATAATGAACATACTTGCATCAGTTTTATTTCCCTACTGAGCCCAGACACTGCCGGACGGAGAGTACTCCCTCACAGAGACCCTTCTGGAAGCCAGCACACTGGCAGGCATCCAGCAGCCTTCAAACACACCAATGAAAGAAACCTCCAGGTAATTTTGGGACCAATGACATGCCAAGATAAAACCTTCCACTAGAAGCGTAAGTAAACAAAATCCTCCTTTAGTGCATCTTGTATTTAATTAAAAACCAAGCTGTTTCTTACTTACTACTTGAAAAGGCTATCATTTAGATGCCCAAAAATACTGTCTGCAATTTGTCAAAACAAATACTTATCAGGGGCACCTGGGTGGCTTAGTCGTTGGGCGTCTGCCTTCGGTTCCGGTCCTGATCCCAGGATCCTGGGACCAGCCCGCATCCGGCTCCCTACTACGCGGGAAGCCTGCTTCCCCGTCTCCCACTCCCACTGCTTGTGTTCCCTCTCTGTCTCTGTCAAATAAATGAATAAAATCCTTTTTTTAAAAAAATCACCAAAAAAAAAAAAAGGAAAAATAAAAAGAAATACTTATCAGTCTTATTCTATTCAGAAAATCTGGTGACCTTTTTCTGTCACCAGAAAACTGTTAAACCTAAAATTCTGTAGAGCTGATGAAGTTCATTATTTCCGGCATCCTTCGTAAACTCCACAATTTACATTCAGATTTCTTCCCTCAGTTCCAACTCTGGAAAAACAGAACAAAGGAACTGGAAAGGACTAAAAGTCTCCCCCTCTATTTTTCTAAAATGAAACGCAAACAAGGGGAGGGGATCGGCTTGATTCCACATTACCAAATTAAAATGTACTGTCAATTAGTTTGTAAAACAATTTCTACGCACTACAGTACACTGCAAATCGGAAGGTTAACTCTTTCGCCAGCTGTTCCGTCCCCGAAAACAAAAGACCCGCGAACTGGATCCGGGGATCACGAGTGTCACGAGCACCGCTTCGGAAACGCGATCGCGCCGTAGAAAGACACACCACAAATTCAAAAGCGCACGACGCAACCGAGGCTTCTCCCGAGCATCTGGAAACGCCATGTCCTCTGGACGTATCCGCTGGGTATCAGTGTCCGGCCGAGAGCCGGCCCCGACAGGATGGCCTTCCGCTCCGCCTTCCACGCGGGTCAGCGTGGCCCGGTGCGCCGAGTTCTTCACTCCGCTGACGCGCGCAACCGCGGCAGAATCGACAAACCCGATGGCCAAAGCGTCGGGGCGGCGGCCTGTGCCCTCGCCGCCAGCCACGCGTCCCCCGCTGTCCCCGCGCCGCCAGCCCGCTAAGTCCTCGCCTGATGGGCAGCCCGAGCTCCGGGCTCCTGCGAACCCTCGCCGGGCTCCGCCTCCTCTTCCCCGAACACCTGTTTCAGCCACCGGTCCGCGCCGGTCTCCTGCCGCAGGAAGCACCAGAAGACCAGAGCCATGAGAGAGAGGCTGAAGGGCAACACCCTCCACCAGGCCCGCTGCTGCTCCTTCCCCAGGGAATGCTGCACCGTCCAGCGGGACGGGTGGGCTCGGCTGGAGGAAAAGTGAATGGGACGGTCAGGGTCGTCCTCTTCCTCGGCCGCGGGCGGGGCCTGCGCTCGGCCACTCGGCGGCGGCTGGGCGCGCGATGTCCAGCGCACGAACCTCAGCGTCCGGACGGCCCTGCAAGAGAGACAGCTGTGAGCGCGCCCGCCCGTCGCCCCCGCCCTCGGCCGATCCAAGAAGCTGCACAGCTCACCCGGCCGCCGGCGCACACAGGACGCCGCGCATCGCGACCCGGCCTCCACGCTCGGCGCCGTGGCGCATCGGGTTGGCGTCACTTCCGACGCGCGAAACCGGAAGCCGGACGCCGTTCGAGGCCTCTGTTCACGACTATAGAACGTGGGTCCGGTCGCGCGACGGAAATAACGCGCACTCTCGGGCGGCCTCTTCCGTCGCAGCCAGCCACCCACGCCAGGCCGCAAGGGCGTGCCGGGAACTGTAGTTCGCTACCAGCCCGAAGAGGAAGGAGCCGAGAGGTCCCTGAGTGCAGGGGCGGGTTGGAGCGAGATCGTGGCACTGGCCCCCGCGCACCCCGCACCCTTCCTGCCGTGCAGGCGCAGCCCCGGGATTCGTGCGGCTGCGCGACCGCAGGCCCTCGCCCACGTCCTGGCGCTGTGCGTTGCCCTGTGCAGCGTACGCAGAGCTGTCTCTAGACCCAGACCTCTCTGCGGGCGGCGTTTCCGCGCAGGGCTCGGCCTCGGGGCCGCGATCCCGCAGCCGGCGCCTCACGCGCACGGCACTCCCCGGGCGTCGGGCCTGCTAGCCGAGGGCCAGCGGGACCCCGTGCGCACGTACGCTGCCCTCCTGGGTCACCCTTCCGAGTCAGGCGGGGGGCGCCCTTCGGGCTGCCCTGGGGCTCCCTGCTCGGCCCTATAGGGACGCTGCTGGAGCTTTTGTCCTCAGTGTCAAAACCGGGCCTGGTTTGCTGATCTTTCCCGTCAGAGGGTCACGGAGGGTGTGCAGGCATCCTCACAGACGTTGTGGGGGTGCGTGTAGGGGCGCTGGGGACTGCGTGACACAGTCAGATGGCGAGGCCTCCCTGTGGACGGTGACAAGCTGCCTCCCCAACCCGGCGTCTTTGCCTCTGGACTGCTCCTTCCTGCACCCGCTTCCGGCAGAGACACCAGACCCCGCGCGGGTCTCCACCCCGCCCCTCCGGGGACTCTCCAGACACTAGGGCGGGGGTGGCGGGCTGGAGACGGTCCCCACGCAACAGCACCTGCGGGTCCCCCCCAGCCTAGGAAGCCCTGGCGCGCAGCGGCAGCTCAGCTCCCAGCCGGGGACCATGTCCAGAGCTGCTGTGTCAACAGAGGCACCTGTGTGTCTGGGTCCTCCTCGTTGGGCCCCACCCCACCTGTTCCACCCTGTCCGTGCAGACTGGCCAGCACGAACCCTCTAACACACGAAGGAAATACGAAGTTTTATTCAAACCGAGAGCCGCCCGGGAGACAGGTCTTCACGGGGAGAGAGTTCTGGAGAAATGAACTGTTTTCGCAGAGTCAGAGAGTTCTTTACAGCTTTTAAGAGCTCAGAAGGGTATCGATTAGCGTATATGCTAATCGCTGTGCGTTTAGGATTACGAGGTTTAACTTCAAGGAAGGCAGCAGGAGTGTGTCTGACATCTCAAAGGCAAAGGGGTTTTCCCTTAGGACGCTCACTCAGGAGCCAGACATACAATGTGTTGTGTGGCAGGCCCTTAAGTCCGGCTTTTGGTTTAAAGATAGTTTATGTACCGCCATCCTGATAGAGAAATCTAAAATGACTTCCCTTGTATATCAGACCTTCGGAGAGCTTTCCTCTCCTCTACCTCAGAACCCCACCTGAAATCACTGCCTAACCAACTCACCCACAGGCAAGCCCAGGAGCCCCCGCTGCAGATTGGTGGAAGGGATTCATACTGTGAGAGAATGGGCTGGAATCATCCTGGTGTGTAGCCTGGAGGGCTTCCTGGAGGAGATGGAAATTAAAGCCCTCTGAGGTTGGAGGTGGAGCTGCTCAGTGGAAGGTCTGGAGAGGATTCTCTCCCTCCCTCTCCTTCTGCCCCTCCCCTGCTTGTGCACGCCCATGCTTGCTCTCTCAAGCTCACACTCTCTCCCTCTCTCTAATAAATACGTAAGTCTTTTTAAAAAGGGGGGAGGTGCCTGGGTAGCTCAGTCATTAAGCATCTGCCTTAACGGGTCACAATCCCAGGATCCTGGGATCGAGCCCCATATCGGGCTCCCTGCTCGGCGCGAAGCCTGATTCTACCTCTCCCACTCCCCCTGCTTGTGTTCCCTGTCTAGCTGTGTCTCTTGTCAAATAAATAAAATTTTAAAATCTTAAAAAAAAAAAAAAGCAAATCCATGTGTCCAAATGACGACTCCTCTGTCCCCAATTCCTGCTGCCACTTGGTCTCCACTGATCGTGAAAATGCTATGCAAAAACACAGGTCCTGCAGAGTCCTTCTTTTTTTTTTTTTTTTTTTAAGATTTTATTTATTTACCTAACTGAGAGAGCAAGCATGGGGTGGGGGGAAATGGGGTGAGATTGGGGAGGGGTGGGGGGGAGAAGAAGAAGCAGACTCCCGGCTAAGCAAGAAGACAGTTTCAGAACTCGATCCCAGGACCCCAGGGTTGTGACCTGAGCCAAGTGCCAGAGCTTAACTGACTGAGCCTCCTGGGTGCCCTGGTCGTGTAGAGTCTTAAGAGGGCAAGAGCCCCTGGCCTTTGGGAGCTGGGACTCATAGCTGGGGTCTCTATTGGACATAAGCATCTTTCCACGCAAGGACAAGTGTGGGTCACGCCACTGCGGGACTGCTTGGGATGAAAGAAGGCCCCGCTGTAATCACATGTGAGCACACACGGTCCAGACACCGCCCAGACCTTGGCAGCCCCACCTCGTCTGCCCTCCTTCTGGGTAAGATGCTCTGGGGTGCCGGACCGGGCTGAACTCTGTCCCCCCAAATTCACATTCACCTGGAACTCAGCACATGACTTTATTTGGAAATAGGGTCTTTGCAGATGTAGATCAAAGTTCACCAGGTTGGGGGGTCTAAATCCAAGGCCTGGTGTCCTCCTAAGAAAAGCAGAAAAGACACAGAGACACATGAGGGAGGCCACGCAGAGAGTCCCCAAGCCACGGAGCACCAAGGACTGCCAGCAACACCAGAAGGAAGAGAGAGAAAGGCCCAGGACAGACCCTCCCCGGGGTGGGGGGGTGAGCCAGCTGACACCCTCACTTCAGACGCTGGCCTCCAGATCGAGAGAAGACTTGCTGTCATATTAAATCACCCAGTGTGTCGTGCTTTGCCCTGGCGGCCCCAGGACGTGGTCGCAGAGCTTCCTGCTTCCTACCAGCCAGCACCCCAGAGCCGAGCCCCTCACCCGACCCTGTCCATGACCCACAGCCCTTTCCAAGGCTCTCCCCCAGAGGCAGCCACATCCCCCGCCCCAACCCCAGCACTCCCCACCCAGGGCGCTGGATGACAGGTGCTGGAGCCTGAGCCTGCAGTGCTGCCTGCTCTGGTCTGAGTCCCCTCCCCCACCCCCTCAGGGCATAAACTGACACCTCGGCCTTCATTATCTCAAAGCACACAGAAGAACCTCTCGGGGTCTAATGTCTCCCTAATGGGCAGGGCTGGTTCACCTGAGAGCTGACATATTGGGGCTATTGATTTTCCCCAGGAAGATCAATACGGGGTGCGTGGGGACAAGCAGGTCCGCGCCTTCGCCTTCCAACGAGCAGAGACTCTTTCCAGGGACAGAGGCCTGATCATGGAGCAGGGGCTGGCGGGGGCAGCAAGGGCGTAGAGCTCTGTAAGGCCTACCACACCAGAGCTGGCTGGGAGCAGGTGTTTGGACATGTTCTGGGGCCCGAGCCCGAGTGCATCAGTTCCAGGCCCACTGCAGTGGTCCCAATGGGAGCAGGGGGCTTGGGACACCTATGTTACTTGGCCTGGCCCTGGCTACCCAACACCTAGCTGGACTTGGGTACGCAGTGGTTCTGAGAAAGTGCGTCTCCACCAACCCAGCCTTGCCAGTAACAAAAGCCAGAGTCCAACCTCTAGTCGCTGGACTCCCAGTTCCTCCTGAACGTGGCTCAGAAGCAGGAGTGGCAAGGACGGGGGTAATTCACCACACCCTACTAAGACCTCAGATCTGATTCTTCAGTCCCTCTCATGTTTGTCTCCCACCTTCACACTCTCGGGCTGTGCTTTGTGGGACCCTAGCATTGACTGCTGAGGCTAGTGCAGTGATGTGACATGTCCACAGTCCCTAGGGATTGGGGTGCGGACGTCTGTGGGGTCCCCTAAACACAGGGTGCCAGCTCCTCGTTGCTGAGGCCTTTCCAGGCTGTCTCCTCTGCGGAGACACCTGCTCTTCGCACAGATGGCCAGGTGAGCTCCTGGTCCCATCCAGTGCCCAGCAGACGATGACCTTCCTGAAGCCCGTCCTCTGGACACACGGAGGTAGGGGGGAATGCTCTCGTTGGCAGGGGACGGGAGAAGCACCCCCACTCTGCCTAGCCCTGACAGGGCACCGAGGAGGGCTGGAGACTGAGCCCAAAGGCCCTCCTGGAGCCGCCACCCATACTGCACCCGCTTCGGGTCCTCGGGGCCACACCTCCCCCAGCCCACCCGCTTCCCAGGTCCTGGCCCTAGTCCTTCCCGAGGAGCAGCAGGGGGTGCTGTGGTCGCAGTCCCCGCACCTGTGGGGCCCCTCCCTGGGATCCCAGCTAGCAGGGCTGAGGCTCACTGTGCTGGGTCTGAGGGGACACCAGCTGCTGGGGAGGGCCACTCCCTCGGCCAGAGCCTGGACAACAGTGTCACCGAACCCAGAGTCTCGGGGCAGAACTGTGGCTGTGCCTGAGGTCGGTTTCTGGGAACCGGGTCCAAGTGCAGACTGAACTCATCAGACAGCTTACTTGTGTCCTGGCCGCGCCCTGGGACGTGGGGAAGGGGCCGTGACAATCCAGGAACCACGAACCACAGGCATAGGGAGGCCTGGCGTACCACACACACCTGCACTCTCTCTGCAAGGCCCCGGCCCAGGCAGACAACCTGCTTGGGAGAGATAGGCGGCTCCAAGGACCCACCCACGGCAAGTTACCAGCCTGGCCGGGGCCACACGCTTCATTCCCTGTCACTTCCCCACAGCCGGGTGTCCTATGACTCCTCCATTGGGCCCTCCAAATGCCCAAGAAATGCCCGCAGCAATGCCCCCATGGCCCCCGGTTGCAGGAAAGGCCCACCCCCGTCTGTGCCCACAGCTCACGTAATGGAGGGTCACTAGGTAGGAGAGGTGCTGTCTCCTCTCTGAAGGGAGCAGAGACTGGAGCCAAGGCCAAAGGCCCAGGGAGGACTGCGAAGGCATCCCCAGAAGGGTGAGCCCCCATTGGTGGGAAGAAGATCGGGGACCAGGGACCTGCCAAGCAGGGAGGGGGCTGCCGTCCTGCCCTCAGAACCTGGCTGGCCCACAGGCAGCGGTGGCTTCAAGCCAAGGCCAACGGGTCTCTGGAGACCCCCAGCTGGGAGCGAGGCAGCTAGCAGGGGCCACGTGCGCTGAATGGCTGTCCCCCAAACTTCGTCTGCTGGAACCTCAGGGTGGACTCTCCTGCGGAAACGCGTGTCTGCAGCTGCAGTCGTGAATACCAAGTCGGACTGGATCCCAGTGGGCCCTGAGTCCAATGATGGGTGTCCTTGGGGGAAAGAAACTGGGACCCAGACTCCCATGGGACGGCCATGCACAAATGGAGGCAGAGGTTAGGGTGACCCATCTGCAGCCAAGGAGCCCCACTGCGGACACTGGGAAGGAAGCATGGGTTTTCCCCTGGACGACACCCCTTTGCTGCTCCTGGACCCCCCGTTTGGGTGATTGGCTACTGTGTCTCCAGGACGGTCAGGCAGCCTCAGGCGGCACTGCCTGGGGTCCTGGGATGGTGTTGGCTGTAACTCAGTGTGTGTGTGTGGGAGATGCTCATGGGGAGGTCCCCAGGTGGGCTCTGCGGTGGGGGGCGGGGGCAGTGGCGTGGGACCAGTTTGGACCCTGGGGGTGAGGCCCTGTGTTGGGGGTGCAGGGGCTGAATCGGGTTGGTTGCAAACACACTGGCAACTCTGGGATGGCTGGGACCTGTCACAGTGCCCCGGAGGGCCCGGTGCTTGGATGGGGCCCGCTGCATAGGATCCCACCACCTGGGCCCTGGCCGGGGGTCCCCCAGCCTCCTGTTTCAGGCCTGCCTGGCTCCGCCCGCCAGCGAGGAGCACCATTTACCCAGAGAACCACAGAAGCAGGATGTCCTCTAGAGGAGCCTACTCCAGAAGTCAAAATAGCATGAAATTTAATTTTCCGCCTATTTGACAAGGCTTGGTCCGGGTCCCAATCAGTGGCGGAGATAAGGGTCCTCGGCCCCGGGTGTGAGCCAGCTGGGCCCGCGGCAAACACTCCACGGTCCCCGGGCAGGTTGAGGCTCCCCCCGCGGGGCCCTGGTTGCTGGGCGCTAAAGCAAACGGGCTCTATTTGCCCAGTCTGCGATGACAATGCAGTCGCCAAATATTTGCCAGCCCGGCCGGCCGAGGAGCCCAGCTATAAATGCTTGAGCCCAGGTGCAGGTGGGCCTGCCCCGCGGGAGCTGCAGGCCTCGGCAGGTAGGAGCCGGACTGGGGGGCGGGCAGGAAGGGTGCTGGCACTGGCCGCGGGGACCTGGCCACCTCCCTTCTTCTGGAAGGCGCTGTGCCTTTGGGCCAGGTGGGCTATGGGACCACCCACCCACCAGGAGGACAAGAGGCGGGGCTGGAGAAGGAGGGCACCCACGTCGGCTTCCCCACAGCCCAGTGCTGGGCCCAGGGTGTCCCCGGCAGGGAAGAGCCCCTCCCCATCTTGTGAGTGAGAGCCAGAGCCCAGTGCGGATGGACGGCTGTAGGCAGAAGAGTGAGCCTGCTGGGGTGGGGGTTCTGACAAGCAGCAAGCCCCCCTCTCCTTCACACCACTTTCCCTTTCTTCCCGTCCTGCCAGGAGGCAGAAAGGCCCTCCCGGCTGCAAGCTGGCCCCCCCGCTCCCTCGCACTCGTCCTCGGGGCCCAGAGCACGCCAACACTCAGAGGCAGCCCCGTCTGGCCTCAGACCAGCCCTGTCTCTGTCAGCTCCCCAAATCCCACCCCGCCCACCCTGCCCTGAGCGCCAGGCCCACACAGCTTCCCTGCTTCCTGCTAACCCGCCCAACTCTCCAAACCCCAGGGGCCCGGGGCTCTCACCAGCAGCCCTGCTGGATCCATAGCATCAGACCGGGCAGGGGGTTGGGGGGAAACAGCACCCAGCTTGGGGCCGGGGCCCTCCACCCGTGAGACCCCCGAAGCCAAAGGGGCTGTGGGATCTGGACCCAGAGCGCTGACTGGGGCAGCCAGGCCCTGCTCCCAGGGTGCCCCTGGCCGGCACCTGAGCAGATGCCCCGGTGGGCCGGCCTGTTGCTCCGGAACCGCCTCTGCGCCCCCGACGCCCATGGCCCTAGTCTTTCCACACATCCCTGGCTTCTGATCGTGGCCCCTGCTCCAGGCTCAGCGGTGGCCACACAGGCCTGGGGACCTGAAAGCTCACCTGTCTGCCCTCTGCCTCCCTCCCCAGCCACAGCTGCTGCCCTGGAGACGCGGGCTCGAGGAGATGGCCGCGGGCGTGATCCGGCCTCTGTGCGACTTCCAGCTGCCCCTGGCAGCCCGCCGGCCCTTCCTGCCCTCAGACCCGGAGCCCCAGGAGACCTCCGAGGACGAGGACGAGGAGGAGGAGGAGGAGGAGGACGTGCCAGAGGCTGCGGGGCTGGGCGGTAGAAGCCCAGGCCCCCTGGCCTCGGGCTGGGCCCCAGAAGCAGCTCCTCGGGGCCCCAGCAGCCCAGAAACACCCCTGCGGCTGCTGCGGTTCTCCGAGCTCATCAGCGGCGACATCCAGCGGTATTTCGGCCGCAAGGACGGGGGGCAGGACCCTGATGCCGGTGACGTCCACGCAGACGACCTCCAGTGCGCTGACCCAGCACGCCTGGCTCCGGCTGGGCCCCCAGACAGCGATGAGGCTGCGCAGCCCGGAGTGCTCTCCCCCAGGGGTCCCGAGGGGCAGGCTCGCGGGCTGGGGCCGCTGGCCGAGCTCTTCGACTACGGGCTGCGGCAGTACCCAGTGCTTGGGGCCCCGGCCGGCAGGCGGCTCCGGCTGGAGCGCAAGTATGGCCACATTGTCCCCATGGCCCAGAGGAAGCTGCCGCTCTCCTTTTGGGAGGAGCCGGCCCTGGGCCCCCTGGGCCTGCTCCACCCTGGCACACCTGACTTCAGCGACCTGCTGGCCAGCTGGTCGGTGGAGACTGGCCCCGAGATACCCGGGGGAGGGGCCCCCCAGGCCCTGGACGGGGTGCCGCTGGCCGAGGCCTAGTGAGCGGGTCAGGGTCCGTGGGGCACCAGGGGCAGCAGGCACTGCCTTTCCTTCAGGGGCGCAGCCTGTCACTGCTCTCTCTGCTGGAGCCCCAGGGGCCGTCCCACCAAGGTGGCCGGCCACCAGCAGGACAAGCCAGCTCAGGGAGGGATGTCCCAGGCCTGGGGAGGCTAGGCCAGGCTCCTCCTGGGGCCTGGAGCTGCCACCACCAGAGGACCCCTGGGCAGGGAACAGGCGGGAGACACCATCTCAGACAGCCTGGCCCTTAGCCCTCGGAGCTCTGCCCCTGGGATGGGAGGGCAGGTGGGCTCAGGTGGTTTGCACACTGTGCCCCACTCTGGGTGAGGCCCATTGGCCCCACCAGACCTGCCCTGAGGTCTCAGGTCGGCAGCCGCCTGCCTGGCTGGTCCTGAGGCTGCCCCTCCCTCAGGCCCCACAGCAGGTGGCAGGACCAGCTCCCATGGGATGAGCAACGGTGTTCTTGGAGGCAGGAGGAAGGGGCACTATGCGAGTGTGTGAGCAAACACACAGTTTGCTCCCTATGGTAGGGCAGACGGAGCTGCTTTCCAGGTTCGCCACCTCAGTGTGAAGGGCTTGGCCAGCCACCGAGGGCCAGGGGCCAAGACCCCAAGCCTGGGCCAACTGGCCCTCCACAGGGCCTACCAGGAGCAGGCAGGGCTCCGGGACTCTGCGGCTGTGGGCAGGACAGCCTGAGACGGTGGCGGGCCTGCAGCTCGGCTGGGCCTCAGACAGGGGAACGGACCCTCCTGGGAAGGAGCTCAGACTCAGGTCCACAGGAGCTGGCACCTTTATTTCTGGGCAAGGGGCAAGGACATGAGCTGGTGGGAAGGCTCCTGGCGGAAGGACTTCTCCAGGAATGCGCTTGGCCTCCGCTGGGCCACCAGGTTCAGGAGGACCGCCTTCCACTGCAGCCACCTGCCCAGGAAACGCGGCTCAGGTCCGCTGGCCTTGGGGCCTCCCAGGACCACCCCAGACCCGGAGGAGTCTCCAGACAGCAGCTCCCCATAGCCCACCTCACGGCCTGATACACGCCCCAGCGGTTCACAGGGACCACCTCTCCAGCAGCTGTGTCCTTGACGAAGGACTGCTGCTTCCCCAGGGCTGCGAGGACCCTTCTGCTGCCCAGCGTCAGGGCCCAGGGGCCCTCCTCACTCCGTAGACGAAGGATGCTCTCACGCAGGCTGGCCGTCTCCTCCATGCGCTGCGGACAAGGGCGTGTGAGGAGCAGCTGCTGCGGGAACCCAGGCATCCGGCCCTCGGGGGACAGGACAGCCCTGGATTTCTCTCTGACAAAACAGGGTCTTATCTACCAGGAAACCCTGCTCGGGCCAGACACACAGACATATGGGCATGGGAATGCCCACAGAACCAGGGACCCGGCAAGGAGGGGTAGGGGGCCAGGAGCTCCCCCCAAGTGCAGGGACCACTTCGCACCAGCTTGGTTTCTGTATTAAACTTGAGGTTCTGGATAGTCTTGCTGTCCTGCAAGCTGTTTTCCAGTTTCATTATCTGGTTCTGGAACTGAACGTGGCCCCTGCTCATCGGCTCGGTTGTGGTATGCTGGCCTGCGTGAGGGCAGCCCCCACCCCAGGCCCCTGCAGCGGGGTCTGGGCCCCTGGGGGTGATCCGGTGGTCCTGGCCAGCACTCAGGCCGGCTCCTTTCACCATGAGGACACCCCCGGCATGTGAGGTGCCAGACAGGTGCCCCACTGCATGCTGGCTCTGTAAGCCACTGAACCTCAGGGTGTCTGGGATCCGGGGCATCCCGGGGCCCCCTCTGCTGAGTGGGACAGGCGTGGAGGCCCCCGGGGTACCGTGGCCAGCTTGCCCTGGATCTCGGCGATCTTCCGCCCGGGGTTGCCCTCCCTGAGCAGTTGCACAGACGAGAGCAGAGTGGCCAGTTCCTGCCGCATGGCCCCGACCTCGAACTCTCTGTCAGAACAGGAGGCTCTGGGTGGTAGCCCAGAGGCAAGGGGGAGGGGGAGGGCAGGGGTGCAGGGGTGCGTGCTCCACTTTGCCACCTCTCCAGTGGGACCTGGGGGGTTGCCAGCAGGTGATGGACAGCAAAGCTCGAGGACTGTGCAGGCTGCCCCGGGGTGGGGGCTGAGCCCAGAGCTGGGGGAGCCGCAGCTTCCCTCCTGCCGTCCGGCGGATGTGGCCTCACCTGGCTCGCCCCTCCGCTGAGATCTTGAGGTCCGAGTCACTCTTGTGCAGGACGCACTTGTCAGAGACGACCTCTATCTGCAACGCACGCAGGGTGGGTGGGTAGCCCAGGAGCTGGTGGGCTGGGGAGCCGCGCCCCCAGCCCTCACCTACCTGGTGGGGCAGGCTGTCCACTCGCTCCCGCAGCTCCCTCAGCCGTGCCTCGGCCTCCTTCTGACACCGGGCCAGGCCCTCCCGCGATCTCTGCTCCAAGCCTTCCCACTCTCTCTTTGCCTGGAACACAGACACCAGTGAGGGCCAGAGCTGGGGGATGGAGGGGGACAAAGGGGGACAGATCGACGGGGCCCCTGGAGCCAATGGGGCCACCTGGATAGTCCAGGCTGAGCGGAACCAGGGAGGCCTGGCTTGGCCCCCACCTACCCAGAGTCAGCAGAGATGGGGACAGATGGCCTCCCCCAGCTGCGGGAGGGGGTGACCCTGGGGTCCATCAGTGGAACAACACACAGACTGGGCACGTGCCACGTGCGAGCCTTTGTAGGCAACGTCCAGAACAGGCGAATCCCCACAGGCCGGTGGCAGGTTGCGGGTCGCCGGGGGCTACAGGTGGGAGGGGCTGCTCGCGGCGTGGGGCTTCCTCCGTGGGGACAAGACAGCTGCTCAGCCCCGGATCCACAAGGAGCTGCCACACCCCGGGTTTCACGAGGGTAGACTGCACGGCGTGGGAACTGTGTCGATGACGTCACGACGAAGAAGAGGAAAGAGCCCATGGGCGAGGGCTTGCGGCCCTGCCGTGGAAGCCGCTGCGCGCTAGGGCCCCAGTGGGCCTGCCGTGCTCACCTCGCTCAGCCGCAGGCTCAGCGTCCGGTCCTGCAGGTCCAGCCTCCAGCTCAGGGCCATGAAATGGTCGCTCAGGTCCTTCACCTGCTTCCCCAGCTCAGCCAGCGACACCTCCAGAGCCTGGCTCTTCTCTCGGAGCTGCGGGTGGGCAGGGGAGGGTGGGCTGAGTGGGGCTGCCTGGGGTGGCGGCGGCCCTGGGGTCACGGACCCGGCCCCCACCGCCCTCACCAGCTCTAGCGCGCTGTGGGCCTCCTGTCGGGCCAGCTGGCCGGCTTCCAGGCTCTCCTGCAGGAAGGCGGCCAGCTCCCCGGCCCGGGTCTCCTCCAGGTGCCCCTTGCTGTCCCTGGGGGTTGGTGCCAACACAGACTGTCCTTCAGCTGGGTCGGGCCAGCTCTGGAACCATTCGGGAGAACCCCAGGGAGCAGGGGATGGAGAATGATCAGGGAGCCCCCCTGGACGGGGCTGCATCCAATGGTGAGTGCAAAGTCCTCCGCGGGGCGGACGGGAGCCCCTGTCCGAGGACGCTGGGCGCCGGGGACACCCACCAGGCCTTCTGCTCGGCCAGGAGGATCCGGTTCAGCGACATCTGGTTCTGCCGCACAAACTTGGTCAGCTGGATCACGGCTTGGTCCAGGCCCCGGCACTGCTCCAGGAGGCGGCCTTCTTCCTGCTGAGGGGGGAGAGGCAGGCCTGAGCCCCCGCTGCCCCCGTCGCCGCCACCCCCAGCCCTGGACTGCCCACCTGGCGTTGCCCTTGCAGGGCCTGCGCGCGCTCCTCAGCCTGCTCCTGGAGCCTCTGCCACCGGCCGTCCAGCTCTCCCCGCAGGCTGCTCTCCGCCTTCAGCCGGGTGCTCTCTGAGGCCTTCATTCTCTGTGGGGAGACCAGCCCCACCAGCTGTGAGCAGAGAGGGTGCGGGGGTGGGGGGCACGGCCCAGCCGCAGGCCCAGGGCCTCCACCTTCTCCAGGGCCAGGAAGCTCTTCTGCAGGAAGCCACACAGCTTGCCCTCCCTCTTGAGGAAGCGGAGGCTCATCTCCTCGCCGAGCTTGGTCACCTGGGCCTGTGGGAATCAGTGCGGTAGCCGTGGGGTCCGACCATCCTCCTGGCCTCGTCCAGCCCCTGCCCTGCCCGCCCCCGCCCCAGACCCAGGGTGAGCTCGGACTGCTCTGTGTCCTGGCTCGACTGTGTCGACCCCAGGCCATGTCCCCTAATGCCCTGAGCCTCGCAGCACTGCTCCCACCACACACACCCTCCTTAGGAAGGCAAGGCCCACGTGTCCTCCCCAAGGGCCAGGCAGGGGGCTGTGACGGGCCCACAGGTAAAACTTGTGGGGACCCAGACCATGGATGGTACTCGCGGTGACCACAGACGTTGCCCTGGGCAGATGGCAGATGCTGCATCGCGTCCTGAGGTGGGAGCCTCCGTCAGGGCAGCCGTGCGCACATGTGCGCCCATGAGCTCGCAGACCCGCACATCAGTGCGCACACGACGTCCTCAGCCCCGGGGCCCACAGCCCCTCCTTCTCCTCCCCTTCCTACTGCATCACGGATTGGAGTGTGTCCAAGCTGTGGTGTCAAGGCCGGGGCTCCAGCTCCCACAGCCACGGGGGTTGCGCCCTGAGCGCCTGCCAGCCCCTCCCATGCTGTGAGGGTGCTCTGCGGAGGGGGTCAGCAGGCCGTTTCTGCAAGGAGCCCGAGGATGTGGGGTCTATGCCCAGTGTCCCAGGGCAGACCCAGAAATGAGCCGGACGTAACAAATGGGTGGGGCCATGTGCCGATCCAGCTTGGCGAACACCGGTGGTGGTCACGGCCTGCTGACCCTGGCCTAGGGGGCGGTGCAGGATGGCTCTGCTCCCTGCCCTTGCCTGGAGCACCAGGAATCCCTGGGCCTGGGGCCTTTGGGAGCTCCTGGTCCCAGTGGGGCACAGTGTCCTGACGAAGCCAAGACACGAGCTCCCCAAAGGGCAGCGGCGAGGGGAAAGCCACCGAAGCTGGGCAGCCGAGCTATGTGGGCAGCAGCTGGGCGCGCTGGGCGGGCCCTGCGGCCCCCGGGCTCTGTTTGCAGAACTAAAGAGGCTGCGTCTCGAGCGGGAGGGGATCCTGCTGCAGCCCGGGGGTGGGGCCGCCCCAGGAATGGCTGAGAAAGGGGCTGCAGGCCTACGACGTTCTGTCTCCAGATCTGGGTGCCGGTCACAGGACGGGGGGGCAAGGACCAGGGGCAGAGACGTCATCAGGGAGCGAACGTCCGTGCTGACAGATGAGCTCCATCTTGGCTCTGCCCACATCAGCAGCTATGGGCCACACACGGCCGTGGGGTCCCTGACACGTGGCTCGTGGGACAGAGGAAACTGAAATGCTGGCTCCCTGCAGACAGAGCCCCCTGCAGCTGGTGGCCACGGACTGGACGGTGCAGGTCCTCGGGAGCACCCCCCACACCCTGGGCTACACCACATGGCCGGGAAGGATGGCTTGCCCGGTCGCCCTGGGCCCAGCCTCCCTCCTGGTACCTGCATCTGGGCCACCTCACGGTCCACCCTGTGGCTGGCATCCTCCTGGCTCCTCTGTAGGGCGCTGCAGGCCGCTTCCCGGAACTGCTCCTCCCGCTCCAGCTTCCCGGCCAGCTCCGCCAGCCTAGGAAAACAGCCGCAGGTCCCAGCCGCTCCACCGGGGCCCTGAGACACTGTGAATGCTTCCTGGGCCCAGGCCTGCCACTGGGGGGCCCAGGCTGACCTACAGGCTGGCGAGGCAGGTGGGGTAACCCCACCTGAGCAGTCAGAGACAAGGGCAAGACACGGACTTCCGTGGCCCCAGGTGGAGAGCCCAGAGCGGCCTGGGCTAGCGCGACTGGATGGGGGAGGATGCAGGGCATCTGGGCTTGCACCTCCATTCCTGGTGCCCACACAGGGTGGGTCCCCAAACAGCCCCTCCCGAGGGAGGCCGGCGACACCCACCTGAGGTTGACCTCCTGCTCGGTGTCCTTCCGCTCACTGTCCTGCAGTGCCTGCTTCCTCCGGATCTGGGTCAGGGCCTCCCGCACCTCCACCAGCCTGACACACAAGGGCCGTTTAGGTCTGGGGCCTGCCCGGCCTACCCTCCTGGCTGCCTCTGAGGGTCAGGGTCCTGGCCCAGGGTCCCTAGCTGCAGGCCCCCAGCCACGGTCACACAAAGCCAGACCTCTGAATTGGGCCGCAGTTGCACACGGCTTCCCAGAGCAAGATAAGGAGGAGGGACAGGCAGATGCCCTGGGGTCCCGCCCCAGTTGCCGCCTTCCCCAGGCCCCCAGCCTCCCAGTTACGCCTGCACCACTGGGTGGGGGGTACCTCTTGTCCAGGGCCTGCATCTGGTTCTGGTTCTGGTTCTGGGGGCTGGGGAACTGCAAGGAGGAAGGGGAGGCTAAGCCTCGTGGCCCGGCCAGCACAGACGGGGGCCTGAGCTGGGCGCGGGGTGTCCCGGGAGCAGGGGAGCTTGACTCTGGGTGGGCACAGCGGCTGCTCACCTCGAGGGCCTCCTTCTCAGGAGCCTGGGCCGCTGGCCGCAGGTCCTGCCGCAGCCTCTTGAGCTCGGCGTCCTGCAGCTGCACGCAGGCTCGGAGCTGCAGCATCTCCCGCAGCAGACTCAGCACCGCTCGCTCGCAGCGCTCCTTGTGTCCCCGCAGGGACGCCACCTCAGCCTGCAAGTCGGCCACCCTGGCCAGGGCGAGGAGCAGGCTGAGTTGGGCCCCGCCTGCCGGGGGGCGGGCACGGCCCAGCTGTCCCTCCCCAGCCCTGCCCAGGCTCACCACTGCTCCGGCTGTGTCCAGTGCTTGGGGGAGTCCCGCTCCGGGAGGGAGGTGGCGGATGCCAGGGGGCTCGACTCATGCCTCCCCATCTCCTCCAGACTCAAGAGCTCGGGGCTGGCCAGTTCTTCCTCCAGGCAGAGCCCTAGGCCTCCCAGGGTGACAGTGCTTGTCTGGGAGGGGGGTGAAGCCCCCGACGACGGGGTGCTAGCATCCAGCTCTGCAAGAAGGTGGCTCCCGGGCTGATGGGTGCCAGCTCCTAGGTGGGGCTCAGGATGATGGGGACCAAAGTCACTGCAGTGATCGGCTGAGAGTGTCTACTGGGCTCAACTTGGCCCGTCGGCTGAGTCACGCAGGCTGGCCCAGGCGGTGGGGGGTGGGGGGTGGGCAGGAGCTCCGCTCTTGCTCCCCCTCAATGGGGAGCTCGTGCTCAGAGAGGCCCAGACCCCCGCCTGAGAACTCACAGCACCAGGAAGCAGAAACAACACTGTGTCCAGCCTGCCCCGCGCCAGAGCGAGCCCCCGGGGCAGTATGGCTCCTTGAGGGGTCAGGAAACAGAGCGGCCCCGGAAGGCCCACAGTGCACCCCCGCACAGGCCCTTCCCTGGACCAGCCTCCTGGCTTGGCCCCTGTTGGCACCAGGCTCACCTGGTACGGCTTCAGCCACTGGCCAGAGGCCCTGGGCCTCGCACCCACGACTGCCAAGCGCTGGACACCAGGGCGGCCGGAGGAAGGAAGGGCAGGTGGGCCTGGAAGGCTCTGGGGCCTTGGGGGGCGCGTGGGGTGTCAGGAGGGCGCGCCTGCCCTCATGTCGCTCCTTCCAGGACAACAGCGCAGCAGACGAGCGGCAGGTGCTCTTCTGGAACCATCCTTCTCTCGCCAGAACCTCGTGACTTCATGGGCCAACTGCCAATGGAACTTGGGCCCTCGACCTTGCCGGCCCCCCACGGCCCCAACTGCCCATTGCCAGAAAGATCTGAGGGGCACCGCAGAGCCAGCCGGCGTGGGCAGCGGTCACTGTCCCAGGAGACAGGGCTGGGAGAGCCGGGCACCTGGGTGGGAGGGACGTGCAGGTGCTCACGGCCGGCTGGCAGAGGGCACAAACAGGGCGCCCCCGGAGCCAGGGGAGGGTGGAGGCCACAGGCACGGGCTGCACAGTGCCTCCAGATTCCTTGCGGCCAGTCAGAAAGTGAACAGAGACAGGTACAAGTTTCCAGTGTTTTATTTCCCCCATGGGGACCCTGTGACTGGCTCAAAATGTCATCACCATGAATCACTACGTCCCTGCTTTCCCACCCCAGGTCAGGCCAGTGCGGACCTGATCCCTGCGCCCAGTGAGCCAGGCTCGCTCACTGAGGGCAGACTGGGCCTTCCCCAGGACAAGGCAACTATTCCAAAGTCAGCCCTGGTCTGGAGGCCTTTCTGCACCCCACAGCTCAGAACAGCACCCAGACTGAGGGCCCCCGGGGGTCCAGAGTCCAGTGCTAAGATATCCCACAGACAAGCATCTGCCACAACTGCCTCCATCCCCTCCAGGGGGTCAAGGCTGCCCCGTCCCGGTTGCCCCTGGTTAGCGGCCTGCAAAGCCCCGACTGCTGGACCGTGGCGTGTGCTGGGCAGGAACCAGGGAGCCAGCACTGGCCGTCCTGATATGATTCTTTTATTTCTCCCTTCCAGAGCCCCCAAAACGTTCGTCACCCTGTGTCCCCCAGAGGGCTCCTGCCAGGAAGGGACTGGCTTTTGAAGGTCCCACTCCCTTAAAAGGGGCCCAAACCAAGATGGACGACTGCCCCCGCCCCCAGGCTCTGCCACAGCGGCAGCCAGGTAGCCTTGTCTCAGAAGCAGTCCAAGGAATCACCTCCAGAAAGAGTTCCCTGGGGTCCTGGGGACACAGGAGAAGCAGAGTGTCCTTGCTCCAGGCCCACTGGCCCATCCCAGAGTCCACCTGCCCCAGGACCGGGACCAGAGCTGCCCCAAAAAGTGGCCCTGGGCCAAGGGTCCTTGAAGGCCAGTGGGAGCCGCCCCCCCCTCAGAAGTGCCAGTCTCTCGGTGCACACAGGCGACAGCCATCAGTCCTGATGTCGGGGTGACGGAGCCGTTCAGACCCACGGATGGTTCTCAGCATTCTCTCCAGCCAAGACCCTGGAGGGCCGTGTGGCAAGTCTGCGAAACAGCTGGCCTCCTTCTAGAGCCTGCTGCCGCGTCTGCTCCCCAGGGTGCCCGCCTCCAGGTGCAGCCCCATCACCTCAAGGTTGAAGACGGAGTGGAAGGGACAAGGCTGAGGGTCTCTTTGAGAGCTGCGAGTCCCCCAGGCCCCAGCCGGTGAAGTGCAGACGGTGTGGTCCTCCCGGGCCAGCCCGCAGGGGAGCAGACGGCGCAGCCGCAGCAAGGGGCCCACCCGCCATCTCACACGCGCACAGACACACAGACACACGCGTGCCCCGAGCACTGGGGGATGCCGCATCCACCGCTGCCCCAGGGAGCGAGGGGGCGTGGGGGGCGGGGCTCACGTCTGGGCCAGGGCCAGCTCCTCCAGGCCCCCCCTCCCGAGGCGGTACCTGGCCAGGTCCTTCCTGGTCACCAGTCCAACCACCTGCGGGAGCAAAGCCGGGGCAGGGGCTGGCAGCAGTCTCTTGCAGTCGTGGAAACCCAGCCCCATGCCCTGCAGGGGGCAGCACCATGAGGGGGAGCCCCAGGGTCAGACACCCGGCCGGTCTGGGTATTGAGCCTTGCACAACCCCCCACCCACCCACCCCCCGTCCAGGGGCTGAGAGCAGATCCCCGTGGCCCCCTCCCCTGCCCCTGCCCCACAGCCACGGGCCCAAGTGCGACCAGGGCAGCCAGGATACTGCGGCTACTCACCTGGTTGCAGTTGTCCACTACCACCAGGTGCCGGAGGCCGAGAGCCCGGAACAGCTTGAACACGCGCGGGAGGGACGCGTCCTGCAAAGGGGGCAGGCACGCTGCTGAGCAACCCCTGCTGGTCCCATCCTAGAAGGGTGGCACCTCCGACAGAGCCTGGGGCCGCTGGTGGCCCCCTCCCCTGCCCCTGCCCCACAGCCACGTGCCCAAGCCACCCATCCCCGGCCACGGCCCGTGGCAGTACCTGGGGCACCGTGTAGGGCGAGGGGTTCATGAACTCCGAGAGGTCCATGGTGCACTCGCGCTCGTCCTGCGACACGTGGATGGACTGGATGGGCGGGAAGCGTGGGTAGGCGTCTCGGAAGTCCTTCAGCCTCAGCCGCCGCCGCACCAGGCCCATGCTGGAGCGCTCCACGAATACCTGCAGCGGCGGGCGTCAGAGCCACGAGCCACCACCCCCTCGGCCCCCAACCCCCCGAGTGGCCAGCAGCTACCTTGTGCTTCAGGAGGACGATGAGCTGGGAGCGCAGGATCAAGCCCTGCAGCCGGGCCGGCTGTGGAAAGAGACCTCATCTGTGAGGAGCCAAGACTGAAACCCTTCCAGCCACGAGGGCTCCCTGCTGTGATCGCAGACGTCCACTGCGGGAAACCCCACCAGGCTCCCCTCAACGCGTGGCTGCCAGCTCTGGAGCCGGCGTGCTGCGGGCACTTTGCCCGCACTTGCTCACTGCTGCCCAGAGGCTGGGGCGGCAAGAGGCCGTGGTGAGACCCACCCCGCCACCCGCCCACATCTGTCCGCACCGCTTCCGACACATGTCACTGCCCCAACGCCCTGGCTGACGGCACAGCGTGGAGTCAGACCCCAAAATGCGTGGGTGCCGGCAGCCCTGACCGGCAGTCAGCAGCTCCCAGGCCGCGGTCTCCTAGCCACAGGACCCCATTCCTTTGCAGCTGGTGGACGTGAGATCCATGGGCCCACACAGGGTTTCCACTCCATGTGCCAAAGCTGAGGCCACGCACATGTATGGGCCGGACAACCACCTGCACCCGGGGGCCCCAGGTACCTGGTTGTCGCCAGCAAATTCCACCACAGGAAACCCGTTGTGATTGGACGCTGTGTTGCTGAGAATGTCCACAATGACGCCCACCTTCTCCCTCCTCCGCAGGCAGGTGACCGGTGTGCTCATCACCTCCCTGGGCAAGAGTGTCTGCTGTGGCCTTGCCGCAAGCGACCACATGACTAATATCCTCTCCTCGCCCAGACGGAGGCTCGACAGGCAGGAAGCTGCCAGACACAGGAAACCGGGGACGAGGAGCCAGGGGGCCCGCCACCCGGACATCCAGACACCGGTGCACCCTCCCCAACCTCCCAGGAATGTCTGCTGTCCACTGAACCCTGCTGGCCATACCTGGCGGTGAGCGAGTGAGAGGTGACAGGGGCCTCCCAATGCAGGAAAGGCACGCTCTGCAGCTGGATGTGCATGTCGTACAGGCCCTGAGGGGGGGTGGGCGGCGCTGAGACCGGCGGAGGGCCCCTTCCACCCCTCCGCTGCCCACCTCCCAGACCCCAGTCTCAGGCTCCCCGCTGGGGGTGGGTGGGGGCGCACAGAGCAGGGGAGGAGGCAGGCAGGCCTCCTCCCATATGCCACACCTCGATGAAGATGTCGCCCACAATCTTGGCGGTCATCAGGACCAGCATGATGGGGAAGCCATACGTCACGTTGCTGGTGGCCTCCATCATGATGACAGTCAGGCTGAGGGTCATCCTCACAATCCCACCTGCCCAGGGAGGTCATCAGAGGAGGCTGCAGCCACAGAGGCTGCTCCGTGCAAACCCCCTCATCTCCCAGTGTCCATGCCGGCACCCCACCCACTCGCCCCGGTGGTCTGGTCCTGCAGGCTGCAGAGTGGGGACAGCAACCCTGCATGCCACAGGGTGGACTCGCGGCCCTCCGTTCCCCAGGGAGAAGGCGCCCCCTCCTGACCTTGGGACACCCACGGGGTGGCCAGGACTCACCCAGCTGGGCAGCTGCTCCCATGAGGGCATATTTTCCAGGGTCTGCCCAGATCTGTGGGGATGACAGAGGAGCTGTCAGAGGGATGGCAGCCCCCTTCTCAAGCCCACCGAGATACGTGACTCCCCCGCGGCGGGCCCTGGGCCCAGCAACACCAACCCTAGAAGAAACTCCTACATCCACACACACAGGTAATGTGGTCTGCAGTAGCACCTATGGCAACAGAAGCCTGGAAACCCCCTGGGGGTACCCCGCTCAGGAGACCCTGAAGGATCTGGGCCACACGCACATACGGGACAACTCGGCAGCTACGGCAGGAGCCCGCATTCCACGTGCCAAGGAGGGAAGCAGGGCAGGTGTGTGCAGGGAGGCCGGCAGAGTCCCCTTGTGCAGAGAGAGGGCCCAGCGTGGACCAGCAGCAGTGAAGCCACATACTGGCCACGCTGTGCAACTCCTCTCAGGAAACGCCCTTGACAAGCAAACCCGTGGAGACAGAAGGCAGGCAAGCAGCTGTAGGGGCTGGGTACGGCAGCGACTGCACCAGGAACACAGGCATGACGCTAGACACGTGACGCAGACCACCATCGCACGGGGAGAGCCCCCGAGCTGCACGCTTCCACGGCAGGAGGCCTGACAGTACGTGAATCACCCCTCAACTGAGAAAGGAAAATCGGAGCCACGCCTGGGAGGAAACATGACACAGGCATGGCGAGACCTAGAAAAGGGAGCAGGCGGGCAATGGGGACCCACTCCGACTCCTCCAGCGGTTTTAAAAATCTTATTTCAAAGACTGAAGTAAGAAAGGAAGATACACAAAAAGAAAGGCTAGCCCCAGGGGCCGGGCACACGCGCCTGGGTCACACACTCAAGTCACACCGAGTATCTCCCCGGTCCATGCTTCTAGCACCATGTCTACAGATGGCAGTCTTGGTCAATCACCAGCGGCCAGAAAACTCGAGGCCACGCCGAAAGACCAGGGGCTCAGATGCACCTGTCCCCTTGCACGGAAAGCCCTGGATCCCAGGCCTGGAGCGTGGAAAAGCCCACACTCACCGCAGCCCCTGTAACGTAGGACAGTGAAATGCCAAAGAGCCGGCCCCAGGCGGCCCCGATGAGCAGCGATGGGATGAAGACACCGGCGGACACCGTCAGCCCATACGTCCAGCAGGCCAGGAAGAAGTAGACCAGGGTGAAAAGGCCGAGCGTCATGGGGTTGTAGGAGCCTAGGGGAGAGGGGTCTGGCTAGGACCTGCCTCGTGGATTCACCTGGAACATGGTCACCATGCCCAGCTGCCCAGTCCGCTTCCCCCAAGTAGCCCCATCCTCAGGGGCCACAGTGAGAATCTTGGAGGCCTAGTCCCTGAGGCAAGAGGACAGGGCCTGGCAGGTGGGGCTGACCTGAGGCCAAGGGAAGGACGTGTGGACCCCTGGACACCAGGGGAGGTAGACCGCCAGGCATCAATCTAGGGCAGACACTTCCAGGCACCAAAAGAAACCCACTCAAACCTGGGACCACCCAGTCCAGGAAACTGCTGTCTGCCCAACAGCCTGGCCCAGGGCACCAAGGGCTCAGCCTCACCCCGTGTTTAAACCTTCCCGCTAAATCGCATGGACCTGCTGCGCGTGTACAGAGACAAACTAGAAAGTTCTCAGTGACCCTGTTCACAGCAGGGAGCAATTAGAGATGGCCTAAAAGAGCCCCAAACGGAAAAGGTGAAATGATGTCGTAGAATGACCACTTGCTGGCTTCCACAGGTGCACACAGCAGCCACCCTCGTGGGCCTGGTGCCATGGGCGGAGGCGAGCCACTGCGCACAGCAGCACCATGGCAGACGCGCTGAAAAGGAGCGCTCTACACTTGACAACCTGTTTTTTTAATTAAAAATGAGTGCAGCTGGGGGCACGCGGCCAGGTCAGTTGGGGGAGCGTAAGTCTGAGCCCCATGGTTGGGGTGGAGGTCACTTAGAAAGGAGACGCAGTGGCCAGTGAGTGTCACTGGGCTGGAGGCCGCCCATGCAAGCAACTCCCAGAGGGAAACTCGGTGGGAGACAGGAACATCGTCACCGACGGAGACAGCAGCTGCCCTCTAGGAGGGGAAGGCCCTGGCCTACCCGAGCTCCCACCCCCTTCGCCAGCGCACCCGCACAACGGCAAGGGTGTTGACCTCTGCCCTTGGGGCACACTGGCTGGAAGGGAACCCTCAGGCCCAGGGACTGCATGTCGGTCTCAGACCAGCCTGGAGGGGCCAAGACCCCCCATGTGGCTGATGGCATGGAGCTCAGGCACGCACCTGGGGGGTCGTGGAAGAGGCTGACCACGCTCTTCTCCGGGGTGTTGAAGAAGGCGGCGGCCATGGAGTTGTACTCGCCGTCTGCACAGAAGAGCTGCGAGGTCAGGAAAGAGAACGTCCAGTGGGTGGACTGGTCCTGGTGTCCACGATGTGACGGTTGGCTCAGGTTGTGGCCTCAGAGAGGCAGGACGCCAAGAGCCAGGCCCAGGGACGGCGAGGGCTCCAGAGGCAGGTCCAGCCTGCGGGGCCAGTCCACAGGAGCCTGGCCGGACAGGGAGTCTGTTGCTGGGGCACGCGGGGTCTCTGGGGCTCCGCAGCCGGCACCTGAGCCCTGGAGCCAGCGGGCTGAGCCCTCTCAGGCTGAGCAAGGCGGGTTCTGTGACCCCTAGGTACCCCCCAGCCCTGGAAATCAAACATCTGCCCGGCCTCTGTGGCTTTGCCAGTTCTGGGCATCTTGCACACAGAGCATCACACGCACTCGGGCCGTTCTGTCTGGCCCATGTCCAAGGTGCTTCTGAGCTTCAGCCACGGCCTGGCGTATCAGAGCGTCGGCTCTTTCCACAGCCAAACACACCCACTTACGGACAAACCCCATTTTGCTGGCCAGTTTGCCAGGTGGGCCGTGGCCATGCTGTGGCCATGCTGTGGCAGGTCTGTGCATGTTTGGGGCTTCTCGGGTCCACACCTATAACACCCCCCCCGTCCCCCATTCTGAAGTCCCCGTGTGGCCCGGGAGGAATGCTAATCTGGGAGGAGTACCAGGGAGAACCCACCCAGTGTAACTTCTGCTCTCCTGATGCTTAGCAGGCCCAGGAAGCCCACTTGAGCCGGATTTCAGCTTCTGGCCACCCTCTGGCCCCATCCCGCCTGACAGACCCACCCACTGCACCTGGGCCTCCTACCTGGAGCGGGTAGGACACAGAGCTCCCCTGCAAGGGCTGGCAGTCTCGGGATGAGTAAATCAGCACGAAGGCGACCGTGGCCGTCACTGCGGCCACCAGCATGGCCTCAATCACCTGGAGGCAGGGCCGGTGGATGTACCTAGAGCAAACAGCAGGATGGACCGGCCTCAGGACAGCTGCACAGCTGAACAGCTGTGGTGGCACCTGGAGTCCGTGTCTCAGGAGAGCTCGTCACAGGACAGGATGGGGTGACAGAGGGTGATGCAGAGCACACAGTCACTGGGTCATCTCCTGGGCGCCGCCAACAGCATTTTAAGTCCAGGCAAGAGAACAAGAAGGCAGAAGTGCCTCCTCAAGCCCAGAGCCTACCCAAAGATTTTGAGAAACCCGAAACCTCCCAGAACTGCTCTCCAGGCCTGAGTGTCCCCTGGCTCAGGGCTTCCCAGGCCTCCCGACACATGAACCACTGACAAGGAGGGCTGTCAGCATGTGGCCTTCCATGCAACCCCACGGGCACAGAGCCCACAACACGCCCATTTCGAAAACCCCGGGTGCACAAAACAAAGGCTTCTCACCTGATTCGAAACATTGTCAGCCAGTAATTCAAGGCATTGAACACGGCGCCAAGAATACCACCTAGGACCAGGAGGCAACAGCGTGTAAGGGACACAGGAGAAAGGACAGGAGGACAGGGTCTGTGCGTCTGTGTGCTGTATGTCAGCACAGCCCAGCACACGCACAAGTGGATTTCTCAAAAGCTTTGCCTTCCTTCAGGGGGCAGGAGGTTTTTCAGAGTGAGAAGTGCTGTCCAGAGCTCATTCTACTGTAGAAGGGCACCCACCGAGGGGCTTCTCCAGCAGGGGGAGAGCTCCAGTCTTCCGGCTGTGGGCTCCCTCCCAGGGGTGCGTGCACAGGGCAGAGCATGGGAGGACAGCTCCCTGGCTGTGGGGGCCACAGCCCCCTCCAGCCGCGT
Source organism: Mustela putorius furo (assembly GCF_011764305.1). NCBI lineage: Eukaryota > Metazoa > Chordata > Mammalia > Carnivora > Mustelidae > Mustela > Mustela putorius. Next base: position 14,410,372 of record NW_025422145.1, on the reverse strand, counting down.
CAAAGCTGAGCCAGGCCTGTGGTCTGGCAGGCCCGGATCCCACCACACACTGACCTCGCCGGAAGTCTCCGCCCCCACCTGAGTAGGGGGGATGGGAAGCGGTTCTTCATGGGACAGCCCTTACCCACTACGCCCATGGCGATGAAGATGGGAATTTCGTGGATTGTGTACACCATTGTCTGCGGAGGAGAGAACGAGCGCCCGTGGGAACACCGCCGGCCCTCTGCACTCTGACGTGAGCAAGGACACGGCCCGCGATCGGCCCACACACAGGCCATCCGACACTTTCATGCAGACTACAGGGGTCCGCAGAACAGAGGCACGGCGCTTCCGAGCACACCACGCTCCCTCTAAGGGCTTTTGCCTGCTGCCGGCCGGGGTCTTCGTCCACCTGAAGGTGGGGACGGCCTGAGCTTTCGCCAAATAGCAGTCAGGGGGGCACAAGTGAGCAAGTGAGGAAGAACCCCAGGAATACATCTTGTGACCCCAAGTGACCCGAGGGCTCTGCTGTGTCCATTATGTGCGGCGCCCATGGGAGCAGGGTCCTAGTGCACAGCACCCACTTGCTCCGTGGACACGACCATATGAGCACCCTGGGCCCGTGGCCTCAGCAGACCACCCAGAGGCCCCAGCAGTGTCAGGCTTCCGGACCTGCACAGGTAGGTCAGCTGTGAGCTTCCCTACGTCCCCTCCTGGCCCCCAGCACTTACAACCAAGAGCTCAACCCTGCAGTGAAGAGCAAATGTTCCCCAAAAGCCCACACTCTCAGGATGAACCTCAAGTGTGTGACCATGACCCCAGCCAGAGAAAGCAAGACGACAAGAGAGCACAGTGTATTACCTCTGTGTCAAATCTCCCAAAATTGATAAGCCCTGGGCTGGACAGGTCCCATATATTTCCATGGTAAATGCTCAGAACGAAATTCAGGGTGAACGTGGAAATCATAGAAGCAAAGAACTGTGGGCAGAGAGGAACATGGGCACCGTCAGAGCCAAGCATGCCTGAGGCGGGGGAGTTTGGAGGCCCCGGGGCCGGAAGGCCGGGAGCTGGGGAGATGGGAGGGGACCCTCCCCTCCCGTCATCCAGGAGGTGCCTGGCCCCCCCTGGCTGGGCGAGCGTGTGCTGGGGCCAAGCCGTGACGAAGCTGAGGGACGAGATGTGCGGTGGTGGGGTCTGGGTGGGCCCATGAAGGGGGCGACAAGGTGCGAACAAGGCCCATGGCTGCCGGGGGAGCACACGAGGCGGGAGGACAGCAAGCAGCTCAGGTCGGGCGATGGGCAGAGTCGGCCACAGCAGCCCCATAGGAGCACGGCTCCCAGCACAGCCAACTGGAGACCCCAGGGGAAGGCACCACAGTGCGGGCCAAGAGCCAGACGTCCCTCGAGTGAACGGAGGCCAGGTGACAGCACTGCCTGACGGAGTGGCCCTTTGCAGGCACTTACTATTCTCCACGTCAGGAACTGGTTCCAGAACGAGGCACCCTCCTCCAAGCTGAACAGGACCCCACCTGGAACGGCAAGCAGCCCAGCCCTGACGTGCTCCCCAGGACACACCGGGGAGCCTGTGACCCCAGGGCACCAAGACAGGCAGAGGCAGTTGCCAGGCCTGTTGGGCCACATGCCTGCACCCTCCTCCTCCCCCAGAGTCTGCAAACAGCAAGACCCCTCTCCCACACGGGAGGGACCACAGCTTGCCCCATGTGGGCCGCCCTCCTCACCCACGGGGGCTCCGAATGCAGCAGACACGCCGGCCGCAGCTCCCGCGGAGACAAAGTCCCGCTTCTCCGTGTCCCTGCGGAAGTACTCAAAGATCTGCAACAGGGGGACACGGGGACTCACTTCAGTAGCCTCCCCACGGGCACCCCTGAGAGCACAGCAAGGTCAGCAAGCACCAGGGACACCAGGCCCACGGGAGAGGGCTCTCAGGACGGTCCACCCATGCGGACTCATGAAGACCACAGAACAGCCGTGGCACCACAGAACCATAGGTGCCCTCATGGGCCAACAGCCAAGGGAGGAGGCTCGCAACACTGGGGAACCTTTACAGACCACCTAAGACCCACCAGACACCTCAAAACCCCACGGAACACCAGACTAAAACCAAACAGAAGAGATGCTGAAGACACGTGCTTGATATAAAAACATAAGACTGGGGGTCCCTAGGGGGCTCAGTCATTGAGTGTCTGCCTTCAGCTCAGGTCATGATCCCGGGGTCCTGGGATCGAGCCCCGCATCAGACTCTCTGCTCAGTGGGAAGCCTGCTTCCCCCTCTCCCACTTCCCCTGCTTGTGTTCCCTCTCTTGCCGTGTCTCTCTCAAATAAATACACTTAAAAAAAAAAACAAAAAAAACCCCCAAGACTGTCCTGTAAAGACCGCAAACATCTGAATTCCCGTGTAAAGTCAGTGCAACACCCGTCAGGATGCTGGTGACTTTGGGAGGAAACGTGGCAAATTGCTGTGAAACAGATCTTGGAAGCGCAGGGTCTTCACTAGTCACATGAGCCGCCCTGACCTCCTCCGAGGCCCCATGTGCCTCTGGCACGGCTGCGGGCAAGGCCGTGGTCCTGGGCACACCGGGGCGGTCCACACACCTTGAAATCTCGCTTCAGCGACGTCGACCTCCCCTGGGAAATTCCAGCGGCAATGACGGAGCCCGAGTGAATCATCGGCCCCTCCTGGAAGCACAGGATAGCCGCCCTCAGACAAGTGTGGCTCTGAGAGAACTAAGTGGCCTCGGGTCACCGGCAGCAAGCAGGGTTCCGTTACCTTTCCCACTGCCAGTCCGCCCACCACGGACAAGATCACGCCGGACACTTTGATCACGAGGGTCTAAACACAAAGGAAGGCATGTCAAGTCTCTGAAGAAAGGCCGCGTATAGTCTGAGAGCGTGTAGCACAATCCGACCAAGTGCCCAGCTCAGAACCACGACACAAGGCAGGCACACAGGAAGGCCGCCGCACAATGGGCATCCTAGGCATGGGGCTCCGGCTGATTCTTCTCGAACCTTCAAATCTCTCATCCCGAGAAGTTGTGCACCCCTGAAAGCCGGAAGCAGCAGCTTCTGCTTCACTAGACACAGCCCAGGTGTGTTTGCTGACCCTGCACCCACCAGGGGGACCCCGCTGCATGTGGCGGGTACAAGCCCTGCTCCTCAGGCTGCCACCGCAGGTCCCCACCCCTGGGACACAGCCCAGGGCCCCGGGAGCACCCCGCCCCGGACGAGCCAAGAGAAGCCTCTGCCTGAGGCATGCCGACCCGACACCTGGAGATGGCCACGGAGGAACCACACTCCTAGATGCCCCAATCTCTTCAGAATTAGGGCGTTGTCAAGAATATTAAGCAGAACGTTAAGGAAAACTACAAAAACAGGAAAAAACTCACGGAAAGAGTACCTACCACTCCAACAGAGCTATTCTGACCTTGAGATACTAACTACCACGCAGAATATACGGACACGTTCCACACGGCTGGTGAGCCCAGCTGCCGCCCCGTTTAAGCACAAGTACATAATTTACAGTATGTAAGAGAAAATTCTAGCCCCTTCTGAAGCAGGTTTACGTGAAATGCACACCCACGCTCATGGGCAGCACATGGAGGGTCTGGCCAAGTCCCAGAGGCGCTCGGGGACCCACCGTAGCTCCTGCCCAGCGCGGCCTCCGGGCCTCACCTTGAGCCGGACCACGTGGGGGATCTTCACCCCGTTCAGGAAGCACTTGATCTGGGGGATCCCGCTGCCAGCGGCGACCGGCTGGAAGGAGAGAGATCAGCACTGAGCAGGCCGAGCGACGGCGGTGCTACAGCCCCCACGGGTCCCAGCAGACAGGGCCACACGGTGCCCGGGACAGGACAGCTGCCCATGGAGCTGGGTTCCTCTCCTGCTTCCTCTTATTCCAGAGGCAGTGATGATGGTGGGGAACGGGGAGCAGGCCATGGGAGGGGTCGGGAATTGAGCGGAAAAGAGGCCCAGTGTCCCAGGGGTGGGGGACGGGCACTGCAGATAGGAGCTTCCGGATGCTACACTCATGGCAGGGGAGAAGCCAAGAGAGAGGCAGGCCACAGGAATGGAGGCTTCTGGGAGAAGTCCAGGAAGGGGTGCTCCCTTCCACCCAGACCAGCCCTGCTGCTGAGGCCCCGCCGCCTTCTGCTTTGCCAGAACACGGAATGTCTGCACCAGAGGCCCTGCCAGTGTAGCCGCGTGGACCTTGCTGGTACAGGCTTCAGGGTTCCCTCCCACAGGAGCCCCCTGGCAGCCGTACCTCCACAAAGGCGACGATTGCAGAGCCCACGAGCACGAACGCAGAGTTCAGCGTGGCCCACAGCAAAAGGGAGAAGGAAAGCCCGCCCCTCTCCGTGAACTTGTCGATATCTGGTGCTCATCAAGGACGACTGGCAGCTTCACCCTTGGCCTGCCCGCTGCCCTCCTGGGCCCGTAGCACCACCCTGGCCCCCGATGCCCCCACGCAGCCACGCCTCCCCCGTGAGGATGGCAAACGTGCCTGGCAGGGAGGCCTCAACGCTAACCGGCTCAGAGCTGCACAACCCCACCCGGTGGAGCCCGCGCCGCCTTCTCTGCCAGGGACTTCGGACAAAGGATACTGTCCTTGACGACCTTGTACTTCAAGCCAGCCACGTTCTCTACCACGATGTCAATGAAGCAGGCCACGAGGCCCGTGAGGATTCCAATCATGGCACAGATGACCCAGCGCTTCATCTCTACCGTCCGGAAGGCCTGCGGGGAGGGCAACCATCAGAAACAGGCACGGTGCGGGCACCTCCACCACAGGCCCCTCTGGACATGGTGCGTCCAGCCCCAGGGGTTCTGCAGGCCACCACCAGTGCAATGCGTGCGGGACCCCGCATCCAGGGAAGGCAGCCTCTGGTCAACATCTCAGAGGCGGTGGACCTTCCCCACCAGTTCACAGTCAGTGGCTGATAGCCCAGGCACCCAGCTGACGACTGCCTGTCCTCCTCCATCACACCCACCTAACACACCCACTCCCATCCCTGTCCCTAGGCGTCTCTGGCTCCAGGACACAAACCAGGATCGGAGGCTGGAGGACCCCAGAGGGGGTGGGAGGGGGCTGCACCCAGGCCAGGGGGCAGCACGAGGGCAGCTGAGAGCAGGGTGCATGGTGAGGACACCAGCGCAGACTCACCGTGTGGTTGATGCGCCTCTCCTCCTCCAGGAACAGCTGGTTCTCACTGTTGTCGTAGTCCAAGCTCTGCAGGAAGGCACACAAGACACACAGCTGTCCCCGGTGCTCCTGGGTCATGGGGCAGAAGGGGGAGGGGCGAGGGGGCGAGGGTCTGCATGGGGTAGGGGCGGCGAGGGAGAAGGCCCACCTCGTACTTGAGGGACAACAGCTTCTCGTTGTGCGGGATCTCCTTGGGGAAAGGGTGAGGGGGGTCCGTCTCCTGCAGAAGGAAGAAGCAGAGCCGCACACTTGACAACCAGCATATGCAGGAACAGAGCAAGGAAAAGGGGGTGGGGCACATGTCTGTGTGTCCCACGAAGCCAGGAGGCTGCAAGTGCAGGCCCATGCCCTGCGGCACCACGGGCAGGTCAGGATCATCCCAGCTACACACCAGAACTCAAGTGACATGGTGTTTGTGAAACTGTGGGAAACATGTTCCTGGTCTGTGTCCCAGGTGCTGCCCCCACGTCTGAAATCCTGTGGCCTCTCTAGAGGGTGTTCTCTATGCGCTCAGGGACCGGTGGGGGCTGCCAGCCAGAGAGATCAAGGCTGACCAGAGGGCAGATTCTCAGCTCCACACCCTGACCCGTGACCTCTGCAGAGGGGGAGGGGCTGAGACTGAGCCTATCACCCACGACTGAGGAGCCCATCAGCCCCGAGGCCCCCTAAGAATGGAAGGGGTATGGGAGCCTCCAGGCACATAGGGGTGCCGGCAGGGGGCAGGGCCTGGAAGCCCTGTGCTCCTTCCACACCCCGCCCGCCCTGTGGGTGTCTTCCTTCTGCTGTTCCCGGGTCCTGTCCTTGACAATGAACCAGTTTCCCTGAGTTCTGTGAGCCGTTCTAGCAAATTATGGCTGGACAAGGAGGTCTGGAACCCTGACTTATAGCTGGTGACAGCCTGGACATGGGGGCGGTCTCGTGGGACCCGGCCGGCAGCCTGGGGAGGGGGTCTGCACTCATGCCTGGCAGATGGTGTCAGAACTGAGTTAAGCTGTAGGACACCCAGCTGCTGTCTGCAGAGGACGGGAGAGCGAATTGCTAAGGAAACCCACACGTTCAGCATCTGCAGTGTGGTACTCACAACCCTCAACACTGCTGCGACAGGATAAAGGACAAAGTCCTCACGATCATCTCAACAGACTCAGAAAAATGATCTAACAAATATCTAACACTCCTTCAAGACAAGAATACGTAACAGAGTAAGAACAGAAAGAATCTCCTCAGCCTGATCAGGGTGTCCAGGAAAACCCCACGGCGAGCGTCCCAGTCAACGGTGAGAGACAGAAGCTTCTCCCCTCAGATCAGGAACACGACAAGGACACCTGCCCGGGCCCCGCCTGCTCCATATGGCCCTGGAGCTCCGACCATGGCAGGGAGGCAAGAAGAGATAACAGGCATCCAGAGCAGAAAGGAAGAAATGAAACTCACTATTGGTAGATGACATGACCTCGCATACACAAAATCCCCAAAAATACGCTAAGAAATTATCAGAATAACGTGCTCAAAAAGACTGCAGGACAGAAGGCTGGTGCGCAAACCCACGGGCTTCTCCACACGCCTGCAAGCACAGCCAGGAAGGAAATCCAGAGAACTGCAGTGACAAAAGCAGCGAGAATAAAATAACTGAAGTGTATTCCCCAGATACACTCGACGAAGGAACACATGTACACTGACAACCACAGAGCGCTGCCGGGAGGAGTGGGAGGCAAGAATGAACGGAAGGATGCCGCGTCCTTCTGTCAGGAGACTGGGAGTGAAGCCGCGGCGGGCAGCCCTGAAACTACATGGAAATGCACAGGGTCTCGAGCAGCCAAAACGACCCTAAAAAAGGAGAACAGGGGCACCTGGGGGGTTCAGCCGGTGAAGCGTCTGTGTTCAGCTCAAGTCATGATCCCGGGGTCCTGAGATCAAGCCCTGTGTCGGGCTCCTTGCCCAGCAGGGAGTCTGCTTCTCCCTCTGCCTGCCACTCCCCCTGCTTGTGCTCATGCACTCTCTCAAAATAAGTAAATAAAATCTTACAGAAAAGGCAAAAGGAAAACAAAGCTGGAGGACTCTCACTTCCTAGTTTCAAAACTCACCACAAAAGACCTAGTCCTCCAGAGGGCATGGCCCGGGGACAAGGACAGACACGGGCATCAGTGCAAGAGAAGCAGAGCCCCGAGAGAAACCCTCGTGTTCATGGCCAACTGGTTCTCTAAGACGGTGCCTAGATGACTCATTAGGAAAGACTGGTTTTTCAGAGAGAGGGTCCTGAGAGTCCAGACACCCACACGCGAATGAGCTCGTACCTTTTTTCTCCACTGAACACAAGATCGGTGAAAAATGAATGGATCAAAGGTCTAAAGTCAGAGAACTCTCAGAAGAAAACAGAAAATCTTTATGATCTTGGGCTAGGCAGTGGCTTCTTCAACACGACGCCAACAGCACGGCACCAACAACACAACAGACAACTTGACGTACTTACAATCAAAGCTTTTGTGGGGCACCTGGGAGCCACAGTCAAAGGCTGAGTGTCCTACTCTTGATTTCGGCTCAGGTCATGATCCCAGGGTCGTGGGATCAAGCCCTGTGTCAGGCTCTGCGATGGGCCTGGAACCCGCTCCAGATTCCATCTCCCTCTCCCTCTCCCCTACTGCACCTTCCCACTCTCTAAAAAATAAAATAAAATAGGCTCTGTGCTTTCAAAAACACTGTCAGAAAGCGAGAAGACACCCTAAGACGGGGTCTGCAGATTTCGTACCTGACCAACAACACGCGTCTAATATACAAAGAGTTCTTGTAACCCAACGACAAAAATACAAACAACGCGATTAGAGTGGCACAGGATGTGAAGAGATGTTGCTGCAAAGAAGACATACACGTGGCCACCAGCGCAGGAAAGATCAGCTGGCCGTCACTGGCCATCAGAGGGGGGGAAGGTCAGAACCGCAAAACCCTGGGGAGGAAGTCAAGTGCAAGGCTGGAGAACAGGGCAGGCTCAAGAAACATTCCCTGCCAGCTACCACACAGCTTGGCACGGGGGCAGGAGAAGAGGACAAAGGTCCAAAGGTCCCTATCTAAAGGTCCCTGACCCTTGAGATCCCTGTCCCCAGAGCCCACCTCCTGCCCACTCAGGGCTCCTGTCCCACACGTGCTGCCGGCTCCTCTGGCCTTGCTTCCTCCATTTGCATAGGACAGGCTCAGGGCAACCTCCTGCATGCACTTACCCCATCTCTGCTCATGTAGATCAGCCTCAGGGGACACAGACCCTCAGAGCCAACTTCCTTGGTTGCCCAGGCTCTGGGGGCCCGCCCACGGTCTGCTCATCATTTTGTCCCCCAGCTCTGCAGAGACTGCCCACACCTGCCCTCCCACTCTGCACGGAACTGTCCACACCTGCCTCCTCGCTCCGGACAGAGCTGCCTGTACCTGTCCCCGAGCTCTACACTGCCTTGCTTGCTGTCCATCGCTTTCCTGTTTGCTGTTTACCCCTGCACTCTGCTCGGCACCTCCACAAGAGCGGGCCGTGACCTTCCTGGGGGTGGGCAGGGGCTGAGAGCTGCAGGGTGGAGCGAATCCACTATTCACCGGGTCGAGCAGCTCATCGTCTAGCTCCACGTTGCTCATCTGTCCAACCCGGAAGAATGCTGAACGTGGCGACTGGAAGAGAGATTGCAGGTGCTCGGCCGCAGGTCATGTGACCAGTGCTGGACCCCAGACAAGTCCAGACTCTGCATGAGCCCAGGCCTTCTTTTCCCCACAGGGCCCCCTATTACCTTGGCCTAAGACACGGCTGAAACGGCAGACACCTGCCAACCCTGGGGATGAGATCGGAAGGTCGCCCACGCCCAGGTTCCCCCACCCAAGCCACTTCCCGAGTCCCCTCATCATGAGACTGAGGGGCTCTGGCAGGCAGGGAGCTGTCCCCGGCTTCCAGGCAGGCCCTCCAGACACACAGCCACACTCCTGTCAGTCCCCGGGGACAGACAGGCAGGCACTTGACTGTCCTCACATGCACCGCATGGCAGAGGCCTGGGAAGCAGAACACAGGCGCCCGGCAGGTGTGCGTTGCCGTGAAACCTGTTTCGATTGGGGTCGGTACATCCCAGATGCTGCATGGAAGCCCGACCCGGGGTTCCTCGGCAGCGCAGGTGGAACTGGCTGCCCCGTCATTTACCCTGCGGCCCTCCATGACCGCGACACCCACACCAGCCCCCGGAACCACAGCCCCATGGGTTCAGCCGGGAGCAGATGACCCTCCTCCTGCCACACCAGCAGCTCAGCAGTCAGCTCACCCTGCACCCCATAGCGCCGGTCTCCCTGCTGGACCCCTCACGTGGGAACAGGAGCCCCGTGACGGCAGCACTTGCATCCCCGTGTGTCGCTGCACGTGTTCTTGCCTGACCTCTCGCCGCGCCTGACGTACCAACTGCCCAAGCAGGGCGCTGCAGTATGCACAGTCCGCAGGCTCGGGCTGCACATGCTTGCCCCACCAGGGGGCCTTCTGAGCCGCGTGTGCACGCGGGCATCGCCATGCTCCCCGCGCACAGATGGGCGCCCTTCACACATGCATACCGAGAGCCAGCAACCGGGGGTGGCGGAGAGAAACCCATTTCTCTTTAAGAACACCGACAGTGTCCCCAAACCGCTGACTCCAGGAGAACTATCCCTGCTGGCCACCGTGCCGGCCCCGCAAGGAACCCCCGTTCTCAAGCTGGCTGCCACCTCCGCTCCACTGACAGGACATGTGTGAGCAGGAAGGGGTCTGGGCCACCACCCAGCCCGCAGCTTAGCCACAGCAACACCAAATGCACATCCCCGGGGATATGTCTGTACACACAGACCGGCCAGCCAGACGGGGTGCACAGATGGACAGACCCCACTGAGCAAGGCCAGGCCACGTGGACAGTGTGATGGGATCCACACCCCGAACCGGCAGACGGAGCCGTAGAGAAAGGCTGTTTGGTCACTTCCAACGCCCCCACCAGTGACCAGGAAAGAAGCTCGGTTGCATGGGACCGTCACCCCTCCGCAACAAGGGACCCAAAGTCAGGACCCATCACACATCTCCTCTCGCCTCTGCAGTTTCCAAGAGCCACGCGGCAGCCTTGGGAGAGGTGTGACAAGAACGGTCAGGTCAGGGGATGCCTGTCCCCTGTCAGTCAACGAAGCATCTGCCTTCCACTCAGGTCATGATCCCAGGGTCCTGGGATCGAGTCCCACACAGGGCTCCCTACCTGCAGCCTGCTTCTTCCTCTGTCCCTGCTCTCTTTTTCTCACTAACAAATAAAATCTTCCAAAAGAAAAAAAAAACGAACAGTCTAGTCAGCACAGACTTACTGGCTCAGGGGATACAGGCCCTTAGCCCCTGACCAGAGGATGCCAGCAGGGCAGGGGGGCACCCCAGGAGGGCATGCCTCGACTGGGAGGTGGCGGCCCTTCCCTTCTCCCCCCCGCCCCCGCTTCTCTCTTTGGGCTGTACGTGCATCTTCCAGAAAATATCTTTTGTGGTGAAGCAAGCTGATTTAGAGCTCAGTGATCTCCTCGAAGTGTCTGTGTCTTCCCCTTGAACACAGGTTAGATCACGTACCAGCTCCTCAAACTACAACACGTACAAGAGGCCAGACAGAGGCTCTGGGGACTGATGCCGAGGAAAAGTGGCCAATCCCACAAATTACACACTGAGCAGCCGCACTGACCCGACCTCAAAACGTCGGGCCCGGGGGAATGGGAGCAGGTTGGGTGCGGGAGGGGCGACCTAGAGGCAGGACAAGAGAGCTCCGTGCCCACGCCTGCGCTCTGCACGCTGACCATGGTAGCACGGATGCAGACACAAGGTCAAGGGCAGAGGGTGCCCACGTGCCCATGCTGACGTCCCAGTGTCCACTCGGTGCTACCGTTTTGTGGGCCGGAAGCCATGGAGGAACCTGGGGAAGGCGCATAGGCCCTCTCTGTGTGGCCTTGTCAACTTCCTGCAAATCCACGCTTATCTGTAAACATTAAAAAACGGGATGGCCACAGCAAACTGAGAAACTTCTGTGTGTCACGGGAGACAACAGAGTGGAAGGAAAGGCAGCCCGCATGACGGGAGAACGTACTACAGATCGCGCACCCGAAAGGAGTTAACACCTGCCTCACGTCAGGAACTGAAGTCAACAAAACAACCTGGTAAGAAACAGTGGGGGGAAAAAAAGAAAAGAAAAGAAAAGAAACAGTGGGCAGAGGACCTGAAGACACGTCTCCAACGGTGACACACGCACAGCCAATAAGCACATGAAAACACACTTGACACCAGCAGCCGAACCACAAGGACATGCTGCCCCCAGCGCAGCGTGAGCCAGGGAGGGGGCCGGAAGCACGCTGGGTGGGTGCACGGCGGCACAGCAGCTGTGGAGAGCAGTGTGGGACGACCACGTGCCCCAGTGATCCGACCCCTGGCATGTCCTCAAAGACACGGGATGACCACGTGACCCAGGGATCCAACCCCTGGACATGGGAACCCATGTGACTCACATCAGCCAAGGGCTGGAAACGACACCAGCGTCCCCTGACAGATGAGTGGGAAAACTGGCCAGGGCCCACCCGGGCAGCAGAAGGTCGCAGGGCCTTGAAAAGGAAGGAAATTCTGCAACCTGCTACCACGGGGAACAGGGACGAATCTCGGGCACATTATGTTGAAGAAAGCCGCCTGTCACAAAAAGACACACATGCCACAGTGTGAGACTTCTAAAACAGTCAGGTTTACAGAGAGGGAAAGCAGAAGGGTGGGCCCCAGGGCCTGGGTAGGGGCGGGTGCTGGGTGTTTCATGGGGACAGTTTCAGTTGTGCAAGGCGGCCCAGTTCCCCAGGGAGCTGGCGGGACAGTTACACAACAGCATGCAGGCCTCTGAGTGCAGGGAGCTGTGCGCTGGTCATGGCGGTGAATTCTGTTGTATGTTCTCACTCACAGTAAAACCAAGTTTACAAACAATCCCAAGGCCATGACCTGTCCCGCTGGACTGGTGTGTGTTCCCGCAGCCGCCAGGCTCCACGCTCAGCACGGAGGACACGGGGCTCCAGCAGCCACAGGCTTCCAGGCTAAGCACACAGACGCCCATGAACAGGGTAACTGCAAACGTGAGGAAGCCTGTGAGGTCAGGCTGATGAGGAGGCCTGCAGGCTGAACCCCATCCCAGTGAGGAGAAGGACTGCGCTGGGGGGGGGGGCGCAGTCCCAGGACCCTCAGTCTAAGCCTGGGCCCAGTCCTGTCCCTCAGCTCTCACTGACCCCGCACAGGTGAAACCAAAGGCAGGAGGGACACAGACCTGGGCAGCCCTCAGGCAGCCCACCCCAACCCTACCAGCGAGGCCATGGGTGGGCAGAGAGCGAGGAGGGACCTCCAGGAGGAGCTGAGCCCGGTGCTAAGAGCCACCTCGGAGGAAGATGGGGTGCTCGCTTACTGCAGAGCACAGCTCGAGGGGCCAGTGAGGACGACAGATGAGCCACCCATGAGCGCCGCCTCTGCTGCCCCTGGCACTCCAGGCTGCGGTCTGGGGCCCCAGCTGTATGGGCAGGACACAGAAGTAAGCCAGTTCCCAAAGAAGCTGGATCCTTAGAACGGATTCTAAACCTGAGAGTCCTATCCCCACCCCGTGCTGCCAAGTGTCTCAGGAGGAGCTTCCCGAAGCCGTGGGCCCTGGAAATGTCCCACAGTCACCAACTCCACGGCTATCCCACCCTCCGCCTCCGGAGCGTCTGTTTCTGCCTGAGAATTCCCTGCAGAAGCTCTGGAAATGCTCCGCTTCCCGCTGCCCACACACATGACAATGACTTGCTGGCTGACCTCACTCTCTCCCAGCGGCTGGATGGCAGTGACGCTCTGGTAACTCACCATGACCCCCTGCTCCAGCATGTTGGGCCCAGGGGCCTGACAAAGGGAAGAGCAGCCCACAGGGGCCTCTGAACAGCTGCTCCGGGGCAGGTGGAGGCTTAGCTCAGGGCGGCCAGGTCTCTCCTGCCCAGGGCCATGCTTCTCCCCGTGGGGCACTCAGCAGCCTGCCAGGCAGCCACACGGCACATGCCTCCCCAAGCAACAGCTTCAGGAGGCTGGCCGGCTCTGCTGTGCCCACGCCACCACCATCCCACTCTGGGTGTCGGGCAAGAAACCCCAAAGGGCCGGGAGGTGGCCAAGATGAGCTCCCACGTCAGAGTCACTAGGACGTGTCCATAGGATGGTTGTTGGTCCGGGGTGTCCTTTTGGTTCCAATGGCCCCCGACTGGCAGCACCTCACAGGCCACTGTCTGCCGCAGAGCTAGGGTGCCCCCGAGCCCAACTCTGAACTTGCCCTGCGAGCCCAGAGCACACCTTCCCCACAAGAAAGCTGGCATCAAGGAATCCCATCAGCTGCCAGTGGGGTCACCTGGTGAGCAATAACCCAAAGACCGTCACTTTCGTGCTGTCTCCGGTACTAATCCACGGAGTGGCCACCATCCACCAGCCGGGACGGGCACTGCTCAGAGCGGCACACACACTTCACCTTCCTGCAGGGGGTCACCCTGAGGCAGCAGAGGCCGCGGGGCTTGCCTCCTGGGGTGCGTAGCGGTTTCCCCCTTGCCATCAGTCTGAATGATCCCTGAAGACTGAAATCTCCAGCTTCCTGCAGGACTCCCCCTGAGAGAAAGCTGGATTCAAAGCCAAGAGCTGTCCCCTACAGGTCTGACCTACCTCTCTCCCCGCTCCGATCTACTTTCCAAACTCACAGAGGATCCCATGGACGCTCTCCATTCTTTCCCACCTGTCGGACTGCCTGTGCGTCTTGCACTCAAGACTGGACCCCGATGGTACCTCTCCTGCCCTTGGGGCCCCTCAGTCTTCACAGAGCACCAGGCATGCTTCTCCACGAGCCTGCAGCCAGTAGGAAGGAAGCTGCTTTTGCACCTCTGTTCTGGGTAAATTGCAGGAAGCCAGGCACACAGTATGTGCATAGTAATTCTTTTTCAGTTGTTTAAGAGAAGCTAGTCAGGTGTTACTAAACACAAATGCGCAATAGTTTGCAAACAGTTTTTAACGATTTTTTTTAAGAGTTCAAAAGACTCTTCTTAAAAAAAAAAAAAAAAGCCAACTCCTTTGGTCAACTTGCAAAGTGGGAAACACACGTTCAGTCCTGAGATAAACCCAAATTCCACCTCAATGTTTCTAGCGCTTTCCCTGTCGACTCTTAAAGCCAGTTTCACGATTCCCTTTCATAGACCCTAGGCTACTTTCTTTTAGAAGGAAAAAATAACAAAGCACCCTTAAGGCCCTCCCCTCCAAATTAGCCATTTCAGGTCACTTCTCATGTAGATAACAGAGGGCATTTCCAAACAAGATGCCACTCAAAGAGTAGACCTGCACTTTCACGCTCATGCATTTCCAAGGGAGGGAGGCAACCTGGGGATAAGCCCTACAGAAACGGCCTGACGTTTGCCTCCTTCCCGCTTTTTGAGGACTGTTCCAATGGTTAATGGACAGAGAAGAAAAAAGGAACAAGAATAACAACCAAAAGCAGAGTAAGACCGAGCGACAAAGAGAAACAGCTCATTAACTCAAAATGAACACAACACCCGTGCACGCTTGCAAAGCCGCAACCCGAGTCACCGAGCGGCGCAACCGCTCTGACCTGTTGCTTAGAGCGCGGGTCTGCACGCTCTCCTGTCGCGTAACTGGTGAGGAAACCGCGGTGGAGACACCCACCACCCCTAAGATCGCCCCGCACGGACGCGTGCAGAGAAGGGGCCCGCAGAGCGCCGCACTACCGAGAGCAGCCGGCGGCCGGCAGCTCGTGCGCGCTCGGAGCACAGGGTCACGGTGAGCTCGGCCTGCTCCTCGAGCCCCGCAGCCACCCGGCCCCGAGCTTCCTCCCTTCCGGGACCCCAGAGCCCCAGGGCCTCGATTCCGAGGCCAGCGCTGCCACGTGCGGAAGACGACCCCGGGCCCATTCCCGCGCCCGACCGCGGCACATCCCCTCCTCTTCACCGGGTGGCGATCGGAGCACCGACGCGCCGGTCAGCACCGGCCAGGCACAAGGCCACCGGCGAGGGAGCCACCCTCCGCATGCCAGAGCCGCTGACCCCCGAGTGCGAGCGGCGCGGAGGGCCTGGTCCACGCCCGCCACGGCGAGGCCGGCTCCCGGCGCGGGGAGACTGAGGCGCGGGCCCGGGGCTCTCCCGGCGGACCGGCCTCACCTGACGGGCGGCCGCCGGCCCGGCCCCGTTCAAGAGCGGCGTGCTCTCCCCGGCCGGCGCCCCGGGCCGCGCCGTCCTCCGCAGCAGCGGCGCCGCCTCGTCGTCGTCCAGGTCGCGGCCGGACCACGACACCTTCTTAGACACGTTAGCCATGGTCCGCGGCAGACGGCCCGGCCGGGGAAGCGCGGCGACCGGGTGTTTGTTCTCGTGACCCGCGCCGCGCCCACGTGACCCGCGAGGCCTGCGCACTTGAGGCACAACGGCGGCCGCGCGGGGTCATGCGCGCGGGGGCCTTCTGGGAGTTGTAGTGCCGCGCCCCAGTGCCGTCTGGGGCGGAGGGTGCTCCACCGCCACTCAGGTGACCAGCGGGGACCGGGTCCCCGAGAACGGAGAATGGAGCCGGGATCCGCGAGGACTGGACAGGAGGAAGGGGGAGGAAGGCGGGCAGGCTGTCCCTCCCGGAGCAGGTGGCGGCGCGGGAGGAACGACCGGTCGCAGGCGGGTCCTCCACCGTCCGGGCAGGTCCGCTGCGTGCGGACCCCGTGCGCGGTCTCGGCATCTGCCTGCACGTTACCGACAAGCGGGAAGGGGAAGAAATCATGTCTTCTATAATCATGTAGGATTTTGGAAGCCCCGCGGATGCCCCCCGGAGCCCAGGACAGGCTGAGCACCGCCTGGGCCTCCCGGGGCTTGTGCTGACGAGGACGCGCGGCTCTGGGGCATGGCGTCCCTCACCACCCGGCAATTGCACACACCCTGCTAGGCGGCTGTGCTCCGCCGCGAAGGGCCAGGACCGCCCTCCGTGATGGGGTTGAAGGGACAGGACAGCTGAAGGCTCCCGGCGGCTCCGGCCTCGCTTAGACGACTGGCAGACCTTGGGCGTGCACTGGGCTGGGTGGGGGGATTGCCCGGTTCCCTGCCCAAGGTGAACATTGTCTTGGGGTCACCGCAGGAAAAGTCCTTGTTCTCAGGAGACACGGGGCTTATGCGGGGGGATGGGCTGGGACGGGGCACCTCCACCATCATGGGGACGGGAGCCAGCGACAGAGGGGACCAGATGTGGCCGGGTGCTGACGCGGTCAGGCTAGGCCCAACCTGTATGACCACAATGTGTTCGTCTTGCAACTTCTGTTTTTAGGTATGAAACTTGTCAAAAGAAAATAGTTTATGGGGTGTTTCAGAGGCTCTGAGGCTGAGAAAGGAATAGAGCCCCTCCCCCCACATAACTCGAAATCAGAACGAAAACCAGAATAAGAGAAGTGGGACAGGGTTTTGAATTTTCCCTACAATGACTGTGCAATGCTCTTTTGGAAATTCCGAGAACAACGTTCTTTCCAAAAAGGGTGTTTTCTCATTCGTGTCATCTGGCTTTATCCTCTCGAGTGATGGACCGGGGCAGTGTGACGGCCCCCAGTTGTGGCCTGGCACACCAGCTGTGAGGCTCAGGTGGGCTGGGGCTGGGCATGGATGCCCGACTGGACTGGAGAAGGGGTTCCTGCTGGAGGTCGGGGGGCATCTCTGTGGCCAGTCCCGAAGGCCAAAACTGTCAGACAGATGAGGGGTCTGACTGCACTTGTGGGGGCTGAGTGGTCCTTCTGGAGGATAAACAGGCTGAGGGCATGGGGTGGGGAGGGAGAAGCCAGCCCCAGCTTCTCACCAGGCCCCAGACTCTGTAGCATGAGAAGGGCACCTCAGGGTCATGCTGTCCTTACCTGGAAACACAACAGGCTCAGGTCATTGATAGGGTTTGATGGACCACAGGTGGTCAGGCTTCAGAATGCAAGGTTGGGCAGGGAGGGGGGAAACTGACCCTGTGGGGATGGCCAATTGCTCGAGTTTTGTGTTCAGACTGCCCTGCTTCAAACCGTGCATGGCTTCCCTTGTCTTGCTGGACAGACCAAATTCTCAGTGACCAGAGCTCTCCCTGAAGCTGTCTCAGCCCTGACTCCAAGCCCTTCCCCAGCCCACTCTGTCCTCCTGGAATCCCACTCCCCACAAAGCTTCCCGAGTATGAATGTGGCTTGCTGTCTCTGCCCTATTCCTGCGGCTTTAGGGTCTGTGGACTTGTAGGGGAATGCTGCTATGAATGGTGGGCCATCCTGGGTACCCCAGGTGTTAAAAGTTCCCAGGGGAGGGCCCGGAAATAGTACCCTGTGTGGTCTTTTTATGCTGGGGACCCTGCTGTCCCTTAAGAAAGAGATTACCAGTGTTCCCTAAAGCAGCATGTCATCCCAAGACCTCCGGAGAAAGGCCCAGGGGCCCAGGAAAGAAGAGCCCGAGATGGTCCCTAAAGGTGCATGTGCCCTGGGGAAGTGCAAGGGGAAGCCAAAGTCAGTGATTCAGGGAGCACCCATGGAGCCACCCAGGGGGATTTCGGTCCTAGAATGCCTCCTCTTGATCTTGACTCATGGGGAGGCAGCCACCTCGTCTGAACACCTCACAGCCCCTGATGGCTGGGACCACAGCTCTGCAGAGATGGGAGTGCCCTAGAGGACCCAGGAAGTCCTTATTTGGATAGAGCACTTCCCTCAAGGAGCAGCTTCAGGGCTGAGAGGCCAGGCCAGTCTGGCTGGCGAGGGTGACGTGGGGGAGGGGCTCCTGGGTTGCTCAGTCAGTTAAGCCTGAGATCTGACCATTGGTTTCAGCTCAGGTCATTATCTCAGGGTCGGGGATTGAGTGCCCCCCACCCCCAATGCATGGGGTGCTCTGCGGTGAGTCAGCTCGGGAGTCTCTTTCTCCCTCAGCCCTTCCCCAAGCTCTCATGCATGCGCACATGCGTGCTCTCTCCCAAACAAATGCATAATAAATCTTTAAAAAAACAAAATTGGGGGAGTTCTCAGGGCATATGCCTGGCTCAGCTGGTGCAGTGTGGGACTCTTGATCCCGAGGTCGTGAGCTGAAGCCCCACATTGGGTGTGGAGATTAGTTAAAAATAAAATCTTTTAAAAATAAAAAAATAAAGCAAGGAGAGTTCTAAGAACCGAGGCTGTTTCTGAACTCGGTGATTCCTTGCCTCTCCCAGCCGTGGTGCCCCCCTTTGCCCGAGCACCCTCTCCTGTCTTCATGGCCTCCTTCCTGATTGTGTGAGCTTGTGTTTGGTTCTCCCATGAGAATCCCCGATACCGTAGGGGTTCCTTTTCATCACACTGAAACGGAAGGCCCTTCTGTCGGCGCCTGATCTTCTAGGGGCCTTGCTTCAGAATTGCAAAAATAAACATTGGCAGGCGGACATCTAGCTGACACCGGCAGGGGTGGGGTGAGGGGTGGGGTGGGAACAGAGAGGGAGGCAGCTCCTCTGCAAACCGGTCTTTATTTGAAAGTTCAGACATGAGTTCCCCACGAGACCCAGAAATTCAAGCCCCAGGCCCCCGCTCAAGGGAAACAGGAACCCATGAATGCACAAGGACTCATGTGAGAGTGCTCGAAGAGCTTTATTCACAAAAGCCAGAGACTGGAAGCAGGTGAATGGAGAGCAGTGTGGGGTCCCGGTCAGGGGGCACCGGAGCTGGGGGGGACAGGAGCGACCACTAACAGGCATGATTTGGGGGGGCATGGAAACACCTTAAAGCTAGGTTGCGGTGATGGGGGCACAGCTCTGTGAATTCACTAACAATCTCTGCACTGGACACACATCCCGGTGGCCTCCTGGCTTCTGCTCCCATAGTACCCCAACGAGGGTGCCTTGAAAGTGCGGCCTGTGATTGCTCCCGTTTGTTTCTGAATCGCTTGAATCACTTGCTCCCTTCACAGACTCCCACAGCGGCACCTTGATGGAGGCCCCGGGGGGGCGACCGGTCAAGTCGCTGGGGCTTCGGGGCAGGCAATGGATTCCTGGTCCTTTTCATGAGGGACATGGCAGCAAGGACCACCCGGGGGCTTTCCAAGCCACCTCGAGAGAGGGCCGTTCAAATGCACCCACCCAGGTACCACGAAAACAGGGCTCTCCGTTGGCAAACCCAGCCCAGACGCGAGGCCCCCACAGAGTCCTGCCCCCCCAGGAGGGAATGACATCACAGCCCGCGGGTCCTCCCACAGCCCCACTGCACCTGTCAGTCCGCTCCCTACCTCCCACATTGCCCTGCTGGGGAATAGTATAAAATCAAGACAGAAAGCGTTTGCTGTGGGGAATGTTAGGCCCACTGTGAGGAATTGTTACCCAGCCACAGACTTTTCACGGTTTCAGAGAAAGATACATTTAAAGCGTCTTGTCCACATCTCAGCTCTGCAAATCCAAACGCCCAGGGTGTCCCTCAGTGGCCCTGGACAGGGCACGTGCACTGGGGTGGCTGGGGAGGGGGTGGCTGAGGGCGGCGGAGGCTGCTCCTGTGGGGACCCAGAGCGCAGGGCCTCAGGGACAGAGCTCCAGGCAGCTGCAGTTCACCTGCTGCACAAACCCGCCTCTCCACTGGGCATCGTCCAGTGTCAGGATGGCGCCCCCTGGGACCTCCCTCCCGGTGGCCAGTTTTGCGACCTCCCCGGGGACCAGCGCCCGGTCCCATATGGCCAGGCCTGCCAGGCTCCCCACAAAGGCCTCAGAGCTGTCAAAGCCACCGCCCACACTGTCTTGCTCCTGGCCCAGCACCAGGGACCCTCCTGCAGGGATCTCATAGCCCGCCCTGAAGTGGGAGCCGGTGGCCGCGAGCCTGCGGTCCACGTGCAGCCAGTACCTGCCCAGGATGGACGTCCAGATGACACACACGTGGTGCCACTGGCCGTCCAGCAGTGGCTGCAGGGGCAGCTCCCTGAAGGCCGGGTCTCCGATCACGAAGTGGATGGCTCCCGGGGCCAGGGATTTCCCGCCGCCGTGCAGCACGAGCTTGTTGTCATTCTCCTCCGTGGCATAGGACAGCAGGGTGCCCAGGCGGCCCGAGGTCGTGCGCACCCAGCTGCAGACGGACAGGGCTCGCAGACCCCACGGGAAGCCGGGGCTGAGGAAGGCGACGTTCTGGGTGGAGGCGTTGGGGAAGACCAGCACGGGGCCCACGTCACAGGCTGGAAACAGAGAGGGGAGTCAGCCCCGGCAGCAAGCGGAGGCAGGGGCTGCAGACCCGGCGGGGCTGCCTCAGCACGAGCCGGGAGGCCGGCCGAGCGGGGTCCCCATGGGCCCCATGGCATGATGGGCCCATCCTGCAGGTGGGGAGACTGGGAGCCAGAGCGGTCTACGCCCCAGTGGGAGTGAGCCTACAGGCACGGCCCCAGCTGCAGGAGCCCCACAGACTCAGGTGCTCCAAATAACATGCACTGAGTATCTTCCATTTCTGGAGGTCAAGGCCAGAGCTGGTCCCTCCGACTAAAGTCATGATGGAGGCAGCTGGCTCCAGGTGGAGGTCCCAGGGAGAATCCTTTCCTGCCCGTCAGCTTCCGGAGAAGCCCCCGCTCCGTGGCTCACGGCCCCTCCTCATCATCAAAGTACCTTCCTCTCACCTCCGTCCCTGTGGTCCCAGCTCCCTCTCTGACCTTCCGGCCTCCCCTGAGAAGACCCTGGTGTTAATCCCAGATCCCCTCCTGTCTCACAATCTGTAATCACAGCTGGAAAGTCCCCTGACCCCCCGAGGGGCTGCATCCACAGGGCCCAGGGGTCAGGATGTGAACGTGTTTGGGGCCACCCCCCTTCAGGTCAGCCTGACAGGGGGGGTCTATGGGGTGGGGTGAGGTCTGGGGTTCCGACTGGCAGGCTGGTGACCTACAGGTCTCACCTGCCACCCCACTGGACCCAAGGATGGAGGGCTCCCAGCCCCAATCTTCCCCTCAGGGGTATCTGTCGTAATCTAGGGCAGGGGGCATCCAGGTGGCTCAGTCGGTTAAGTGTCTAGCTCTTGATTTTGGCTCAGGTCATGTGATCTCAGGACTGTGGGACCGAGCCCTGGGTTGGGCTCTGAGCTCAGCATGTTGTCGGCTTGAGATTCTTGCTCAGCCCCTTCTGCCCCCTTTCTCTCTTTAAAATAACAGTCATCATCATAATAATAACATAGAGCAGGTGCCATTGGGGGTAACTGCCCCCCTGCACACACCTAGGGATATCTGCAGGCATTTTAGTTGTCAGAACTTTGGGGATCCCCATATCTTTCCCAGGGGCCCTGGTGGTCCCTCCGAGGTCAGCTGGTCAGCTCCGTCTTATTGGTGAGGCTGCCAGAGCGACCCAGAGGGAGGGGGACCCTGCTTCCGATTCCTGGGACCCCAGGGCTGGCCAGCCAGACAGAGAAGCAATCCAGTCAAAAACAAGGCAAACATGGACAGGCCTCCAGTGCATAGAGGCTGGGGCCACTGCTCAACCCCACAGCACCCGGGGCAAGGCCGCCCTGCAGTAGTGCCCAAGAAACCCTCTCCTGGGAGATCCGAGACAGCAGAGGGCCGGCTCCGCAGTGGGACCCCGCTCGGCACAAAACACCTCCCCGAGCAGCGGAGGACGTCTTGCTAACCCACCAGCCCTTGTGAGAGCGGTCATAGGAGGGAGTGGGGGACCCCCTGGGCAGCACCCGATGTCTGTGCATGTCTGCTCCAGGGCGCTGGGAAGAGCCTGCAGACAGGCCATCACCTCCCCCATGGCCCCCGTTTCTGTGGGGGGTGCGCAGGGCTGTGAAGTATCCTCTCCCCGCAGCTCGGGGGAGAAGGCTGCTCAGAAGGGACCAGAGGCCTGAGGAGGCACGAGGGAGGAGAGGGGAGGCCGACAGGGTAAGGGCAGGCTGTGGTACTCACTCTCTCCTGGTTTCTCAGGGGGCCACGCCCGCTGGCTGCCAGGGCCAGGGGGTGCCCATGTCCCTTGCGGATGGCCTGCAGAGTCCTGAGGCAGGTCACCGGTCTCAGGTGGTCTGAGCACCTGCCTCCCCCTGTGCTCCGCCGGGGAGCTGGGGCTGGGCAGCCCAGGTGGGGGGAGGGGCTGGGCCGGGGTCAGCGCCGGGGTCGCGGTGCTGGGACCTGCCCCCTGCATCCGGGCCTCGAGAGCATCCAGCCTGGCATCTTGGCCCTGCACAAGGGCCGTGAGGTGAGCCAGCGTGTCCTGCAGGGCTCTCACGGCCGGGGCCAGGCTGGAGAGGGCACCCCTCCGCGCCTCTTGGTCCTCCCTGTCCTGGGTGTGCTGCCTTTCACTCAGGGCAGCCCCCAGGGCCAGCAGCCTGGACTCCACCTTCCGGCTTCTGCGCTGCATCTTCTGCATCCGTGTCCTGAGGTGGCTCAGGTCACCCTGCACGGCAGCATGTGACTGGTTCACAGCCAGGGCCACGGCCTGGGTCTTGCGGGCCAGGCTCTGGAACCGGGCATCGACATCGTACGACAGGTTGTAGTTCCTGGCAAGGTCTTGCAGGTGGGTTAAGGTCACCTCTTGGAACCTCCGGAACTACAGAAAGACACGCAGCAGTCACAGGGGCCTTGGGCCAGAGAGGACGCAGGACAAGCCTTCCCGCTCACGCTTCTTGGTGCCTGTCACCCCCCGGCCGTGCCCCACGCTGACCGGCTCCTCAGGCAGCGGCACCAGGGCTGGGCCGATGACCACACCCAGCCCTGTGGCGGCCTTGCTCAGAGACGCGTGAGACCAGCCCAAAGTCTTTGGGATGCACACTGTGGGGTGAGGGCTTCAGGCTCCCATCTCCCCTACACCCCCCATACCGTGCACGCCTCACCCCTGTGACACTCGGGGTCCTGCCTGAGTGGACGTAGGGCAGGGCGAGCTTCATGAGTGGTTTCTGGGGATCAAAGCGGGCAGTGCCGGCAGAGCTCCCACCCTGATGCCCAGCACGCCCCAGCACCCCTCCAGCGCCCTCTCTTGGGGCATCCCACTCCACCGCCCAGCCCGACTCCCAACCTGTCCTCCACGTCGGTTGGCTTGACTTCCTAGCAGAGCCCAGCAGCCTACTCTATGGGTGCCCCACTGCAGGGGACAGTAGTCACGGATGGAAAGAAGCCTGCGTTTCACGTCTGCATCTCCAGAGCAGGACGCTCACCGTCTGTCGCTGCGTCTGCCATAGAGCTGCACTCACAGCTGTCCCACGTGGTGGGGACACTCACCTGCTCTTCCAGCCTGCGGAGCCGCTCGAGAAATGGCTTCCTTGGCCCTGCAGGGCTGGCTCCCTGCGACAAAGCCCTGTGCAGATGCACCGGCACAAGAATAATGAGGAGAGACAGGGCCTTCCTCCGCGGGCAGCCCATCCTGTCGACGTGGAGAGGAGCCCCCGACTGAAAGGCTGTGCGCTGCTGCCCCCAACCCCCAAGCCAGCCAGTGCGGCGGCTTTCCTTCTCCCACCCTGGCTGGGAGTCAGCTTCCTCCTGCCACCTTAATGAAAAGCATTTGCCCTCCAGTCAGTGAACTCTGGAGAGCTAGAGGTTCCCAAGGACACAAGCTTAAAACAGATGCAAACAGTTTCTCTGGAAGACAATTCTGGGTGCGAGCCCTGGCCTGGCCGGCTCAGAGCCATGCGGAGGTGATTGCTTTAGCAGGGGACACACGCACTCGGCTCCCAAAAACCAGAAGCTGAAGCAGGCTGGGGCCAGGCTGGGGCCAGGGAGCCTCTGGAGCCAAGTCCGCTGTGGGGCCCAGAGTTTGGGCCTTGCACAGAGGGGCCTGTGAAGTCTACCTCTCTCCCTCGGATAAGGCAAAGGAAATGGGGTTGGGGGCCACCTTAAATTATTCTGTGGTAGAGGTTGCATGGTGGGCTGAACGGTGGCCCCCGAAATTGTAGGTCCTCATCCTAACCCTGTGAATCCCCGTGCACCTGCAAAGGTGAGTTTATTTGGGAAGAAGTCCCTTGCAGACGTCATGAAAGGTTTCGAGAGGAGACCATGCTGAATTAGGGGGTCCTTACAAGAGACAGAAAAGACACAGGGGAGAAGGCCGTGGGAAGACCGAGGCAGAGACCGGAGCGCTGCGGGTGCAGGGAGAGCTGGATGAGGCCGGAGCGGTCTTCCCTGGAGCCTTGGGAAGGCGCAGCCTGGGACCTGCTGACCTGGGACCTCCATTGGTTACGGGTCATTGGTTGTGGCCTGGGGACACTGACTCCTTCCCTCCCTTCCCTTGGGCGGCTCTTTCCGCAGCTCCCCCTGCTCTGCCCTTGACCTGTCACTCTCCCAGGCCACAATGGATCCGTGCCTCCCGTGCTGCTCCCCTTGCCCTCTCCTCGGCCCTGGGCTCCTTCACCTTTGTCCTTCTGCTGCCATCGAAGCGGTGCCTGGGGAAGAGGAAACTTGCACGGCTGTCTAACTGACCGCCGTTTATTCTGCTCCCTCCCCGCATCATGGTCCTTGCAGCCAGCCCTGGGATGAGGTCCCCACTGGCCCCACTTCCTTAGGCCACTGGCTGTGCTCAAGTCCCACGGCTGGGCTGGTAACCCGTGACCCCCACAGGGGAGCTGAAAACAGGGTTTTTTTCTTTTGCGCGCCCATGCCCCAATGTCCTAGGGCCCTGCTCCTTCTTCCCCAGGGCTCTGAAAAAGCTTGCATTCACATGGGTGGGCCTAGGACCTGGACCTACGTTTTGGGATCCACCATTCAGCTTATTACAGAGAGCTCTGAGAGGCCAAGGGCATCCAGGGACACTGGGAAGTTGGGGCATGGCACAGGCTTAAGTGAAGGGACTCGTGTGAGTCTGGATAGAGAGCTCCTGGGTCCCCAGAGCCTCTTTGAGCTCCTGCAGCTGGTGAAAGCTCTGTTCACCAGCCCCAGCACCACAGGATGTGGTCAGCTGGCTCTCCCGCGCCCCCCTTCCCCCTGCCATGTGACTGGCCTTGAGGTCCGCCAGGGATGTAATGCACACTGGATTCAGAACTTAGTACAAAAAAGGAATGCAAACCACCTCACCAGTCATCATACTTTATACGGGACTACGTGTTCAAAAGGTAACAATCTGGACTGATTGGGTTACATAAAATATATTTGCTGGGGCGCCTGGCTGGCTCAGTCGGTACAGCGCCTGACTCTTACTCTCAGGATCATGAGTTGAAGCCCCCATTGGGCATGGAGACCACTTTCAATAAAGAAACTGACTTAAAAAGAAAGAGATGAGAAAGATGCTGCATTTTGAATTGCGGGGCGCTGAGGGTTCCACCCACTTCCAGAAAGCAGCAGCCACAGCCAGACACCTGCCCCCAGGTAGGAGGAGGGACTTCTTTAACCCTGGGAAGAAGCAAGAGCCTCCCCCCCCCCCATCTGTCAAAGCAAGTTCCCCTCATCCACATACACAGCTTCTGGCCCTTAACTGTCTCGGGCTTAATATGAAGGCTAAACTAGACATCTCTAGACACAGGGGCCTCTGACAGAAATCTGCCCAAACAGAAACACGCAGAGAGCCAAGGGAAAGCTCTGAAAGATCTTAATTACCACCCCCAGGAAGACTAGAAAAGCTTTGTGTCTGCAAGGCGGAAACGTGGATATTACGAGAAAAGGAATAATAAAAAATGAAGAAGTTGGTCCGGAAGAATGAAAACGAGGATTTTCCAAATAAATAAGTAATTAAATCAGGACAGCTAAAAGGCCAGGCTTAAAAGAATTGCCCAGAAAGTAGGGCAAGAAGACAAAGAGATGAAAAGACAGAGAGAGAGAGAAAGAAAACAAGCCCTTCAAGGTCAATCCAATGAAAAGCGAGTACAGAGAGTGAGACTGAAGAAAATAGGGGGGCGCCTGGGGGGCTCAGTCATTAAGTGTCTGCCTTTGGCTTGGGTCATGATCCCTGGGTCCTGGGATTGAGCTCCACATCGGGTTTTCTGCTGAGCTGGACGCCTGCTTCTCCCTCTCACCCTCCCCCTGCTTGTGTTGCCCCTCTCACTGTGTCTCTCTCTGTCAAATAAATGAGATCTTTTTTAAAAAAAAGATTAAAAAAAAAACTTTAAAAAAAAACTTAAAACTTTTTTTAAAAAAAGATCTTATTTATTTATTTGAGAAAGAGAGAGAGAGTCACAAGCAGGCAGAGAGGCAGGCAGAGAGAGAGGAGGAAGCAGGCTCCCCGCTGAGCAGAGAGCCCGCTGCGGGGCTGGATCCCAGGACCCCGAGATCATGACCTGAGCTGAAGGCAGAGGCTTAACCCACTGAGCCACCCAGGCACCCGAATAAGTAAAATCTTAAAAAAAAAAAAAGAAAAGAAAAGAAAAGAAAAGAAAATGGGAAGATAGTCTGGGAAGGTGTCACAGTCAAGAGCATCTGTCAGTCTCAAGACTGTGTGTCAGAGAGGCCAGGTGTGTCATCAAGTGTCAGAACCCCGTGGATGGAGAGGATTCTAGAAGTGTCTTAGGAGGAAAAACCTGGTCAATGGGAAAGACTAAGACTCTCCTTAGAGAACTAAATGCTGGCCGGCTGCCAAAAACAGAGGGGCGGGGTGTCTGGTTAAACCTCTGCCTTTGCTCATGATTTCAGGTTCCTGGGATTGAGTCCCATGTCAGGCTCCCTGCTTAGTGGGAAGTCTGCTTCTCCCTCTGCCTGCTGCTCCCCCTGCTTGTGTTTTCTCTCTCTGTCAAATAAATAAAATCTTTGTTGGGGCACCTGGGTGGCTCCGTGGGTTAAAGCCTCTGCCTTCGGCTCAAGTCATGATCTCAGAGTCCTGGGATCGAGCCCCCCATTGGGCTCTGCTCTGCAGGGAGCCTGCTTCCCCCTCTCTCTCTGCCTGCCTCTCCGCCTACTTGTGATCTCTGTCAAATAAATAATAGAATCTTAAAAAAAAAAACAAACAAATAAAATCTTTGAAATAAAATAAACACAAAAAAATTCAACCAACCAGCCCAGAGGAACAAACCTTCACATGCCCGAGTGAGTGAAATTTATTTTCACTTAAAATTGTCCATCAGGCTCAAACGTGAACCTGCCTGGCGCAAAGAGCAAACGCACTTTTCACACACGTGAAGGCCGGAGAGGTTTGTGTCCCGCGGCAGGAGGCGCCTAGCAGCTTGACAGGCCTGCTGGAAACACGGGAGTCAAGGTCGAGAGAAGCTGCTGTATGTAGCAAGTGGAGAGCGAGGCTCCAACTCAGGGGCGGTCGGGGCGGAGGCCCGCAGTCCCAGGAAGGCGTCCTCCGGGACTCCGCGCAGCCTGGCCCAGCCCATGTCCCCGCCGTCAGCCCCGCTCCGCCGGGCACTGGGCCAGCGCTCCGACCCGCCCACACCCGGGCTGCACCTGCCGCGCACCTGCGCTCCCCGCTCCCGCAGCTGCCCGCTCTCGCGCGTCTCCCGCCGGCGCCCAGGGCGGGAATTCCAAAACCAGACTCCAGAGCCGGCCGCCTTCTCTTTCGAAAGATCCGATCTGAGAGCGCGCGAGAGCGAGAGGCGCGCCCGCGCGAGCCGGGGACGGGCAGAGGCGCACGAGGAGAGAACCGAGAGTCTCCAGCCCGCTCCCGGCCGGCCAGCGCGGAGCCGCAGCCGGGGCCCAAACCCACGACCCCGAGACCACGACCCCGGCCCCAACCGAGAGTTCCGCGCTCCACCGGCTGCGCCACGCAGGAGCCCCTGCCCAGTTTTTCCCATCATACACGTCCCGCCGGCACTCCGTTTGTGTCCCTAATTCGGGAGCGGGGACTCTCGGCCTCACGGTCCGCCCCGAGCAGGGCTTGGGGTGCGCAGTGGGCATTTAAACGGTGCGCGCCGAGAGAAGGCCTGCTTCCCGGGCGTCGCCTAGGGCAGTCGAGGCTGAACCGGCGCCTCCCAGAGGCCTTCGCAGATCGCACCCGACGCTGCCCATCGCACGTGCGCCGGGGTGAAGAGCGGCCCTTGGAAAGCGGCCACCGAGGAACCGGATTTCGGCCCACTGACCCGGCCACCTGCGCTGGAGACCCCGGCGTGGAACGCCCCTCTCCCTGTCGGCCCCGCCCATCGGGGGGTCCCGCCCACCAGGGCCACGCCCCCGCTAGGCGCAGGCGCAGATGCGGCCGCTCGTCGCCTCGCCTCTTCCGGGCTGCCGGTGCTGCGGCAGATTCGTCGCGACCTGCCCGCGGCGACCGGCCCCACAGACTCGGCAAACTCAGCGGCATTTCTGCTGCTCGTGCTCCGCGGCCTCACGCTCTAGGCCGGGAACCGCACGCGGAGCTGGGCCTCCGCGACCGTGGCGAATCGGCGGATGGGTGGCCGCGGCGGGGCGGGCCGTGAGCGCGCCGGGGAGGCTCTGGGACAGGACCGAGCGGGTGCGCGCCTCCCGAGACCCCCACCCCGTCGGTCCCCAGGCCCGTGCACGCCCCGAGGCCCCTTCCACCCTCCCCCCCCCCGCCCTCGCCCGCCCCGGAGACCGCTCTCCCGTCCCCCAGGCCCCCTGCCGGCTCCACGAGGCCCCTTCCCGCCACGCCACGATGCGGGCTCCGGGCGCACGCTGGGCAAGGGAGCGTTGGGTGGGTTGGTCGCGGCACAGACCGCGTAGACCCGGCTGGGTGGGGAGGCGGCTCGTGGGGGCCCTTCTCATGCGGCCTTATCCAGTGTCCGGGTGCACTGGTGATAGATGCCCACCTAATGATACTCAACCCTGCAGGGGCCCGCGACCCCAAATACTAGCAGAGATAATTCTGTTTTCTGGGGGAGAAGTGATAGGAGGCCAGTGGTCCGGGGTCCGCCAGCCTCAGCACAGCCCACCTTTGAGTTTGGACTAGTCTCTGCTCTGGGTGCTGTCCTGCCCAGATGGGGTGTTGACCAGCATCCCTGGCCTCTACCACCCACTCCCTAGGTAC